>NW_017728906.1:178383245-178413864 GCF_001723895.1 Crocodylus porosus | reverse complement strand
TCTTTCCTGCCAAGGCAGGGGGTCGGACTAGATGATCTACCTAGGTCCCTTCCGACTCTAGCTACTATGAAACTATGAAACTATGGGTATCATCCCATTATGGAAAGAACTTCCATGTAGGTTATTCACACCTCCCAAAGTAGAGGTAGAAAGGGCGTGGCAGGCTGACAGGAGTACTAGGGCCAGGGGCCCAGGGAAAAAAGAGGACCATGCCAGGGCCAGAGGCTTGGCAGACCAACTGCAGTGTTTGATGGATGGGCCAGAGGGTCCAGTAGACAACTTTCAACATCTGCAAGACATGGGTGTGGCTATAGGGGAAAGGAGGTCACAAATAGCCCATAAAGCAACTGGTGCTCCAAGGTATCAATATAAAACATTCTGAGGTGTAAAATATTCTAAGAATGGCTGAAGATATGCAGGAGGAACTTAACAAGTTTCTGGACAAAGACCACGCATGAAACTCAGGTGCAGTGTTGAAGATGAAGTGACTTCCTTTTGCTAATGATATCAGTGGTGCACTGGCTGCTGGTACCCTCCTTCCATATGGTTACTTCTGGAGTGAGTACAGGAAGTCATTACTGGAGTCAGTCAGTCAGTTTGAGTCTTGGAGCCACTGAATAATCAGTGTACAACTGTGTAATGCTGGTTTCTTACTCATCACTCCCTTGGGACTTAGGCAAGACTTTTTCTTAAATAAGGTATATTTTGTAATCTGTTAATTAAATCAGGATGTATTTATTAAATTGGTTTGAAAAAAAAATCAATCAACTGTAGATTGATTGTGTGTGTGTGTGTTTGCAAATATCCCTCCATTTCGGAGCTGTTCTAAAGAAGTAATTAGGGCACTATGAAATGTTAATAATAATACTGAAGTGATTCTTTAAAATGGATTCTAATTTTATTTTATGAAATTGTCTCTCATTTGAAAGAGTTGGAATGCCTAGATTAATAGAAATGATGGTTTCGTTCATATGGGCTTTCTATGAATATTACATTTTAGAATATTTTATACCTCAGTATGGTTTAAACATTTCCAGAAGTGTATGTTCACTTCCCAAGTACAGAGAACTGTTAGAAGTTCTTATGCTGCAGCCTGAGGTTTTGTAATGTAGAGGAAGAAAGATTTGCTGCAGTACAATGCAGCATACTGCAGAGTCATGGGCTCTTCACTGCAACTTCCCACTGCATCTCTCATGTTTATGTATAATCACTACGGAAAAAAAAGGCTTTCCTAGGATAAACACCAAATATTCCTAATTCTCTTTTTTACACAATCAACGTTAAACCCAGTCAAACCACAAATGAGCTTTTGGCTATATTATTATAAAATATGAGTAACAGAAGATATTTTAACTGTCACAAAATTATATTTTGTGATGCTGTGCGTTACATACTTGAGAACAGTGATATCACACATAAACACCAAAGATATTTACTTTCCTTTTGAGGAAATGCTAGGTTTAAAATAACCCTGAAATTTTTTTTCCCCTATATTATGTTTTTGCTAAATTTTGCAGAGGGTTGAGAGAGGGAGTTGACTGTGGATATCTTATTCTGTTCTGTCTGCAACTGGCACAACTTACACTGCTGACAGGATCTCCCTAGGCAGAATATGCCTGTGGATTTCTTTTCTTCCCATGCCATGCCTCTTCTATATCCTAGTATGTTCCTAATTCCCTGCATGTAAGATGGTACAGCCAAAGTGGAGAGAGTAGCAGGTAACATTGTAGTCAGAGGAGTCAACATAAGTACCAGTGCCTGCTTTATGCCAGCTGGACAGTCCCTTTGCACTGTGGAAACCTTAGTGAGAGTCTGTGGCATTTAATTTGCACTTGTACTCAGTGAGCCTGCAAATGTGCTCCTTTTGATTGATTACATGGGTGTTGGGTTGGTTCCCTCCCTGCCCCTTTATTGATGTAATATTTCAGTTTTAGGATAGCAGCAAAAGGTTGCATATTTTGAAAACCACCTTTCTTTAGTAATACCAGATGTGTTGAGAATGTGGGAAACATTAAAGTTTCCATGTGGTCAATACCTGAAATGTTTATCTAACTTCTGAATGAAGTTGTAAAATTATTGTGCCTGATGCAGATCTCACTAAAGTTTATTGTACAATTCCCATTGATATCAATGGGGACAGAATAAGGAGGGACTATTCTGTACCTATGCCAAGTAACTAAAGAAAGACAAAGAGTAGAGCTACAAAGGGACTTATAGCCTCATCATATATATAAGTTTTAAGCATTTGCTTCCTGGAGTGCAATTCACAGCCATGAGTTAGTGATCTGAATTTTATATACAACATGAAAGGACAGATTGTGTGCCTTAAAGTGGGATTAATAACAGACAGCCTTCTGAGTGGAAAGCCAATTAAAATAGCCAATAGGAAGGGCTGAAGAGAGGCACTTTAGGAGTTTATACACCTTACCGTACACTGTAAAAAGACACCTGTATCCAATAACTTCACTGGACAAAATCCTCTTCTGGATTTAGGTACCTGTAAGTCCCGGTTTTTAAAAACAAGTCAGTTCATATCTCTCACCGTTTAGGAGAGTAACCTAGCTATGTTACTATATAATACACTTGGCTGGGTCACTTGCTAAATTTCCTATTGAAGCTGTTCATTGTGCAGAAAAAAACTTAAGATAAAATATCCTGCTGTGCACAAGAGAATTCAAAATTCATTGGCACTAATAGAAGAATAGAAGGACCAAGAACAAGTCTGACTGTATCCCACTAAGTAGGGCACTTACTTTAAAGGGTGAAACAGGGGATGCCTAGATTCTCAACCTAGCTCCAGCGACTTTAGTCAATGTCTGTTTAATGTTAAATGTATAAAGAGTTCCATATGGAACGCAGCACACCTCTGGTGAGTCACTTTAGGCTCTGAGCTAAAATTCCACTTTAATATCTAGGGTAATTACTTCCAAGTCATGCTGCTAGGCTGGACCATTTAGCTATAGCAAGGATATAAAAAGGGCAACAGTAGCACTTTTGAACCTGTAACTAGGACAGAGAAGGTGAAATGCTAGGTATAACCAATCTAAAAGAGTGAAAATAGCCTGTTTTGTTTTGGGGGGGGTTGGGGGGGGGCTGAGTTACTAATAAATATAAACCACAGAACAAGGAGTTGGAGTGACAACTTAGGGTGCAAGTGTTTTTATTATTTATGTATTTATTAATTTTTAGCATGTTTGGGAATTTGCTGGTGCAGGATCACCTATGTTCCTCAGAATATACATCATTCAATCTTGTCCTGTGCATGTGCACCACTGGAATCCACAGTTTTCATGCCTTATGACAAAATATATACATGAAAATAGCATGCAGAAAGTCCTTAGGCAGCCCTATATTCAGATGAATATGTTAAATGACTGAAAAAGTTATGTGACTAAATATGTAGATTTTAAATTCATGTAGTTTGATTTATTTCATACTGGACTTATCCACACAAGACACGTATTGTACATTAGCCTAATAACACTGTGCAGTAGTGTGGGGGTTAAAAACCATGCTGGTAGCCTAATGGCAGTGTTATTAGGCTAATGTGCAGTAAGCATCCAAAATAACCGTGTGCCAGTCCTACTGGTTCAGTTAGTACTTTATTAAGTAAGTACTAAACTACATGACCAGTAGCTAAGGCACATTAATGAACTTTAGATGTACCCACAGTGCTGTACTGGGTCAGACCAATGGTCCTCGTAGCTCAATATCCTGTCCTATCCCTGTTATTTTTTTTAGCGCTCCCAAGCAATTAGTTGTTACTTTCCTAGTTGCCTCCCTTTTTAAGGGAGGCTCATAACTTTTCTTAGTGGGCACTGGCCCACAATCCCTCTATAGCAACAAATAAGTCCATCTCTGACAGTGGCAGAAGTGGATGCTGGAGGGACAGCATTGAACTGGATAGACCTAGAGTGATCCATCCACTGTTCATTACCCTTCCCAGCAACCACCATTATTGGTTTAGAGATGCCAGAGAAGACCTCTCCAATCACTCTTTTTAAGAGCTATTAATAGATCTGTCACCATGAATTTGTCTAATCCCTTTCTGAACCTGGCTATGCTATTTGTCTCTAGCACCTTCTGTAGCAATGAAGTCCAGAGGTTAACTAGTGTTGTATAAAAGAAATGATTTCTCTTTTTAATTTTAAACCTATCTCCTTCTAATTTCAGAGGTCACCCCATAGTTCTAGTATGCTGGGATTTGGTGAACAACAGTTCCCTGTTTGCTTGATCCACATGCTTCATGATTGACAGCCCAAAGGCTGCACATTTGAGGCAATAATAGAAGTGTTCATGGCACACCCCTGTTAGATTCCAGTGAATCTACAAATTCTGCTAAATTTGACATTGTAAAACAAGGACATGAAAAAGGAAAAGAAAGTCTCTCCTGGTATATCAGCACTCCAAGTTTTTCATCTTTTTGGTTGCCCTTCCCTATACCTTTTCTCATTCTATTACATCCTTTTTGATATGTGGAGACCAGAACTGCTCACAGTATTCAAGATGTGAGCTTACCATGGCTTGATCATGTTCTCTGTTTTTTTTTTTTTTCATAGAATCATAGAAAATAGGGGTGGAAAGGGCCTTAAGGAGGTTATCTAGTCCAACCTCCTCCTCAAAGCAAGACCATCCCCAACTAAATCATCCTAGTCCAAGGCTTTATTTACCTGGGTCTTTAAAAATTTCCAAGGATGGAGATTCTTCAGTCTCTCTGGGTAACTTGTTCCAGTGTTTTACTACCCTCCTATAATTTTCTCCTTACATCTAACCTAAATTTCTCTTGCTGCAACTTGAGACCATTCCTCCCTGTTCTGTCATCTGCCCCCACTGAGAACAGTCCAGCTCCATCCTCTTTGGAACCCCCCTTCAGGTAGTTGAAGGCTGCTATTAAATCCCCCCTTGGTCTTCTGTTCTCTAAACTAAAGAAGCTCAGTTTCTTCAACTTTGTCTTAGAAGTCATGTGTGCCAGCACCCTATTTTTGTTGCCCTCCACTGGACTCTCCAATATGTCTACATCCTTTCTGTACTGGGAGGCCCAAAACTGGACACAGTACTCCAAATGTGGCCTCACCAGGGCTGAATCGAGGGGACTAATTACTTCCCTAAATCTTCTGGCAGTGCTCCTACTAATGCAGCCCAGTGTGCTATTAGCCTTCTTGGCAACAAGGCACACTGTTGGATCATATTCAGCTTATTGTCCACTGTAACCCCTTTTTTGCAGAGCTGCTGCTTAGCCAGGTGGTCTCCAGTCTGTGCAGGTGCATGGGATTCTTCCATCCTAAGTGTAGGACTTTGTACTTGTCATTTTTGAACCTCATGAGATTTCTTTTGGTCCAATCCTCCAATTTGTTGAGGTTTCTCTGATTCCTAGCCCTACCCTCCAGTGTATCTACTACTGCTTCCAGCTGGGTGTCATCTGTAAACTTGTTGAGGATGCACTTCATCCCATTTTCCAAATCACTCGTGAAGATACTGAACAAAACCAACCATGGGATCACCTCCTGGGGTACTGTACTTGAAACCGGCTGCCAGCTAGACATCAAGCCCTTGATAACTACCCTCTGAGCCTGAAGAGCCATCCAGTTTTCTATACACCTTACAGTCCATTCACCCAATGGACTGTACTTTCTTAGCCTGCTTGCAAGAATCTTGTGGGAGACCATATCAAAAACCTTGCTAAACTCAAGGGATATCATGTCCACTGCTCTTCCCACATCCAGAGATCCAGTCATGCCATCACAGAAAGCAATCAGGTTGGTCAGGCATGACTGGCCCTTGGTGAATCCATCCTGACTGTTCCTATTCACCTTCTCCTGCGAGGGCTTAGAAAGGAATTCCTTGAGAACCTGCTTTATGATTTTTCCAGGGACTGAGGTGAGGCTGACTGGTGTCTTCTCTTTCTTAAAGATGGACTTTATATTTGCCTGTTTCCAATCATCCAGGACCAGGTTTTCAGAGATAATGGCCAGCAGCTCTGCAAACACATTGGCCAACTCTTTCAGCACCCTCAGACCCTCAGCACCCTCCATGGCCCCATGGATTTATACACATCCAGATATTCTAAATAGTCTGTAATCTGTTCTTTTGCCACTGTTGGCTGCTTGTCTTCTTCCCAAACTATATGGCCAGGTGCTGTAGCCTGGGTCCTGATCTTGCCTGTGAAGACTGAAGTAAAAAAGAATTGAGTACTTCAGCCTTTTTTGCATACTCTGTCTCTAGTTTGCCTCCTCCATTCAGTAAGGGACCCATATGGTCCGTGATCTTTCTCGTGGCTGACTTGTAGCAACCCCTTTCCTTACGTTTTATGTCCCTTGCTAGTTGCAACTCCGGTTGCACTTTGGCCTTCCTTATTTCATCCCTGCAGCCTAAGCAATACTCTCACACTCCTCCCTAGCTATTTGTTGTCCATGTTTCATTTCTTGTAAGCTTTCTTTTTGAGTTTTAGATCACTGAAGAGTGCCCTGCTAAGCAAACCTTGTCTTGTGCCAGACTTACTAATCTTCCTGCACATCAGGTTCATTCATTCCTGTACTCTTTGTAAGGTTTCTTTAAAATACAACCCTGCAGATGTCAGGGTAATTGAAGTCCCCCATGAGAACCAGGGCCTGTGATTGGGGAACTTCTTCATGCTTCTGTGATTTCTGTTCTCTTCTTCATGGTTCCTGACTTTGTATTGGCTTTTTGATTGGTGCTACACATTGAACTGACGGTTCTAGAGAACTATCTACAATGACTCCAAGGTCTCTGTGTGATGAGTTCAGAATCCTGCATTATGTATGTATAGTTCAGGTTATTTTTCCTAGATGCATTATCTTGTACTTGTCAACATTGAAGTTCATCAGGCATAAAAGCCAAAGCCATGAAGTTCTGCATGCATTTTGTAAAAAGTATTTGTATTTATATTTAAAGACCTTAAAATAAATAGAGTTACTGGAGCATTATTTAAGATTTACTTCTGACATACAAATAGATTTTAAAATTTCACCCAATCTAATAGTTTTTTCCCCTGTAATGTATTTTAATGAGTTAAAAATCTTCACGATATTCCCCTTAATACCTACATTGCTAAATGGAGGTGTTGGTTGTAGCCATGTTGGTCTAAGGACATAGGCAGATAAGATTCTTTGGGTAAATGTGATATCTTTTATTAGGCCAACTAAATAGTTGGAAAAATTATTCTTTGCAAGCTTTTGGGCACAAAGAACCTTGTCTGAACACTACTAAACTGCACGTAAACATGAGCAAACCTGAAAGCTTTGGAGTTCTGTTTAGACACCAATAGACCTAAATGTATTCCAGTGTTTAATATTGTATTTGAAATGATGAATTCTCTCCCCACTTCCAATATACTTTGGCCTTCACCCATAAAATATCTAGACTTCCAAAATAAACTTTGCCTTCTCCCTTCCTCTAATTGTTCTTTGCCAAGGAGCCTAGTTCTTTATTGTCTCATCTTGCTGTTATTGGGTAGTGTTTATCCTTCACTTTTACTGTGTCTGTCAAATGGGTGATAGGCCTGCTCCTTCTCGAGCTTCTTTGCTATATTTCATCTTTTGAGATTTTATGTATAGAAGGATAGTTGGCATGGTGCCCTTAGTTCAGATCGCTTTGAAAAGCAATACATTTTCTATACTGTATGAACATTTTGGCTTATTTTCAGAAAACCCAAAAGACAAATACACTGAAAAAGTCATGAATAAGTCATACATTGGATGTAAAGGGCACTTTTCAAAGATTTTTCTTTCTTTATGCTAAGTAATTACATATGTTTCATCCTTTAAGCCAGGGGTTCTCAAACTTTGCGATACCACAACCATGAGTGCTGGATGGCAGCAGGGGATGGAGAGCTCACATGCGGTAGCCGCCACCACCATCCACCACACTGCCACTGTCGCCGCATGCCGCTTCCCTGCACCACCATGCATACCCCCTGGGAAGTTTACATCCCCTTTTTAAGTTGCTTGTGACCCCCAACTGTTTAAGTACCCCTGTTTTAAGCCATTCACCCTTTCTCTAATTTATGTAAGAAGCTGATGCATCCTTTTACTATAATTCTTCTTTACCAAATTATAGATAAAGTGTCCTAATTCAACTTGTATAGTTGAAAAATCTTTGGATAAATATATTTTTAGACTTAAATGTATCGGCCTGCATATTTAAATTTGCTGAGAGGCAACAAGAGCCAACTTCTTTTATTCAGGTAGTTGCCTATTTATAACCAAGTGGGGTTACTGCCATTAGCCTTTCCAAAAGGGATGTAAAATTGGAAAGTTCACTTTCTTTTTCTTCTTTGCATCAGTCACAGACTTGATAGGTTGGAAAGAAAGCACATATGGTATTCCCCAAAATAATATACAATTTTAAGAATGTCTACTAATGTCATCAACTCAGTGAACCTAGGGCTATGCTCCTTTTGATGAATAACATGGGTATCGTGTGGGGCTGCCGAGAGGCCTGTGGACTTGGTAGAAGCTGTTGCCAGGCCCAAAGATTCTGTGGACCTGTGAGTCCCAGAAACTTTCTGAGGCTCCTGTGAAGCCCAAGGACTCTGCAGAGACTGTTGCAAGGTTCTGAACCTAATGCTTGGTAAGGGAAGTGTAGGTGGTAGGTGTTGAGGGCTTAGGCCTCTTTTTGGTTGGAGCCTTGCTCCCCAGCGATGTCAGGGTGAGATCCAGGTTCAGCATTACCGTGGTGGTTCAGGTGCTTCTCCTACTTTCCTGTCACGTCTTTGATGTTCCTTTGATCTTTTCTTGGGAGGCAGTTCCCTGTAGGTGGCCCAAGGGGATCTCAACCATGGGTTTCTTCATGGGGCCCCAACCTCCCCTTTACCCTACCGATACCACACCCATGGGCTGTGTGGACACTGCTCACTGCAGGTCTTCCCTTGGATGATCATGCCTCATCCACACTGCCCGCCTCTAAGGATCGGGCCTTCCTGGCTGCCAGTCTTCCTGAGTCTGTCCCTCATCTTTGGGCTGGCTCTCAGGCAACTAAACCTGCCCTGTCCAGGGTTAAATGTAACTGAGGAAACTAACTGAAAATGGTTAGCGTCTGCTGATGAGCTCCTGGGATTCCATCGCCCACGACCCTTGGTCACATGGGGGAGTCATCCATCCCTCCTAACCTAGTATGCGTGGGCATGGGTGCCCACTCTGCGCCCAGCCCTCTCAGCACAACCTTCCTTGGGCCCAGCTGACATATGGCTGGGCTGTTCTGGTCCCACCAGCCAGTGTTGTTTGCTCCCTTCTCCTGGAAGTCTGTGATCCTCCACACCTCCCTCACCGCAGTGTTCCCCAGGGGTGCCCACGGTCCCTTAGAGCTGTCCCTTGCCACAGCATCTGAGCTCCCAGTCAGAGGTTTGTCATCCCCTTGCGGCATCTTGGGGAGCTACTTCTCCCGGTGGGGCTCCCTCACTTCAGTCTACTCCTGGGGCTTAAGCTGTCCAACCTACCCGTCCAGGTCCTCCAGCAGTCACCCAGTCTCTTCTCCTGGTATCTGGGGCTTGTACTCCCCGGCTCTGCAGTCCCCGCCTCTCCATCAGCATTTTCCTTTACACTACCCAGCACAGGCTCAGCTGCATCCCCACCTGCTGCTAGAAGAGCCCACCCTTCACCAAGGCTATGCCCCTGCCTCTGCCGATTCTCAGGTTCAGGCAGCTCCAATATTGCTGAGCCTGCCCCAGCATCTTTCCCTGGCTGCCACTCTTTGTCACCCTGGTGGTGAGTATTGGGACGCATCGGGGGTGGTATCTGGGGCAAGTCGGCAGGGCTGTCACCTCCCCTCTCACAGGAAGTGATGGGTGTTTTATGATAAGCCCTGTACAGAGACAAGCATATGATACAAAGGCAGGGCAGATGCCCACAACCAGGAACGGGCTGTGTAGGCATATAGGCTAGGGGCAGAAATTATACATAAACCGGTATAAGTGATCAGAAACTGGTTCAAATTTGTAACACAACAGAAGTTCAGTGCTCATAAACTGCTTTCAAAATGGCCAAAGCTGGTTTAAGATAAATCTGGATGGATGTAGTGTCAGACTTAACTGTTTAGGTTAAATTGATTTATTGAACTTCTGTCCCAGATACCCTCCAGATTAAAGTTAACTCATAGTCCCTAGCATTCCAGGATGGCTTGCACCTCCCACAGAAACCTCCCCCCTCACAGGGTGGGTGGGCTAGCTTTGACCAAGCTGTCTGATCCAGCCAAGCAGGGAGGTGTGCTGTAGTGTCCCCTGGCTTCTGGCTTGGACCAGTGCAGGGATGTGGCTGCATTTCCAGAATCAAAAGTGAATGTCTGTTTACTTGCTTATCAGTTTAATCTACACAGGTTTTTTGACCGTCTGTACTTAGCCATATGGGCTTGCCCAGCATAGGCTCCAAGAGGAGTGTGGGCCAGATAGAGACAGGGAGGGAGAGAGGGAGAGGCAGGGAGAAAGAGATACTTTTTTACTTTTTTTGAACTTTATTATACAAATATTAAAAATAAATAGTGAAAGTGCAAAGGTGTGTGGCCCTCCCAGTGGTTGATCATGAAATAGTTGTTAGCAACTAAAAACAGTGTCACTGGAGAGTGAAACCCTTCCCCATGCCCTTCATGAGGTTACACATGTGGGACCAGCTGTCCTTCTTCTACCTTGTAGAGAGCCCCCTTGATGGCCCAGTGCAACACAAGCTGGTTCACATTTTTTGCAAGGCAAAGAGAGAGACAAATATCCACAGCAGTGAGGGGGTTACACAGTGGCAACTCAGCTGAGTACAGTCTCCTGCATTTATGGCAGGAGAGTCAGGAGAGTGAGGGGGGAGGTGGCCCTTCTGGGTTATCCAGTAGCCTAAAGATCTCTGGCCTGTTGCAGTCATGCATCTAAATCACAGTTCAGCCTTTGACTAGTATCTATATATGATCAAACCCCAAATCAATGAGTCTGTTTCCCTCTATTATAGCCACTTATTTTTTAAATAACATATTCAACAACTTACACGTCACAATAGTCTGTCAGAATATGACCAGGTAATAAAATCAGAATAAACAGAATGTAGATATAAGCAGCGATCATGTGTAAATTGCAGTACTGTATTTGATATTTTTTGTGATGCCCCTTGTGCAAAGGCCTATGAATTCTTTCATAAATACTTCCTGACAGATCTCCTCAGGAAGAGGAGTTTGACCTGTAAACCCGTAACCATACAAGTGTTTAGATGTGGAGATAGGTGTCGGAGGGGTTGAGGAATGTTATCTCTGGTCCTTGCTATATATTTATTCTTTTCCTTGCTCGCCACGGCAAGGAACAAACTCAATCTCTGTGCATATACACATGACATTGATTCCTCTGTGTATTCCCATGATTGCATATCATTCCACTGGGGTTGGGAAAGAGGAAAAGCAGTGACATTTGTCATCCACCTCTGTGATCCTTGGAGAGTGCTGGGAGTAGCATAATTGAAATTGGAACTTTTATATTTTTGCTCCAATATGTTCAAGGACATTGCTGGTGTATAATGATCTATTGAACTTTAGATCATTAAAAAATATATAGAAAATGTAGCTTCCTATGGACTCTTCTATTAAATACTATAAAAAATTTTAATTGAAGACTTCATAAGTAGAATAAAGATGTGAGCTGTGAATGATAGCGCTAATAGATTCAAGCAAATGGGCTCAGATTCAATTTTAGTTGAAGTCGATGGGATTTTTCCCTCCACTGATTTTTGGCATTGGATCAAGCCAATAGTGGATTGCAATTCTGAGAGCATTCTGAAGCAAAGTGACTCACTTGCCGCCTTCAAGAATCAATGAATTCCTGGGGCAAAACACCTTATAGTTTAATCCAGTGGTTCTCAACCTTTTTAATTACAGGGCACCCCTTGTTAGAATCAAGGCACCCCACAGAGAATGGCAGCACTTAGTTTTCACTTGTTTTTTGATGACAGAAAAATAGATCAATTTTTTTGTTGTAGAGCACTCAGAAAGAGCCCCCCAACAGGTCAGAATGCTTTTAGCACTTTGAATTTCCATTTGAAATCTGGGTTTATCTTGTGTATCATGTTGGCACGCCTAACTGCTAACATTATGCAGAATCCTGTGGCACCTTTGAAAGGATCTGAAGGCAGGGTGCCATGGCACCCTGGTTCAGAGTCGCTGGTTAAACCAGTACCCACGTCTGAACCATATACACCCTGTAGCAGATACATTCTGTCCACAGAAAGAGTCACAGTTATATTTTTCGAATGTTTGACTGAGCATTTACATAGCATTAAGCAGTTTATTTTAAAAAGCAAAGCCAGCACTTTTATATTACTGGTTGCTTTTCCATACAGTATATTTTACAAATAACTTTGATCATATCTAATACATCTAATCAGTCTAATTATTTAATGGTTCAGATAAGCTCTATCTCATTTTTTTATTGTCAGGGATCAGCAGTGCTGCAGAGGGAGTCCTCTTAGCTCCTGAAATCAGGAAATGTTCTGGTTAATTTAAGAAACAACAGTGGTGGGGCTCCAAACAAAGCCTTTGTATTAGTTCTGATTAATGTATGACCCTCAAAGGGTAAGAAATGTGAAATTAAGGTTGAGAGATTTTAGGAAGGATCCAGATTTAACCGTAACACCACAACAGTTATTTTATTTTGTTTTATTTTATTTTATTTTACTGTATTTTTTAATGAATGCATCAGCCATTTCATTCTCTGACTATTGCTGTCAATATGTTGTGCCATAAATTAATTTTATTTCTACTTTCATTTTGGCTCCCATATGAAAATGCTTCTTGATATTGTTTTATTGGGATTATTACTAATATTTAAACGTAATGGAATATATGCCAACATACAGACATTAGGACAGTAGTATGCAATTAAGAAAACAGATACTTGATATAATATTGTTTTACACAACAGTAGAGATATGGGCAAGGTTACATGGTTAACAGCACATTATTATATTACAGTTTTTGTACATTAGACTGTATAATTCCTCCTAGGGGAGGGGAATGGGTGTTATTTGTACAGTACAGTACAGATCGTGTTCTGTTAGTGTTCAGCTGTATAAATAATGGGAGAATATCAAGAGCTACTTCCACTTACTTATTCATTTCTTCACAGTTGGGGTACAGTTATAGTCCCCAAGTTTTGCACAGTAACTTTTGGGACCCTTTTTAGTAGTATTCTGTTTAATACAATTGTTCTATTTTTTCCATGGGCAAAAAATGAGAGAAAGCCAAGAGTTGGTATTTTCTGAGGGCTGTCTTAAATCCAGCAAAGGGCATCAAAAAAGTGGAGCATTGGAGTAGGAATGATCCATTATTGCTAGAATGAATGGAATTCAAGGCCTAATCAGTTGACAGAGACCGACCTCTCTTTCCTCTCTGCTTTACTGGATATGACAATAGCAGAGGTCTTTACATTCTCTTGGTGCCTATCTTTATCAACTGCTTTGGAATATAAGAAGGCAGCCTGTGCTCCCAGCTTCTAGATTCATAGATCTTAGGGTTGGAAGGGACCCAAATAGATCATCGAGTCCGACTCATTGCCCTGGGCAGGAAAGAGTGCTGGGGTCAGGTGACCCCAGCCAGACGCCTATCTAGCCTTCTCTTAAAGACCCCCAAGATAGGGGAAAGCACCACCTCCCTTGGAAGCCCATTCCAAGATTTGGCAACCCTAATTGTGAAGAAGTTTTTCAAGATGTCTAGCCTAAATCTGCTTTCTGTCAGTTTGTGACTATTGCTCCTTGCTACCCCAAGAGGTGCCCTGGTGAACAGAGCAGCTCCAGTTTCTTGAGGCACCCCCCAATGAATTTGTATGCAGCCACAAGATCACCTCTCAGCCGTCTCTTGCAGAGGCTGAAGAGGTCCAGGTCCCTTAGTCTCTCCTCATAGGGCTTGGCCTGTAAACCCTTAACCATATGAGTGGCTCTTCTCTGGACCCTCTTGAGGTTATCTGCATCCTTCTTAAACTATGGTGCCCAGAACTGGATGCAGTACTCCAACAGTGGTCTGACCAATGCTGCATAGAAGGGAAGTATCGCCTCCTTAGTTCCATTTGTCATGCATCTGCTGATGCATGATAAAGTGCAGGTAGCTTTGCTGATGATTTTGTCACACTGGTGGCTCATGTTCATCTTGGAGTCCACTCTGACTCCAAGATCCCTTTCCACTTCTGTGCTGCTGAGAGGGTCATTCCCAAGCCAGTAGGTGTGCTGGATATTTTTACACCCTAGGTGCAGCACTCTGCATTTGTACTTGTTGTACTGCATCCTGTTGTGTTCTGCCCACTTATCCAGCCTCTCCGGGTCTGTGTGCAGTCATTGTCTACCCTGCTGTATACCCTTGTAGGTTCAAGAGAAGGACAGAAAGAAGTGCATATGTACAACTCCAGGTACATGTTTTTTCTAAAAGATTTCATAAAATTTTGAAAGTCATAGTTCCCAACAGTAATAGACAGAGGTGACCTGATCAGGTCCCAGGGCAAATAGGCCCATGCAGGGCCCCGCCCCCACTCTGATCCCATGGGCCCTGGACCTGAAGAAGCTGATGCTGCCACTGGCAGCAGTAGCCGGGGTGGGGGGGAGGGTAGCAAGCAATTGGATGCAGAGCCTTTGCTCTGCTCAGCTCTGCGCTGCCACTGCTCCACCTGGCTCTGCGGGGTGCCCCAAAGCGTGGGGCCTGGGGCGGTCACCCTGATTCGCCACCCCACCCTAGGGATGGCCCTGGTGATAGACCACAGTGATGAACAGCTACCTCAAAATACCAACACTGCTATCATTATTCATCACTTCTTTAAATAGTTCATTTAGGCAAAGGGAAATACTTAAAAATACCTAATCATAAGCAGATCTATTTTGTAAACTTCTTGATTTCTTTTTGGTGAAGTTATAACTCTAGGGTTTCCTTTCTTTCTACTTTATGCTCTGAATAATATTTCTATATTTTGGAGTTTTGTGGAAATGTTTCTTATAAGATAATAAGCTAGAGTTTAACCAGTGTACTGTATGTCCAAAATTTGCTATATTCCTTTCTGTAAATGTGACTGAGAGCCTGAGTAGATGCTACATTTATTGCAGGAGTAATGCTTCAACCTTGCCATAAATTGTAAAATGCTGCATGTTTAACCAACTTATGGTGCGCCAAAATGGCAAATCAGCATCAAAGACATTCCACATAGAATGTAGAATATCTTTGTGGCTGATTTGTATTGCTCTGTGAATTGAATTTGTGGTATGTGTCCAAGAACGGCGGCTGCCCCATGCCCTATTCTGACACTCAGTTAAGCAGTGGGATGCAGCATAGTACAGCTTCAGGGTCTGGGAACCAGCTGATCAGTCCAGTCTCTGGGATCACGCAGGAGCCAGCCTCAGGTCTCAAACAGAAATCCAGAGCTGTGCCTCACTGTCCTGACACTCAGCTGCATGCTAGCATGCAATGTCAGGCAGCCCCGGGGTTGTCGACCCAGCCACCTCCAACTCAATCCCTCAAGGCAGCCCCAGGTTCCACACTTTGAAGGAACACGTGGTCTGTGTGACTGGGGATAGAAGGGAGCTCCTCCATCCTCAGCTTCATGTGCATTGTTTAAAGGGGCTTCTGTAAGTGCAGCTTTGAAGTGGAGACCAATTCTCAGCTGCACCTACTGGGAGCTGCGTGATTAGGACTGGATAGAATTTTATGCCCAGTCCTAATATTTGTGTGTCATGCCATGTATGGTGGCATTGCAGGATGCATGATTTTTGGGATCAAGCATACAATTCCCCAGATCCCAATTGTGCAATTATATTATCGTCTCCCGGTGACCTTAAGTTTAGATGTTATTTTTTACCAAAAACATGTGACATGACCAAATTGCTTAAATCTTATTTAATGGGATTTGGGGATGTATAAATTCATTTTTATTGACAATTACCGTTGTGTCAGTGAATTGTGCAATTAATTTCCATTGGATTTATCTTCCTGTCAGATACGCGATGCTTCATGAATTTTAAACTTCTCTGACCTGGAGAGATTTGCTTCTGTTTACAAACAGTGTCCTTTGTTTGGATTCTTTGTTTGTTTTGTTTTTTATTTTTAATCTTGCCTCTAATTAGAGCTGCATAGCATTTAGTATTTTTTTATCTGAGTACTTCTTTGAATTTATGCACTTCATATTCATATATTGACATGAGTTCACACATTTTCCTGTCCGATTCATTCTGATATGGAGGCAATCTCTTGTTTTTTTCTGAAATCTAACCTTTCTGAAAAGAGATCTTTTTGAAGAAAGAGCTAAGAATTTCAGGTTTGAAATTAGTGCCAGTTTAAGTGAGTTATCTTTATAATATTCTAAACTAGAAGATTCTATTTGAAACTAGATTTAACCTCAAGAGAGATGTCAGGGGGAAGGTTTATAGTTTCCAGTGCTTTTGCGTGTTTATATAACATTGGATTCTGAGGTTACGCAGTCATTATTTTTACCTGTGATTTGGTTTCTGTTTTAACCTGCATTTATGTTTTGATTTTTGTTGTTGTCTGAAAGTATTGTTGCAGTATTTCTAATTGTGTGGACTAATTCTGTTCACAGACGACTTGTCTTTTGCTATTTGATATCAAAATATACTTTCAGTGGCTTCTTTAAATAAAGTACAGCTCTGGCAACCTTTAAAATGCAGGTGGCTACCCTGCCACCTACTTTCCTATCCTTGTCCAGTAAGTAGAAACAGGACCCCTGGTTTCAGTTCTCTCTTCAACTTAAGAGAGTACTAACCCTGTCTCCCATCTACCTGGAGACTGTCCTAACTGCCAGGCTAAACCTAGGCTGTATAGGAGTATCCTCTTCCCCTCTTTTTGAAGCAGCCACAATGCCACAAAGATTTCAAGATTAATTGGGCCAAAGACAGCCTAACTTTATAACCTCAAGGATTTGGCACTCACTGAGAAGGGGTGGGGAGTATTTGATTCTCATCCCTATGGCCGTTCCTGTATTTTACATCAAACAAACATTGGGTAAAATACTGGCATTGTCTGGGAGTAGGGAACAAAATCCATGCTGTCTGAAGCCCTGTGCTTTTAAGCAGATTAGTTATTTTACTGGTTATAGCAGTTTTAAGTATATTCTTAGTCCCTGGTAAGTGGTACTGTGTTGTATTTTGTCCTAAGATTTAGATACTACACAACTATGCTGTGAAAAGGAAGGGAATGGACATAAAAATATTTTATGTTTGCATATGTTTGTGCATCCTTTTACATTTTTTATAAATAACAATCATATACAGACTCTTTTTTTGTATAAAACTAAAGAGTTTATAAATGGATTTTTTTTTGTTTCCTTTGAGAAGGAAGGTTATAATAGTCTGACATGCATGGAAGAAACTCTGAATAATAGGGTTTAACCTGAATAACAGGTGGCAAAGGAGAGACAGAATGAATGAACATCCTGAATAACCAATGTCACATTAAGAACCAGATATTCAAAAACTCACAATTCCATGTATACAGGCATACTTTTCTTATGCAGCAATAGGGATTGTACACAGATATAGCAAATGTGCAATCAAGAGGACCTTTTCATGTGTGAATCACTAGAATTAGGATTTTTTTAAATCTGCCCTCTTGTGTTCTCTCTCGCACTCTCTCTCTCTTTCTATCTATCTATCTATCTATCTATCTATCTATCTATCTATCTATATATATAAATAGGCTAATGGTAAACAAGTAATATGGTAATAATATAGACTGATCAGTATTGTGCTTTAGGAAGCAGTTGCTCTTTTAAATAATCCCTTAAGTGTTTTACCCAATGGAAAATAACATAAACATTCCTGTGTAATTAGCCCCAGCCTTTACTTGTGCAGGTATGTGTGCTAAGTAGACAGGAGCAACCTCTTTAAATTTTAAAATTATTCTGTCTCATAGTTCCTACCAAAAAACACCCAAAACTTGACAATTTGGCATCTGGTATATAGCGACCACTGCTTTTCATGCTGACCAGCAATGTATCATTATTTCTTATGCTTCCCTTCTCTTTCCTGTATGCATTTACTGTCTTCTGTTGAAAATGGTATGCAATATGGTGTTGGGGCTGTCTTTCTGTTCTGTATCTTTACAGTCCATATAGAGGTCCTATTCTATGACTGGGGTACTTAGGCTTTACTCAATGCAAATAGTTAATAATAAAATAATCCTGGAATAATAGTACATTTCAATAGGACAGTAGTCCTCTTACGAAAATACTACTCAACAAGTAGTAGAAGAGTAAAAATTAAATCAGAGAGACAGACCTGGCCTCTTATTGTATTTCTTGATATGAAGTGAACTAAAAGCATCTTGTCTATGGTAATGTAAACTGTTATTTAAATACATTTAAAAATCAATTTATGGTTCATAACTTTAGACTAGGTGGACACTGGTAGAGATTTTGGGAGCTGATACCAATAACCAGTTTTTAAGGAGGCATATTGGCTGATACCAATCCAATTTCTGATATGCAGCCCTGCAGCTTGAAGAGCTGCATGCAGCTGGTAAATACATTGTGGTAGAAGGGGAAGGGGGAGGGAGAGAGGGTTGGAGGACAGGTCAAGGCCTACACGGTGAGGGAGGGAGTGGGGCTGGAGCAAGGCGCTGGGCAGAGCCATGGCTCATCCAGGGAGCATGGGAAAGGGGAGGGCAGGATCCTACTGCTGCATGCACCCTGGGAGGGCATGGGGGCGTGCCTCTGGATCTGTGTTGGGTGCAGGTCGGGCAGGCTACAGCTCCGCGCTGGGGCTGAGGCTGCGCTGGGCTCTTCCTGGTGGGCTGGGCCAGGCTGTGCTCAAGACAGGCGGTAGCAGTGCTGGAAGGGGACTACGGGGGGGAGGGGCTGCAGCCACTCCAAAATTCACTGTAGCCCACCGTAGCCCCCCTCCCAGCACCGCTGCCCACACTAAGTGCAGCCCCAGCCCAACTCCCACCCCCCATGTGCTGGGAAGAGCCCAGCACACCACCGGCCCCAGCCTGCAGCTGCAGCCTGCCCTGCCCACGCCCCACAGAGATCCAGGGGCACCCCTCCCACCGTCCTGGTGTGCACACAGTGGTGGGAGCTGCCCCCCCTCCCCACACCCCCCAGACAAGCCATGTCTCCATCCTACACCCTGCCCCAGTTGGGCTGTGCCTGCCCCAGATTCAGCCCCAGCCCCTACTCTCTCCCTCACCGTGGAGGCCTTAACCTTCTCCCCCACACCCCTTCCTTCTCCCGTCCCCTTCCACCACAACAGACTTACCAACTGCACACAGCTCTTCACACTGCCAGGCTGTGCTCCTGTCTGCCTAGGTGCTGCGCTGAGGCTGCGTGCATGCATGGGCTGTATATCGGCCACATGATCAGCCACGTAAGGCCGATTTCCGATACAATCAATTTTCTTTATATCTGCCCCAATCCGATATCGGACTAATGTATTGGTGCACCTTTAGACAGTTCCAAAATTAATGACAGATATTAAATGCACATCTTGAAGAGGCTTATGAAAGCTTACAAAGCAGAATGTATGGATTCTGTAATTGGAAGTCACAACCACAGTGAGTCAAGTGTGGGCAGGTGAGGACACTAATTGGCTTGTTTATTACTTTATAGTACATGTACTGGCCTTATCACCTCAGGCATATTGTATTTTGCTGTGTAATGAATATTAGCAATATGAAGGGCAAAACATGAAATGAATGAATTTGAACTCACTGACAATTCTTTCCAAGATTCCCCCTCATTCTTGGTAGGTTTGGGTAGATGTCACAGCTTATTTCTATTTCTGTGAGATTCAGCTATGCTAAATGGCATATTTTCACTTTGTCCAGTCTCCACCTATAGAGGGGGGATTTGTTAAGATATCCTGTTCTCCCTCCTAGGCATAGAATAATGATTTAGGTAAGACTTGCTCAGCTGAGCCAAGTTAGTTTTGTCCATGTGCATGCCTAAGAGACCCAGTTAAAAGGGACCCTTGTATGCAGGGTGATTTACAAGCACATGGAAAGAATATGATGACAGTAGTACATGATGATGATATTTAATTTAGAGGCCCAAATTAAGACTGTGTCCAAAATGATGTGTAATGTTCAAACAAAACAAGAATTGTATGGTCTTTATCTCAAAGATCTGACATGGACAGACAAAAAGCATGAGACAAGGTAGGGTGCAAAAAAATATATAAACAAGGCAATTATGTGTAAACATCTTGTTAATTCTTAATTAGGTCTTGGTGGCAGAAGTGAGCAAGGGAAAACTATAGGACTGTAAGAATGGAAAATATAGGGGAATGAGTCGAGGAATAGGAGGAGAGCTTCAAACTGGAAAATTACTGCAAAATGTTTTGGTATTTATGAATCGAACCCCACAGAAAAGTCTCAGCCAGCCCTAATAATTAAGTTTTCTCAAACCATACTTATGCATCAACATTAAGATGGTAATTGGCTGCTGATTCTTCTTTCTCTCTCAATACTACATCTCCTATACTATTCCTGAGCAATGTCCCTTGTTCTAGCAGCCACATTAACTTAAATCCTATTTTTTAATCATTTCCTGCTCTTTAACAGAGTGCTCTTCATGTGGAGGAGGAAGGAAGAGAGACCCAGTGTAAATTACCATACACATGTGCTGGCAACAAATACTTTGAGATCCTGGGTAGAAGGAATTTTGGAATGCACATTACTACATAAAAGTCCATAGAGTTGCTTCTGCTCATGGTGGTGGTAAATTTGGCCTTAAGTTACTATATGACTAATAATTGAGTATATAGCTTTTTCACATACTAAGAAGTTTTAAAATTCAGAGATATGTATTCATAAATGGCAGCGTGGAAGAGGGTTTCTATTCCTAATGTTTCACTCTTAATTTAAAAGTGCATAAGCTGGCAGGTCTTATGTGATTCGTATTCAAGGTTTTAAGCCCTAATACCCATGAAAAATATGTTGATGCTGTTCCTCAATACTCTAGAGTCTATGCATCTTTCTTCTTATACTTAGTAAAAACCTTATTGTGTAAGTAGCCACCATAAATTTCAATTTGTACATGTACAAGACTTGAATGGACATTTTTAGAGACAGTGTTTAAAAGCATGTTGAAACAGTCTCTGTTTTTACCTTGTGACTGTACTACAAGGACAGGTGCAATGTGTGTGTCAAGGCCAGATGCAACACATTTGAGGATGCTGAGGGACTTGACTGATGTGATTGCAGAGCCACTGGCCATTATCTTTGAACACTCATGGTGATTGGTACAGGTCCTGGATGATTGGAAAAGGACAAATATAGTGCTCACCTTTAAGAGAAGGAAGGAGGAGCCAGGGAATGACAGACCAGACAACTTTACCTCAGTCCCTGGAAAAATCATGGAGCAGATCCTCAAGGAATCCATTTCTAAGCACTTGGAGGAGAGGAAAGTGTTTAGGAACAGTCAGCATGGATTCACCAGGGGCAAATCATGCCCAACCAACCTGATTGCCTTTTATGATGAGATGACTGGCTCTGTGGATGCAGGGAGACCTATGGATGTGGTGTACCTTGTTTTTAGCAAGGCGTTTGATAGTCTCCCACAGCATTTTTGCAGGCAAGCTAAGGAAGTATGAGTTGGCTGAACAGACTGTAAAGTGGATAGAAAGCTGGCTGGATTGTCAGGCTCAATGGGTAGTAATCAGTGGCTCAGTGTCTAGCTAGCAGGTGGTATCATGTAGAATGCCCCAGGAGTCAATCCTGGGGCTAGTTTTGTTCAATACCTTCGTTAAGAACCTGGAAGATGGGATGGATTACATCCTTATCAAGTTTGTGGATAACACCAAGCTGGTGGGTGTAGTTGATATAGGTTAGGGCAAGGATTCAGAGTTACCTAGACAGATTGGAGGATCGAGTCAAAAGAAATCCCATCAGGTTCAACAAAGACAAGTGCAAAGTCCTGCATTTAGCACAGAAGAATCCCATGCACCACTACAGGTGGTAGGTAGTAGCTCAGCAAAAAAGGGTCTGGGGGTTACAGTGGACAATAAGTTGGATATGAGTCAGCAGTGTGTGATTGTTGCCAAGAAGGCTAACGGCATTACTGGCCTGCATTAATAGAAGCATTGCTGGCAGATCAAGGGAAGTAATTATTTTGCTCTATTCTGCACTGGTGAGGCCATATCTGAAGAACTGTGTTTGGTTCCCCCACCACTATAAAAAGCATGTGGGCAAGTTGAAGAGAGTCCAGTGAGAGCAATGAAAATCATTTGGAGGCTACAGCACATGACTTATGAGGAGACGCTGAGGGACCTGGGTTTATTTACTTTGGAGAACAGAAGTCTGTGAGGGGTTTTGATAGCAGCCTTCAACTAGAATCATAGAAAATTAGGGCTGGAAGGGACCTCAGGAGGTCATCTAGTCCAACCCTCTCCTCAAAGCAGGACCAGCCCCAACTAGATCATCCCAGCCAAAGCTTTGTGTAGCCAGGTCTTTAAAACTTCCCAGAATGGAGATTCTACAACCTCTCTGGGTAACCTGGTCCTGTGTTTTTTCTGCCCTTCTAGAGATCATTTTTTCCCTAATATCTAACCTAAACGTCCCTTGCTGCAACTTGAGATCATTATGCCTTGTTGTATCATCTGCCACCACTGAGAACTGTCTAGCTCCATCCTTTTTTGAACCTAGCTTTAATTAGCTGAAGGCTGCTATTAAATCCCTTCTCAGTCTCCTCTTGTCTAGACTAAATAAACCTAGCTCCCTTAGTCTTTCCTCATAAGTCATGTCCCCCGATCCCCTCACTGTTTTTGTTGCTCTCCACTGGACTTTCTCCGATATGTCCACATTCTTTCTGCACTGGGGGGCCCAAAACTAGACACAGTACCACAGTACTCCAGATGTGGCCTCACCGGTGCTGCATAGAGGGGAATAATCACTTTCCTTGACATGCCTAAGTGCAGGACTTTGCACTTGTCCTTGTTGAAACTCATGAGATTTCTTTGGGCCCAATCCTCCAATTGGTCTAGGTCACTGAATCGTAGTCCTACCCTCCAGTGTATGTACTTCTCCATCCCCCACCCCCATCAATTCTCAGTTGTTTTTTAGAGGGAAAAAAACACATGTAATCTTAAATTATCATAGACTTGAAGAACCTGTTGGGAAGAAACAAACAAACTAAAAGTATTTAGTCCTTGTTTCTCCCCCATCATCACTTTCTCTGAGAGTTTTTTTAGTGGCATCTCTGCTGCTTCTGATGTCCTTTATGCTAAAGGATCCCTTCCTCCAAACCTCCAGTGCATGAGAGATTCTGTGTTCAGTACTGACTGAGCACATCTCCATAAACTACACACCTCAAGCACTATTCTGCAAAGCACCTGAAGGCTGTTTCCAAAGAGCTGAACTATTTCTTAGTGGTGACAGATGAGAGAACAAGGAGCAGTGGTCTCAAGTTGCAAGGGAGGTTCAGGTTGCATATTAAGAAAAACTTTCTAGCTAGGAGGGTGGTGAAGCACTGGAACAAGTTACCCAGAGAGGTGGTGGAGTCTTCATCCTTGGAGGTTTTTAAGACCTGGCTTGACAAGGGCCCTAGCTGGAATGATCTAGTTGGGGATGGTCCTGCTTTGAGCAGGGGGATGGACTTGATGACCTCCTGGGGGCCCTTCCCACCCTAATCTTCTATGATTCTGTGATTCATGTCCCTATGTCATAAGACGAAGCTAAGTGACTTGGAAATTTGTACTGCTTTGTAATAGACACTCGATGAGGACTACAAAATACTCATATAGCCTACAGCCAGGTAACTTAAGTAAATAATGTAAATAGAATAATAGCAGTGAGAGCTGGGTAGTCAAAATAAAGCAAAACATTTTGCTTCATTTTATACATAATGGAAGCTACTAGTACAAATTGCTGTATAGAATGCATTCTCTTATACATTTTCTTCAAGAAATATTTTATGAAATATGTAATCTCCTTAGAAGCTAGAAAGGATTGATTACCAATACTTTAAAGCAGCTGCTAAATATCTTGTATGAATTTTTAAATTACTGAATAGACAAGAAATGTCAGGAAGTAGCATACAGCATTTCTACTCATGCTTTTGAAATCATGAAAGAGGTCAGAGATTTTGACAGGACTTCTAAATATGGTTATGCTTTCTTTGGTAGTTTTTTTCCTAAATAATTTTTGCACAGTTAACAATTTCCCACAAAAATAATCGTTGGTGTCTTAAAACATTCTAGTAATGCAGAGTGGGCTTGTGGGCAGGGTACTAGAGAGAAAGTCAGGAAACCTCAGCTAAAAGCTTGACCCTAAAGTAAATGACAGTAATTCCATTGACTTCATTGAGGCCAGGAGCTCATACTTGGGTTCTATTCCCAGACCTCCTACTGACCTACTATCACTTTTGGCAAGTCGGTTTATGCCGCCTCTTTTCCTTTTCATTCTATGTCTTGTCTAGAATGAAGAGTGAAAACTCTTTGGGACATCGACTCCCTCTCCAGTTGGGTGTGACTACACTTCCAACCGATGTATGAGTACAGTAGGTACAGAAATGCTAGCTTGAATCTAGCAGTCTTGATAATACATCTGTCAGTTTTAATACTATATCTGCCATCACAAACGTAGGGTTAATAGTCTTCAATAGAGATACACGGGTAGTAAAATATCCAACTGCGGATCCCAGTAACCTGCTATTGAACAACCGCGTACTTTAGCTTAGTAATCATCCTAAAAATCCAGCAAGATTTTTTTCCCAGTATTTGGTATTCATAGGCATTGCTGCAACATAAAAGAATTTGCTATGCTACAGTACCTGTGGTAATGCCAGTAGTCTGTAGTAAAATATTCAGTCCCTCTTGACACCGGTCTGTGGCAAAGCAACGCTTTAAGTAGCCTTAATAATTGCCATTAAAACAATACTGTTTATCTGAGGCAAGGAAGTAGCTCTCTTAGAAAACGCTGCAGTTTACACCCAGGCTTCTTGAATTCTAGTTAGCCAGGGTGACCTGTGCCTTTTGGTCTCTACTTCAGTTCTGGGAACTCCACTTAACCCAGGGTTCTCAGTGTTTTTTAACTCAAGGCACCCATTGATGGACTCAAGGCATTTCTCAGTAGATTTGAGTAAATCCCTTGGAAAAATTCAGCTCATAGTTGGCACTTCTTTTTTGACTACAGAAAAATAATAGAGCAATTCTTCTCAGAACTCAGAAAAACCACAAGAGATCATAATCTCTGGTTTTATCTTCTGAATTATGGTTGCACACCTAACAGTGCTGTTATTCTGTGGCACCTTGAAGCACCCTTGATAAGATTGTCAAGCACCCTGGTTAAGGGGTTACTGCCCTAACTCCACTTTTCCATAGTGTGGATATATTAGAACTGTGCTGTCGGCACTGCCCCAAGAACATTTGATATGGGGACCTTGATAAAGTACTATTTGTAGTGCAAAAGTGGCCCTTTGAAAGAGAATGCAGCTGGAATCTTTACAGGGCCAGTGCTGGGAGTGTGCATCCATTTGGACATGTGCATTATTCATTTTTACTTCCTGTGTAAATCCTTTGCCCTCTAGAGAGTCCTTCTTGAAGCCAAAAATAAGTAGACAAGCACTGCAGTGAGGAAGGCTCATGGCCTTTTCTTTGTATGGTTGACAGGGCCTTCCTTTTCCTGTTATCCATGGATGAGTTAAAAAGGCACATACTTCACTGAAGTTACTACTTCACTGATATTTAGTGAACTTTAGGCAGAGAAACATTAAATGAGAATCTTGTGAAAACTTCATATTTTAGTTAGAGCTGTAAAATGGTATCAAAACAAAAGATTTTAAGAACAATATAGTAAAGAGATTTACAGATTAATTTAAAAGTAATAAAAATGTAGGAAGAGCTTTTTCTGTGTTAAGGATGGAGATATATATATATATATATATATATATATATATATATAATTTAAACTGGTAGATGGCAGTAGAGTATCTCCGTGGATGATTTCTATAGATTTACAGGTAAAAAAGAAGTGTGTTATATTCTTTTTGGAAAAAAGAGTGAAAGTTCTCTTAACTGTATTCCAGTTCTGAAAAAAAAAGACAGTGGGTTTATAAAGAATTTGTCCTTTATTAGCCCTAATGAGAAGAAAAAAAACTGAGTATTTTTAGTTGATACATGCCATTTTCATTATCTGGAGAGTTATACATACATTTTTTAATAAATCAACCACTGAATAGTGTTCCAGCCATATGAACTGCAGCATATTTTAAGTTTTTGTCCAGCTACATGAAAATCAACATATGCTTCTTATTAGTTTCCAAATATCTCCGTGTGGGACATGAAATGCAGACATCTAGTTATCTTAACAATCAAATATCCATATTTTGAAACTTCTTTAAGATAGTATGGTAGTCTTCCCAATTTACTTGTTTGGTTACAAAAAATAATAAGTTTTTGGAAAAATAGGTCTCATGTTGACTATTTAGTAAAAATTAGTCTCACATTGACTATTTTGTTGCTATGCATATTACGGGAAATGCATTTAAATTCTCTTGTAGGAAAAATAAGTTAAAACATTTTCCCCCAAAACAGTCTTACAGTAAATTAATCGGCAGTTTTTCAAGTAACTATATGTCTCAGTTCAACAAAAGGATTGACCTGAATGGAGACCTACTGAGATTCATGGGAGAACGCACATGAAGAACAGGGGCAGTTGTTAGTTACAGCCCTGGTCAGCCCTTTTTGGATATTCGTCAGACTGCCATGTTTGGATCCCAGTACTGGTCCCATGTGCTTTTAAACTTCTTTTACCGGAGGAAGCTCCAGCACTGTCTTTATTTGGTCTTTCTGGTACTTTTCCTGAATACAGACTTTGTGCTACCTTTTATGGAAGTGGGACCTCACAAATTAGTGTTCTTATTCCCAGTGCTAACATACCTCAGAATAGTCCAGTAGCTTTAAACACCTTTAAACATTCGGCCTTGGTGAGGCCGCAGGTGGAGTACTGCATCCAATTCTGGTCTTCATAATTCAAGAAGGATGTTGAGAAGCTTGAGAGAGTCCAGAGGAGAGCCTCGCGCATGATCAGAGGGCAAGAGAATAGGCCTTATAAAGAGAGGCTGAGAGCCATGGGACTTTTTAGCCTTTGGAAAAGCACAGGCTCAGGGGGGACCTGGTGGCTGCCTATAAGTACATAAGAGGTGTACATTAGGACCTGGGAGAACATCTGTTCACCAAAGTGCCCTGATGGATAACAAAGACCAACAGTCATAAACTCCTTCAAGACTGTTTTAGGCTGGACATAAGGAAAAATTTCTTTACTGTCCAAGCCTCCAAGGCCTGGAATAGACTCCCTCCAGAAGTGGTGCAGGCACCAACTCTGGACTCATTCAAGAAACATTTGTGTGCTTATCCTACTGGTATCCTTTGACTCTAGCTGACTTCCTGCCCTTGGGGCAGCGGGCTGGACTTGAGGATCTTCAAGGTCCCTTCCAGGCCCAACGTCTGTGAAATCTATGAAACCATTTTATCCAGAATTTCAACTTTATGCACTTTCTAACATACAGTTTACTTCCTTTGGGAACAATTGATAGTCCAGGCAAATAAAACCAGACTTTGCAAACAAGCATTTATTTTAATGACACAAAAGATATACGGATCTGGGTGCAATGATAAAATCTCTGTTCACTATCCCCTGCCTCAGTTTGCTCACCACTCTTGAACAGTCTTTAGTACAGTGGATTCCTCTTATTGGAATCACTTTGGGAAATGGTGATTTGATTCTATTAACCAGCTGATTCCACTAAAAGGAGACACATTTTTTAAGAACACACATGCTCCTCCTCCACAGCCCCTTGGCCCTGGTCATGCCTCTCACTCCCCACCACAGCCCCCTGACCCCCCAGCCCAGCCAGAGTTTACCCTCAGCTGCCAGGACTACAGGGACAGGGACCCAGGTCCACAGCCGCCTTCCCCCAACAGGAAGCAGCAGCTGCTGCAGCAGAGTGGACACCAGCTCCCCATCTGCTGCTGCCCGCTGGAGGCTTTGGGCGCAGGGGGTGAGGCCAGCTCCCCAGCATGGTACACACTCCCAGAGGAGCAGGGGGGACCCACACCCCCCAGATCTATGAACAGCACAGGTATTGAGAGCACTGGTGCAGGGTTGCAGCCCTCAAATCTACTACACACGCAGGGGGTGGGCGCATCGCCAGGGAGCCCCACGGCCGCAGACAACCTGCCTGCGGCTGCATCCTACTCCCCGCTGGGCCCCAACCCTGCCCAACTCTCTCCCTCCCTCCTTACAGTGGCTTAATTCCACACCCCCAACTTAGCTTCAGGACCTGCTCTCCAAGCTACCTGGGGCCATGTGCGTCTACAGTCCATGCACGTGGCACTGCCCTCTTCCCACTACCTTCCAGCCCCCTGCAGACTGGAACTACCAGCCTACAGAGGGCTCCTCACAAAATTGCAAAATTGCTGGTTTTCTCTGGTAAAATGAGTCCAAAAACTGAAAATTGTGATTCTAAGATGAGCAATTTTTACACGTAATAATATACAGATGGTTTCAGTTTTTCCATATTGATTCAAATATGTGGTTGATTCTACTAACCAGCAATTCTATAAAGAGGAATCCGCTGTATATGACAAGATACTTCCTCCTTCCCTCCCTGATGTGGAGGACTTCCCTTCCCCAATCCCCTACATCTCCCTTCCATGAACATGGAGTCTGCGTGGAGCCGGGCTGGGTCAAGCCCCCGCCCAGGCCCCTACTTGGCCCAGCCCCCCCAGGGAGAGAGGAAAGTAAGAGGGGGTACTCACCAGTCCCCCTCCAGTAGGGCAGGGCCCCCCCAAATCCCAGGCAGAGGCCCCCCCCTTGCCCAAGAACAGCTTTCCCCAACGGCAGGCCCACTACGCATGCGCGCAGTTTAAAACGGCCCGCCAAACAGCAAAAAAAGCCCAGTTAGGCTCCGGAGTGGTGAGAGATGCGCGGGTGAAAGCCTGAAGCCTCCCAGACACCTCAGACACCCCCCAGCAGCCTCAGCACCCCCTGCCAACCGCCAGTACAGCCGGAGGCAAGCAGGGCTCATGGTGGGAAGAGGTTAACCCCTCTCTGAATGGGAGGAGGTGGCT
This sequence comes from Crocodylus porosus, assembly GCF_001723895.1. Taxonomy (NCBI): domain Eukaryota; kingdom Metazoa; phylum Chordata; order Crocodylia; family Crocodylidae; genus Crocodylus; species Crocodylus porosus. Next base: position 178,384,834 of record NW_017728906.1, on the reverse strand, counting down.
GCATGGAACCGGGCCAGTCAAGCCCCCGCCCAGGCCCCTACTTTGCCCAGCCCCCCAGGGAGCCACGCGAACAGGCTGTGCAAACAGGTGCACTGTTTGCCAGCGTGTGAGTTAGCTCAGAGTTCGCACAGGAGGGGGTGCGGGAGGGCCTGAGACCCTGCCTGCGAACCCCCCAGGGTAGTCAGTCCCAGCCGTAGCCATCCTATCAGAGGCATAACACGGATGGGCACAAGCCACACCCCGAGGGTCCCCTCAGGCTCTACAGCCCCCCCATCAGGCACCTCAGAGACTGCCACCCAGACAGAGCCCATGGTTCCAGGCTCCATGCAGACGGTTCCCCTGGCTCTTGGCTGAGGGGGCTGCCCATCCCCTTTTCAGGCTCTGGGGCCCAGGAGCATGGCCACCTCCCCGCGTGGGGTCTGTTCCCTTTTGGGGTCTCTGGCACACCAGCTGGAGGAGCTCCAGGCCACAGTCCAGAGATTACGTGCCATCAGGGACACTGAGCAGGAGATTGACTCCTACTGCCAGGCCCTTCTCCCCCGGGAGCTGGGGGGACCACCATCTCCCTCCAGGACAAAGGAGGACTCCGGGACCTCCCACTCTGTCTAGTCTGTCCAGTCAAGGGCATGGACCAAGGTGGTCAAGGGCCCTAAGACCCACCACACCAAGGCCCCTCCCCCGCCGGAGCTTAGCAACAGGTACGCACCTCTTGCAGCTCCAGCAGAGCCTGCTGAGTTGCTAGCTCCCATAGGCAACACAGACTTCCCTGCAGCTACCGTCCCCGCTCTCCCCAAGACAAAACGTAAGGTGTTTGTTGTGAGAGACTCCATCCTGAGGGGGACTGAGGGCACAATCTGCCACTCCGACCCCTTAGCCCGGGAAGTCTGCTGCTTCCTGGGGGCCCACATCCAGGACATTGCAGAGAAGATCCCAAAGCTCCTCCAGCCCACAGACCACTATCCCATGCTCCTTATTCATGTGGGCAGCAATGACACGGCTCGGAGCACTCCCAGCTGGGTCATGAGGTGCTACAGGGATTTGGGAGTGGGGCTTAAGGGTCTCGGAGCACAGGTGGTATTCTAGTTGATCCCCACAGTCTTGGGGTATGGGCTGAGGGAGAGGAGGATCCATGTAGTCAACCTAAGACAGCGGCACTGGTGTCACCAGGAAGGCTTTGGCTTCCATGACCACAGCCTGCTCTTTGGCGAGAGAGGTAGCAAGCTGCTGGGAAGAGATGGCCTCCACCTCTCTCCCCTGGGGAGGAGGCTCTTCTCAGCCAGACTGGCTGAGCTGCTCTACCGGGCTTTAAACTAAACCCACTGAGGGATGGGGGGACTACTACTGAGCAACACTTGCAAAGCTGGCAGACCAAGGCACTTAAGGGAGCCCACCCTTGCCCCAGCCCTGGTACAATCTGTAGGCAAGGCAAGAGCCCCCAAGGGGACATTTGCCTGCCTGTACACAAATGCCAGGAGCTTGGAGAACAAGCAGGAGCAGCTCGTCCTCCTGCTCAGTGCAAAGAATTATGATGTCATTGGGATAACGGAGACCTGGTGGGACTCCACCCATGACTGGACCACGGGTATAGA
>NW_017728906.1:178382206-178383145 GCF_001723895.1 Crocodylus porosus | reverse complement strand
AAAAAGTCCTTTTTCAGATATGTGGGGAGCCGGAGGAAAAGCAAGGGCAACGTTGGACTCCTGCTGAACCAGATGGGGCCACTGAGAACTGACCCGCAGGAAAAAACCAACCTATTACTATTATGGGTACTTTGCGTCAGTCTTTCATCAGTCCCATGGGACGCCCATGCCCGCTCCAGGACAGGGAGGTCCGGGTGAGGGAGATCCCCTGCCGTCCATAAATGCTGACCTCGTGAAGCAACATCTTGAGAAGCTGGATACCTTCAAGTCAGCCGGCCCTGACAATCTACACCCCAGGGTACTCAAGGAGCTGGCGAGCGTCATAGCCCAGCTCCTGGCACAGATCTTTAAAAACTCCTAATGCTCTGGTGTAGTGCCCAAAGACTGGAAGAAGGCCAATGTGGTGCCGATCTTCAAGAAAGGGAGAAAAGTAGATCCGGCTAACTATAGACCCATTAAACTGAATTCTATCCTGGGGAAGATCTTAGAAAAGTTTATTAAAGAGGCCATCCTTAGTGGACTGGCTGAGGCCAACATCCTAAGGGATAGCCAGCACGAGTTTGTTGCGGGTAGGTCTTGCTTCACCAATCTCATTACCTTCTCATGACCTATCACCTGGACAAGGGAGAAGAGATTGATGTCATATATCTTGACTTCAAAAAAGCCTTCAAACTGGTATCCCATGATCACCTCTTGACGAAACTAGCCAACTGTGGCCTTTGGTCCACCATGATCTGCTGGCTGGGAAATTGGCTCCATGGTCGGACCCAGAGGGTTGTAATTGATGGCAGTTACTCATCATGGTGTCCTGTGACCAGTGGGGTCCCTCAAGGCTCTGTCCTTTGCCCCATATTGTTCAACATCTTCATGAATGATGTGGACATTGGAGTCAGGAAAGGACTGGCCAAGGTTGCCGATGACACCAAACTTTGGGGCAAA
>NW_017728906.1:178376813-178380770 GCF_001723895.1 Crocodylus porosus | reverse complement strand
CCAACATTGCCCTTGCTTTTCCTCTGGCTCCCCACATATCTGAAAAAGGACTTTTTGTTGTCCTTGATGCCTGAAGCTAATTGGAGTTCAGTTGCAGCCTTGGCTTTCCTGGTTTGGTCCCTGCAGGATGACAGCTACTAACTTAGAACATTCATGTGTTGGTGCTTTAACCACTACCGTATCACATAAAAGGTGGGCACAATCACCAGAGGTGTACCAATATATCAGTCACATACTGGATCAGTACTGATAAAAGGAAAATTAACATTATTGGAAATTGGCTTTTTTTGTCTAGCGTAGCCAGTAATGTCACCAAGACATGCCATGTGCATGCATGCAGCTGCACATGCAGGTGGCCAGAAATGTAGCCGGGTAGCTTGGAAAGCAGTATCTGGCTGGTAAGCCTGTGCAGGGAAGGGGCATGGACGAGGGAGGGAGTATGGGGGGTGCAGATTGAAGCCCCCACAGTGAGGGAGGGAATAGGGTAGGGATAGGGACAGGCACTACCCAGCCAGGGCAGTGAATGCAACCCCGGGAGTGGGACTGAGCCATGATGAATCATCCGGGGGCTGCAAGAGGATGCAGAGAGAGGGAGGCTCCCTGCCACTGCATGCACGCTGGGGGAGGCATGCGGGGCATGTACCCCCTGGATTTGTGCACAAGGCAAAGGTGAGCTGCATGGTGCATGCTCAGGACCAGAGGCTATCCCAGCTTCTTTCTGGTGGGAGGGCTGAACTGGGGCTGGACTCTGAGTGGGTGCGGTGGGCAGCAGCAGTAGGAGGTGTGGCTGCAGGGTTGGCTATAGCCACCCGAAGCACAGCCCCAGCCTGCCCCCCCCCCACCAGGAAGAGGCTGGCACAGCCGCTGACCCTGAGCTGACAGTGGGCAGCCTGCCCTCACCCTATGGACAAATCTGTGGGGGCACATGCCACCCATGCCTCTCCTGGTGTTGTGCACAGTGTTAGGGAGCTGTCCCCCTTCCCCACTCCCACTGGATGAGCTGCCCACAGCTCTGTCCCACTCCTGGGGTCTCATTCACTGCCCTGGCTGGGCAGCACCTGCCGCTTCCCCTGCCTCACTCCCTCCCTCCCTCACTGTGGAAGCCTCAATCTGCTCTCTCCACCACACCCCTTTCCTCCACCCCATCCCTTCCTCCTCATAGATTTCATAGACATTAGGGCTGGAAGGGACCTTGGAAGATCATCGAGTCCAGCTCCCTGCCCCAGGGCTCGGAAAGTAAAGAAGTTCTTCCTTATGTCCAGCCTGAAACGGTCTTGCAGTAGTTTATGACTGTTCGACCTCGTCATCCCTTGGGGCGCTCTGGTGAACAAACATTCCCCCAGCAACCAGTGATTACCCCGATAAACTTATAGGTGGCCATCAGATCACCCCTGAGCCTGTGCTTTTCCAGGCTAAAGTTCCCTATGGCGCTCAGCCTGTCGTCGTAAGGTCTGTTTTCCTGACCTCTGATCATGCGCGTGGCTCTTCTCCTTATCCTTTTTGAATTGTAGAGCCCAAAACTGGACACAGTACTCCAGCTGTGGCCTCACCAAGGCCGAGTACAAGGGGAGAATGAAGTTCCAGGATTTGCTTGAGAAGCATCTGTGGATGCAAGCCAGTGTTTTGGTCCCTTTAAGCTGCAGCATTGCATTGCAGGCTCATTTTCATCTTGTGGTCAATCATGTCCCCCAAGTCTCTTTCTTCTGTAGTGCTAGCCAGAGTAGCATTGCCGAGTCTATAAGCATGTTGGAGGTTTTTCTTCCCAAGGTGGAAAACCTTGCATTTTTCAGTGTTAAATACCATCAGGTTCCCTTCTGCCCACTTCCTAAGCCTGTCCAAGTCAACCTGGATCACCCTCTTTTCCCCAGGTGTGGACATTTTACCCCAAAGTTTGGTGTCGTCGGCGAACTCGGGCAATCTGCTTCTGAAACCAGTATCCACATCATTAATAAAGATGTTGAATAGTGTTGGCCCAGGGACAGAGCCTTGAGGGACCCTAGTGGTCACAGTGCACCACGACAATTGACTTCCATCAGCCACCACTCTCTGGGTCCAACTACGGAGCCAGTTCCCCAGCCAGCAGATTGTGCTGAGGCCGAGGCTGCAGTTAGCCAGAATGCAGACCAGCAAGAGACCGCTCTTCAAGCTGTCGGTCTGCATTCCTGTAAATCAGCTTTCAGCTCGGTATCACCCAGTATGGCTGGCTAGTAATTGGCCATCGGTATCAGCCAAGAAAATCTTTATCGGTGCACCCCTAATGATCACCAGTGTTTTTGAGGTGTTGTGACCCTAGTCTTATTGCTATTGGTAGGCATCTATCAAACTTGAGGTTGCTGCTAGCTGATTTCACGGGCAGATCCTGAGGCCGGCAGGCATTTTCACAAGCTGAACACAGCAGGCTCCCCTCACGCCTCCAATTGGCCAAGGGGCCCCAGTGGCCCTGTCCTTCATGGCTGATTAGCTGCCAGGAATGTGTGTCATATGGCCCAGCCCCTCATTGCTGATTGGCTGTGAGGACTGTATGTCATGTGGCCCCACTCCTCACTGCCAGTTGGTGGTGAGGGGCAGGCCCATATGATTGACAGCCCTCAGCCAACGAACAGTGAGGAACAGGAGCGGCATCCATCTTGCTGCACAACCAGGCCACAGCAGCCGCAAGTACTGCTGGCTCCACAGAGGGAGCCAGCATTTTATTTTCAGCAGGATTTTTTTTTTAAAGGGAGTCCATGCTTTTTCATGGAGCCTGCCTAAAATCATATTTTAAGCCAAAATAAGTAAGTTCCAAGCTATTAGGGTGGTGGCAGATACCCATTTGCAGTAGTTGCAAATCATTAGAATGTTGTGAAGTATTAAGGAGGTGCTTGATAAGAGATAACCCTCCCTAAAAGCGAACAACTTTACAATGCTGTGAGAGCCCTTAACACAGGCTAAACTGCTTGAACATGTCTGCTCTCCTTTTAACTACATTTAGTAAGTGTTAATTTGAATCTGTGATACCACCCTTAGGTTTCTAAACTTAGAATAGAACCTTGGGATTTTTGCAGTTCATAATATAAGTGCTGAATGAGTTTTGTGACCTTTAGAGATGAAATAATCCAGATTGCTTGTTTGGATTCAAACACCTAAATTCTATTTCAGCCCCAGTAAACCCGCTAATTTATCAATCTTAATCTGGCCCTTGATTGTTTGAGCTGCCATATTATGCTAATTATGCCTTTTCATTTCATTTATATTTTATTTTACCCTGCTGCATCACTCAATTAAGCTAATTATGCCTCATAATTAGAATATACATTAAGTGGTTTATTTCAGATACATTTTGAGAACTACTGATAGGAAAATACTGATTTGTTCAGGTTGACTATTCTACTGCTACTAATATGTTTATATATACAGTATACTTTCTACAAAGTAAATAATATAAAAAATAATACCACATATTATTTTTTCACTAAGAAGGTATAACATTTATCAGATAACATTTTCACCAAGGTGTAGCTAATACAGTATTCATGAATAAATTCCTGTTTCAATTTTCCTGTATAAATATTATTAATTTTAGTTTTCCATAATATTGAACAGTCTGCTTTTTGAAAAGTCATGGTGCTGAATAATTCTTTCTGCACTCTAAACATAGAGTATTGTTATTGATAGTGTTTTTTATACTTGGATTATCTTCTCTCTCCCCTTTTCTTGGTTTCAGTCATGGCATTTCTTTCTGATAAACAAATTATTTACCCTCTTGTTATTTGTTGCGAAGAAACTGCACATATATTTGGATTATATTCATACATTATATAAGCATATTACCCTTTTCAGTATATGTTAAAGTCAAACACACAAAAATTAAGAAATGCCAGAATTCATAGATTTCATAGACATTAGGGCTGGAAGGGACCTCGGAAGATCATCGAGTCCAGCCCCCCACCCAAAGGGCAGGAAGTCAGCTGGGGTCAT
>NW_017728906.1:178359956-178376443 GCF_001723895.1 Crocodylus porosus | reverse complement strand
GCCAAGTACAAGAGGAAAATGACATCCCAGTATTTGCTTGAGAAGCATCTATGGATGCAAGCCAGCGTTTTGGTCGCTTTAGTAGCCGCAGCATCGCACTGCAGGCTCATGTTCATCTTGTGGTCAATGATGACCCCCAAGTCTCTTTCTTCCATAGTGCTAGCCAGAGTAGCACTGTCGAGCCTATAAGGATGCTGCAAGTTTTTCCTCCCAAGGTGGAGAACCTTACATTTTTCAGTGTTAAACACCATCAGGTTTTCGTCTGCCCATCAGGTGGGCGGTCCTGGGTGTCTTCCCTCATGTTTGGACAGATAGTCTTGTTTCTTTAGTGGGGCAGAAAGCATCACAGCCAGAGGGGCCCCTCTCTGTTGCATTTAAAGGGAATGGAAGAAGAGCAGAACAGTGTGTAGAATTTCTCTGATTCAGAGCAATGCCCATGAGAAATCTGCCCAGAATCTGAAGTCCTTGGCACAACACAGGGGACTTGAGATGTCTGCTTGTTCCCCTAAGCATTGTGGTAATATAACATTTGATACTTTTAGGACATTTAGGGCATTTAGATAGATGGAGGCAGAAATTTATGTTAGGTCATCACTTCTCCTATACCCCAGTTAATCATAAAACTGTCCCCTGGACTCTTAAAAAACAGCTTGTTCAAATAGAACCAGATTAATGTAATGGTTTTTCTTTGTAAAATCACTGGTTTTCCTGAGCAAAATGCATTTGATTCCTGTGCTATGATTATAAATCTTCTTTAACACTCAGAATTGTATAGACTGCTATAGATTGTGCAGCTTTCACGAGGCAGTCACTCAACAGTATTCCACAAGTATGTTCTTTTTATCAGTGTAATTAATTCCCTTAATCATCTGTGAATTTTTTGCAATAGTTATTTGCAAATGAGTGTACAGATTTTAGAAAAATAAGCTTCCATTCTTATCAATGGAAATCATGTAAGTGAACTCTATAAAGCAGGGCTTATCTACACTGAAACAAGATTTTTCCATTGTAACTACTTTTCTTTTAAGTTGTTACCAGATTTGTCCATCATTTTGAGGTGCACTCATTTATTAGGGGTACGTTTCTGGGGTCTCTGTAATTCTATCAGTGCAGTGCTTGTGTTACTTATGTTTCTGTATGGAGCTATATCTCTCCCTTCTGCAAGTCCTCACCCCCAGTGGAGCTATCTTGCAGGACTCCGTTTCAATGAGGCTGGGTTCCTCCAGATGCATGCATGCATGCATGCATGCATGCACGCACACACATATATTAATGTGACATACCTGACCCAGCCAGGTTGATCAGCATGTACAAGCTGACACCGTCAGCTTTTGTATTTTACCTGTTGAGAATAAGCCTCAGCTTAGCATGACTTTCAGATCTTACTGTAGTCTTTTGCTGGTGCCTTGATTTGGTCTGTTTTCTAAAACAGGAAATCCCAAGGACACATGGAACATAGTTAAGGGGGATTGATTACTTGGAGTGTTCATAAACTTTGTAGGGAGGACTTCCACCAGTCATCCTGGGAAAAGTATGACAGCATTTGTGGTCAGGGCTCCAATGGGCTGGATGTTGTGATGAACTCTTCACCATTGTTCAAATGTTGCCCATACCCCTTTGGACTCGGTCTCTTGTCTCAGCATTCCCTAACCCAGCAACTGAGTTTTAGTCAATCGAGTTTAAATAGGCCTCCCATACTGGGACCGATGGATGTACAGCCCAAGATGCCTATTACACTTTTCTTCTGCTTAGTTCTGGTTATGTGAGGTGTGTATGGAGACGGGTTGGGGGGAGAGGAGGTGAGGAAAAGTCCTTTGTAAGTCCAGCAAGCTGGGTGCCAGGGCTCCCTCAGGAACACAAAGCTGACAGGTAACAGTGGCATGAGGTGCATCATGGGTACACAATCATTTGTTTCTGTGGTAGAAACTCTAATGGAGGCCACATCTGTCTTGCTGTAAGTGGTAGATTTTCCTACTGTTCCTGCCATTTTTTGTTCAGCAGAAATTGCTTCAATACTTGCACACTTTGGGTTTCTACCAGTGTAACTACAGCTCCACCAATAGAAATGTAACACTTATGTGCCCTAAATGAACAGTCTTTCGATTTAGTCTGAGTCATTGTTTCCATACAGAGAAATTCTGTACCCTGCACTGACAGAACAAGGAGCAATGGTCTCAAGTTGCAGCAAGAGAAGTTTAGGTTAGATGTTAGGAAGAATTTTCTTACTTGGAGGGTAGTAAAACACTGGAACAGGTTACCCAGAGAGGTGGTGGACGCTCCATCATTGGAGGTTTTCAAAACTTGGCATACGAAGCTTTGGCTGGGATGATCCTGTTGGGGCCGGTCCTGCTTTGAGCAGGGGATTGGACTAGATGACCTCCTGAGGTCCCTTCCAGCCCTGACTTCCTATGATCCTATGAATTCTTCTACCATCGTATAATTAGCATCTTTTTCAAACTCCTGTTGGATTGTTGTGGATGAGACAGCTGCAAGGCAAGTAGTCAGGCCTATGCAGTAGTATGTGTGGATATATTTGACATGTTGCTGCCAGACAAGTGATCTGTGCAACTGAGCTGATTTGGTTGCAGTATTATGAACAGCTGCAGCTATGACTTCCTGCCTGCTCAAGAGCATGTGGTCCACACCATCTGGAAATTCCTAACCCCTAATTGTTTAGCAACTAATTGATAGCAATTTGGCACTGGCCGATCAATTGGCGGGGCTGTTGTGATGGAAACATGTACTCATATTAAGAAGGTGCTATTTTTGCATTTTTCAGGTTTGTTTATTTTCAGGGAGTTATTGGTGACTTTGTACACATGATGTTCCCGAGTTGTAATCAGTTGGGGAGAAACTTTATAGTCTTTTCAAACAGTCTGTTATGCCTCCTTTGTATGCTTTCATAAATTTTAAATATTGTATATCTTTAGCTTTTAGTGCATAGCCAGTATGTGTTTCTGGGTTAATAGGCATGGGCAGGCTCATTAACTCTGTGTAGAGTTTGTTGTTCCTAGCTCATGGATCCTTTTTAGGTAGCCATGAATGTTACAAACAGCAATACTTCAGGAGATGGACAAAGATTTAAAAAACATGATTGTTTTCGTTAAAGTTAAACCAGTACAAATAGGCCCCATCCAGAGAAGCATGGCTGTGTGGTAAGTGGCACCGCAAACACATCTGCAGCACCACGTACCTCACGTTTAGTTGTTCTCTGCACTGCAAGGGCGTACTGCCCATACGTGTGCTGCTCCACATTTTTTGGGGGGGGTTTTTTGACCCCTGGATATCTGGGGTGCGTACTGCTCAGAAGTGAAGCCAGGTCTCCTGGAGCCATGCTCTAGCTGCCAGCCAGGCTCTATGTGGCAGAATCACTGCTGCTGCAGCCCTTGGAAGCTCCCAGGGCCACAGGTAAGGTTGCTTGGCCAGCTCATCGCTGGCCCCAGCCTCCCCATCCCACCTGGGGTAACGTGCCGTGCATCAAAGCGTGCATGGTGTAGACATTCCCCAGGGACAAGTAGCAGGAGAGCAAGGTGCATCACCGCTACTTGTCCCCAGAAAACCAGACATCCATGCTTGTCTGGACGCAGCCATAGTGTCCAAAGTGCAACAATTAATCATTTCTTTCCCCTTATCTGCACAATTAAATTAAATAATGTGAGAGATTTTACTTAGGAGCTTAGAGGTGGAATGGTCCACTCGTTTAGGGATTAGGAAGAAACATTAGAAGGTAGCATGGTGGCAACCCCACATTTGATTTTGAGAGGTTAAAAGGGCTTGGTTTCCAAAGAAGCTGTTTTCCCTGCAAGGTTGAAGGGCTTGAGGCAGGGGGGACTTATGGGAAAACATCTACCACTAGAAGAAGTGCTGAGGTGATTGTAGAACTGAGGTTACTACTTGCATACACAAAATTGCAGCTGCTGTTTATAATGTGAGGTCTCTGTAATGAAGACAGCATGCAGCAGGTTTGATGGAGCACATTCCCCAACAACACAGTCTTCATGTTTGTTATATTCATGAATTGTTGCTAGTACGTCTCTAGCCCCTTTCAGACTCAACTAAGTTATTTTAGGACCCGTTTTCCAAGCTTCCCTAGGTCAAATAGAACCCTTTCTTAACCAGCTCTTTACTTAGTACAGTGTCCTGTTTTTTAGCTTTTCAGTCCTTTTCCTTTCTTTTTATCTCATTTTCTTGCTTCAGAATCACCCTCATTTCCACAAGATCCCTGAATAGCTGCTACTCAACTTCATTTTTTAAATTCTCACACTAACAGTGGTATCTGGACATTGTAGGTGGCAACCTGCAAGGCCAGGAAGGTGCAAGAAGTTATTGCTCAATGTATGTTTCCATGGAAACATAAATGAGGAAGGGTTTTAAGGTGTGTACCTCACCAAGCTTCCCCTCCCCCACAATATATATTTTAGCAAGGTTTTTTATATCAAAATCCAATCTTAGGGTTCCTTTTTCACTATAAAACCATTATTGATGAGGTTTTAAAATGTACTGCAAACCATATTTCAGCACACTGTGAAGAGACACCCTGGGTAGTCTCAGGGGCTGCATGCTAGTAGGCAACAGGGGGTGGGTATCCAAGTCCATTTGTATAGAGCCTTGATGAGGCTCTGGCAAAACGGAGTACAGGACTGTCTGGGACATCCGCTTGGATGGAATTAGCTATCCCTCTTACCCTCTTGTCAGCTTTGTCCAAGATAAAATACAGGGCCATGTTATCATGCCATGCCAAAATCCTACCCAGCACTTCATGGTATAACAGTGGCTAAAGTACTGCCAGGATGCAGCTTTTGCCTTTAACCTGCTTATAAGCTACTTCAAATCTTGAGTCTTCAGGGACAATTGCAAAGCCAACTATTTTTGGCCCTGAGAAACCTTTGTGATCATTTATTTGAAAATATAGTTTTTCTACTTGCATGCACAAACTTCCTGCACTTCGTCTATCCTCAGAGGGCAAGAAGACCCTCAATATCAGACTAGATGGAATTGGCACCCATTTGGAAACAGGCCTGTCATAGGGTTAGCTTGGAAAATATGTTGTGCACCTGGTCAGTATTTCTCCTGTAGCTTTCTGACTTGCTACCTAGTATGTAAGTGCAAAGGGGTAGAATCTGGCTACACATCAGCATTTAAACAGGGAGGTGGTATCTGGTCACCAAAGGTCATGCAGGTAAGCAGAGTGGCTGGTCAGGCCAAGACACAAAGCAGTGAGGAAAGGTAACTAGAGAAAACTCAGGCTGTTGTAGAGTTCAGACATGTCTACACAAATATTATTGCAATACAATTTACATGGATTATGCCTGATCTCAGAACAAATTATGAGTTGTTTTATGTGCACACAAATCTTATTACATTGATGAGTCTTGGTTTACATTGCTGTGTATTTTCCATGCAGACAGGCTGTTATGAACTGTAATGCTCTGAATTAGCATCCCTCTTTTATCTCTTGAGAGAGCCTCTTGTTGTTTAGTACAAATACAGTTGTTAGGCAGAATAACAGAATGGTAGATATTAAGGGACCTGACTCCATTCTTAGGGGAGGTCAATAGAGAATTTTATAATTGACTTCAAGGGGTGCAGCAATGGCCTCCAATACTCTACTCATAGGAGCAAAAACCTTTCCTTGAGATTCCAGGTAATTCCTCATGAGACAAACTCGTACATTGGCCTGCTTGCATCTAATACCAATATAAACTGTGTAAGAGTGGGGGGTTTTGAGCCACAGTGAAGGGAGCAAGGGCAGAAATTTCCTCAAGGGAAATCCTAGGAACAATCTAACTTGGAAAGGAAGTGTAGGATGAGTTTCAAGAACATCATTGTACAAAGGGTGTAAATTTGAGCAATGCCTTAGAGACTATATTTCAGTGAGGGCCTGATTGAAGCTCCAGCCTGTTCCTGTGTATTTTTATTTTAAAATATTTCTTCTTAACTCTGTATCTCTAAATGTTACTATGAAAGCTAAATCTGTTCCTATCTGTATATTTGTCTATACGTTATTCTGCTTTACGCTGACATATTAAACAGATTGCTAACCTCAAATCTTTGTTGGGATTTTAAAGAGGTTTTCTCCATTAGTCTGTGGTTCCCACACTTCTTGCCTCATCTTTCATTCTCTCTCTCTCTCTTTCTCTCTTCTAAATTAGCCTGAGCAAGGCTTCAGAAAATAAACTACCCTTGCCTTCCTGAGCTCAACAAATAAGTCTGAGAAGTGATTCAGAATGGAAGTTAGAACTAAAGTCCCCAGCCCCCTAAGCTAATCATCAGATGTGCTGACTCAAAGAACAAGTGGTATTTGAGTCTTAGCACTTATCCTTTGAAGTTTGGCCACTGCTAATAAATTGCAGGGAATGGAATTGCACGTTCCTTTTAAAGTTCCAGTTATGTTATAGACCTACTAAGCAGAACAGTGCCTCCATCTTACTTTTCTCACTCTGTGTTCATGGGAGAGTTATCCAGGGTCATTTGTACTCAGATCTAAATATCCAGTTTGGCCTAGGCGATGTGGGGGAAGCCACAATACTTCTATTTCCATACTTCTATTATTTCCTAACTTATATTGCATTCTTCCATGGATGTTGCTGGGAATCACTGTTCTTTGTGCTGAAGCTGTTGAGCTGATATTTTCCCAGCAAATTGTGGAAAAATGTTGTGTCCTTGTGGAAGCTTATGTAAACTGTGAAAAGGCATGGGAGAGGAAAGATCTATTTAAGCAAAAGGATGCAAAAGCAAATAGATATAAATTGCTCATTAATAAATATAGAGTGAAAGTTAGAGAGTGATTTCTAACCATCCGTACATAAAACAGTCTCCCAATAGAAACAGTGGAATCAAGAAACATTATTCATTTTAAGATGGAGCATGAGAAGGTTATCAGTAGTTCTACATAACTTGGTTGCCTAAATAGCAAGGAATGGTGTTCCAATCTGGAAGGGACTTTCTGAATCACTATGGGCCAGATCCAAATTGTATAACTGGAACACCTGAAGCTTATGTGCCTCTACACCAGATAATGTGATCTAGATTGTAGGAAAGTGACAGAGCTGCAGGAGAGCCACTTCCAAAGGGCCGTACAGAGCACCTAGAGGCTGAGTGGGGAAGTGCTTTGAGCTGGAGAATGCTAGTTACAGGGTTGTGTTTGAACCTTATTCATACTCAAAATGTATTTCTAGCTCAGGGTAGTGCATGAGGAACCTTCGTCGTCACCTTGATATCCAGAGTTTCCAGAGGGGAAGTGCATGCCCGACCAGGATACCTGGTTTGCACCAAGTGGATTGAATTCAGTCAAAAGCACTGGACTCATCTAATTTTGTTTTTGATATGTGCTCAGGTGAGAGGTTATTGCATATGTGAAGGGCAGGGAAAGAGAAACCATTAGATACAAGCTGGGGCTAAATCTGAAAAAAAGACACATCCTGAGAGAGGTAGCGGAAAGTGCAATTAAAATCTAGGATGAGGAAGTATGGTTAAAATTACAGTAATATTTTTATTTAATATTGCTAGTATTATTTTATTGTGTTTATAAATATTTGATACAAGTTATGATATGGTGTATTTAGAGATTACATCTGTATTTATTATTCTGCTTTTTGAGTAACTCACTTTCTCAACCATGATGCCATGATATCCTTTCAAGGAGGGCATGGGGTACCATCCAGTGTTAGCACTGTTAGGTGTGCAAACTTGATTCAGAAATTTTGAATAGGAATTCATAGTGTTAAAAACATTCTGACCAGTTGTGATCTCCCTCAGTTCTTTGCAACATTGCAAAGAATCAAGAAAGTTGCTCTATTATTTTTACATAGTCAAAAAGTGACGAAAAATTAGGAGGTGAATGTATTCTCCAAGGGGTGCCTTGAGTTTAAAAATGTTGATAACCACTGGAGTAACTGTTCACATATACATACTCACTTTTGGATACGTCTTATGAGCTGAGCCTTTAATCTGAGACTTTTTGCCTTAACATTATTTATAGAATGCTCTGCAGCCCTATCTTCCCTCATGGACCTGTGCTTAGGTGGTAAGGAAGGTACTTACTTCTGAAATCTTAGTTCCTTTCAGCTGCCTGGCAAAGTCTAGATTCAAGCACACTCATCTATCTCTAGCCTCCAATTAATATACACTTTGCAGCACATCACTATCTGCCGATTGATGGCCAACCAGCGTTTTTCTACCCACTGGGTACATATACACATGCACATGCAGTGGGAAAATTACTCTAGGGTAAACCCACCCTGGGCAGGCATCGACAAATGCAGGGTTTCAGGAGTAGATTTGCTGTTTCTGGCAGCACCCTGCTTCTGCCCCCTCTGGCCCCGCACTAGCCTCCTGCAACAATCAGGGGAAGCTCCAGGCTCCCTCTGTGTACTAGCCCAGGGGCTGGTAGGGAGCACAGGGCCGGGAGACAGCTGTCTCCTAGTGGGGGCTGAGAGATTGCTCTTTGCTTTTTACAGCTGCCTGCTTGAAGGGTAGGCTTCGGTGGCAGAGCCCAGGTGGGAACAATGTCCCCCTGCCCAGCAGCAGGGAGCTCCTGGCCCTGGCTCCCCAATCAGTTTCCCTGCCCAGCTGGGGGCTCACTGCTAGCTGTCTCACCAGTGGGCCTACTCCTCCCAGAGGACCTGACTGGGACCTGCCCCTGCCCTGAAGCTCTTTCCAAGCCCCATGCCTCATTTGCCCAATCGAGGCTGGGGCTTGGAAATAGCTGCAGGGCTGGGATCTGTGCCTGACTGGGACAGTTCCTGGCTAGCCCCAGCCTGCACAGCAAAGTCTGCCCTTGCACTCCAGAGCTGGCTGGGGACTGCCTGAAATGGGACAGTCCCCAGCCACCTCCAGGCCACACATACAGACTTCCCTATGCAGCCTGGGGCTAGCCAGGAACTGTCCTGGTCAGGGTCAGGTCACAGCCAACTCCAGGCTGGGTGGGGAACTCTCTCCATGCAAGCAGCTCCCAGCTCCTGCTCCACAATCACAATTATGCAGCAGGGTCTGGAGGCTTGTTCCCACCCTCAGCTCTGTGATTCCAGAGTAGGGAACTGGGAGCTTGTTCCCAGCCCCAGCTCTGTGTCCTGGCTTTCTGACTACTCCTCCATGATGCTTATCCATGTGGGCACCAATACTGTTAGGGGAGACGCTGAGGAGATCAAAAGTGACTACAGGCTCTGGATGTCAGGTTGGAAGGCACTGGGGCTCAGGTTGTGTTCTCTTTGATGCCTCTGGTCAAGAGAAAGAGCTGTGGTCAATAAGTGGCTGTGCACATGGTGTCACCAGCAGGGCTTTGGCTTCTTTCACCATGAGATGTTTTTTCCAAGAGGAAGGATTGCTGGGAAGAGATGTTAGCTACCTGACTAAGAGAAAGAAGAGCATCTTTGCAAACAGGCTTGCTAACCTAAGTGAGGAGGACTTTATACTAAGTTCACTGAGGGATGGTGACCAAAGCCTTGAGGTAAGTGGGGAAGTGAGTGACCTGAAGGAAGAGCAAGCACAAGGGGACATCAAAGAGAGGTGTTTTCATCCTTCTGAGAAATCAGGGCAATCAACTAGTTACCTTAGATACCTGTACATGAATACACAGACCCTGGGAAACAAGCACAAAAAATTAGAAGTCCTACCACAGTCAAAAAACTATGACATGATTGAGGTAACAGACTTGGTGGGATAGCTCGCATGACTGGAGCACTGTCAGGGACTGATATAAACTGTTTAGGAAGGACAGGCAGGTGAGAAGAGGAGAAGGAGTAGCACTTTATGTAAAAGAGCCATATGATTGCTCAGAGCTCCAGTGTGAAACTGAAGATAGGCCTGCTAAAAGTCTCTGAGTTAGGGTCAGATGGCAGAACAGCAAGGCTGATGTTGTGGTGGGTGTCTGCTATAGACCACCAGAACAGGAGGAAGTGGTGGATGAGGCTTTCTTCAAACACCTAGCAGAAGTTTCCCAGTCACAGGCCCTGGTTCTCATAGGGGACTTAAATTACCTTGACATGTGCTGGGAGAGCAATGCAGCAGTGCACAGGCAATCCAGGAAACTTTTGGAGAGTGTTGAGGACAACTTCTTCAACTTCCGCAAGTGCTGCAGTGGCTGTCTAAGAGCTGTTCTTGACCTGTTGCTCACAAACAGGGAAGAATGAGTGGGGAATGTAGTAGTGTATGGCAAGTTGGGCAACAGTGACCATGAGATGATGGAGGATAATTCAGGATCCTGAGTATAGGAAGGATGGACAGCAGCAGAGTAAGGACTTCAGAAAAGCAGACTTTGACTCATGGGACTCATTAGCAGGAACCCCCTGGGAATCCAGTCTGAAGAGGAGAGCAGTCCAGGTGAGCTGGTTGTACTTTAAAGAAGCCTTAATGAGAGTGCAGGAACAAACCATCCTGATGTGCAGGAAGACTAGCAAGTATGGCAGGAGACCAGCTTAGCTTAGCAGGGAACTCTTCAGTAAACTAAGTCACAAAAAGGAAGCTTATAAGAAGTGGAAACTTGCGCAAAAAAAAAAAGGGTGGCGTATAAGAGCATTGTTTGGGCATGCAAGGATGAAGGCAGGAAGGCCAAGTGCAAGTAGAGTTGCAGCTAGCAAGGAATGTGAAGGGTAACAAGAAGGGTCTCTACAAGTATGTTAGTAACAAGAGGAGGATCAAGGAAAGTGTGGGTCCATTACAGAATGGAGGTGGCAACCTTGTAACAGAGGATGCAGAAAATGTTGAAGTGCTCAATGCCTTTTTCACCTCAGTTCTAACAAGCAAGGTCAGCTACCAAGACTGCTGCACTGGGCAGCACAGTTGGGAGAGGAGGTGAGTAGCCAACAGTGATGAGAAAACAGGCTAGGAAGTATTTAAAAAAACTGGACATACACAACTCAATGGGGCCAGGAGGGATGGACCTGAGGTTGCTGAGGGAGTTGGCTGATGAGACTGGCCATCATCTTTGAAGACTCATGGCAATTGGGAGAGGTCCCAGATGATTGGAAATGGGCAAACATAGTGCCCGTATTTAAGAAGGGGAAAAAGGAGGATCCAGGGAACTACACACCAGTCAACCTGACCTCAGTCCCTGGAAAAATAATGGAGCAGACCCTCAAGGAATCCATTTTTAAGCACTTGGAGGGGAAGAAGGTGATTAGGAACTGTCAGCAGGATTCACCAAGGGCAAGTCCTGTCTTACCAATGTGAATACCTTTTATGATGATGTGACTGGCTTTTTGGACCTGGGGAGACCAGTGGATGTGATGTATCTTGATTTAAGCAAGGCTTTTGGTATGGTCTCCCACAACATTCTCTCAGGCAAGCTAAGGAAGTATGGCCTGGATGAATGGACTGTAAAGTGGATAGAAAACTGGCTGGAGCATCAGGCTCAGAGAGTAGTCATCAATGATTCAGTATCTAGTTGGCAGCCAGTATCAAGTGGAGTGCCCCAGAGCTTGGTCCTGGGGCCGTTTTTTTCAGTGTCTTCATCAGTGACCTAGAAGATGGCATAGAGTGCACCCTCAGCAAGTTTGCAGACGACATCAAGCTGGGGGGAGTAGTAGATACTCTGGAGGGTAGGGCTAGGATTCAGAGTGACCTAGACAAATTGGAGGATTAGGCCAAAAGAAATCTCATGAGGTTCAACGAGGACAAGTGTAAGGTCCTGCATTTCGGACAAAACAGTCCCAGGCACTGGTACAGGCTGGGGGGCTGACTGGCTGGGCAGAAGCTCAGCAGAAAAGGACCTGGGAGTTACAGTGGACAATAAGCTGAATATGACCCAGCAGTGTGCCCTTGTTGCCAAGAAGGCTAACAGCAAACCGGGCTACATTGGTAGAAGTATTGCCAGCAGGTCAGGGGAAGTCATTATTTCCCTCTATCCTGCACTGTTGAGGACATTGTATTCAGTTTTGACTCCCCCGCTACAGAAAGGATGCGAAAATATTGGAGAGACTCTAGTGAAGGGCAATAAAAATGGTTCAGGGGTTGGGCCACATGACTTATAAGGACAGGCTGATGGAACTGGGCTTATTTAGTCTAGAGAAGAGAAGACTGAGAGGGGATTTAATAGCAGCCTTCAACTACCTGACGGCTGGTTCCAAAGAGGATGGAGCTAGACTGTTTTCAGTGGTGGCAGACGACAGAATAAGGAGCAATGGTCTCAAGTTGCAGCAAGGGAAGTTGAGGTTAGATATTAGGAAGAATGTTCTCACTAGGAGGTTGCTTTTGCACTGGAACAGGTTACCCAGAGAGGTAGTGGAATCTCCATCTCTGGAGGTTTTTAAACCTGGCTAGAGAAAATTTTGGCTGGGATGATCTAGTTGGGGATGGTCCTGCTTTGAGCAGGGGGTCAGACTAGATAACTGCCTGAGGTCCCTAAATGGACAATTGGCGTGACCCAGTATGGTACTTCTGCTCTTGTGTTCTTAGGTTTGTGTTGTCCAAAACTGCTTTCATTTCAAGACAAGAAAGCTCTTGCCATTTGCATATGATGAAACCCTTCTGGAGGTACCTACTTCTGTTAATTTCTGCAGCCAAACTGCTTAGAGACACAGTGGATTTTGGCTTCCTTTATTGTTGTCTTTCACAGTTTTCCTAGAATCAGTATCTTCAAGGTGGTCCTTTGGAGCTTAATTCATACTTTCCCAAAGCATTTCACAATTGCATGAGACTCTGGAGCAGACACCATGTTTGGTTAGACAGTTTTCATGTTGCTGTTTACTTAGCATATGGGTGATCAGCCCCTGGTCCACAGGCCAGATCCAGCCCCCAGTGCCATGTCATCTGGCCTATAGGGCTCCCCATTTGTCTGGAAATCTGGCAGCAGGGGAGCAGTAATGCTCTTGAAGTAGCACCACTTCCCTTCCACTTAAAGACTCAGTCCCAGCACACAGAGAAATCAGATAGGGCCCCACAGTGCCTGATTCTTGTATGTGGGACTTGATGATCCAGGTTACCAACTAACCGTACACCACTCATCTGGCTGCAAGACCAAAAGCTTGGTCATCACTGACCTAGAGGACTGAGACCCAGCTCTAGTATGTGACAAAAGCTTTGGAGTCACCTGCAAGTTGGTAAGTGTATGTGGACGGGCACGCAACTGAGAAAAGGGAAGTTATTTACCAGAAATTGGAGTTATTCAAAATGTACTGTTCATATACACATTTGTATCCATACCTACTTCCTCTTTCCCTCAAAGTCAAATACAGCGTAGGCTGAGAGGACATTGAGGAGCAAGCAGGAAGTGCCCAACATCTCTTATTTCCCCTTACCAGTATGGGAAGTGAGGCCAGAGCACACTTTACAGGTATTTCTAAAGCAAAAAGTTTTCAGGTAAAAATTCAAAATATTCAACAGATGCACAAGTGAGAATGTATGGAAAATTCACATTAAAGAACGCTGCTTACTGGTGCATAACTCCCTCTTTGCCTTGGTTCATGGTGTATATGCTGTCCTAAATTATAACATGCTTATGAATTGGGGCCTGTGTGTATTGAAAGCTTCTTAAACTAATTAGATTGTGGTGTAGATCCAAACTCTTTTAAGCTGTACATTATTGCCAACATACCATTTTAATACACAGCAGTCATTGGAGTAACAAGCTTGATCTATTTGCTTAGTTCAGATATTTGTTTTATTTTAGTACTTTATCCTTTGAAAGCTATATTATGCTGCCTTTCTTTTACTGCAGATGTGGTTGTTCTAATTAATAGTAATTAAAACCAATGATTAATGATCTATTTTGCACAGTAAACATCATTTTATAACAGAATCTTGCAAGTGTACTGCAGTGAACAAAGGAAGAGGTTCAGAAATACTTCTGCCACATTTAATATTCAACCACTTAGCCATTAGACCAAATATAATGTTAGTTTCAAATAGCTGGAGTTGAAAAGATGTAACAATTACATTATTTAACTACAACAAAATACTTCATGTTGTCAATATTACATATTCACAAAACTGTCACGTATGTGTACAGCTTTCTAATGTACATATGCAGAACTTAACTGAATTGCTGATTTAAAAGAGAACTTGACTAAATGTTTTTACATCATTGCACTTCGTATGAGACAACCATCCAAAAACAAATTATAGAACCAAGAATTATAGTTGGAATGAATTATAGCTAGAAGGCACAAAAGTACATTCATGGACTTTATTGCCTGTCAGTGTATTTCTGTGTGTTCAGCAAGAGAATGAGTAACATTTGTGGCAAACACACTGTAATCAAAAGATTATAATCAGAAAAAGGTAATTGGCTGTGTTTAAACAAGAATCTTTTCTGTAATATAAAATAAGCTAGAGATTCCAAAGCTTTGTTTAAGGGGCTTTTCTGTTAGAAATGTAGAAAATAGTTTAAGGTTTCCATAACAGAAATAAGAATAACAAAGACATTTTAAGTGTTCTAGATGGCAAACTAGGATAATTTTGGAATCTCTGTAAAGATGGAATTACAAAGAACAACCCAATATGAAGGTTCTAAGGAAACAAAAATATTTATTCTTCTTTGGGTACATTATTGCAAAGTGAAAAGGCAGTATGAGAATATTTGAAGGCACATTTTCAAACTTGTACTTTTTCACAGAAATATAGTCAAGCAGTTTATTTGGAGTAGTCTAAGCAAGAGATGAGACCCCAAGTGTTATCCTTCTCAAAGACAGATTGCATGTCTTCATCAAAACCCCTGGTGAAAAACAATTTGCAGATAAGGAACATAATTTTTTTAATTGTCTGTGACTTTTACCTATTAACAGCTATTTTAGAAATTTTGAATTAGTATCATTGTAATTGACTAAAAGTGATAATGTAGCCAAAAGCAGTGAGTTTATCATTTCTATTCTCTGGACCCTACAGTTATCTAGGGCAACACATTGTGTTGCCTTTTTTTATGAAACATAAAAGTAAACATTTTTTGAGATATTTGTAAAAATAAAACATTAACATAACCACAAATCATTTTTTCATTAAAATTTAATACTTTTTTTCATCTAATTTAAACTACGGTTTGAAGCCCTAGTTTTTTAATATATTCCTCTGAAGTTTTTTTTTTTTGTCATATTACACATTTAAACAAGAATGGTGATGGCAAATAATATCAAAGTTAAAATAACATTTCCATGCACTACTAACCAATGGTACCTCATGCTCTCAAGGAAGCTGATAAATTAGATGCTCTTCTTTGGTTCAGCTGCAGTAAATGAAAATAATTTATCAGGGAAACAAAAGAAAATGAAACACTGCATCATCACACATTTTTCAAGATTAGAAAATCAATCAAAAACTACAGAAACAGCTTGACTTAAAGTGTGCAATTCTGGATGCTTAACAATTAAATAGTCCAATCATTCTGGAAGATTAATGTATTTTTTTAGTCCCAACTTTTATTATTTTTTAAGTAAACCAAAATAAAAGTCATAATGTGGTTTTTAAAAATAAGGAATTAACTCTGTACCATAGTACAACCTGAAGTCACTATGAATACTGCGTTCAACTAAATCATTACCTTATGTACCATGTAAGAGTCATATTGTATTTCCATAAAAGAAGGTAAATTGTAAAAATATGTTTAAGGCTGTAATAACAACTGTGTTAGAAGTACAGATTCCTGCATGTATGGTGTGAAATCTTTTCCGTATGGCAGTTTGTGGAGCTTTTCCAAAAACTGAAGTGGGGTAAGATTTCACCTTTCATATTTACAAACACAGAGGAACCAAAATGGAATATTTCAGAATGTCATTACCATATTTCCTCAAATACACATCAAGCACCTTCCCCTTGCAAATGCTCACCCCCCTCCCTTCCTCCCCTCCCACAATTGGGGTGCATGTTTTAAGCGAGGAAGCTTTCTTTTCCACTGGAAATGAAGCAAGCCTAAAAACAGCGGGCACGCCAAGTGGCTACCAAGATGGTGAAATCCTGTTAACCCTCTCACAACCATAGCCATTGGCTGAGCACTGTAACTTTTACCTGAAGCAGCAAGTGAGCTACTAATAGTATCTTGGTGAGGCTTGTGATTTGGAAAAACACTTTATTTACAGGAATTTATAAAAAGAACTACTAACAGTAAATAATTAACAGTTTTGCTAATGCCTTTGCAAGGCTCTGTGCATTAAGTTTGTGCGACAAGTAGTAAGTCCCTCTGGAAACAGTCTTTCCAGGAAGTATAGCTGCTCAAGGAGCTTCTAGGCTGCCTTAAATACAAAAGGAAAGCATAAAGAGAATGGAGAAATGGGTAGGTCACCAAGAAAGTATACCAAGAGCTAGCAAGAACTTGCGGGGACAAAATCAAGATGGCAAAGGGAAAAAGTAGCTTTATCTGGTGAGGGACTTTAAAGATGACAAAAAAAAAAGGTTCAGTAACTATGTTAGACAGAAAAGATGGAACTAGGAACCTGTGGGTCCACTGTTTAATAACTCTTAATAGAAGATGCAAAGAAGGAGGAGCTGTTCAACAGTTACTTAGTCTTCATAGTTTCATAGTTAGTAGGGTCGGAAGGGACCTGAGCAGATCATCAAGTCCG
>NW_017728906.1:178357156-178359630 GCF_001723895.1 Crocodylus porosus | reverse complement strand
GGCCTTCCTGACTGCATCCCCACACTGCCAGCCCATGTTCATCTTGAAGTCAATGATGACTCCAAGATCCTTTTCTGCCTCTGTACTGATGAGAAGGGAGTTCCCCAACCTGTAGGTATGCTGCTGGTTCTTCCTCCCCAGCTGCATCACTTTGCACTTGCCAGTGTTGAATCCCACCTAGTCTCATTCGCTGACCCCTGTAATCTGTCTACGTCCAATTGTAACCTATTCTTTCCTTCTAGCGTGCCCACATCGCCCCACATCTTAGTATTGTCAGCAAATTTAAACAGGGTGCTTTTTACCCCCTCATCTATGTCACTGATGAAGATGTTGAACAGTGCAGGCCCGAGGACCGAGCAGAACTCCACTGCCCACATCCCTCCATGTCGAAAATGACCCATCCGCTACCACTCTCTGGGTGCGGCCCTCCAGCCAGTTGGTGACCCATTTGACTGCGTAGGTGTCGACACAACAATCCCCCAAATTTTTTATGAGAACTGGGTGAGAGACAGTGTCAAAGGCCTTCTGAAAGTCCAGAAAGACTATGTCCACTGCTACCCCTGCACCTAAGGATTTGGTGACCTGGTCAAGGAAGGCCACCAGGTTGGTCTGACAGGAACTGCCTCTAATGAACCCATGTTGGTTGCCCCTAAGCATAATCTCCCCTGCTGGCCCCTCGTGGACATGTGCTAGAATAATTTTTTCAAAAACATTACCCAGGATGAAGGTAAGACTAACTGGCCTATAGTTTCCCGGGTCCTCCTTCCTCCCCTTTTTTGAAGATGGGAACCAGATTGGCCTTCTTCCAGTCCTCTGGCACCCCACCAGAGCACCACTAGTGCTCCTACAGCCATCCCAGGCGTCCCGCAATGACTTCAGCTAATTCCCTCAGCGCTCGGGGGTGGAGATCGTCCAGAGGCTTCTTCCACCCTTGTCTTCCCCTTCTCCTGATGAGCCTAGTTTAAAGCCCGCCGGAGGAGATCCGCCAACCTAGAAGAGAACACACGCTTACCTTTAGGGGAAAGGTGGAGTCCATCCCATCCGAGCATGTCTCTTGTCACGATGTGCGGGTCATTGTCTTAGTTATCAGAAACACATTTATCTGCTGCTGTATAGTTAATACGGATTATATGGACAAGGAAATGGACAAGCTGAGAGAGAAAACTGCAAAATCAACCATCAGAGAGCTTTTGATGGGTCTGAATGAATTCATGTCAGCAGGGCCTGATGAACTTTATCCCAGGGAATTGAAGGAGCTGGCAGAGGAAATCTTGGAGCCCTTATCAATAATAATTACAAAGTTATAGGAGGCTTGGCAAGGTGCCAAAGGACTGGAAAATGTCTGATATAGTGCCCCTCTTTAAAGGAGGCCAAAAGGAATGAGGACCTGGGGAACTGTAAGCTCATCCAATACCAGGGAAGTTATTGGACATAAAGTAGTCCATCTGCAAGCATGTGAAGAAGGAAACGCTGATCACGAGCAACCGGCATGGATTTACTATGAACAAATCATGCCAAACTAACTTCATTTCTTTCAACAAGATAACTGGCTGGGTTGATAAAAACTATGCAGTGGATATAGTGTATCTGGACTTCAGCGAGGCTTTTGAAAATTCAACATTGCGTTCTCATAAACACATTGGAGAAATGCGGGCTGAAAAAAATCACTACAAGGGGGATAGACAATTGGCTCATTAACCACGAACAAAGGGTAATAAATGGACCAATGTTAGTATGACAGGTTTCTAGCAGAGTCCCACAGAGGTCTGCCCTAAGCCCAGTACTCCTCAGCGTATTTATTCATGATTTGGATGCTGAAATAGAAAGTATCTTGAAAAAAATTCAGATGACACACGGAATGACTGCAAACATTGGTGGACAGGAATGTAATTCGGAAGGATCTGGACAGTTTAGAAAGCTGGGTTGGAGGTGGCAGGATGAAGTTCAATGCTGACCAATGTAAGGTGCTGAAATGCAAGAACAATAATACAAAATACAAAATCCGTGACAGCTGGGTAGATTACAGTGTAGCCCTGTGGAGACAGGCCAACTCTCAGCATCTCACTATTGCACTCTTAGACAGGAGGGTGTGACACAATTGCACATATACAAACACACAAATCAATTAGGCACATATACACACACACTACCAGCTCGGGCACATATCCATCCAAACCAGCTTAGGCACTTGTATACCTATCACCAATTCAAGTACATACACTATACACCCGAAGTTAGTCACAGATCACTAATTCGTATATCGTGCACACAATGCCATATATATATATACACACACACACACTCACCAGTTCACACACATACAACCCACCCACACATACACACAGGTAAGTTCCTAACTTGGATGGTACAGTGTGTATGTGTGTGCTTGGGGTATCTGGGATACTTGGCTGAAGGTTCAGGTGAGAGAGAGAGTTAAAGTGTAGGGAGTTTCACAGTTTCATAGTTTCTAGGGT
>NW_017728906.1:178343581-178357145 GCF_001723895.1 Crocodylus porosus | reverse complement strand
TCGTCTCGGGAAAAGTATGACAACACTTGTGGACAGGGCTCCAACGGGCTGGACGCTGTGATGAACCCTGTACCATCGTTCAAATGTTATCCATACCCGCTCCGTCTCGGTCTATTGCCTCAGCATTCCCTAACCCCGCCACCGAGTTTTAGCCAATTAAGTTTACATAGGCCTCCTATAGTGGGCCCGGGAAATGTACGGCTCGAGATGCCTATTAAACTTACTTTTGCTTAGAGGTGTGTGTGTGTGTGTGTGCGAGTGTGTGTGTGTGTGTGTTGGGGTGGGGGGGAGGAAAAGTCCTTTGTAAATCCAGACTTGAACTTGTCTGATAAATGCTGAGCTGGGTGTGAGGGTTGATTAGCATTTGGAGCTCAGATTCCCCATCATGCAGTGCTCCCCTGCTTTGCTGATGCCAGAATTCACTGCAGTCTGTGCTTTAGGCTTTCTGTTCTCCATCTCTCATGTAAATGAATGGTCATCTGGTTCCATCTCAGATGCAAATGAGACTTAGGGCAGTTGTTTTACTTTTGTCACACTATCTGGAGGGTTTTAGGTGTGTCTCTTACTGCATCTTAATCAGTTTCTGTTTAGGTAGAGGGGTGGGGGGAGCAATTCTTTGTGAGTCAGATAGTCTGTGTCCTGTGTCAGGGTTCCCAAAGAACATGGAGCTGACAGGTAACATGGTTCAGATGGAGAGGGCATCCGACTGGGTCTGTCTTCACTGCCCCTTTTTATAGGGGCAGACCTTGTGTGACCCTAGTGACGGGAGGCATGCCCAGGCAAAGGTCAGCCCCTGGTATATCAAGCATTTGTGCTCCATGCAGGGACGTGCAGTTTCAGGTGTCTGTAATGGTGGATACAATGGTAGAGTTGCTGGTTCTGCAGGGTCTTTTGTCTTTCAAATGCTGGGTTCTTGTCTCTGTTCCTGGGTGAGGTCCGTGGTTCCTGGATGAATCAATGCGAGGTGATTGGATATCAGGAAAAACGTTTTCAATGTTAAAGCAGTGAGGCACTGGAATAGTTTGCCTAGGGAGACTGTGGGGACTCCAGCAATTGCAGGTGTTGAAAATGAGGTTGATTAAGCATAGGTCAGGGATGATCTAGACTGCCTGTATGTGCAAGCTTATGGGTATTTCCCAGGCTTCTGGGCTTTGCTGGTTTCCTCATGGGCCTGTATAGGAATTCTTTCCCTTTCCTGTTGCTACATATGTCAAAAGGTTTTTAAGTGGGATTTTTTTTTGCCTTTCTCAGAAGCATGTGTATTGCCTACAACCAAGGCTGTCAATTTTGACTAGGGTGTGCCAAGACCCCTTCTAGGACTAAAACCCAGAGGTTTCTTTCTAGATGGTGATGTCCTCACCTTCTCCTGCAGCTGCTCATGCTCTGGGTTGCAGCTTTACCCTGTTGTCATAACCTAGTGGCCACCACCAGTCCCCTCAGGCCACCTAAGCTACCTGCCACCACACCTAAAGTCATGGTCTGAGGGGAGTGGCAGCAACAGCTGGCCCATGGGGACTGGGTGGAGCTGCAGCCTGGCATACAAGCAGGTGGTGAGGGCAGCATGGGCCCTGTACTGTCCATTACTCCTCATGCTGCTTATGGCGACAACAGCAACAAGTCTTAGTGGCTTGCTGTGCCCTCCCATGCTGGGTCCCTCCTGCTTGGCTGCAGAGGCGGTTTCTTCTTGGGCCAGACTTCAGCCCTCTTCCCGCTGTGGGCACAGAGATCTGGGGGGGCCACATGACCCCATACCCCCAAAAATGTCACCTATGCTCCCCCACCCCCAACACCTTCTGCATGTCTCCTCACCCCATAGAATTATCTTTGGGGAATTACAGGAACTGCTCTCATGCTGCCTGACTGCCACATGCATACGCACATGCATGCAGTGCCCTTGCCCGATCACCAGGGATCCTGGGTATCTCTGATTTAAAAAAAAATAGACAATTTTCAGATTTAAAAAAGTAGCCCAAAATCCACATTTTTTCAGGATCAAAATTAAACATCACTTATATATATTAGTGCTGTCTCATTTTGATTATGGAAAAATGTTACTTTTTTGGGTACTTTTTTAAATATGAAAATTGAGTTAATTTTTTTTTTTATCAGAGAAAATTCTGCTGATCACCGTCCTCTCGCTCCTCCCAGGCCCAAGCAGCCTCTTACAGGCTGGAACTCTACCTGCCTGCAAGGGGAAACCTGCAGTTTCCCACATTTTTCTCCTTTAAAGGAGAGTCTATTTTTACAGTTTATTCAGGATCCTTTCATATATTCTTCTGAACCACTTTTGGGTCACAACCCTTGGTTTCAGAAATGCTAGTCTACAGACTTCTGGAGGTCCTCTCCATGCCTAATTTTCTATGATTCTATTCTAGGAATCTCCTGGGGCCATGTTTCCTGGACACAGTGAAACACAGAGTAAATCTTATGAAAATAGTCAGTCATGACTCAAAATATATTTTTCTACCTTCCAGAAAACAACTTGCTTGTTTTACCTGGGGGCATGATGTGTGCAAGAATATATGTATTCATACTCAGAAACGAAATATGTGTGTGTATTTGTTTTTTTAGTTATTTTCTGAACTAAACTAAAATATCAGTTTATATCACCTAGGGATGGGGAAGGGGGGAAATTGGAAAGAGATTTTACTGAAGTGCTGTAACATTATAGACCCATAAGAAGGATCCATAGGATTTGGATATTACTCATTGTTTTACTAGAGAAAGAAATTTTACAGTGAATTGTGTCATTTTGGGAAATGGTTTCTCAGACATAAACTAGAAAAAAATCCTAATACAGCTAGTATCAAAATGTTCTTGGATATGATACTTGACATATTTCTTCACTAAATCAATATGAGACAATGGTGTTTTTGGTTTGGTTCTGCTGAATAAAAAGAACACTATAGATATGCTACTTGTTGAAAATAACCTTTGAGTGAACACAAAATGATTCAATGTAATTTAAATTAAAGGATAAACAGAAGTATGGCTGTAATGAATATTTTCAATTTCAGAAGGATAAACTTGAGAAATTAAGGGAACTAATTCATGAAATCAGCAAGACTGAGAAGTTCAAGATGCTTGAACATAGATGAGGCTTGAGATTTCTGTAAGGCCCCCAGTACACATGCAAATCAAGTTGTGATTGGATCTAGAGTATGATCCACACAATCATGCTTGCTGTCATGCCACACAAGGTATTGTGCATTTGATCCAATCATGTCTTATTGCTGGTTGAAGGGAGGCATGCTCCTGGGTTCCCTCTGTATCAGCAGGAAGCAGGCCCCCATGACTGAGTGCCTTTGCTGAGGGGGCTCACAGCCATGGGGGCCATATGTAGTGTCAGCAAAACCCAAGTTAGCTGCCCAAACAGGAAAGGACAGCTTGGTCTTGCGTTGTGGTCACTAGCCATGATAATATGAGTCAAGAGACATGAGTGCCAGCAATAATTTTTTTTATTACTTCTGCAGAAGGGTAGACTCCCGCCTTATGGGCGGAGAGCTACCCCGAGAGGGGTTTGACCTTCCATATTTATATGTTTGCTTTACATATGGTATAATGAGGTTAGTCATTGTTACAAATTTTTCTATTAGTTATAATTATCTCTTGCGATTGTCATCATCATAAGGGCATCTTCCCCTTTTCAGTTGAGAGCGCCTTCCTCTTTCCAGCTGGGTCAGGGTCACCTTCCTCTTTCCAGTTGGGTCAGGGTCGAGCCTCAGAATAGATGTCTTCTGTATTAGCACTTACATTTTTGTAAGATTATATTTAGTATTACATATCTTAGTCATATGCATGGGTTAAATTGTCTACTAATCAACTTGTTAGACAAACACTTAAAATACTTGAACTTATGAACTTATAAACTTATGAACGACCCATGCTTGAACTGAACTTATGACTTACTCAATTAAGCAAGTTAACCTATCTTTTATATCAATTCCCCCCTTTCAGCCTAGGTTGCGGTACATACCTTGGCTGATGCCTAGGTCATTGTAAGTACCTTGGCTGAATGGTCTAAGGTACAAAAAGCGTTCTTGGATCTAAAAGTGAAAACAAATGTATTCATTTGCTCACAGTTTAGACTTAGCATTTAGTGAGCTCTCATTTGTCTTTCCTTCATAAGTTTGAGGCAACATTCCAGCCTTTTTGCCACAGAACAAGCTGTATAAGGCTTCACGAAACTTCTCAGCTGCAAAGAAATACATGACTGGGTCAAGGGCACCATTCAGGCTAGTGAGGCAAGAAGTGACGTGGTTATTTAGAGCCAGGATTCGCTGAGTTTCACAGGAGGTCTTGGTGCCATCATAATGGAGAATATAAATGTAACGATTGACATGATAGGGTACAAAGCAGACCAGGAAGATCATTAGAACCATGATGATCATTTTGATGGCTTTTTTCTTCAGGGGCTTCTCAACTCTGTTGCTACTTTTTAGGCTGCGGATGATTAATAAGTAGCAGGTCACTCACTGTAGTAACAAATGGAAAGTTTCTGTGTGGGTCTTTTTGCCACATTGCTCTGAAGCTTCCAGGGAAGAGTTGAGTAACAGGCTTGAGGTCTCTGCTGGGCTAACCATCTCTCACCACGTCTCTGGAAGGGCCCGTTTCAACGTGGAGCAAGGGAATCCTTGCATCGGTGTATCTTGGCCTACACCCAGTCTCCTGTTTTATAAGGGTGAAGACTGGAGTCAAGAGGTACTGGTTACACCAGTGTCGCAGCTCTGCGAAGAGAACTAAGAGAGTTCTGCAATGATAAAACATAATCAGTTAATTTTTCGTCTCTCTCTAACAGGCTCATGTGCGGACTCTTCTATCCTTTATACAAGGGTGGTGGGTGACTAAATAGTAACTCGTATGGTGAAAGATTAAGAGTTTTACAGGGTTTTGTTCTAAGCGTGAATAGTACAATAGGCAAAGCCTTAGGCCATTTTAATTTAGTCTCGGCACAGATCTTTCCTAAAAGGGTTTTTAAGGATAAGTTTAGTCTTTTTACTTGATTTGAAGATTGTGGATGGTAAGGAGTGTGGAACTGTGCCTGAACCTCTAAAACCTTATAGGTCTCTTGTAACACTTTTTTTTGTGAAATGTGACCCTTGGTTTGACTCAGTCACTTCGGGAAGCCCAAATCTTGGTATAATGTCTCTGAGAAGAGCTTTGACTATGGTGGAAGCATCTGTTTGTGTAGCTGGAAAGGCTTCTGGCCATCCAGTGAGCTGATCAATTATTACTAGACAATTTTTGTAATGAAAAGCCTTTGGTAAGTCTATGTAATCAATCTATAAACTCTGAAATGGTAAGTGTGCCCAAGGTCTCTCTCCAATATGAGGGATTTTTCTGGTTGAGTGATTGTGGGCTTGACATATGGGGCAAGAGTTTACAATCCTAGTGGATTCTACATAAATGCCAGGAGCAAACCAATTACGGAGCATGCTCTATGCTAAACTTTCTGCTCCAGAGTGATTTAAGATGATGAATTTGTTGGACCAGTATGCATAAAATAGCACGAGGAGTGATGGGACGACTGTCGGGTACCCTCCAAACATCATCTGTCCCTTTTTTCCCTTCATATTTAGTTTCCCACATTTGAACTTCAGCCGGTTGTAGGTGCTGATATATAGAGGGAAGGTCTGGTAAAGTACTACAGGAGAGCTGGGAATCATAGCTATCAGAAATAGGCTGAATGGCTGCAGTTCTTGCTGCTGCGTCAGCCTTATTATTCCCAACTGCAGTGTCTGTGTTTTCTTTAGAGTGGCCTGGACAATGGACAATAGCAATTTCTCTGGGAAGCAGAATGGTATCTGAAAGTCTTTTTACTTCAGTGGCATAATAGTATGTCCGTTCGAGGTGAGGAAACCTCATTGCTTCCACAATTGTCTGATTGTGTGACAAATGCCAAATGCATATCGAGAATCAGTAAAAATAGTCACTGAACAGTTTTCAGTAAGCTCACAAGCCATTCCCAGGGCAATAAGTTCTGCAGCTTGGGCACTGGTACCTGGCGCAAGGGGCCTGGCTTCCCAAACCCATTGCACTGTGTTCACTGTGTACCCTGCATGCCTTGTATCTTTGATGACTGATGACGATCCATCGGTAAAAAGGATATACTCTGGGTTCTGTAAGGGTTGATCTTTAAGGTCACTCTGGGGTTTTTCCAGGAACTCAACCAGTTTGCAGCAATCATGGTGTGGCTGTCCTTCATCTGCCTTTGGCAGAAGGGTGGCTGGGTTGAGTTGTGCACATCACTGTATGGTGATGTTTTCAGATGTTAGCAAAAGAACTTCATATCGGTTTAGTCTCTGGTTTGAAAAATGCTGAGTGTTATGCTGGAGGAGGAGAGCCTCGACTGAGTGCGGCACTCTTACTGTGAGCGGGTGGCCCAAGACTAAATCTTGGGCTCGCTGTACCAGCGTTGCAGCAGCGGTGATGGAGCAGAGGCATGCAACGGCTCCTCGGGCGACAGGGTCCAGCTGAACTGAGTAGTATGCAACTGGTCAAGGCCGATCTCCCCAGGGTTGTGTTAGTACTCCAGAAGCAACTCCTCTGTTCTCATGAACGTATAGGATAAAAGGTTTGGTGTAATCAGGGAGACCCAGGGCTGGTGCAGTCATAAGAGCATGCTCTATTCAGTGGAAAGCTTGCTCCTTATCCTTAGACCAGTGTATGGGATCCTCGGCTTCATTTGTAGAGGCTGGGATCCAGGGTCTGCAAAATCCTGCCATACCTAAGAGAGCACGGACCTGCCTTTTACTCTGAGGTCGCGGGAGATCCTGGATAGCTTGTAAGCACTTGGGGGACAATTTTCTCGTACCTTCTCTGAGTATATAACCTAAATACTCAACTTCAGGTTGACAGTATTGCAGCTTTGAGGGAGACACCTTATGCCTTTTATCTGCTAAGGCTAAGAGTAATTTTTTTAGTATCTTCCTTGCAAGAGTCCATATCTTTTGAAGCTAATAAGAGGTCATCTACATGGACAATCAAAGCAGTGTTTGAGGATAAGGTAACTGTAGATAGATTTTTGTGGAGGATTTGTGAAAAAAGTGTGGGGGATTCTATATATCCTTGGGGTAACCGCGTCCAAGTCAATTGTCTCTTTTCCCAGGTGAAAGCAAATAAGTATTGTGAATCTGGGTGTATGGGAATACTGAAGAAAGCTGCACACAGGTCAATGATGGTGTAGCAAATTGCTGTGGCTGGGATGGTTGTAATAATAGTAGCTGGATTTGGAACTACAGGGTGTCATGGAATAACATAACTGTTAATTGCCCAAAGGTCTTGTACGAACCAGTACACAGGTTTACCATCAGGACCGGGTTTAGGTTTTTTCATTGGAAGGATGGGGGTGTTACAGGGTGAGAGACACTCTTTCAGTATTCCCTGTTTTAAATAGTCACCAGTGGTTCTAAGTCTTTTTCTGCTTCTTTAGACAGGGGATACTGGGATACTGATGGGGGTTGACCTGGCTTTGTTTGGATACTGACTGGGGTAGCAGATTTAAGGAGCCCTACTGCTGTGGGGGGTCCATCCCCAAAGTGATTCGGGCAAAGTTTGGAGATCTTCAGGGAGAGAAGGGCACCCAGACTCATTAAGCATGGCCTGAAAAACTAAGAGGTTAGTACTGGGGACAGTAATTTGGATTCTGTTTGGGCTACACTGCAAGGTGGCCATGTGTAGCCAGGACTAAGATCCCTCCATGAGGCACAGCTAAGACCAAGAGTCCCATGTGAGCCCAGGGGTTTCACACACCCCTGAGACTTGGGGATCACAACAGCCATTATCCCCAGGGTTCGGGGGTTTCATGCTATGTTTGGTCACCTCTGTGGATGGGAGCCCAGCCATAGAGACACCCTGCTAGATGTGCACAATAAAGCTCAATAGCAACCAACTGTAAAGTTAGTATACATTTTAGCAACCAACTATAAAGTTAGTACACATTTTAAATCTAACTTTATAGCCGGTTGGATCTTTTTATCATGTAATAGGCATATCATAGAATCATATCATAGAATCATAGAAGTAGGGTCGGAAGGAACCTTGTATATCTTCAAGTCTGACCCCCTGCCTGGGTGGAAGAAAAGACTGGGTACGAGCCAGCACCACTTCCCTAGGAAGTTGGTTCCAGCTCCTAGCCGCCCTGACTGTGAAGTAGTTTTTGTGGATGTCTAATCTAAACCTGCTCTCTAATAATTTGTGTCCATTGTTCCTTATCATGCCAGGGGGCACTAGGGGAAACAGTGTCTTCCCTAAACCCTTCTGGTCTCCCCTAGTGAGTTTATAGACAGTCACCAGGTCCCCCCTCAGGCTTCTCTTGTGAAGGCTGAACACGTTTAGGCCCCGCAGTCTTTCAATGTAGGGTCTGCCCTGTAATCCCCGGATCATGCGGGTAGCCCTCCTCTGGACCCTTTCAATGTTGTCCA
The DNA here is from genome assembly GCF_001723895.1 of Crocodylus porosus. Taxonomy (NCBI): domain Eukaryota; kingdom Metazoa; phylum Chordata; order Crocodylia; family Crocodylidae; genus Crocodylus; species Crocodylus porosus. The sequence continues at coordinate 178,348,722 of NW_017728906.1, read as the reverse complement.
CATCCCTCCTGAAATGGGGCGCACAGAACTGGATGCAGTACTCCAGCTGTGGCCTGACCAGCGTCACATAGAGGGGGAGGATCACCTCCTTGGCTCTACTTGAGATGCACCTGTGGATGCACGACAAGGTCCGATTAGCCCTTCCAACCATGACCTCGCATTGTCGGCCCATGTTCATCTTGGAGTCAATAATGACTCCAAGATCCCTTTCTGCCTCCGTGCTCTCAAGAAGGGAGTTTCCCATTCTATAAGTGTGCCGCTGGTTTCTACTGCCTAAGTGCAGCACCCTGCACTTGTCAGTATTGAAACGCATCCTGTTTATGTTAGCCCACCCCTGTAACCTATCCAGATCTTGCTGCAATCTTTCCCTCCCTACTAGCGTGCTCACCTCACCCCAAATTTTGGTATCATCAGCAAATTTAAACAGGTTGCATTTCACCCCATCGTCCAAATCGCTGATGAAGAAATTGAACAGCGCAAGCCCCAGGACTGAGCCCTGGGGGACTCCGCTGCCCAGTTCCCCCCAGGTCAAATATGACCCGTCCACCACCACCCTCTGAGTACGACCCTTGAGCCAATCTGCAATCTATCTGACTGCGTAGGCATCAATGCCACAGTCACCTAGTTTTTTAATGAGGATGGGGTGGGAGATGGTGTCAAAGGCCTTGCTGAAGTCTAGAAAGACTATGTCCACGGCAACACCTGCATCCATTGCTTTTGTGACCTGATCATAAAAGGCAATCAGGTTGGTCTGACATGACCTTCCGCTAATGAAACTGTGCTGGTTGCCCTTGATCATCATCCCTGAAGCCAGCCCATCACAGATGTGCTCCTTGAGGATCTTCTCAAAGAGTTTCCCAAGGATGGAGGTAAGACTGATGGGCCTGTAGTTGCCCGGGTCCTCTCTCTTCCCTTTTTTGAAGATGGGGACCACGTTAGCTATCTTCCAGTCATCCGGCACCTGCCCCGAGCACCACGAGCGCTTATAAAGCCGTGCCAAGAGCCCTGCAATAACCCCAGCTAGCTCCCTCAACGCCCTGGGGTGGAGAGCATCTGGACCCACTGACTTGAAGACATCCAGCCCCTCCAGAAGCTCTCTAACCTGGTCCTCCCCAACCTGAGGTCTGGAGGCGTTCCCCTGGAGTCCATCTGGTATCACAGCAGGGAAGTCCCGGTCCCTCCACAAGAAAACAGACATGAAGAATTGGTTAAAGAATTGGTTAAAGGCACCTTGCACGTGTAGCAATTCTCAGCATAGCTGCACAATTAACTAGTTAATTGTGTGATACCTATAATATGTAGAAGAGCCTAAGATAAAGATACAAAAACTGCCTCAAATTTGCAATGTAGGCAATGAGGAAAACTCGTTGGGAAGGGTTTCCAACTTAACAAGATAACTAAACGCTGTGTATGGGTAAAGTCCAGCTGAGTTAGATATCCCAATGGCTTTTAAAAGAAATTGTAAGAGATTCTTCATCCATATAACTAAGAAAAGAGAATAAGAAAGAAGTAGAGCCAGTGTTCAGATAGCTTAACTGTTCTAAATCCTAAATGCCTATTTTGCCTCATTTCACATTATTGATGATAATGTCAAGTATGAGAACAAATGCAGCATGACATGAAGTGAAGATATAAAAATGGAAAGAACAACAACTACAATGAAATTAAAAGTCAAAAATCTTAATGACGGGAGGACTGGATAAACTCCATTCCTGAATTCTAAAGGAATTGACAGATGCAAATCTGGTAGCAAGGATTTTTAACAAATTTATTAACTTGAGGCAGATACCATATAACAGGAGAATAGCAAATACAGTACCAAATGGTGCATCCCCACAAGTGGGAAAGTGAATTTCCCAGGGATACCTAGCAGCAGTACATATTTGTGTAACTGCTGTTGTCCCCAGGGATGCCCTTGCATATGCGCTCTGGTGCACACTAGTTTGCCATGGGTGGGGTAGGGGAGGCTGGGGCACCACCTGGGCTGGCCCCAGCAGGCTTACCTGGGGCTCTGGGGGCTTTCCAGCACTCCAGCAGCAGCGATCTAGACACCAGAGTGTGGCTCTGGCTGGCCAGGCTCTGGTTTCAGATGGCATATGCTTCTGCTTGTTTCTGGCATGCTTTTTTTTGACACTGGGATTTACCAATGTCAAAAAAACACAACACACTCCAAATTAGCAGTGCAGCAAACACTTGCATGTGTGTTGTGTGCAGTTTGCAGCACTGCAGATAGGTTTGCAGCACTGCAAGCCACATGTTCACACTCATCTGGATGTGCCCAATGGGTGCATTTACATGTTTGCAGTACTGCTGAGTAGACTACTTAACTCCACAATAAAGCATTGCAGTCTACATGTGCACCAGTATTAGGGCACAGCAAGCTAATTAAATCTACCATTAAGTACAGTGGAGTATTTAACTGCATTGAAACATACATGTAGCCAGTGACCGGGTGGGAGCTAGACTCCTGGCTGCCACCTAACCACATGGCTCCATAGGTTCTGCACCCTTGTGCCCCACCAGCCCTTCCATAGCCTGACTCCACCACCTGGAGCCTAGGTCTGACCCCCCTCTTCGGTCTACTTTCTCATGCATGTTCCATACTGGTTCAAATTGCTGCTGTCCCAAGTGCACATGTAGACTCTGTGATAGGATGTACTAGGTGACCTTGACAATTTGAGTAATAAATGATAAGTATGAAGTAGGCTGTTGCTTATGAAAGTTTACAGACTAATTCAGAAGTGTCTAAGATGCAACTTTGCCCTGCTTTCTGTGTATGATAATGGTCATCCATGTTCAAGAAACAAACCCAAACTAAGATAGATATTGAGTGACGCTGGCTTGCTTCACTGTGCAAAATTGAGGCTCTTGGAATATAAATACCAGGAGAGGTAAATGCCAGTGTGGGAGAAGAGCTGTTTAAGAACAAATGTATATAAAAGGTTTTTAAATCACTAGAGAATTGAGGCTCTGGGACAGACCTCTAATAAGAGTAGTGACTGAAAATATCCTAAGTCGTTTTAGGGTCTTGATCAATTTGTGAAAATCAGTACATGATGGGGCTTGTCAGTGATAGTAAGGTCCATTCCATTGCTTTATTCTCATATTGTGTTAAGGGCAGAAATTATAAATCTGCAGAATATTTTTATGGAGAAAATAGGTTTCACTTAACTATATATATCTCATTACTTTATACCTAATAATTAGATATGGGACAGTGCAAGAAAATTGTTGAGATATTTTTAAATGAATAGGGTTCAGATGTTAAATAGATTTGGTTCTACTGATAACCTTTTTAATTAGATAAAACTAGAATTTAAACATACAAGAAATTGTAGTTTATTCAAATGTTGAAGCTCATTTGTTACAGTGCTGCATATTTGTAAAAGAGCATGAATTCTTCTGTATCTTTCTATACTCTCTTGCATGTATATTGCCACTACCTTACATTATCTTCTCATTCAGGTCATTTCACAGCTTCGGATCCTGAGCAGGTCAGTCACTGCTGGCTGCAAATTTGATAGAGAAATCTGGTCCAGTGAGCTTTCTCCTGTTCTCAATCTATGGAAGAAACTTAATCAGGTAAGAAAACAGCTTATTTAAAAAGATATCTGTCTATCTATATTGTTCTTTCAAATGCATAATAGTCCTCAAAATATTGAGGTTAAATATGTTCTTTTGACTAAGAAAGTATTAAAACAAACATGTAAATGAAATATTCTGGAAATAGAACTATTGTGTAGCATACATATAGTTGAGTTAGTTGTACACTGCGTGGTCAGGAAAACTGGTCTGTCCTGCCACTTTTTTTTCTTAACATTAACATGACTGCGCAGTGCTAACTCATGTGGATAAGATCTCCTTGGTAATTTTTTAAACCACCAATAACATTTGTAGATTTTAGGCTCAATTTGTTTATTTTCTCTGGCCTCCAGATTAGATATTCATATTTTAAAGCACAGTAATTTCACATTCATATCCTCTGTTTTCATGTCATTAAAAAATGTTCTGATTCTTTCTGTAACTTCCTTTCATTCTCATCTCAAGTGCATTATACATAATTATTAAAATGTATTAGAATGTCTAAAAGAGATGCTTATACAATGCTGACACTGCTTTTACTCCTCAACATTGCTACCTATTAGTTTTCCTTGATATTTCATGTCAATTAATTTGTTTTTCCAAATACTGTATTATCAGTCCAATATTCATCTTGATACTTGGATAAATGTATCCTAAATTTTTCAAACATATGTGCCTTTATTTTGATACCCAAGTAAAATTATGAGCAATCATAACTCCCAATAAAATAATGTTTAACTCCTCTGAACATCAGCCCTCTTTTATTTAGGTGTTTATGGCTTTACTTATATTCAGGCATGCAAAGGCCTGATATTCAGCTTCTGTGACTGTAGTCAGTATGCTAATTCACACTTGAGGAGCTTGTTGTGAAGTGTACAACTATCAGGATATGGCATAGGTAAGGTGTTTGTCATGATGGTTGCATCTAATCTCTGAATCAGCAGAAAGGCAGTAGAGTTTATGTTTTTAATTTAATTTTTGTGAGGAGACTTCAAGCCTGTTCCAATTTTATCTTGTAGATTTGCCGTTTATATGCTTTCATTTGTGATAGAATAGTTATATTAAGTACTGCCTGTTTCAAAATATGAAGCATGTGAGTATGTACAAAAGTGTGCGTAATTAAGTGTGCAATTGAACACATGATTCTGAACACAACAGAGAGAGATTATTATTTCATAGAATCATAGAACCATAAAAAAATTAAGGCTGAAGGGACCTCAGGAAGTCGCATCTAATCCAACCCCCTGCTCAAGGCAGGACCACCCCCAACTAGATCATCTCAACCACAGCTTTGTCTAGCCAGGTTTTAAGAATCTCCAAGAATGGAGCTTCCACCACCTCTCTGGGTAACCTGTTCCAGTATTTTACTATCCTCCTAATGAGAAAATTCTTCCTAGTATTTAACCTAAACTTCCCTTGCTGCAACTTGAGACTGTTGCTCTTTGTCCTGTCGTCTACCACCACCCTCTCAGGCTGTGTAGACAAAACAAGGGGCATGTGTGCACGACACTTTAAAGTGGGATAAATGCTTATGCACAGATTTCATAGATTTCATAGAC
>NW_017728906.1:178314354-178343481 GCF_001723895.1 Crocodylus porosus | reverse complement strand
TCTTCACTGTAAGGGTGGCCAGAGCCTGGAATAGGCTTCCCAGAGAGGTGGTGCTCTCACCTTCCCTGGAAATCTTCAAGAGGAGACTGGATAGGCACCTAGCTGGGGTATTATGACCGCTCCTACCCCCAGTGCTCCTTCCTGCCCATGGCAGGGGGTCGGACTAGATGATCTGTCTAGGTCCCTTCCGATTCTATGATTCTATGGGATTGCTGTCTGGTGATCTTCTGCGAGGCTCCACCTCCCATATACCTCACCCTTATACCCAGCCTTGATGGGTCACATTTATCCTCTCGGCCAGGTTCCTGGCCATTGAGCCCCTGACTCCCTTTACGTGGCGGGTGCAGTCTGCCTAGCCTACAGTGTGGGCCACCTGCAGTCACTTATCTGGTCTATGAGACTGCCACTTTCCCCAAAAACTAACAACTCCTCCAGAGACTTAATAATATTCAGGCTACCTGCTCTGACCTACAACCCCTCCTAAAGTGGGAAACACAAAATCTAAACAAAGAAAAACTACAGATGCAATCTGAGGGACTCCTCAGTCCCCTCTCCCCGGCCCCTTCCTTGGCCTGGCCACTAACAACGGGCGCAAACCTTGAGGTTTGTTTCAGGCTCCGTAGGTTGTTGGTATCTCCTGTCGGTTCCACCACCGTTCCGCTCTCTTGTCGTCCCACCTGGGGCTTCTTAGGGCCACCAGTGATCCTCCAACGGGCGTCTGTCTACCCATCCCTTGCCGTAACCACGCCATGCCATGCCACGCCACCGAGGGCCATCTTTCGCAGCCTTTCCCGCTGCCCTTGCCTCCCGTCTCCCACCTGGCATGCCTTTTCGGCTTCCCTTGAGCCCTCAATGGTCCCACCTGGTTTGATGCTGTAGATTATGCTCTGTAACCCCTCGACCATCACGAGTGAGGTCAGTGTCTATCTGTGTCCCTTTGCTCTCCTGTCTGGGTTCCCAGTCTAGAGGAGCTGTCTTTGGCTCTGTTCTCTCCCCCTAGCAGCCAGCAGTCTCTGGCTTGCCACGTGCTCTGCCGCATTCTTCCCTGCCAGGGGAATCAGCTGCCAGCTCCCATTGCCCCTGCAGGGCCTCCAGAGCGACCTCTCCTGCTGGTGCTCCTACCAGCATTGATTCCCTCTCTTCCTTGCCAGCAGCCCCTTTTATTCCCATCAGCCGGCTTCTGCAGCTGACGTCATCTGCCGGCCGTAACTTTATAAAGACGAGGCTGACAAGAGGGTCCTGCCTCTAGCTCCGCTGTGAATCCTGCTGCAGGTAAGCAGTTTTTAGTCTCTTTTATTTTCATTTCTTTCTGTGGGTTCCTGACCCTGGGGCTCCCCCCCAACTCTTTGGGGTCTTCCCCTCTATTTGTCCCCATGACATATGCATTAATTCCAGCTGCTGTAGGAAATTTGGTGGCATAATGCTCCTTAAATGACTTGGGGCACAGCAAACTAAAGCTCCTCTGAGGAGCTCCTCGCAGCCCAGGGACCTTTCCACCCACTGGCAGCTCACCCTCCCCTCCCCACCACTGGAGAGGCAGGTAAGTCAGGGGTGTGTGAACAATACAGGGGTTTAATTGGCTGTAAACTGAAGCAGTGTTTTTTAAAACCCACTCCTTCAATTTAGGGCCCCCTTTTTGTCTACACACACCCTCAGTCTCCTCTTATGTAAACTAAATAAGCCCAGTTCCCTCAGCCTGTCCTTATATGTCCCCAAGCCCCCTCACCATTTTTTTTACCCTCTGCTGGACTCTTTCTAAATTGTCCAATTCCTTTCTGTATTTGGAGGGCCCAAAACTTAACACAGTACTCCAGATGTGAATAGAGGGTGCTGAATAGAGGGGAATAATCATTTCCCTTGAGCTGCTGGCAACACTCCTACTGATTCAGCCAAGTACGCCGTTAACCTTCTTTACAACAAGGGCACACTGTTGGGTCATATTCAGCTTATTGTTCACTGTAACCTCCCACATCCTTTTCTGGAGAACTGCTGCCCAGGCAGTCAGCCCCCAGCCTGTACTGGTGCATGGAATAGTTCCGTCCTCAATGCAGGACATCCAGTGGTCTACCCACATCCACAGAGCCAGTCACACCATCATAGAAGGCAGTCAGTTTGGTTAGACATGACTTGCCCTTGGTGAATCCATGCTGACTGTTCTTAATCACCTTCTCCTCCAGGTGCTTAGAAATGGATTCCTTGAGAGTCTTCTGCATGATTTTTCCAGGGACTGAAGTGAGAATAACTAGTCTGTAGTTCCCTGGATTTTCCTTTTTCCCTTTTGTAAATATGGGTACTAAGTTTGCCCTTTTCCAGTCATCTGGGACCTCTCCTGATCACCATGAGTTTTCAAAGATGATGGCCAGTGGCTCTGCAATCTCATCAACCAACTCTCTTAGCATCCTGTCTGGCCCCATGGACTTGTATACGTCCAGTTTTTCTCAATAGTCCCTAACCTGTTCTTTCATCACTGTTGGCTGCTCACTTCCTCTCCAAACAGTGCTTTCCAGTGTAGTAGTCTGGGAGTTGACCTTGCCCGTAAAGACCAAGGCGAAGAAGGCACTGAGCACTTGAGCCTTTTCTGTATCCTCTGTCACAAGTATGACTCCCCTATTCAGTAAGGGACCCACCCTTTCCCTGATCCTTCTCTTGCTACCAACATACTTGTAGAAATCCTTCTTGTTACCCTTCACATCCCTTGCTAGCTGCTACTCCAATTATGCTTTGGCCTTCCTGATTTCATCCTTGCATGCCCGAGCAATGCTCTTATAGTCCTCTATTTATTTGTCCAACTTTCCACTTCTTGTAAGGTTCATTTTTGTGATTTAGTTTCCTGAAGAGTTCCCTGCTAAGCCAAGCTGGTCTTCTGCCATACTTGCTAGTCTTCCTGCACATTTGGTTGGTTTGTTCCTACACTCTCAGTAAGGCTTCTTTAAAGTATTACCAGCTCTCCTGGACTGCTTTTTCCCTCAGACTGGCTTCCCAGGGGTTCATGCCCATGAGTTCCCTAAGTGAGCCAAAGTCTGCTGTTCTGAAGTCCAGAGTCCTTATTCTGCTGCTCTCCATCCTTCGTTTACTTAGGATCCTGAACTCAATAATCTCATGGTCACTGCTGCCCAAGTTGCCATCCACTATACTACATTCCCTACCAATTCTCGGGTCGTGAGCAGCAAGTCAAGAAGATCATGGCCCCTAGTCAAGTGCTCCAACACTTGCGCAAGAAGTTGCCCCCAACACTCTCCAGAAACTTCGTGGATTGCTTGTGCACTGCTGCATTGCCCTCGCAGCAGATGTTAAGCCGATCAAAGTCCCAGTGAGAACCAGGGCTTGTGATCAGAAAGTTTCCACTAGCTGTTTGAAGAAAGCCTTATCCACCACTTCTTCCTGGTTTGGTGGTCTATAGCAGACACCCACCACAACCTCACCTTTGTTCTTCTCCCTTCTGACCCAACCCAGCGATTTTCAAAAGGCCTACCTCTACTTTCATACTGAAGCTCTGAGCAATCATATGGCTCTTTTACACAAAATGTTACTCCTCCTCCTCTTCTTCCTTGCCTGTCCTTCCTGAACAGTTTGTACCTACCCATGACAGTGTTCCAGTCATGCAAGCTATCCCACCAAGTCTCTGTTATTCCAATCACATCATAGTTCCCTGACTGCAAGGACTTCCAGTTCTTCCTGCTGGTTTCCCAGGCTCCATGCATTCATGTACAGGAACCTGAGGTAACTAATCAATTGCCCTGATTTCTCAGGAAGTATGACAGCACCTCCTGTATTGCCCTCTCCTTTTTGTTCTTCCTCCAGGTCTCCCATTTCCCCATTTATCTCGGGGCTTTGGTCTCCATCCCCCAGTGAACCTAGTGTAAAGCCCTCCTGAATGGGTTAGTGAGCCTGCCTGCAAAGACATTTGAGACATTCTTCATAGTATTTACATTTGTTGACAGTCACAATTTAAATATTAGGGCATATAGTCATTTTTTGGGATTGTGGATGAAGTTCTCCTGTAATTTTGCATGCATCTCTATAATCCAATTAAAGCAATACCAGTATAAAAATGGTATATATTAGGAGAATAAGGCTAAAGAGACCAAAGCCTATGCTAGTAGAGCCTTTCTCACTTCTTTTGTTTTATGAAGTGTGAAAAGTTTCTGGGAGTAACTGAAGCTGCCTAAATCCTAAATACAAATTAAGTATAGCTAGAAAATATCAGTCAGCAACATTCTCTGGTTGTGTATGCCTCCCTATGAACAATAGTTTGAATCTAGAAACAGATATTTCTAAATTAGTTTATGATTCAGTTATAATTAATTTTCATCTTAAAGTAAACTGTATAATTAGTCATGGCAGATATTTTTATTTTACAATCAACATTACTAGCTCTGAATATAGTAATAATTTCAGATTAGAGTTCTTGGTGAGAAGGCAGAGTCAAGTTTGGTTTGTAAATTCCATAGTATTTTGGTATTCTTTGTTGTTTTCAAAAACAGTAACTTCTAAATCTATAAATTTTTTTAGATTTTTCATTATATTTCATGGTAAAAAAGGCCCATAGATTTCATAAGAACTTGAAAAAACTAATAAAATTTAACTACCAATTAGTTTCTGGTTAGAAACTCTTTTGACCACGGAACTCTAAAAATGTTGCCAGCGTGTAAAAATTAATGACAAATCTAGGGCTTATGTAGTCAGACATTTGTGGCTGTTTACTAACTTCTTTACTTTATTTCCATATAATTCTGAGATTAGTGTTTATTTTAGTATTCAGGCCTGATCCTGGTAAATTCTTATTCTTGCAAATAGTCCTTTTGTGAGTTGTCCCATTGATACATGTTGGAATCCTGACACTAGCTAGGATTACTGATTTAAATGAATACTTTCACATTCAGGCCTACACAAAGGCAAAATTCATTAATGAATCGTTTAAGAATTTTTAAGAGGCAATTGGAAGTAAATTCCACTCATCCAACCTCTAGGGCTAGGGACAGACATTCAAAAAGCCAGAGCCTGAATTGATTCAATCTTTGCAGGTTTATCTAACCTGCCTAGATTCAACCAATGTGCAACTGCACATGCCTGCAGCTGCACAGGCCAGGAGTTGCGAGGGATGATAACGTGCACCCTCAACTTCAGGGAAGCTGTTTGGGAGTGGGGGGTGTGGCAAACCCCAACACCAGCCTGGAGTGAACTGGCAAGGGCGGGGGTTTAAATCCCCCTTCCCTGTCCCACTGGCATGGACCTGAGCCAGCATCCACCTGGCACTCCTCCCTTGCTGTTGCAATGGCAGGGGCATGGCCAGATGCTGGCTGGCATGGCCCCTTGAGGTAGAAGGGGCAAGGAGGGGGTTTATTCCTTAAACCCCCTCCCTGGCTAGTTCACTCCAGGCTACTGCCGGAGCTGGCCACGTCCCCACCACTGGAGCAGCCAGCAGAGAAATGCAGGTCTGTGCTGATGGGACAGGGGGAGGCAGGGAGAAATAAACCTCTTTCCTGCCCCCTTCCTGAGCCAGCCCCTGCCCCTTCCTGTCCCCGCTCTAGGGAGGGAGCAGAGGGCTGGGGCCAGCCCTGCTCCACTGGAGCAGAGAGCACAGCCCAGAAAGCATGCCGGGATACTGTCCTCAGCCTAGAGGATTTTGCATATTCATAACGTTACAAGGAGCCCTCAGTACAAGGATATGCTTAATGGAACATCCTAAAGGAGCAGCAGACAGTAAAGGAGGGCAGGACAGTAAATGATTTCACCAACCATTTAGGCAGTATGTAAGGCTATTTACTTTGTAATGTTCATTACTAAACTGGTAAACTCACTTTTACTTTTGTCTGGTTAGCAATTGAATAATATATCTAGAGGTCTACTTAATTTGTGTTTTCATTTTTTTTGTAAAAATGTCATTGTCTGCGATCACCAGGAAATCATGTGTTGGCTGTGATTTGCTATCAAAACAACTTAAAAGTCCCCCCCAGTGTATTATTCATATAATACGCTGTTTTAGAATGCCCCATGCTTTGAGAGTTACTGTTTGCTAGTAGTGTAGACCAGGCAAAGCGGCCAGTCAGTGAAGTGAAAATGTTTCAGTCTCAATCAGCAGTGAGGCAGGGTCACCAGGAAATGTCCACAAAATCAGCTCTTCATGCCATGATCAAGCCACGAAAACTGCTTTGTATCTCCGCAAATTAAGTAGGCCCCTAATTATATCTAGCAGAACAAAATTAAAGAATATTTGCTAGATAAGCTATGATCTTCTAGCATCCAGAGTACTTAAAAAACTATTGCTTCATCTTAGCACTCATATGTTCAGTGAATATCCATCATTTAAAAAATGATAGGTCTTCTGGTAATGTTTGGGTTTTAAAACACTTTTATCAGTATTCTTCTGACAATGTACTTGCTATGTAATAGAATTTGTATTCTGGAATGTACTGTTGTATTTAACTAGATAATATTTCTCCAAAGACCTCTGTTCTTCTGCCTTTGAGCCTAATATTAGCCTTTGAGTTAATTACATCTTCAAGATAAGTGCTAGGAAAGCAGTTCCATGCCCTTGTATTCCTTGTTAAAAGCAGCAGTGGGACAAAACATTCTTAGATCATCTCATTGAATTTTCACTGACACATTCATTCTCCTATGCCTGATGGTTTTCATTGACTGCCATAAATATGTTGATTTTAGTCAAACTTGGCTTAGTTTTGCATCAAGGAATGGTTTCTTTATTTCCAGTATTTTCAGTCATATTCATGATAGTTTTTGAATTTTGCAAGAAGTTATCTTTATCATATGACATTAAGGACCTTTTGTCTTCATTTGTATGCCACCTGCTCTGAACTGATGGATTTTACATTGATATAAAACTTTATCTGTTCTTTTAAGTATATGCTATTACAATATTTATATGTATAGATATATATCTTCAAGAGGCTACTAACTTGCAAGAGCATTTATATAATTTTATTTAATTTCTTTCTTTTCTTGAATTATATGATATTAAATCTTTATTACATGTGTTAACTGCAAAGATGGGATAGTTCTAGATGATAAAACAAGAGAATTTGGGAGGCAAGGATTTCTTAGGGTGGCTTTTATTGAACCACCTGAATAGTTGAAACAGAGTTGGGCAAGCTTTCAAATGCAAGGCATTCTTCATCAGTCAGAAGGCAGGGTAGATATGCACCTCCATAGACTAACTAAGAAAGATTTATGTATTTAGAGCATAGCATCTGATGAAGTGAACTTGGGGTCACAAAACCTTGTGCTCTGTATGTATCTCATATTTAGTTAGTCTATAAAGGTTACTATGCTACCTTCTGGGTATGTCTACATGTGCATCAATGCACTTTTCCTAATGCGCATTAAATTTAATACCTCTAATGTGAAGTACTAAATTAATGAGCATTAGGCTGCGCAAGTGCATGCTTTTTAGGAAATGCTTAATGTACAGTAGCCTATTTTATTGCTCATTAGAGTAATAACACATGGGGGGGGTTAACATATTGCTTTAATAAGCAGTAAAAGAGACTACTGCACTTTAATGTGCATGTGTAGACACACCGTCTGACTTCAGATTGACATGGCTAACTACGTCATTCTTCATCAGGTCCTGATGAAGCAAGTGTTGCATTTGAAAACTGATCCAATTCTATCCCAACTATGCAGTTGGTCCAAAGATATCACCCTAAGTAATTCTTACCTCTTACATAATTCCTGGACCATCATGATTATAACATCACTCTAACACTGCCAAATATATATAAAGTTTTATGCTAATGTTCTTTCACTATTTCTAAGTTAGATTGCTCTTAAAATCACCTCCAAATACAGAAAGGAATTGGACAATTTAGAAAGAGTCCAGCAGAGGGTAAAAAAAATGGTGAGGGGGCTTGGGGACATATGAGGACAGGCTGAGGGAACTCGGCTTATTTAGTTTACATAAGAGGAGACTGAGGGTGTGTGTAGACAAAAAGGGGGCCCTAAATTGAAGCAGTGGGTTTTAAAAAACACTGCTTCAGTTTACAGCCATATGTATAGAAAAGTTTTCTTCCTCTTTTAATCTATCTGTGCCCATTAATAATGATATAAACAGGCAGTTGAAGGAGATTTGAGTCTGTTGATGATTTATGTGCTATGAAAGATCAAAGCACTTGTTTATTTCTTATTATATCACAAGTCTTCTGAGTTCCTTGTTAAAGAGCACTCCACTGTTTTTATACCATTCTGGTTTGAGGAGGATCACGATGATAGTGATGATTGTTGTGCTGTAGATATAAAAGGTGTGGACCTCTGATAATTACCAACGTAAGTCTTTGGTGTTGCAGACTTTATACAGAATTGGACACCTGCTAGAGTAGCAAGCCCCAGGACTATAAATGACTTTAGTGGATCTGAACTTTCTACTTTGATGGTATAAAAGGAGCCATATCACCATGATATCATACCGACTCAGGTATGAGCATAGAGCTTTTCTTTGTCTTCCTCCCTAAAACCGATATGATTAGTATTAGATAGTATTCCCTCTTCAGTGCTTCTTAAGTCTCATGTGTTTTTCCAGTAGGTCTTTTCTGTCTCTGTGTTTAGAGATATCAAATAAGGAAAACCACACACTCAATCTGTTATGACCTTGGGGAAGTATGAGTGCCTGAAGGCTTTTTGGTCTCACTTTACATCCAAAGTAGCTTCCACTGTACCACTTTATATGTAAGAAGTCTCTGTTACCAAGATATTTAAGGTTCTTAACTGAAACCTAAGGGGTTTTATGTTATATAAATAAAATAACACCATTACTCTCCTGATTTAATAACCACGAGTGACACTTTGTTGAAGATAGGAGTGCTAAAATGATATGGATTTACTGCTTTTTAGATGAATAGGATAATAGGACTGGAAAGGAGACCTTCTGAATCAGTCATCTGCATCAGGTGATATGACCCCTTTCACAATTGCATTTCTTTGAAGAGTGATCCAGAATTTAACTCTGCAGTGGCCTAATTTTATTCATGGACACATCATACTATTTGCTCTTAGGCCAAAGAACAAATCATTCTTTTTCCCTCCGTGATATTTACCTCCCTGCTATACACAGAACCAAGCTCTACTAATCTGACAAAATAAGGTCTCTATTTCCCTGTTTATCCAATTAGCCTTTCTCTGTACCTATTCTATTTTGAATCCATCTTTCTTTAACATGGCTGACCAGAATCATGCGCATTATTCCAGGTGAGTTCTCAAACAGTACTTTGACAAATAGCAGTATTACTTCCCTATTTCTATTAGAAATATCTTCCAATACGTAACTTTGCTTTTTCATGGCAGCATCACCTTGATGGCTCATAGTTATCTGTTATCAACAAATATACCAAAATCTTTCTCTTCCTCTGTAATGTCTTACTAATGAGTTCCCAGTTTATAGCAGACATTCTTATTTTTAGTCCCTAGATAGTAGCTGTTGTCATCAACCCTACTATGTTTTGGGAGGGTTCATGAAGGTGTCATGGATGATATGGCATGTATGGTTTTTCTGGAAAGCCAGTGTTATACTGTACCCATTTATGTCACTTATATTACTGTATAGATTTATGTTATGGTGTATGTGTATATCTCTATGATTTTGTTCATGGTTTTAACAATGGAAAAATAGAATAAATGAAACTGCTAGGTAATTCTTGCTATTGTGATATTAGGGCAAGGATAGTTGCCACTCCCGGAAACAGGCAGAAGAGGTAATTATTGGGTTGGGCATCTAAGTTATTCTCTGCCTGTAATGGAGAAATCAACTGCTGTACAACTAAAGAATCTGAGAAATAGCCCATCAGGCCAGAGGAATGCCAAGTGTCCCAGGAAAAAAAAAATTCTGAAGGATTCCTATGACTCATGGAAGTTAGACTAATGCTGATGGTGGTTATTGGCTTTGAGGGTTTTTTAGCATCTAACTATGATAGAATTGTGATCTTTGGATCCCAGGCTTTGGAGGTTCAAAGCCTGGACAAAAATATTTTAAAAATTAAATTAAAAGATATTATGGGTGTTTGATTTTTAGTATATAATTTTTTTTCTTCCTAAGATGGCAAGCTCTCTTTCTTAAAGGCATATTTCCAAGGGCAAGAGGAGGGACTTCCGGTGGCAAACACCAGAGGTTAGGGGCAGGACTTCTGGTCCTAAGATGGTGACCAAGGGCTGGGGTACCTCTCAAGGGATGGGGCTACCCCTGCAGCCTTTGACAGCTTGTCAAAACTCGGTAAGCAGCCCTCTGCCAGAAATAATTGTTTCCCCCTGGGATAAGGAGTGACCCCAAGGAAAACCTCAGTCTGTTCCTTGGCAAAAGTAGAGGAACAGCAGGGAGAAACTCAGGGCTCTAGAAGCACCCCATTGATGGGTATGTGACAGCTATACTACGTATCATTAAATTTTATTACTCATATCCTTAAAATCATCCAGCTCATTTTATATGCTGTTCTTATTCTCTAGCAAATTTGCTGGACCTCATAACATTGTCACAAGCAGATTTCATTGTCACACACCCTTTTTTCTACTAACATAATTAACCTATTAAATAAAACAGGTCCCAAAAGCAGTTGTTGAGGAACTCCATTCACCACAATATTCTAGAATAATATTTTCCCTTTTATCACAACTCATTGTCATCTATATTTCAACTAGTTTCTACACACTTTACAATTTTTGTACCAGTCTGCATTTTCTCTTGCGTGAGAGCTGCTCTAATTACAGTGCTCAGAGCGTCTCATGTATCAGCGTCCCTGCGCTTCAAAATGGCAGTGGGGACACTTTATCTAAAGTTTGTTAAACAAGCTTTAGTGTAAGTACTCTCGGTGCCATTTTGACGTGTGGGGATACTGATACATGAGATGTGAAGGCTGGCTGGAGCACAGTAATTAGCAGGCTCCAGCAGACTCAATTAATCGAGTCTGCTCTGACGTGCTGTAATTACAACACGTTGGAACAGCCTTGTAATTACAACAATGTGCAATTGGAGCATTGGAGTACAAGCACCCTTTGGGAATAGGTAAATTTTTACTAGGTAGAAAAAAAACTTTAAAAAAACAGGGCTGTGGCTCCTGATGGTACCATCAACACTAAATGTTTGGATTTCCAAGGGATATGTTTCATTACAAAGACTTAACTTTGATATTGCACACCATAAATTTGAAAGTAAGCAGCATCTATATGTCAATCAGTAAAAAGTTCTTTTAAATTTAACATTTGTAATTGATGCATACAAAAGCTGAGTCACATCACTGTCTAGAGGACCAACAAAACTTTAATTATACATCCTCTTTTATATATAACTTGGTATCCTCAATACCATCCTGAAGGAGGCCCATTCTTAAAATATTCTGGTTGATACACTACAAAAACATCTTCCATGTAAGAATCACTGTAGTACCTATGATCAGAATATGAGCTTTCACACAACTATGCAAGCAGTGGGTCAAAAATGACTCCCTTAGCTGATAGATCTTTTGGAGAAATAGGAGCTAGCTAAAGAGTAGGCTACACCACCAATTGCCAGCAATTGTCAAACCCTGTTATCACAGCTTAAACAAAAACTCCAGTCTGTTGTCATCTCCAAATTCTCTTCAGTATCATTCAGTTACTTTAAGTTCAGGGCAAAGAACTGATTGCTTCAGGGTCAAAATTATTTATTTTCTCATTTGGTTGTTATGTTCATTTTGCATAGCTGCAGGTAAGTTCTCAGTCTTGAACAGAACTTGCTTTGCAATCTGAAACTGTACCTCCATTACATAGATTCATAGAAGCTAGGGTTGGAAGGAACCTCAACAGATCATTGAATCCAACGCCCTACCTAGGCAGGAACAAGTGCTGAGTTCAGGTGATCCCAGCCAGATGCCTATCCAGCTTTCTCTTAAAGACCTCCAAAGTAGGGAAGTGCACCACCTCCCTTGGAAGCCCATTCCAAATTTTGTACACCCTTACTGTGAAGAAGTTTTTCCTGATGTGTAGCCTAAATCTTCTCTCTGTTAGTTTGTGACCATTGTTCCTTGTTACCCCAAGAGGCACCTTAGTAAACAGAGCATTCCCGATCCCTTGCTGCGCCCCGCTAATGAATTTGTAGGTGACCACAAGATCACCTCTCAGCCTTTTCTTGCAGAGGCCAAAGAGGTCCGGGTCCCTCAGTCTCTTCTCATAGGGCTTGTCCTGTAAGCCCTAACCATTTGCGTGGCCCTCCTCTGGACCCTCTTGAGTCTACCAACATCCTTCTTGAAGTACAGCACCCAAAACCAGACACAGTACTCCCAACTGCAGTCTGACCAATGTCACATAGAGGAGAAGTATCACCTCCTTGGTTCTATCTGTCATGCATCTGCTGATACATGATAAAGTGCAGTTAACTTTGCTGATGATTTCATCATACCGATGACTCATGTTCATCTTGGAGTCCACTATGACGCCAAGATCCCTTTCCACTTCTGTGCTGCTAAGAGGGTCACTTCCTAGGTAGTAGGTGTGCTGGATATTTTTACACCCTAGGTGCAGCACTCTGCACTTGTCCTTATTGTACTGCATCCTGTTGTGTACTGTCCACTTCTCTAACCTTTCCAGGTCTGCCTGCAGTTGTTCCCTACCCTCTGGAGTGTGCACTTCACCCCAAAAAGTATTGTCCGCAGACTTGGACAGAGTATACTTCACACCCATATCCAAGTCACTGATGAAGATTTTAAAGAGTACATGTCCAAGGTCTGAACCCTGTGGAACCCCACTACCCATATCCTTCCAGGTTGATACCAAATTGTCTGCTACCACTCTTTGGGTGCAAACCCCAAACCAATATGCCACCGACCAAACTCTGTAAACATCTGTGTCACCGCCTCTTAATTTATTTATGAGAATGGGGTGAGATACTGTATCAAAGGCCTTGCTAAAATCCAAGAAAATGACATCCACCTCTACTCCTGCGTCTAAGCATTTTGTGATCCTGTCATAAAACGAAACCAGATTGGTCAGGCATGATCTGCCTGCTACGAATCTATGCTGGTTTACCTGCTGCATTATTTTTCCTGCTGGACTCCCACAAATATGATCCTTCATAATCTTTTCAAAGACCTTTCCAAGGATGGAGGTGAGACAGACTGGCCTATCGTTACTCAGATCCTCCTTCCTCCCCTTTTTGAAAATAGGGACTACATTGGCCGTTTTCCAGTCCTCTCAGACCTGGTCTGAATGCCATGAGTGCTCAAATAGCTATGCCCGTGGTTCTGCTATGACACCAGCCAATTCCTTCAGTACTCTCAGATGAAGCTCATACAGGCTTGCTGACTTAAATGCATCCAGTCCATCTAAGTGACTCTGTACCAAGTCAGCGTCAACAGTTGGTGGGCTAGTGTCCTTCTGCTGCCCATCTAAGAACCCATTAGGAGATTTATCTTGAGCCCTGTTCAGGAACACTGACACAAAACACTCATTGAATAGTTCAGCCTTGTCCCCCCTCATCTGTCAATAATTGCTCCTTCTTGTTCAGTGGGGGTACTGTGCTGCCCTGTGCCTTCCTTTTACTCCCTACATACCTAAAAAAGACTTTTTGTTGTCTTTAATTTATGTTGCCAGCCTCAGCTCTGTGGTTGCGTGGGCCTTTCTAACTGCCTCCCTGCAAGTGCAGGCCAAGTAGGTATGCTACTGCTTGGTAGCTTCCTCTTGCTTCCACTACCTGTATGCCTTCTTTTTCGCCCTTAGACTCTCCTGCATTTCCCTATATAGCCAGGGAAGTTTTTTGGCTCCTTTCCCCCTTTTCCCTCGTACTGGGATAGTCTCCCTCTGTACCCAAAGGATTGCTTCCTTTAGGAATGACCACTCTTCCTGGACTTCCATCTTGCCAATATTCTTATCCTGTAGTGCATCATTGATAGACTCCTAAGCACACTAAGGTTAGCCTTCCTAAGTCCAGCACTTCCACCCTACTAGTTATCTTACCCACCCTACACTATACGGTGCATTTGATTGATTGGTGGTCACTGTCCCCAAGGTAACCATGAATCTGCAGTTCCCCTACCAGGTCCTCCCCTGTAGCCAACAATAATTCTAGTAAGGCATTCTCCCTAGCGGGACCATATACCTCCTGCGTTAGGTGAAGATTCTGCACACAGGTTAAGAATCTACATGAATGCTTGGATTTGGCTGACTGCTCCCCCCAGCAGATGTCAGGGTACTTTAGGTCCCCCATGAAAATGACATCCCTAGACTGTACAGCCTCTGAGAGCTGCCTCAAGAATTCTAAGTCTAACTTTTCCTCTTGGTGTGGTGGTCTATAGCAGACCCCCACCATCAAGTCCCTTTCCCCTTGACCGCCATGTGTCCTAACCCACAGTGCCTCAATTTTCTCCTCCTCGGATCTCATTTTGATAAGAGTAGATATGTAATGCTCCTTTACATAGAGTTCAACCACCCACCCCCTTTTCTCCCTACTCTATCCCTTTGGAACATCTTATAGCCCTCAATTTGTACTGCCCAGTCATAGGTAGGGTCCCACCAGGTTTCCATTAGCCCCAATAAATCAAACTGATTGTCTGGAAGCAGGAGTGCAAGTTCTTCCTGCTTGTTCCCAATGCTCCTACTATTAACATGGAGGTGCTTTAGATCCCTGACTGGTGCCTTTCGTGTTCCCCCCCCCCGTTCTGATGCCCAAAGGGCCCCTTGATACTGCTGTATGTCTCACAGTTTGTAGGTTCTAGACTAGACTCTCTGCATCCCCTGCCTCCCCATCCCCCATCATACTTAATTTAAAGCCTGATGTAGGAGGTCAGCCAACTTGTAAGAAAAGACACTCTTACCTCTTGCGGAGAGATGAAGCCCATCGCATCACAGGAGGTCACTTGCATGGAAGTACGAATCATGGTCCAGGAACCCAAACCATTACATAAGCGTGTTCACTGGTTTTAACATTCTCATAACTTACTAAACAATTTGGTCTGTAATATCCATCAATAACATCAAAATCTAGGTCAGGGTAGGCAACCCCCAGCATGTGTTAGTGTGTGGCACTCATAGTTTCATAGTTTCTAGGGTCGGAAGGTACCTGAGCAGATCATAGACTCTGACCCCCTGCCATGGCAGGAAAGAGTAGTGGAGGCCACTAGATCTCCCCTCAGCCTTCTCTTGTGGAGGCTGAACAGGTTCAGGTCCTGTAGCCTCCCCTCGTAGGATCTGCCCTGCTGCCCCCTGATCATATGTGTGGCCCTCCTCTGGACCCTCTCAATGTTGTCCATATCCCTCTTGAAGTGCAGCACCCAGAACTGGATGCAGTATTCCAGCTGCGGCCTGACCAGTGCCGCTTAGAGGGGGAGGATCACCTCCTTGGACCTGCTTGAGATGCATCTGTGGATGCATGACAAGGTACAGTTGGCCTTCCTGACTGCCCACGCTGCCGGCCCATATTCATCTTGGCATCAATGATGACTCTAAGATCCTTTTCTGCCTCTGTACTGATGAAAAGGGAATTCCCCAACCTGTAGGTATGGTGCCGGTTGTTCTTCCCCAGGTGCATCACCTGGCACTTGTCGGTGTTGAATCCCATCCTATTCTCATCCGCCCACCCCTGTAACCTGTCTAGGTCTGATTGCAGCCTATTCCTCCCTTCTAGCATGCCCACATCCCCCCACATCTTAGTGTCATCAGCAAATTTGAACAGGGTGCTATTTACCCCCTTGTCTAAGTCACTGCTGAAGATGTTGAACAGTGCGGGCCCGAGGACTGAGCCCTGCGGAACCCCACTGCCCACATCCCTCCAAGTCGAAAATGACCCATCCACCACCACACTCTGGGTGCGATCCTCCAGCCAGCTGGCGACCCATTGGACTGTGTAGGTGTCAACACCACAGTCCCCCAGTTTCTTAATGAGAATGGGGTGAGAGACATTGTCAAAGGCCTTCCGAAAGTCCAGGAAGACTATGTCCACTGCTACCCCTGCATCTAAGGATTTGGTAACCTAATCGTAGAAGGCCACCAGGTTGGTCTGACAGGACCTGCCATTAATGAAGTGTTGATTGCCCCTAAGCATAATCTTCCCCACGTCAGAATAATTTTCTCAAAAAGCTTGTCCAGGGTTGAAGTAAGACTAACTGGCCTATAGTTTCCCGGGTCCCCCTTCCTCCCCTTTTTGAAGATGGGAACCATGTTGGCCCTCTTCCAGTCCTCTGGCACCACACCGGAGCACCACGAGTGCTCGTACAGCCGTGCCAGGGGTCCCACAATGACCTCAGCCAATTCCCTTAATACTCGAGGGTGGAGATTGTCTGAACCAGCTGATTTGAATACATCCACTACTTCCAGAAGTTCCCTAAATAGTTCCTCACTAACCCTTGGCCTAGGTGCACCTCCCCTGGGGTCTAACGGGGGCCCAGAGGGGGGTGATTGTTCTGGTCCCTGCTCAGGAAAATGGAGGCAAAGAAATCATTAAATATATTGGCTTTGTCATCTGGCGTGATGACCACATTTCCTAGCGTACGACCAAATTTCCTAGCGTTTTGTTTGGCCCATGTGTCTCAGGGCAGATGGTAGAGAAGAAGCCAGGACTGCAATGCCACAACAAGGATTGGGCCCCTCATGGCTCCCCTGCCATCCGCCCCTAGCTCACTAACACCTTACAAGTTGAGGTTGTGGCTGTTTTTGGCACTCAGCCCAAAAATGTTGCCAACCCCTGATCTAGGTCCTCTCGTCCAGGAAGCATTTGAGCCAGTGTCTTCTACAGCAGAGTGCTTTTAACCATTATGCCACAGGTGAGGTAGTGCTCACCAGCCATCTCCTTAAAGCTGGCCCACTGCATTTTTCATTTACAGTTCACTGGATAAAATGGACAGACAGCATTGGAGTAGTTACTTCCAGGTCCCTAAGTCCTCCTCCCTTCCAGGGCAGCTTTTACATCAGCCACCTTGCCTCTCTCCCGATGTACTCTTTGTGATCCCATATCTTTCCCTATTGGCTACCCAGCATGCCAACATCAGTAGAAGAGGAGGGTTCTATGGCTAGTGCCTAGCCTATGACCTGGTGTTTATAATACTTTTCTGGGAAGCAGAAGACATGGTTTTAAATACCCATAAGAGGGCAAAATCCATTTCTGCTGTTCCCTGAGCAAGTGCCATAGCTACTAGGCCAGTGGGCTGAAAGACAGGTTCCTCTGGGCACATCTATAGAAGCTGCTATGTCACTTTAGTAATAAGCTATGGCAATGTAGCTAGTCACTATGGCGATGCAGCATTGGGAGGCACAAACCATGATGCTGACACTACTGTACAGTAACATCGGAAATGACCTGTGTGGTGCCGGGACAGCACAGTAATTCAGTTATTCTATTTGCAAATACCTGTCCAAAGTAATCAAGATGTATCTTAGCCTTTTCTTGTGAGCTGAATAAGTTGAGCTCTTAAATTCTTACATCATAGGAGACAATCCTTCCGTCTGCTTAATCATTTTTGTTGTCATCTCTTGAGCAGCTTTTGATAGTTCCATATCCTTCTTGAAGTATGGACACTAGAACTAGATACAGTAGTCTATCAGCAGTCTTCCCACTACTTTGTACACAGGGAATATCACTTTGCTAGTTCTGCTTGATACTCCTGTTGTTTGCCACAGCATTGTACTGAGAGTTCATAATGGCAAGGAATGGACATTCAAAAAGCCTGAGCCTGAATTGATTCAATCTTTCCAGGTTAGTCTAACCTCGCTAGTCTAAATCAGTTTTGCAGCTGGACAGACATCCCAGAAATGCAGGCACATGGCTGTAGTGGCTTAGGCCAGAAGCCAGGGGGCACTAGAGCAGCCCTGCCTTCTTTCCAAAGCACTGAGCTGAGGGGCGTGTGGCCAGGCCCTGGCAAGACACTCTGATTAGCTCAGCAGGGAATTAATAACAGTGTTTATTACCCCCTAACTCACTGATTATCTCCCAATTAAGAAAACAGAAGGACATTACCAGCTACTTGTTGATTCTGCCTGTTTATTCTACTGTTGATTCAACACAGACAGTAGCAAGCATGTGGTCTGCTAACTAATACACAGACACCTCCTCAGCAAGGCAGAGGGGAGGGGGGAATTCCTGCTTAGCAAGGAGTGGTGAGGGGAGGCGGGAAGCAGATCACAGTCTCTGGAGCTGCAGCCAGGGAGTAGAGGGGAGGGGCCAGCCCTGCTGTGGAGCAGAGAGCCCCACCCACCCCAGAGAGCATGCCAGGATGCTGTGGGTGTCTTGTTTTTCTTAAACCAGAAAGGGGTCTGGGAAAGGCATTGCATAAAATGGTTTGATCCAAATCAGTTAAGTCTAATACTACATTCAGCCAGGTTTATCTCAAACCAGTTTCAGCCATTTTCAAACCAGTTTATGTGCACTGAACATCTGTTCTGTTATAGGTTTAAACCAGTTTCTGATCACTTCAGCCAGTTTATGTGTAATGTCTGTCCATAGCCAGTGTCTATGGTGACCTTCCTCGAAGGTCACTATCCTGAAAAGTTTGGTCTGGTATGTCATATAATTGTCTACCTTACCAATGAGTGCCACTTCTAGATTACAAAATAATCTAAACAAAATCTGTGTTTATTATGTGTACTTAGAAATGGAAGAGAAAAGAATAAATAAAAGAATAAATAAATCCCACCTTGGAATAAATATTTTTCCACCTATTTCAAAGTGTGGAAAGGGCTTTAAACTATCACAAACAGCTGTCAAAGCAATCTATCCATGCCCTTTAAAAATTAAGTAGAAGAGTACCACTTAAAAGAAATGATTTAGATGTTTTTGAACTTCAGAATTTCATCATTAAAAGCACTTTTTCACAGCAGACATAAGAAGATAATTAACAGTAACAGGTGTAAGCAATTAAAAACCATTTCCTGTTCCCATCACTGGACAAAAAATATAAGAGCTTTCCAGAACCATTAAATAAAGATCTAGGAATGGGAAATGCAGCACTAATTGTGTTACTGTTCTGAATAACGTCCATTATCTTCACTCTCTAACAAACTTACTGAAAACAGTTAATTACATAGAAATGTAGTTATGACAGATAAATATATGTACAAATCTCCCATCCAAATGGCTTATGTTCAAATTCATATTGTTTCATTGTTCTTTTGTCTCATTCAAAATGTTATAGTTTACTTAGTGTAAATGCTTCACTATTATGTTTCTCTGTGTGTTTCTTGAATATTGACTGTGATAACATTGGGGGCATTGAAGCTTGTTAATACCTTTGATTTGAATGGTAAGGAACAGATATATATATTTTTAGGAAGGAAAAGCAGGTGTTATCATATATAGTTGGAAATTATAGCTAATGAGCTATCTTCAAATTGTAAAATGCAGGATTCTTTCAGCATAAATCTTATGTGAATTTGGATCACTATGCTGTTATGTTTGTTATATTCATAGCTTTTTTAAAAACTTAAACACTCTTTAGTCCCAGAGCAAAAAAATCATAAACCCATGAAAATTAATATCCAAACTGAAATTAATTGTAAATCATCTTCTTAGAAATATGAAAACCTGAAAATCAAGCCCAAAGGGATTTTTTTTCTCCAGGCATGTTTCTATAAATGCCTTGAAGATACCTATTCATTATAGACATGCTGATGCTTCGTCAGCATAATGAAAATTACCACTTGACATCTGTTTGTCTTGGAAACTACTATTTAGATAAACTAAAGGTGTAGACATGTTCTTTAAGCATTCTTTATGTCAGGGGTGGGCAATTATTTCCAGTGGAGGGCTGCTTAACGAGTTTTGATGAGCTGTTGAGGGCTGCAAGGGAAGCCCTGCCTGACAGGTTCCCCACCCTCTGATCAACATATTGGGTGTGGAAGTTCCACCCCTGAACTCCTAACCTTTGCCACTCGAAATCCCTCCCTGTGCCTCCAGAAGGACTCATTTCAGGAAGGGGGGTTGCCATCTTGGAACTGGAAAAAACCCAAATTATATACTAAAATTCAAACATTGACATAAACATATTTAAATTTCATTTTTTTAAATATTTTTGTCTTGATTTGTGTCTGTTTGTGTGGTGTATATAGAGGTGATTGCATAATAGCTCAAAATGAGGTCTTACTCTTGTATATTGCAAGGTGGGGTGCAGGGGTGGTTGGGTATGGGGTTTGTGTGGGGATTGTGGGTGTGTGGGGACCTGCACTGCACAGGCCTAACCCTGGGCACCCCACGCCTGCTCCAGGCTCACCCACCCAAGCTGAGCAGTGGTGGTATGGGACAGAAGCTGCTGCTCAGCATGGGAAAAAAGCAGCCCTTCCCCCTTGCCACTTCCAGGCAGTTCTCACTGCAGCCTCCTGGAGTCTGTGCCAGGCTGCCCTGTGTCTGTTCTGTGCTGCCACCGCTGTCCTGCTTGGCATCCCAGAGGCATTGGTGATGGTGGCAGAGACACAGGGTAGCCAGGTGCAGTCTCTAGGCAGCTGCACCAAGAACTGCCCAGCAGTGGCAAGGGGGAGGGGTAGCTTTACCCCCACAGTGAGCAACAGCTTCTGTCCCATGCCACCACTGCTGAGCCTAAGTGGGTGAGCCAGGAGCAGATGCAGGACACACAGGGTCAGGGCTGTGCAGCACAGGTCTCCACCTATCCATCTCCATAGCGAGGCAAGTTTGTTTGAAATGATCAGTGCCATACTGTACATCACAGTGTTTGTCTCTGAAGTATTGATGTTGATTAAAGATCTCAGTGTTGCTTGTAGCACTTCTCCTGAGGCTATCCAGCAACAAAGATCATATCCATTGTATCTCTGAGTGGTCTAAAACCACACTGGGACTCAGACAGA
Source organism: Crocodylus porosus (assembly GCF_001723895.1). Classification (NCBI taxonomy): domain Eukaryota; kingdom Metazoa; phylum Chordata; order Crocodylia; family Crocodylidae; genus Crocodylus; species Crocodylus porosus. The sequence goes on along the minus strand of NW_017728906.1, from coordinate 178,322,724 downwards.
CTCTCCTGACTGAGGAAACTGAATCTACCAAGGAGAATACAGCTGAGGATCTTCCCAGCTCTGGATAAGAGTAAACTACCACAATAATTCCTGCAATCCAATCTCTCTCTTTTCTTGGAGATAGACTTTCAGGTCAATGGGAATCTATTTGTGTTTCCAGATTTTCATAACAATGTGTAGTTCATGAGAGAACTTTTTGTACCCTGCTTATAAATTTTATCTGGTATTCAATTAAGACCACGTGCTTTGTTGTTTTTCATCTGCTTAATAGTTTTCAAGGTCTCTTGATCATGGATCATGCAAGGCAGTCCTTAATGAGGTATTGTGGGGTATATTCTGTGGTATTGTCTTCAGCATTACAACCTTGATTCAGGAGCTCTTGAAAATGTTCCTTCCATACTGCATTGATGGTGGAGCTACCTTTAAACAGTGATCATAGCTCTGGTGATGTGGATGTTCAGTGGTCCAAAGACTGTGTTACATTTGCGCATTAGGATGGTTCAAAGAAGAGTGTATATATAACAGTGTATGTTTTCTAGAGAGGTCTTGATTTGTATATACCCTAGCATAGTTCCCGTGTCAGTGAGACTGACAAGCTAAAAATGAATAAAGGCTATCTGATTTCTATTTGGTTTCTCCAGCTCAGTGGGCACGTCATTATGTGCACCATTACTGTGCTGTAACTTAGGTTATAGTGCATTAACTGAAAACTACCATGCAGCATGGGTGCACATCTACACGTGTGCCCATTCAGCACAGTAACTGTTTCTGTTTTGACCCTTTTTCGGCTGTTTTGCTAAATCATGTGTGGGGCAGGGAGTTGGCCCAGCTGAGCAGCTTCCCTCCTCCATGTATGATCTAGCGCGGGGGGGGGGATGGTGAGCAGCCCAGCTGGGCTGCTTTTCCACTCCCCATGCGATCTAGTGTGGGGAATGGAGAGGAAGCCCATCTAGCTGCCTTCCCTCCCCTGGCACTCTGCCATGGTGGTAGCCCAACTGGGGTGCTTTCATGCCCCCCCATGCAATCTAGAATGGGGGGATGGTGAGGCAGCCCAGCTGGGCTGACTTCCGACCCCCACGCAGTTTGCCTCCCCAACCCCACCAGATCTTGCACCAGAAATGGGAAGGCAGCCCAGCTGGACTGACTTCCCATCCCTAGCACTATGGTCAAAATGTTTCAACTTTTGAAACATTTCAGCTAGCCTCATTTTGTTTTAAGGCTATTTTGACAGCCTTTGTTTCATTTTGATTTTGCTGTTTTGACCGCAAAATGAGTTGAAACAAAGTCGAAATGAAAAGGCCATCAAAATTTTGCACAACTGTACTGTGCAGTAACTCTGTTTATGTGGACTGACTTGGAACAAACTTTAATCCCAAGTCAATCCATACACAGCGTTATAGTGCTATTACATAGACACGTGTATTCACTGGCATAAAAGCTGCTTACAACACAGTGAGTTACTGTGCAGTAAATGCACATGTAGACACACCCACTGGTGACCTGAAGCAGTGGAAGTGGAAGACATGTCCTTAGAGGATGCAACAACATGGATAGAGACATCCTACTGTGCTGCAAAGCAGAATACCACGTGAGGGATTCAAAATTGGTTTAATCTTAGATCAATAAAACCAGAGCCACAACAGATGCTTCACTAAATTACCAAACATGTAATTGAAAAGTGAAAAATGTTATGGGCAAATATGTTTTCCAAATTGGCCACGTAGAGATTTTGGGACGTATAGCTTATTGGAAACATTTTACAAGGGTTTCTCATCATCTGTTTAAAATTGAGTACAAGTTCTTCTTCCTCAAAATTCATTTGAGTATCTCAGAACAGTTGCTACCAAAATATATTTTTGTGCAGTACTCTGCATGTACAATAATATTACAAATTGGCAACAACTTTTAAATGAAGCCAAATGATAAGTGCATTTGGACATTATATAACTTGAATGTAAACTGGAAAAGTGATTGAAATTACACTGAAAATTTGAATATATGAATAACTTTAACCCTTAGACATTCACAATTTAAATGCAGAACTAATATCAGAAATATTAGCAACTCTTTCCTGTTTAATCTGGAAGCTGGAAACATTTCTTCATCTTTACACAAAAAGAAAAGTAAATGGAAATGTAAGTCTATTGGTATGAGTTGTTCCATAAAACAATGCATATTTTGCTGTAATTTAGTAGATTGATTATTTGCATTCCAATACAAAGTAAGCTATAAGCAGGATAATGTTTTAATATCTATACATACAAATTCACTATTAGTCATTGGGGCTGCTATTGTAGCAAGATTGGTGTATCTTCTGAAATTATATAGCATACTTCAAAATGGAAACTACCTTTTCAGATGGTATAGAAGTGATCTTAGAAAGTCAATAAACTTAATTTCATTCCTTAGTTTTAGTACTCAAATGCCATGAAAATTAGAGCACATCCTCTAGAGCTAACATGTTGTACCATCCAGTTTAAACGTCTCATCTTTTTCTATGCTTAAATACTGAATGATAAATTCTGACTGACGTAAAGTGGTGATTTATATATAATGTTGTCTTCTTTCTGGTTCTATTTTCTGTTTTATTATCCATTAGCAACTTGATTTCATTGAATAATTTTGAAAAAATGAGATCCTTAGAAAATTATATCACAAGCAATTTTCTACTAATGGCTTTGCATATCATTCTTAAGCAAAGCTGTACAAATTTAAGAACATTCATTGTTGAAGGGGAAGAACCAATTGCTTTAAAACTATAGCTTAAGATTTGTGTTGCTAAAATATGTGAATCAGATTTATACACTATAATTTTCTAATATAGCTTATTTAAATTTCAGTTTTCCCACTTTCCTCAGAACAGCTGTGTTTGCTCATTCCTAGATAATTCAAGGGGAAACATCATTAGTGATGCAGCTATATTAAACCCTTAAGTACAGTACTGAGAACTTTGAGGATATTTGAAGTCTGCACCAAGACCTGGATCTGAATTTTATAAGTATCTTTTATATTTTAAAAATCAAAACCTCAGAAAAAAATCATTCCAAGTGGCTTGGTCAATTTGAGCATGTCTTCTTCAGTTGGTCAATTTGAGCATGTCGTTTTCAGTTCTGAGAACCGGTAGTTATGAAGCCAACCTGTCCCCTATCTTTCTACAAAATGCAATTATATTCTGTTAAAGATACCTGCAACACAGTACCAAGAAAGAAGGTGTTGCTGTTGAATATTCAGTTTAATTTAAAAGGTGTACATGTATGCAATTACTAGTTTTATTTAGGCTTCCTCCATCTTTTTTTTATCCCTCCAGGTTTTTGTTTCCTATAATGTTAAATACTCTTGCCAAACAACTGCTCTTGTAATGCTTGAACAGTTTACATTAGTACCCCTTCTTGGTCACCAGAAATAGTTTCTGCATTAGAAAACACAACTGAAAGTTCCATTTTCATAAGGCATAAATTCAGCATTTGCAGACTCAAAACATGAGAGCCATGAACCTGATCATCTTTGTGCATAAATAAACCTAACTATTAACCTTACTATAGCTAATATATAGCTGCATAAAGTTTCATTTCTGGGAATAGTTTTGATTGTATCAGTAGAAAAGAAAGTATGGTGTGCTCACTTCATGTTCACACTGAATGATACAGGGAAAGTAAAACTGTTTACTTGTTCATATTGGGTTTATAAGCTATTAGGAGTTGCTAATGCTAACTTCCCTACAACTGTCCTAAGACCAGGCAAGAAACATTTCCTTCTGAAAGGGAAACTGTAAGTGTGGGACCTCTTGGATCTGGAAGGATGTTAAGGAAGACCAGTATTTTTGATTTTTCTATCCTGATCGTATGAGTGCAGAGAAGAGAATCTCAAATTTATTCCTGTTTTTCTGAATAGACATGATTCCAGCACAGCCAAACAATATAGCCTGCTCTTTAGTGTTCTTTAGACAAGCACTCTCTGTTGCTCTGTATGTGTACTGTACTTAGCATACATTTTTATGACACTATTGTATCACAAAATAATAAAATCTGTTGAATTTGTTTGATGAAATGAAGAAAAAATAGCAGTTTCCAGTATTTTAAAAATAATAGAATAAACAAAGGAAAACTTACTTTATACTGAATTGGTCATCTGGGAAATTTAACATGTACAATTCCTTCATCGTACTTCTTATCCTGTATCACTGAAAACAGTGGAAGTATCATAATTGACTTTGGTAAGGGCAAGCCATCTCCTCTGTGGATTGTATTTTTTAAGGCAGAGCCATTTCACTGAGTGTATTAATTTTAACATCATATATTTTTCTTTTAGAATTCCAAGCTGATTCATCAGAAGGTGTCTCCTCCCACTGAGCGGCAAGGTTCCCCAATCTTATCATTCATTATTCTTGAACAATACAATGCCATTCTCCTAGTACAAAGTGTCCATCAGTCACTTGCAGCTCTCAGTAAAGTCATCAGGGGTACCTCGCTGTTGAGCTCTGAAGTACAAAGACTAGCAAGTGCTCTACTAAACCAAAAGGTACGCTAATCTTAAAACCCCTGGTCCTTAAGAATTATTCTTAAAGTTTAAACAAAAATCTCCAAAATTCTAATCCATTTTTCAATTACACCATTTTTTCAGAGTTGTTACTGGTTTCTTTTTGTTTTGTTTTAATTCTTTTTCATTAAAATTGTCACAAAAAGGATAGAGGGGTTCAGGAGAGTCCTAATCAAATAGGAATCTTTCAAAAGAAGGTCATTGGTTCAAGATTTTGAACAGCAAATGTTTACCATCTGAAGGCTGTTAACAACTGCAACACTAATTGCTATTGTTAATCTAAATAGCAATTTCAGAAGTAAGCCCAAAGTAGCAGCATAGAACTACTTTTTTGTACCTTGGAGTTGAGGCTTCATGGAAATCAATTAAACCATGATGTCCAGTTAGCTGTGTTGCACTTTTTGTGAGGATAAATAAATATTAGTACTGTCAGTCTGGCATTTTTAAAAGTTCTGATGGGTGCTGACTACATACAGTTACTTTCTTTATGTGAGGGTTAAGGTTTCTTTAGATATAAAGCAAAATGGCCAAACCACCCAACTATCCTGCAGGGTGCAAAGCTTGCTATTTTGTACCATAACTTGACTATAATTGTTCATCATGAAAACGTAGAAAAATGTTGTTTAAGCAGCCCTCAAGAATATACAAAGCTAAGTAGAATTAAGTTCTGGAGTAATATTTCCACATCAAATACCACAAAACCTCACCAGACAAATCATTTATATTAGCCCTGAAAACATTATTTTTAGGGCTGTCAAACAATTTAAAAAATTGATCATGATTAGTTGCATGATTAAAAAAAATATTCACATTAATCACACAGCTAAAAGATCAAACGTGCAGAAAAACTCAAAATTATGCAGGTACTTTGTATGGTTCAGGGTGGGTGTATGCGTGTGCGGGGAAATTAATGACGGAGTAGGGGACTGTGGGTTTATGTGTGGGATTTGGAGCCCCGGGTGGGGAGGTTTCTGCATACCCTAGCAGGTTGTGGGGTACTGTGGGTTAGGAATGAGGGGCAGGAGCAGAGCTTGAGGGACTGTGGCTTGGGAGTGAGAGGCAGACATACACATACCCACACACACAGACAGCGTGCAGCAGGTAAGCGTGTAGGGGGGAAGGGACCTGGGGAGAGGTAAGGGGCACAGGGGTGCGGATCAAGGCCCCCACAGTAAGGGAGGAAGTGAGGCAGAGGAAGGGGTAGGTGCTGGGGTGAATGGGGCCCCAGGGCTGGGCAGGTCATGGGATGGAACTGTGAGTGGCTCATCCAGGGCCTTAGGGTCAGGGACTGTTCCTGCCCCATATGAACCCCCAGGAGAGGCATAGGGGGCATGTGGCCCCTGGATTTGTGTGCAGGGCAGAGGCAGCCTGGTGCTGCAAGCTGGGACTCTGCACCCTGCTGCCATTGCCCCAGGACATGTGCAATGCCATGCTATCTATGTCTCCTGCTGCTGGGCAGTCAGGAGACACGGTGTAGCCAGCACATGGCTCCTGGGGCAAAGACAGCGGGATGCAGATCCCCAGCCTGCAGCAGCAGCCCACCTCTGCCCCACACAAATCTAGGGGGCATGTGCCCCACATGAGTCCCCCGAGGTGCGCACAGTGGCAGGAGCTTCCCCGTGCTCCTGGATGAGCTACCTGTGGCTGCATCCCGTGGCCTGCTCCGAGCCCAGGGCCCCATTCACTCCAGTCCCTGCCCTTGTCTCTGCCTCACTCCCTCCCTCACCATGGGGGCCTCACTCTGCCCCCTCTCCTTCACAGACTTGCCTACTGGGCAGTGCTCCACATGCTGCTGGGCTGTGTTCCTGGATGCCTGCAGGCTGCGGCTGCCTATTTCTGTCTCTGTCTGCATGCACCCTCCTCTCCCTGCCGCAGCTGCCCATAGCCTGCCCGCAGGTTGCCCTATGGTCCTCTGCACTGCTACTGCTGCCCTGCAGGGCAGCCCGGACGTGGCGGTGACAGCGACTGGGCAGAGTGCCTGGGTGCGGGCTCCTAAACCATATGCATAATTAACGCATTAAAAAAAATAACATGGACAGTGATTAACTTGTTAATCACACACGTTAACCGCAATTGACAGTCATAATTATTTATTTTTTGTCTTTTCCCTTCCAGTTAAATCAGTATCTACAATTAAATCTGGATCTAATTTCACTAATACAATACCCTACAAATGTATCTTCAAATAAATGCTGTCCCCTTTCTCTATTGTGATGCTCCATAAAGTTTTAGTTTCACTAGAGTAAACAGCAGTAATCTGCACTCTTTGTTTATGCAATACACATCATTGGCTGTTCAATACAGATCAAGCCATCTCAAACTAAAGAAGGCTTACATAGCTGTCAATAAGCAGGAGATAGCAAGAATCACAACATTATATACTTTTTTCTACCTTTTATTTCAGGGTTTTTTCCATCTGAAGTCATCTTTTAATGTTCTAAATAAGCTTCAGTCAAGTGAATCAGGAATTTCACTTAATTGAATTATTGTTATATTAACAATGCCAGTATGTTGACTTTCTTGGGGAAATGAATGCCTGTAGGCTCAGAGTATATGTTACTTCAGCTATGAGACACATGCTGTTTGTATAAATTCAAAGAGTAACTCATCCTAAGAATAAGTTTTATTATCCAAATTATTAAATAGAACATAGTTTATTGAAACCCATATATGTAAGAGGAGGTCTTATGAGTGCTCTCTTGGTGACCAGATACTATTGCATATCTTGATGAACAGCTTCATCTCATAGTAGAAGGCTCTTTTTTTCAGGTCAGCTGTGCCTTAGTCAGCTCTTCAAGGGATGGGTATTTTCTTTTCCTGTTTTTTCCCTTCTGTAAACCAGCCCAAGGATCTAGTGAGTAGCTCAAGATATGAATAGTCACAACTTGGCTTGTGTCTGATACAAGTGCTGATTCACTGTGTCTGATTCCTTGATGAACTGATATTGGAATTGAATTTATCAGAAGGCCATCCCTTAAAGAAACTGGAAACTGGGCTGGAGCGCTGAGTATGGCTCTCAAAGCTGTCAGTTCAGTGAATCATGATACGTTGAACAAACCATTTTTGGCAGTTCACTCTCGTAGTGTTCTTGCTCATTGTACTCGCCTACTTCAGCACAGTTCATTTTATTAGACTGTGAATAAAAACACAGTATATTCACCAGCTCTTAGAAGAGGGCAATGCTGTTCACTGACAGTCAACAATTATATTCTTCCAAGGTGGAGCCCAAAATACCAACTTAATTCTAACACTTATATCTGTCACTCATTCAAACTGTGCTGTCTAGTTCTTCTGTGACTAACATGCCATACCTGTTCTGATCCCCACTTTTAGAGCTCTATTGTTTGTATATTTTAATGCTGTCCAGCTAAACCTTGGCATATGTGTCACCTCCAAATGATTTATTTCATGTATTGTACATTAAATTGTTTTGTTCTGGCTCCTCATGGTCATACACAAGGCAATAAAAATTAATTTTTAAAACCTAGACGTGGCATTCACCAAAGTTGTAGTTGTATTGTACATAGAAAAGGGACTAAAATTTCAGTAGTAGGATCAGATACTGTAAATGCTTGGATTATAACGGTTTCAAGAATATATTTTATTAGCATGAAATTGATAATATATCAAGTATAAGTTTTCTATAGTATTGAATATTATCAATGTAATATACCCTTTAAAATTAGTATAATTTATAAATAAATGGCATCTTCAGATGGATAGTTTTTGTAGACAGATGGTAGTGTGGTGGAATGCCAGGCTAGCGGTTCCGGTACCGCTTGGGGAGCCGCGGGCTTTACAGAGCTGTGCAAGCACACGGCTTGTGGGGCGGGA
>NW_017728906.1:178312035-178314254 GCF_001723895.1 Crocodylus porosus | reverse complement strand
GAGCTGTGCAAGCACACGGCTTGTGGGGCGGGATTGGACGTAGCTTTATAACCGCCTTCAAGGTTCGCCAAGTTGGCACAAGTAGACGAGTTAGAGTAAGTTGTTAGTTTTCTGTAATAAGTCTATGGGATGTCTGTTGGTTCACGGGGTTCCGGAGCAAGCCCTTGCTTTCCGCCACTGGAACTAGTCCAATGATAGGTGCGGCTGCCGACTCCTTAAGTTCCAGAACTGGTCAACAGCTCATTGACATGGGATGTTAGTAGTAGAGGTTATTACGGAGTAGATATAAAGTGAAGTAAAAATTTGTTTTAGTCACTCACCTGGCCTCACCCTCTTATGAATAAGAGGGGAGACTGGCTGGAACTAAGTTGCGGTAAATACAAGTACAGAAGCGTAGATATGCTGTCTAAGCTACGAAGAGAGGCAGTCAAGAAGTGGAGTCTCCGATGTTTCTTCAGTTACAGTATGCCAGATACAAAGGGGGTCTATTGGCCCACAGGGTTCACTAGTAAGCCCTTGCTTTCCACCAATGGAACTAGTCCAATGATAGGTGCGGCTGCCTACTAGTTAGTCCTAGGGCTGGTCAACAGCTCATGAACAGGATGAAAAATAATAAAACTGTAATGCGGTGAATCACTGTCGATTGTCGGATTTTTGAGGCCTTGATTTTCGCTGGGATACGCCCAGGCGGGGAGGCTGAGGACCGGCTTACAGGGCGATCAGTCCTGAAGGGTTGTCCAGTCATCATCTCTGCTGTTTCCTGCTTCTTTGCCTCTTTATAGATGTTGGTTGGACTGCCTCTATGACGCTAACTATTGTTATAAGCTAAGCATACAGGGATAGGATAGTTTCTTTTACCACAATAGTTACTAGGTAGATTTTCTACATAAGTTTCGTTTCTGCAGGTATGACACTTACAGATAAGAAAAGAAACTTATAAAATGCGCATGTGTAGCTTGGTACAAGTGTGGAAAACTACAAAGTTTTCATTTTGATTAACAGCCAAGACTACAAGGTCACATAAATGTGAGAATGCCGCGCGGCAGTTATACAGAAATGAAGTAAGATTTTTACAGGTAGATAGGTGAATAGTCTGAAAATGCATTTTCGACTACTTAGTGAAAATCATATTGCCCATACCTTGTCTGTGTTTTCCACTGCCTGTTATCTCAGAATAACCTCTCCAAAGCTTTATACATATTTCTTAAAAATAAGCAGGTTGAAAGCCTTAAGCTACAACAGTGTTTTTCCACAGGGTTGTCAATCCTAGATTTTTTTTTTACTGACAATCTGCAAACTTGTTATGACAACTAAACATTTTTACTAATATATGTTTTACCTAATGTAAATGTAACCCATGGTGCCGGGCCCTGGACAGCAGTGACAAATTCAAATTCAGGGTTTTAATGTAACTTTTAGCACAATCTTACTTGGCTGTAGAAATGGTTTTACATTGTGCTGCCCCCATCTCACAAGTGCTGTGGTGCCCCCTACTCACCTCGCACCCTGACACCCTTGACTGTACCCCACACTGTGTTGCCTTCCCTACCTTATCCCTACCATTTCCGCTCCCCCCATTCTGGCATGGACCCCACCCAACACCTCTTGTCACTCTGGACTCTACAGCTCCATCCTCATCGCACCACCCTTTCCCTATCCTGCTTAGTGTCTCACACTGCCCAGCCCTTTCTACCTTTGAGGAGACCAGCCATTAGAGGCAGCACAGGCATGTACAGTGGCATCACATGGATTGGGGAAATGAGGCGCTCCCATGGGCTGCAGAGTCTTGAGAGACTGTTCCCTATAGGTGCACTGCTCTGTCCATCGACGTTAGCCTCAAGTCTCATTCCCATGATAGAGTTTCAGTCAAGCTCATGGCTTCTTAGCCTTTTTCTTTTTTTTACCAACTGTATGACCAAGCATTTTTAAACCTTCCTTTTACAGACTGTCTGTAAAATTACAGACAATTGGCAATCCTGTTTCCTCCACATTTTTTCTTAAAAACTGTCTGTTTTCACCATGATCAGTGGCACCTTGAAGAGTGAACTGGAACTGATGACACAGTAATTGAAGTCTCAATTGCCCCAATCCTGGACATAATTTAAACTCAAGGGCTGAGTCCAGATGAGCACGGTCATGCAGTATGTGGTGCCGTAGACACATCTGCAGTGCCACATACGCACATCGCACATTCAACTGCTCTCCACATTGCGGGGGGG
>NW_017728906.1:178292710-178311935 GCF_001723895.1 Crocodylus porosus | reverse complement strand
CGACCCCTGGATATCCTGGGGTAAAAAAAACATGCAAAAAAAGCAGAGTGTTGCACGTGGGGGCAGCATATGCCACTCAAAATTGGAGCCTTGACTACCTGGAGCCATGTTCTGGCTGCCGGCCAGGCTCTGCATGGTAGCGTTACTGCTGCTGCATCCCCAGGAGGCCTCCAGGACCCCAGGTAAGGCTGCTGATGCCAGCCCAGTGCTGACCACCCAGGGTAACCTGCCATGCACCAGAAGGTGCATGCCACAGGCATTTCCCAGGGACAACTAGGGGTGGCACAAAATGTCCCACTGCTAGTTGTACCTCTGGAACCAAACATCCATGCTCAGAAGAACACAGCCAGGGGGAGTATTTGTACCCTTAACATTACCTTAGTGCTTGTTGGATTGGATCTCTATCTTTAAACAAATCTACATTTCTATAAAATGTGATGGTCATTTTATATTAAGCTTTAAAATGAAAACTAATGGATGTTCTTAAGAATCTAGAAATTCAGGTATTATTACTTTTATTTTCAAATGCTTTGTTTTTTTAAACGTATATGAAAAGGTCACCAGAATTCTGTAAGCCTTCCATGGGTGGAATCACTTTTCAGTGAGCCGTAGTTCTGTATTGAGAGGTTTTAAAGATCATGTTCCTAAGTGATTTACCAAAGGTCACATTTATCTGTTATGTATTATAATTTCCTATATATCTTCCATCACCTTAGAGTCTGACCAGCACGGAAGGGGGGTAAGCATCAGTACCAAAAATACAGAGTTATTAATCGCATGCTCCAGCCAGTCCCTTGAGCTTTTTACGCTGTATTTGAGCCGCAGATTATTTAATGTAATTCAAACAGTTACATTGCAGCACAGTAATGAAAGTTTTTATCCATTTAATATATTTTTGTTTCAGTGTCCTCTCGCATGGCAGAACAAGTGGGAAGGTCCAGAAGATCCTCTACAGTATCTCAGAGGTCTTGTGTCTCGAGCACTTGCTATCCAGGTATAATGGAGCACTCAGTTAACCTCAGAATATTCATTTTTAATGCTGCAAGGTACCTTGTGTATTTCACTAAAGAAGGAGTTTCCAAGCCATGATCACAACATGGTTTAGAAGTGCATTGGCTTTTTGGGAGAAACCTTAGGTAAATTGTTGCCTGTCAGGGCAGAGGATCAGACTCAATGGCCTAAGAGGCCCATTCCAGCTCTGTGTTCTTAATTTGTGCAAACATAAATTAAACATGATAAATATAAACATGTGAGAGCAACAGAAGAACTGCAATTTTGTGTCCTTTAAAAGCCCACAGGTCTGTTATGGGAATATAGTAATATTATTATTCACTTTTAGAGATATTTTTCATGCCTGAAACTTCATCACAATTTTTACTCAGGTTCTTTGGAGAAGTGCAAAAGATCTGTTTTTCTTTCTTGCTTTCTCTATAGAGTTATAGTCATAGTTTCAAAACTGGTATTTCTTCCAAAATAAAATTGAAACATCATGTACAGAAGAGAAGCTGATAAATGTACCTGTTTGTTTTTAGATTACATTTGGTCGTCATGTTATTTACAGTCATTCAAAAAGTTGCATTAAAATGTAGTGATACTTTTAAAATGTACATATTTGAGTCAATATATTTTTATTTCAGTGATCCTTGTGAGATATTTAATAGCTATTAAAACTATAGTCTGATTTGATATGTAGTTTTATAAAACTGCTAAAAAGTCATCATTTATACCTGAGATAGTGTACTTATACCAGAATGCAAGTTTAAAATTATTTTGCAGTCTGAGAACTAAATCATCTGCTGGAAAGATGTCTATCATTTTGATTCACAAACAATAAGTACCATCTATAAAAAGTTAAATTAGATTGTAAAATCTATTTCACACTTTAATTTGACTAACTTGGAATGATTTTTTTTAAATAATGTTAATTTCAGAAGAGAAATTATTTTGTTCAGTAAAACAGGGAAAGATATAATTTTTGTCCAAGGTGTGTTCCTAAATCTATTATTCAAATTTAAATTGTGTTTTTAATTTCTGTGAAACTTGCTGTGGAAGGAGAAACAAGTGAAAAAAAAATTGGGCAATAAATTAGCTTCTTTGGTCTCTTGATTTAATGCTTGTTATAAGATGACTGGATTTATTTAGCAGGAGGGCAATGCATAAAATTAAATTCAAATCTGTTTGTCTGAAAAACAGAAATGTAAGTATGGTTACATATCAATATGCATGTATCTGTGGGGAAAAAACACTAACCCTTGCACTGTAAGTAATTATCATTAATCTTGTTTTGGAAATTTGGACGTACTTTTTAGAAATCTCATGGGGAATTTTTATTACTATTTACTGTTCCTTAATTAGCTACTTTTTTCTTGCTTTTCCAGATGGTTGGCATTTTTAAATATTGTTACCTTGGTTCAAATTCTCTGAAAAGCTAGGCTGTAAACAATACTTTTATGGTACTTGTGTACACAATGGTCTTTCCTAGAATATTAACAATCAAACTGAGTTTGTACCATTGATTGTACACAGCAATCCAAATAAGACCAATGAAAGAACATCAACTTTGAGGAAGCAGCTGATGTAGCAGATACTTAGGCATTCATTGACTGTGGTTCTGTGACACTTTAAATTAGTTGTATTGTTAATATATAAAGTTAATTTACATATATATGTATTTTATAGGTTATGTCATTATCATTAGATTTAGGTGCATTTATTTTTTAAATATCAAATGTAATACCAGCATTTGCAATCCACTGGTACTTGGTTCTGCTGTGCTATTTATTCTTCAGCTTCTCTCAAATTAAAAAGGTACTATTTATAGTTAGAGTGTGGACAGAAAGGGCCAACTGTACCAATGTCCATACCCTTTGAAACATTTCAAAAAGCAGCTGAAGCTTTCCAAAATAGTACCTTTTAAAGCAAGATATTATTTTGAGTTCTTGTTTATTAACAAGATATTATTTCTGTTCTTGTTACATGTGTACAGGTACAGAGGAAAATCCACTCATAGGTCCTCCAGAACCCCACAGAGCTCTGGTCTCTCTCCCCACAGGGGATGGGCAGAGAGTGGGACAGACAGTTTTTAAGCTAAGTGATTCCTACTTTCTAGTCTTGGCTACTCCAGTATTGGGGACCCACCACTGCTGGTGTCAGGCTCTTCAGCCCCAGTCACCTCTGCTTCTCTGCTCTTGTGAGAGGGAAGAGAAGCAGAGCAGATTTGGTGCTGAAGAGTCAGAATCCTGGCAAAGGAAATCCAGGGAACCCCTAGCTTGACCTCACTGCCCCACATCCCTCCAGAGGCAGCCTCCACTCAGCCCCAGTACCCCATGACTCGAAAGCTTCAGCTGCATGCAGTCACAGCAAATGTTAAGCATTACAGCTGGGGAGTGCTACAGGGGCTGTATGTATCCCTCAAGACACATTTCTGTTGTTAAGTACTTCCAAGTGCCTTTCACTTAGAAATGTGCCTGAGTTCAGAGCTGCAGGCAAGCTAAATTGCTCCCAGCTGGCCCTGGCCTAACTACACTCAGCGTCCTCTAATTGCTTGAATGGGTTTGGCTATCTGCTTATAAGCAACAGACCTTTTAAGCTGCTTGTACATGTGACCCGGGTTTATTTGAAGCGGTGAATTCTTAATTGGTGGGTTTTTAAGTGTGATGAATAACACAGGCAGGGTGCTAGCAAGCTGGGTGCTTGGGGGGTGCCACCACTGCAGAGGGAAGGACAAGGCACTTTACAGCTCAGACACCACTGGCAGTTCACCCCCAACCATGGGAGAGGTGGGCAGGCTCCTCTAGGAGAAAAAAAAAAGCAACCCCCTTCCCTCTGCCTGGGACCACCCGGGAATGGACTGGCTTGACCTTGGGGCAGTAGTAGAGACACATTATGGTAAGGATACAGCATTTTCTGGAGCAAGCAGGATAGGAGTGAGTTAAAGGAGCTATTTCATCAGATCCAACTATCTTTGACTACACAGCATGAATTACCAAGTATTCATTTATCATGAAGTCAGCTGGGGCCAGCCTTCAGCCCAAATCCAGAGCAAGGCTCAAACTTGCGTCTCTAGGGTTATAGCAAGATGTCTAAACCGATTGGCTAGTGTAGCATAGCACACTTATAATAAACATGTCCTAAATTTATAAATATAATGAAATTCCACCCACATCTTCATTTTCTAATGTTAAAATGTAGTGTTGCTTTGCACATTGAAAAATGACTACCTTCCATTCCAAAGTTAGCTATAGTTATTTGACCAGAGATTTTCCACAATTCTTAAGGAATTTATTGTAATAAACCCTATTGGAATACACTTTATTTTTATGTAAGGTTTATATTTGAACATGGCTTTGGAAGGAAAAGACTGTTATTCATAAGAATATCAGACAGAATTTTTTTTCTTAAATGGGTACCTACTATTGGATACCTAAATGGGCCTGTTTTTAAAACTGCAGCTGATGCCATTGACATCTGTGGACAGTTCTGCATGGTTATCTTAATAGGTTGTGTGATCCCAGGAATTTTATATATAGAGGCTCAAGAAAAATCTGCTTTTAGAAGTTCTTCAGAGGTGCATGAAACTGTCAATGTCAGTATTTCCTTCTTTGTATTTCTTTTATTGAAACCCTGCTAATAAAATACAGTTGTATAGAGGCACTGTAGCAAAAGGAGATTATTTTTAAAACTCTCCAAGCAATTGTAATCTTATTATTGTGAAAAATATTAAATTGATTATAAGTCTCAAACATGATGCTAATTTTTGAAACTCAAGACAATCCTTTCAAATCAGTCCATCTTCTCTGGGGAAAATATATAATCACCCTTCAGAATTCAAAAAGTAGGAATAATAAGAAAACTTACCTCTAGCTATTGAACTGAGTTCCATTTCAGAGCTTAATTAAAATAAGTTCTTGTGATTGTAATCTGAATGCTTGTGGATAGCTCCTTATTTCTTTCAGGACCTGTTGTAAAGCATATAAAAAGTTTCCTAAGTCTTTTTTTTTTTTTCAGGGAGAAATATTAAGGTCAGGAAACATAAAGGGCAGTCTATTTGCAAGAGAGTACAACGTACATCGGCCTACTGAGAAAACAGAAAGAGATAGTTTTAGTTTTGTCCGTGTACCCAATTCATGTAACTACTCAATCTATCTAATATTAACTATAATGTTTTAAGCCAAGAGTGTCAAACCCACCTTGTGCTCTGGGCTGGATCCACAAGTTAGACATTATCTAGATCATTCTCCGACACTCCATTTGAAGCTGAGCCACTGCCCTTAATCATAAGATAAAATGGGTGAAGACCAGTGCTCTGATTAGAATTTCTGCCCAATACATGGCCTGCTCCTTTCCCGAACAGCAGCCAGCTCATTGAACCACACCCCCTCTAGCTCCCTCTCAGCCTCTCATATTTTCATTTCTTGGCTATCCAGGGGGATAACTGCTAAAAAGGGTTGGAAAAGGCACTGGATAATCCCTAACCTAGGCTGTGACAGCTCAAGCCCTATATCATACATTCAGGTTCAAAACCTCAATAGGTATGGGGATGGTCTAGAACTTGGGTCTGTAGCTTCCTCCCTGAGTGCTTTAATCACTATGCTATTGGAGCTAAAGCACAGAATCCTTCTCCAACATCTAATACTTGTAAATCATGAGTTTCTGACCAGCTACATTTTTGTGATTTATGTGGCCAGAATGGGCATATGTACATCAGCTTCACACTGGCTAGGCAAGTACATGGTCATTTTGCAAGTTCAGCTTTATATGTGATTAAGCATCCATACTGCAGAGGCAGTAGAATCACAACCTGTACCTAAGTGCCAAAAACACCATTTAGATGCACAAAAGGAAATAGAGTCCTGCCCTTAGAAGAGATGATGTGTTGAAAAGTTCAGGGAGAAGCATGTTTTCATATGAAATAAAGAAGCTGAATTCCTTTTTCATGTGCAAAAAATGATCACAGTCTTATCTAGGGTATCAGATAGTATGCTATAGTACAGTGTGGTATAGTGCAGGCATGAGCAACCTGCAGCACAAGTGCCAAAAGTGGCATAGGCAGCCTCTGTTTGCCACAGGGCAGATCAGAGAGGGAGCAAGTAATAGAGTAGGGGCGCATGAAGTCTGCCCTATTTGATTTGGATTCAGATTTGGCCTGAATCAGGGAAAATTATTCGATGCTGATTCAGTGAATCAGCGATTCGGACATAGACGCCGCTTTAAAAGTTTTTTCTATGTACCTTGAGGTAGCAGGCATGGTTCATAATCGCTGTAATGCTGGGGAGTGTGGAATGTCCCACAGGAGTGTGGAGCGGCCCTCCAGGTGCTCAGTGGCAAATCCAGAAGTAGACCAGAAGTACTTCTGGTCTAATTCCAGGTCCATTTCTGGTCCTCTTCACAGGTACTGCCCCCCACTCCCTGGGTAGGTGATGGGTTGCAGGGGGACCCTGGGTGCCCCCCACAAACCCATGAGGCACCAGTCACTAAGCCGGGGGGTATGGGAGGAGACATGGGGGCCCCCCCTGCTGCCAGACATGCTGGGGAGCCCCCGTGCTTCTGTGAGACACTCTATGTGCACCACCATCACAGCACTCATGAGCCTCTACTACCTAGAGGTATGTAGAGAAAAATGTTTAAAGCTGTCTTTATGTCCAAATCTCCCTGAATAGATTTGGAGGTTTCCGATTCAATTTAGAGAGATTAAAGGGTCCTTTGATTAGATTTGAATTCAGTGATTCAGCCAAAAATTTGCCCCCCCCCCACTGGTACAATATTTTTGCAGACTGTATACCCTCCACTGTCTGTTATTTCTCACAAGATAAGTAGCTGTTAGTTGCACAGTAAAATATCATTTATTTAGTTTTAGTTGCTTTCTGCTTAATTTGAGTCTATGTGTCAGTGATGAATAAAGTGTCTTCAATGTAATACACAGCATATAACAAAACGAAAGCAGAAAAGGAGTGTGTAATATATTTCAATACAGCTCAAGAACATATTTTTACCATGACAAGTTATACAGTTGCTTCCAAGCTATATAGTATACAGAGCAGCGTTAGAAATCTGACAGTGGTAAATACAATGCACTCTATCAAGCATGTATCCAAGACAGAGTTTCAAAGTGTGTTTGTGTAGTTTGTGGAGAAAGAGGTAAGTAAACTAAGGGAATCACTTGGATTTATATCGGATGGAACAGAGAACAGATCATTAAAAGCCACAATTCTCAAACTGAACACAGATGTGTATATAAGGAATGAAAGTACATCAGACATTTTCATATTCGCTGGATGGCTCTATTTCAGAGTTAAATTGTTTCTTCCCACCCCATTAATAGTTTTCTTCAGAAGGTGCTGTTCAGAGGACATATCCCCAAAACAAAATAGTCTTGTTTTCATACATTGCCTTGAAAAGTGTTGCTATACATTGCCTGGAGCTTTGCCAGAAACATCGTCAGTTCTGAAACCCTTACATCAACAAACACATTTTAACTACAGTCAGTATTTTCCTCCCTTACTGAGTTGTAGCATTCAGGCCAGGAGAAAAATGGTGTGAGATTATTCTTTTATTTTGAATACGATACAGCTAAAATACTTTACTTATTCTAGGATTCGGGAAGATTGACAATGAAAATATACATAGCAATTTGTCAAACTTCTTGCATGGTTTCCAGATTCACATGGCCTTTTTGGCATATTCAGGATTATTCTTGAAGTCCAAACTGAGAATAGTGGTTTTCATGGCTTTTTGTTTATCTTGTTTATTAGCTGACAGTCCCAAACTAGTGTTTTCAGTTTCTTGAGGCAATTCATCTCCTGCTTTCTTCAAATTGTAAACTAGTCGTTGCATTTTACAGTTCAATATAAAATAGAGAGCTTAAGGACTTACTTTATTGAGTTAGGACCATGTTTCTTTTCAGATGGGATAGCATATTATCTACTTTCTGAAGCTGCCATCAGTTCTCTAATGGAGATGAGTGGAAGGTGCAGTTTGTACTCAATCACCTGGCATACTAGCAATGGAAACTTCAGTGTTAGCCTTTAGTCTAACAGTTTATGACATCAACTGTTTTGAGTATAAATGGCGCTCAAATGTTTAAAAATAACTAGCAGCAATTTGTTAACAAAATAATCTAAGTATGTGTCTTTATTCTTTTTTTTTAAAAAAAGGAATACAGCAAGCCGAGACCTGAATCCTGAATGGTATTACTTTGCATTTAAATATCTGCTATTAATGTATTGTTTGCAGTCTATAGTATTAATACAGTTCTATTAAAAGTACCTATATACATCAGAATTCCATTTCGGAGGAGGGAGAATTACAAGACTGGGATATGGGTATTAGCTCCTGTGCTGTAGTTTTCTGTTAAATATTTCTTTATTAGTTTTTCTCATAAAAGCAAGATATTTTTGGAGTATACTCCTAGTAATCACAGCTGCAATACACTTTACAGAGGTATAGTGGAGAGGTGTATTGATTAAACATAAGATTTTAACCAAGGTGAGCGTTGACTTAATGAAATTAGAGACACTGGAAAAAGGTAGATCTTCACATAAGTTATTATCAGTTGAGTTACACCTGGTTAAAACTGGTATGTTGAACCACTGGGACCCTAGTGGTTGCTAGTCAGTTAAGTGTGTGCTTCCACCCAAAACATGGGGAAATGCAAGGCTGCTTAAGAATTAGCATGCTGAGGATGAGTTGTTTCATTATGGGTTATTGTTTAGAAAGCAGAATGTGCTACTGGACAAGAAAGAGCATATAGAAGCAGCTAGAAAGAAGCTCTAGCATAGTCTGAACAAGCTTTGTTATGTGTCCCTAGGAGAAACCTCAGAAGAGATTTAGCACTGGGGTGCTGGCTAAGAGTGTGTTGGAGATGTAAGATAGCAACTATTTCTGGTTGTCTGATTCTTCTTATGTTCAAGAAGTACATTCTTGTAAAGGAACAGAACCACATCAAAAATGCCTGACTCAATCACCATTTTCTCCTCCTACCTGGAATAGTCTACACCAGTGCTGTCCAAATCATCCAGCCCTGAGCCTGTGTGCATATGTGGCATGGAGCCACTACACAGGGTGGATCTAGTGCATGGAGCTCTGTGTATGTGTGCATCAGGCATGGATCCAGTCAGTTCCAGAGTACAGAGCTGTATCATCTGGCGCTAATTAATACTGCCACCACTTGCCATGTCACCAAATTTTAGACCTAGGGGGAGCCCCACAAGCTAGATGTCATGGGTCAGAAGGATATTGAAAAGTATAGAAGTGCAAAAAGTTTTGCTAAATTATCTTATGTGCTGTTAAACTTTCCTAATTAGTTTTGAAGCTCTGTTAGACTTAGAAATCATTTTCTGTGAATTATATATGTTATGCAGGTATATATGAATCATTCTACGTGTTGTTACTTTTGGGGCACTATCTGCACTTTCCTACATAACCTGAATACCATCTTCTTTCCATAATATCCCAGTCATTATCCCAGGATGTGGTTGTTTGTTATATGCTCTACTGATCAAGAGTATAATCGCTTTAAGAATAGAAAACTGTTTGTACCTATTATATAGAACCATTTTTCATGATCCAGATTGAATGTCAAAGCATTTTAAAACGTTCTTTTAATCCTGGTAAACTTTCATGTAATAACTGATATGAACAGCTGCTTCCACATATTCAGTTATTAAATATAGCTAATGGATGGAGAGTTGAATATATAACTAGATGTAGATAAATTAGCATAGAACAATACCTACATATAAATGAATACAAGTTTATGTATATATATATAGATGATGTGTATGGCACGGGGAAATGAAAGAGAAAAAAGGTAATTCTGATTGGTGTAGTATAGCAGTGTGTGACCGCCGGGCTGGGACCCTCACCCGTAGGTGGTTCACCTTCGGTGGGAGGGGACGCCGCTGATCACGCTGGATCACTATGGGTATGGAGAAGATCTCTTACGGCCCAGTCTCCACCTTAGTTTTCGCCTGCCATGACTTGATGTTAAGTTCAGTTAAGGACAGTTTGTGGGTGCTCCGCAGCGCAGGATCCCTCGGCGGTCACATTGCGGGGCTCCGCCACCCCTGTACCCTGACCTCACGCCACCTGTAGTGCTCCCCCTCTCTCGTGGGTCAGACCTCTTGTCGGTAGGCTTGTAGCTCCCCTGGGTCTGCCCTGCCCTCGTCAAATCACTCGTGGGCCAGTCCACCCCGTCCTCTCCTTCCTATGCCCTCTTGACCCAGCACCGGGTTGCAGCACCGGTTGTGCCCCTCTAACGTATGCTTAATCCTATCTTCATGTAAGTGACTCCTCAGCTGTCCCTGCTGGGGTACTCTTAACTGAGACAAGCCTATAAACAACTTAAAGCCCAGCTCCTCAGCCGCTTACTGGCTGTGGCTACTATTCGGACCTCCCTGGGTCCCCTTGGGCAATATCTGGCCCTTAATCTCCCTAGCGCCCCCTAGGGGTTCCTAAACCTGACTGGTTGGCGGCGACTTCCACCTGATTACATCCTCCTGGGGCTCCCCATGTCCTTGCCCCCTCTCGTAGGGTCACGTCCCTGCAACACCACTCCAGCACTCAACCTGGGGGCCTCGCAGGCTTCAAGTCCGTGACCCGCAGGTCCCTCATTGGCCGTTCTTTCAGCCTCGTGGTCTGTCTCCAGCCTTACTGCCCGCCTCCACTCGTCTGAGGCCCTGCGGCCAGTTGTTGTTGCTGTTCTCTCCTCTGGCTGAGTGGGTCGCTGCCTCTCCCTAGGGCTCTCCGCCCCTCTTTCTGGGGAAACTGCCATCTGTTCTGCTCTGGGGCTCTCAGCTCTTCTTCCTGGGGGAGCTGCCGCCTGCCGTGCTCTGGGGCTCTCAGCCCTTCTCCCTGGGGAAGCTGCCGCCTGCCCTGCTCTGGGGCTCTGTGCCCCTCTTACTGTGGGAGCCACCACCTGCTCTGCTCTGGGGCTCTCTGCCCCTCATGCTGGGGATGCTGTTGCCTGCCCCGCTCTGGGGCTCTCAGCCTCCCATGCCACTGGACCCGGTCCCGGTTCCTCCGCTCCGCCCCCGCTCTTCTGCGGCCGCTCTTATTCCCGTCGGCCGCCTGCTTCCAATGACGTCATCTTCCGGCCGTGGCTGCATAAACAAGCGGCAGACGTGCCGCACGGGCTCCTCCGGCGGTGCTAGTAAGTCCCACTCCAGTTCCCCGGGACACAGTGAAAAGAAAATGGCTTTTACTGTGTGTTACAGGGGCCTTCTTGGGGCCGATTTCAGTGTGGCCCGCCCACCTGTTCCTGAGCTAACCTTCCATGTTCTCTCCTGCCACCCCTTGTTGCTATATTTAATTAGTAGATGTTAACATGCAGGAGGCTGCCCACTTTCTGCCCTGATGCCAGGGGGCGCTATCTGTGGCTCGTTTCCTCCCCTACAGCGCAGCCGAAGCCTCGCAGATAGCATCTATAGTTCTTATTGTCACCGGCCCCTACACTGGGCCCCAGAATCCTACTGTTGAAACCCCACCTGGGTTCCTCTCATCTGGCGGTCTCCTCCGCCTTCATACCAGGCAACATAGCTCCACTGGGACCTTTGGCTCACTATCCCTGGCCCACCTCCAGGCCAGTCGGAACCCTAGGCCCTCAGCTCTTGGATGTTCCTCGCTGTGGGCCCCTGACCCTTCAACCCTTCCGGTCCTGGCCCCAGCATGGGCCAGTCAGGGGAAATTCAGACAGGCACTGAGTTTATGGTCCTTTCCTCTCTCTGAGGGCCCACTCTCTGGCCCCTCCAAAACAAGGGGTAATCCACCTGGTTGTGGGGTCTAGGGGTTAAGGCACTCCATCCTGCCTTTCACTGGTAACTGGCCTGGCATTTTCTGGGGGCACCCGCACCACTGGGAGCCCCACCAGGCCACCCACTGCCGGCAGGGTGCAGTTTTAGGTCATACCCAGAACCAGAAGCCTCCTATCCATCCCCTAAAGCTCCTCCCTTACCTCCAGATGATATCAGCAGCCCTCCAGCCAGGCAATGTTGTTCCCTGGCCTCCAGCATCATAACTGCTCTGTTTATATGGGCAGCCCTGAATCTAAAATGACTGCCCTCATCAGGCACCTGCCAGCTGCTGCCTTCTGGCCCTTAAAGTGGCAGGCATAAACAGTGCTCTGCCACACTGTGATACAAGGAAAGCACTCTCAGGACACATCTGTATGTGGAACTTTTAGAAATACTAAAACATTGTGCAATATGGGTGGTTATAGTTAGATTTTCTGACTATGTCCCCTATATGTCACTATTTCCACTATTTTGTGTGCTAAACTGGGGGTGCATGCTGCTATGGCAACATAGTTTGTAATCATGTGTAGATCCGTGTGATTGCTATGTTACTTTAGTGCACCATATAGCAATCTAGCGTGTTGCTATGTTGCCATAGAGTGACTTGTAGACACACCCTCATTTTCCTGTTTCACAACAGAAACATTACAAAAGGCCTAGAGTCTGGCAATAATTTCTGCTTCATGGTAATAGAAAAAAATGATGGAGTTATATAGGAGCTAGGCCCTGCCCCCTCTGGTCAGCTGTCTCCCACCGATTACCCTGGCAACCAGCAGCTGAGCTCCTTACTTACTGCTTCACAAGTAGCAAGCACCTCAGTACCCTGCTACAGCAGGCACATGCCTGTAGTGACTTAGCCTAGCAGCTGGGGTGGGGGGCTCTAGAGCAGCCCTCCCTTCCATTCTACAGTGCTGAGCTGGGGTGGGGAGTGGCCAGGCCCTGGCAGGATACTCTGATTAGGGAGGGGTTCCTCCCTCCCTTCCCCATTTCTGCTCCTCTGACCATCAACAGAGCCAGCAGGGAGTTGCAGAGCCTTTACTTATACAGCAGGGAGTTACACAGCATTTAGCAGCTCATCAACAAAACAAAAGCCTCTCTTATTAGTTCAAGCTCCTCTTAAACAGCTTTTCCTAAGGAAAAAATGGAGGGACATTACCAGCTACCTATTGATTATCTCCAGAAAGCCCTAAACAGACATTGTCCTGTTGGCCTTTGTCCCATCTGCCTTACACAGACACTTCAGCATACACCACATGCTGGCTATGGTCTGTGCTGTGAGAGGAGGGAGGGAGGGATCCCTGCTTGATTAGGACTCGGGGGGTGGGGGATGGAACAGTGCGAAGCCAGGAAGACCCTGCTGTTGCTGCAAGTCTGTGCTGAAGCTCCAGCCAGGGGGCAGAGGGGCAGGGCCAGTCCTGCTGTGGAGCAGAGAGCCCCACCCAGGACTGCAAATATAGCCACCTCTGTCTTGTTACTGTTCTAGTTAATATTTTCCCATGCCTCTCTGATATCCGTTCTCTTCTGCTGACTTGTTCTTCTGATTTAGCATCCTAGTGAAAAGAAATTCTGCTTTGCTCTTACCTTCTCTTTATTACTATAACAGTAGTTATATATAACTATAGTTATGTATACTATGGTTCTAATATTATAAAAGCCTAAGTCTGTCTGTTCGTAATGCTTTATTTGCACTCTGACTGGCTGACAGAAAGAGCCAATCCAATTGCTCCGAGTGTGGGGGAGCACCACCATGATTCCAAAGCCACGCCAAGGACCAGACAAAGGGTGAGCTGGCCTTGGCTCTCTCACCCCACTCCTTGAAGAGGCAGAACAATGACAGCATGAGGAGTTAGGTGGCAGCACTCCATCCCAGCCCCTCCCCCCCCCCCAGTCATCCTTGATGGGCAGTTGGCTAGTGTATATGTAGCTATATACATTAACCGTAAGTTATTGGTTTGCATTACTACAACTACACACTAGTCATTCAACAAATTTGGTGTGTTCTGAGCATTTTTTTCAAGAGGACAAATGGGTCACTGTGAAACCTAATTCATACTAGAGGTCTATATATAACCAAAGAACAATATGTGTTTATTCAGAATGCAGAGTGAAGTCTACATTCTTAAAAAATTTGCTGCCATAAATAAAACGTACATTAAATAAATAGTAAAGACACTCATTTAAATATATGTATAAGAGTCTCAGTGGAAAGAACCATAAGCCAGGTGGTAAAAGATGCATAGATACAATGGGCGCATCCTGACAAGCGGTCATGTCAAATAGCAGCGGTACACAGTTATCACAAATTGCCCCAGGTAGAGTAGGGGAGCCTGGGACCAGCACCTAGGCTGGCCCCAGAAGGCTTACCTGGGGTCCTGGGAGCCTCCCAGGGCTCCAGCAGTGGCGGTCTGGGTGCATGGAGCCTAGCTAGCAGCCAGGCTCCAGTTTTGGGAGATTCACACTGCTGCTTTGTGTGCCACCCTGCTTTTTTCAGACTTGGGGGTGAGGGGTTGACACTAGGATCTCCCAATGTCAAAAAACACTGCCATTCTGCTAATTAGCAGCACAGTGAATGCCTGCATGTGCAGCGCACATAGTTTGTGACACCGCAGAAGGGTCTGCAACACCACAAACCATACGTGTGTCCTTGTCTGTATGTGCCCAATTAGACTGGATTTAAAGGAGCATTTGGAAATTCTGAGAATAGTGCAAATGTAAGCAAATAAGGATTTTTACCAATATTAAATTTTCCTTTTCTCTACTTTGGATTCATTCATTGAAACAAAAGTAAAAAGAAATCCTCACCTAGTAAATTGAAAGAATTCATCACCCAGCATTTATACAATACCTTAGAGTCAGTCACTAACCTTTGTTGATGAAGCTGATCAAAATGCATGATTTCTGCCCAGTAGGAATTGCTGATAGTTTAGTACTAGTTCTTGTCTGGGATTGGGATGAAGAATGATTATATCAAAACTTTTTTGAGAGGTAATTAGATGAGCGAGTCTGCAGTCAGGCAGAAAGCAAGGCAGGATGGCACCTTAGAAACTAACCGGTTCAGAAAGGTTTAAGCTTTTGTAGGTGACATCTGAGGTTCTCTCTTGAATGTCAGATGTCAGCAACTGAGCCCCCCTGCCTCTCCAGCCCCTCCAGTGGGGTGGGTGAAACAGGGTGGGGATGTGCTCTCTATCCATGGTGCCCTTGGGTTCCCCTCTCGGGAACCCTTTTCTGCTCTGAAATCTCTCTTTTTGTATCCTTCCTTTCACTCTAATGAACTCTTCATGTTTGGGCATTGTTGGTGTCCATGTTCTGTCCTGTCAGCATATTCTTTGTTGCACACATCCTAAATCTGTTTATTCCCCAAAGTATGGGATAGTTTGGAAAGGGATGATCCTACCTAGAGCAAGGAGTTGGACCTTTCAAGGTCTTTTCAGTCTGTACTATTCTAGAATTTTATGGTTTTAGATTACTTAATGGAAACACTTGATTCCAACAAAATCCCATTTTCTAAAAAGAAAATAGTTCATTCAGATGTTTAGACCAGCCTGAGTTTGGAGTTCTTTGTAAGGTGGCCCTTTGGTCAGATGTCTGATAAAAGTTATGCTTTATTGAAAATCAAAAGGATAGATTTCTGAAGCATAAGTACTGTGTACAGAGCCTTAACCAGGAAATATTTTACCAGCCCTGATTGCACATGGGATTTAACTAAAAATAATTATGTGAATTATCACAGTTCTTTATTTAGTTACAGTTTATGTTGTGTGGCCCTTCATTCATTTTTATCTTTTTGGTGATAAATCATGAAGATCTCATTTATATTTTATCATAGGCTGTTTATTTCTGTCTTTGTTTCTCCCTTCTCATCTATCTTTGTTTCTGTGGTCTCGTTCCTTCTTATCCTCATACACATGGAAGTCAAATTTTTAATACTAAATATTCAAATAGTAATAAACTAAATCCATAAGAATTTAATGCTTTGTCTAAGCATGTATATTTCTTGTGCTGGCTGAAGTAGAGCAAGTGTTTTTTGGAACCATTACAAAGTCAACATGGCTGTTGATTATTTTTTATTGCTTTGATTGTCATGTCCCAAAACTCTGAATTGTAAACATAGCCTGTGTCCGTACTGCCTACTTACTCCTGTTTCACCCACTCAAAAGCCCACAATGAAGCAACATAGATGATTTAACTGAGACATGTATTCAGGACCCATCTCAACTGTGTATTCCACCTATATGCTGAGTTCATGTGTAGGCAGACCAAAAGCAGTGGGGTAGGGCTTGTTTCTTGGTAGCAGTCCAAATCACAGCAGGAAGGTGC
Source organism: Crocodylus porosus (assembly GCF_001723895.1). NCBI lineage: Eukaryota > Metazoa > Chordata > Crocodylia > Crocodylidae > Crocodylus > Crocodylus porosus. Next base: position 178,295,829 of record NW_017728906.1, on the reverse strand, counting down.
TATAGGCATGGCCTCAAAGTACCCACTCAATTGGTGCTCTGGGAAAAGCGTATGGTTAAATTACTAAGGAACTGGGGAGATGATTACTTGTCTTAAATTGGTAACAAATGGAAAGCCTGTGTCCAGGAAGTGTGCTATAAAGGCAAAAGAAATGACAAGTACTGCAGGCTATTGGACCAAGGGTATATAGAGCACACTTTAGTTTCAGTTCTTCAGGGTATTGAATTCCCCTTATTCTGCACAGTTTCTCACAAGACCAAGCTGCAATTAAGACTTAACACAGAAAAGGATATATGCACAGGGTACAATAATAGAATGGGAAGACAGGAATGCATATGCACTATATATTTTTTTAATTGTTTGAGGTTAAATATATTAAAATTTGGGGCTGAGTTTGGTGAGGTCCAGGAAAGATAGGCAGGCTGTAAAGCTGAGATTTCAGAGAGTGAAGTTACATGTACACAGGATAAAGGTGGCTTTCTGTAGCACAGCAGAAATGTAAACAGTGGTTGAAAGTTACCTGTGGAAGTAATAGAAGTCTTGGATGTATCGCTCTTTGGATTTATCACTTTCCATAACCACATCAACAGTTTAGAATTTGATATTTACTAGGCTAATTTGTAGACTAATCTATCTTGTATTCTATACATCACAGTGTGTCTTGCTATAGAAAAATATAAATGTGAAACGTAAAATATTAAACGTGTATATAGTGGATGCATGTACACATGCATTAATGTGCCTTTTCTACTGCACATTGTTTAGTACCTCTAATACGAGGTACTACATAAATGCACAGTAGCTGATGCTAATATGCAGTAGCAAAGGCGCAGTGTTTTTGTGATGCTTAGTACACAAAAGACTAATTCTGCTATGTATTAGCATATTAGCATGGTTTTTGCTGTGATACGTTAATGTGCAGTAGAATTGGTCTAATACACATTGTCTCATAGACATGCCCACAGAGCCAGTATTCCTAGTTTACAAGATTTTTGGTGATGGTGGTAGGTTATTTTAAAAACAACATCAGTCTACTTGTGGGTGACTCATATTACACATTTTAGCATTTTTATAGTGCATTTTCTATGTGTGGCTCACTGTAATGATGCGTGTGCTGATCTCCAAATCGTTTAACTCGTGTTCTGGTCTTGCATTTACATTTTGAGTTTTGGAAAAAGTAAGTTCCCTTATTCAGTTCTTGACAGACAAAACTGAAATCTTCATATTTCAGGAGTTCTGGACAATATTTAGTCAATTTTGTACTTGCCTTGCTACCCTCAAGACCTTTTCCATAGGGGTACACACAGATTTTTTATATTTACGTTGTGCTGCTACATTCTGGCTCAGTGTATCTCTCTCTTTTTTTTTTCCTTTTTGGAAGCATTGTATCCTCTAAATGACTTCTTTCTGGAACTTTCCCTATAGTATAATAACTTTCAATTCCTGGAATTTCCCAAGAATAAGTTTAAGGCATCTAACTGATTTTAGTGGCCAAAAAAAAGCTTTCTGACAAGCTCAAAAACATTAGGAAGTGACGGTGATTAATGTCACTTTCAACACATAGCAGTTCGCATCTGTTTTTGCTGTGATCAGCAGTTGGGTTTTTTCTGCCACTTGCCCAATCAAATCACAGAAGCTCATGGAATATCATTTTTAGCATCACTTGTAGAGTGCAGAAGATCAATAAGTTAATATTTATTCACAAAAACAATTACGCACACTTTTCTCTAAAATCCAGTTTCAGTTACAATAGAAATACACAATAAATCTGTAAATTCTTGACCCTGAAAATTTTGATATTTTAAGCTAGAACAACTTATTCTGTCCGTTAACTTGATTCCCAGCCTGTCTAAATAAAACAGGATACAACTGTTTTACAAGACTGTAATAAGAATCAATTTGCTAATCGCATACTTACCATTGAAGAGTATGAATAAAATACAAATTCACACTATTTAAATTAATAGGAAGGTTATTATTCTCTTTACACTGAATTATAAACACTTCTGGGTAGTAAGATTGAAAATTTTACAAATAGTCAGTATTTAATTAAAGGCTAAGAACATAAGAAACCCCAGACTGGGTCAGATAACAGGTAACACTAACCCAGTATACTATCTCTCAGAAACAGTAGGCGGTAAGGAGTAGGTGGTAAGGGAAAAAGTATATGAGCAGGGGAAATCCAGGATGATCTTTCCCCAGCCTCTCTCTGCCTATGGCTTCTAGCAATCAAAGTCTAAGGAAGCCCTTATTCTGAGGTTGCACCTTTGACTACCACGTTTAATACTCCAATGATAGATATGTCCCCCCTGAATTTATCCAATCCCTTTTTAAGCCTGGTTAAACAGACTCTACAACATCCAGCAGTAACGGGTTCCGCAAGCTACTTATATAATTTGAAAAAAAACAACTTCCTGTTGTTTGTCTTAAACCTGCAAATAGTAATTTCACTGTAGTTCTCTATTTCTAGTATTATGAGAGAGACAGCAGACAGTTAATCCCTATTTACTTTCATACATGACTGTATAGACCTTTATCACATCCTACCTCAAATGTCTTTTAGCTAAGCTGGAAAGTCATGTCTCATTTAATCTTCGCTCATCCTCAAGCCTCTCTATACTTTTGATCATCTATATTGCCCTTTCCTAGTTCTACAACATCTTTTTTGAGGTGGGAGTAGTCCACACAGTATTCAAGGTGTGGGTGCACTGTATCAGCAGTTTCAAACTCACCTATACCCCTGAAGAGCCATGCAGGCCATATCCAGGCCCCTCAGGATGAGCAGCGGTGCAGGGTTTAACACAACCGGTATTTGCCCCCTGCTGCTGTTCCCAACAGGCCTCCATATCTGAGAATTTGGCAGCAACCCCCCACTCCTGAATTCCTGACCTCTCCCAGGGGCCAAGTGAAATAGCTTGTGGGCCAGATTCAGCATACAGACTGTATCCTTGACACCCGTGTACTGTATTAACTGAATCACCTGGATCTATATGCATACTAGTGCCCCCATAAAACCTCAAGTAGGTAGATGGGTCATAGATTCATACATGCTAAGATCAGAAGGGACCTCTATAGATCATCGAGTCCGACCCCCTGCATAAGCAGGAAAGAGTGCTGGG
>NW_017728906.1:178281064-178291695 GCF_001723895.1 Crocodylus porosus | reverse complement strand
TACCGTATTGAAGGCCTTCCTGAAGTCTAAGTAAATGATGTCAACCCTTACTGCTGTGTCCAGGTGTTTTGTAACCTGGTCATAGAAAGAGACCAGATTAGTCAGGCATGATCTACCTGCTATGAACCCTTGCTGGTTTCCTCTCAGCATGATTTTTCCTGCTGGGCTCTCATATATATGAGCCTTAATAATCTTTTCAAAGACTTTGTCAAGGATGGAGGTGAGACTGACTGGTCTATAGTTGCCTGGATCCTCCTTCCTCCCCTTCTTGAAAATAGGGACCACATTGGCCCTTTTCCGGCCCTCCGGGACCTGGCCCGTGTGCCACAAGTGCTCAAATATTCTTGCCAGTGGCTGTGAAATGACATCAGCCAGTGCCCACGGTACCCTCGGATGGAGCTCATCCGGGCCTGCCGACTTACAGACATCCAATCCTTCCAAGTCACTCTGCAACATCTCAGGGTCAACGCTTGGTAGTCTGGCACCCAGCTGCTGCCTCTCTACAATCCCATTGTGAGACTTGTCTTGCCCCTCGTTTAGGAAGACTGAGGCAAAGAACTCACTGAGGAGTTCAGTCTTGTCCCCCCGTCTGTCACCAATTGCTTTTGCCCATTCATGTCCTTCTTTTACAAAGCTTTGTTGACTCCTATCCCTGCAACTCCTATTTATCCATATGACAAACAGTACTATTTTTATTATTATTGTGGTGTTTATTTTTATTATTTATTTGGGCCCTGGGGCTCTCCAACAGAAAATCATATTTACAAAGTATAAAATAATCTAGAAAGTAGAGAGAAAAGGGAGTGGTCAGTCTCAGGTTTTGCTCCATTGAACTATATTTTTCAGGATATTTATATTTATATTTCCATATTTTTCAGGATAAAATAAATGCCTCCCATCCATGTACAAAAGGGCTCTGTTCAAATGGTGTGCCATTTTATCTCACATTAAATAATCTGCTTTAGAAGTAAAACAAGTCTGTTCCACAATGATTTTTTTACAATGTTTGCATGGTCATGTCAATGTTTCAATTTATTTTTACTTCTTCTGTAAATTCTTTCAGTGAATAGCTTCACACCTAGATTGCTTTGTCTGTCTGTGTGCTCTCTACTGCTTAGGTGCCATCTTGATTAGATGTCCCTGTTTATTCAAATGCTGCCAAACAGCCAGGAGTGCCCCTTTACAAGTCCAGCTTGAAGTGAATTAACACACCTACCTGGACCTGCATATTAAGGCAGTTAGATCCATGCTTCTATATGATCCTACCAGGAGTCCTGGATTTTTTATCTTCCAGACACAGTACTCCAAGTGATGTCTCACTAGTGTTGAATAGAGCAGAAAAATCACTTCCCTTGATTTGCAAGTAACACTACTGTTAATTCAACCCAGGGTGCTGCTGGATTTTTTTTTTTTTTTTTTGCAACAAGAGCATGCTGTTGGCTTCTGTTCAGTTTATGGTCCACTGCCCAGGCATACACATATGGTTTCTGTATTTTAACATGGTTCTTATGTAGAGTAGCATACGAACAGATCCAACCAGGGACACAGACAATCTTGGACACATACAGGAAGATTCTCCCATATGGGAGAGCACTTTTTATCAGTTAACACTGATGGAATTGTCATGTTCAAATACTGACTGCAACACACAGTGCAGTCACCCCAGACCTTTCACAGCCTGAAGGATTGCTAATGACAGTGTGCTAATGTGCTAGACCAGCACACTAGGTTCCAAATGCTAAGTTCCTTTTCTTCTTACCGATAGGCTTTTAGTACTTCCATAAAGAGGAAAGGAAATGCAGACACAATCAAAATCTTACCCAAATAAATAGATGTATTTTTACCAATCTATAACCATCAATTTAGGGTCTCTATTGTAGATACTTACAATTCCAGTTGAAATAACTTGCTGAAAGTTAAAAATGATCTTCCATTACCTGCCAAGCCACCTAACTCGTTATTTTCTGTCAAAAAGTGTTGCAATCCTTCAAACGCATTACAGAATGCTTTACTTAAAATCCCTTTCTGATTTGAAAAAGTACGGGCTCACAAACCCAAATTATACTTTGAGATAACTAATTTCAATTCAATAGTAGTTCACCTAAATACATTCAGCCATCAGTTCAATCTTCAGTTATAGCCCAGAATGCTAAAACCAATTCAGTTTAACTTCCTAATGAAGAATTTTCTTTCCTCATAATAAAAGATTTTCTCTTTGCTATCATTTTGCTTTGCCCCCAGCTGTCAAAATGAAAGCACCATCTTACTTTAAAACTCTGCTATGGAAAGGCAGTCCACCTCAGACTGTCCTCAGTTGAATGAAACCCCTCACCACGTTACAGCATGACTTATCTTTGTTCAGGAATGTTCAGACAGGATGCAGCCCTGCATCAGACAGGATGCAACTCCCTTTGTCATTAGGGTTCAAGTTGTTACTTTAGACCACCATCTGTGTTAGGCGCCATTGTAGAGGTACACTGCCTATGTCAGGGGTGGCCAGAATTATTTACCCTGGGAGCTGTATCAGATCCTCCATGAAAGTTCAAGAGCCAGAGTGTGGGGGCAGGGGTATTGAGTGACCCAGAGTTAAGGCGACCACCCCCACCTCCTGCTGCTACAGCCCCAAGCTACTCTGGCTTTCCCCATGGCGAGCATGCTCTGGGGTAAGCAGCACAGCTGCAGCCCCTGCCCCGGCAGCCCAGCACCTGAGCTAGCAGTCCCAGAAGAAGTGGGCAGGGCTTCAGCCAATTTCTGGAGAGTCACAAGTACCATGCTGGTGAGCCACGGTTTGGCCACCATGGGCCTATGCAGTAGATGAGCTGAAGCAGCCAATGGGTTCTCCAGAAGTCTTCTGATTCTAGTATTGTTAAATATCTGTTCTGTTACAAGTTTAAACCAGTTTCTGATCGCTGAAACTGGTTTATGTGTAATGTCTGTCCCAAACCCAAGGGTCTTGTCACGTGGGACTGTTAACATATGTTAAATGCGCTTAAAATGCAAGCATCTGCATATTCAAGCAGAATAACACATGCTAAGTGTTCTCATACCACATCATATCATAACAAGGTTATGTCTTGTCTAGCAAGATACATCTCCAGAATGTATTAAGTAACATATGTTGAGTTAATATAGGACTGCTCCATAGAGGTAATGTGATCAGTTATGGTCTCAGGGCTTGGAAGCACAATCCACTGACCTGGATCCAGAATCCTCAGCCCCAATACTACATGGGGCTGAGTGCAATCCACAATCTTCATTCAAACACATGCTATCACTAAATGGTAGTCTCTTTTGTCAGTCTCCTCAGAGTGGACATGAATTAAGTCAGGCAGACAGATAAATCTATATTATCCTATATTATCCTCTTTAGGGGGCAGTCCTAGGCAGTAGAAACTGAGATAGCACCCTCAAATGTATCTCGAAAGTTTATACTATCATCATCCAATATTTATATCTGCATATTACTTTCCTGCCTAAGTATATGCTGAGTTCTGCTTCGTTTTTTCACCTGAGAAGTGTGACCTGAGCAGAAAGTAGCTTGATAGGAACATATTGAGGTCATAGGAGAGGAAAGGTGAAAGTAGTTAACTTTAGAATGTCAGGAAGCATCTCTGACTTGGAATTCATTATGCAGATTATCAGGTAAATCACAAGGCAGTTACACAAGGTGGTGGTCATTTCTGGAAAACAATACTTCATCTCTGAGTTCACCTATAAATGTACTAATAATATTATTTATGTTGTGTTATCTGATTATAAAGAGGAGACAGAAGAACTAATAAAGATGAAGTACCCCTTAGAGGATTATTTACCCTAACTTCAGTGAAAAGAGCAGGCTATAACTTGAATCTAAGCAAAAAGCATACAAGTTGCAGTAAATATGATGTATTACATCTTTTGAAATTTATTTTAAAAGCATGTACACTCCCTGTTTGCTACAGAAGTTGGCTATATAAAATGCCAACAGGGTGAGGGTACCAACAGGGTGATGTATGTATACGGGGAGGGGGACAAGACTATTTCTAATAAATTTTCCCAGCATTCTGATAATAAAGGGTGCATCTACACATGCCCCCAACTGCAGATTTGTTATTGTGCAGCCATTGCTTTAGCATGCACTAAAAGACTGCGCAGGAACCAGTGTTACTACACAGTCCCAGCAGTGCACAAGTCGTTTCTGACCCTAACGCGCAGTAGTGTTGGTGTCATGGTTTGTGCCTGCCTGTGTGCTACATTGCTGTAGCAATGAGGTATGTTGCCGTACCTCATCTCTATGACAACATAGCATCTTGTATAGATGCACCCACTCTTGCTGAAAACCTGTCAGGTGTCTAAAACTGTATATAGATAAAGCATGTTGCATTGTAATGAACTGTGCATTAATACATACATTTGAATATTACTGACCAAAAGCTACTCAGTTTCACTGTGTAATTGTCCTAAGCTGTCTGCTCCAGCTGAGCAGGGAGGCATGCTCTTGCATTCCCCAGCTTCTGGTCTGGGCCACTGCAGGCATTTGGCTGCATTTCCAGAATCAAAAGTGAATGTCTGTTCACTTGCTTATTGGCTCAATCAATGCAGCTTAGACTAACCTGTGAAAGTTGAATCAATTCAGCCTCAGGCTTTTTGACTGTCTGTACTTAGCCCAAGTGACCTACAGGGACCACCTGAAAAGTGTGGAATGCCTTCACCAGCTCTACCTCCAGAAGATCCTTGGCAAAACTTGAAAGGATCATCACACAAATGCCAGTGTCCTTACCAATGCAAACACAATGAGACAAAGCAATCAGTAAAGCTAACTGCCCTTTATCATACATTAGCAGGTGCATGACAAACAGATCCAGGGAAGTAATATTTCCCCTCTATGCTGCATTGGTCAGGCCGCAGTTGCAGTACTGTGTCCAGTTTTGGGTGTCCCACTTCCAGAGGGATGTGGACACCTTCAAAAGGGTTCAGAGGAGGGCCATTCATATGTTTAGGGGTCTGCAGGCAAAGCCCTATGAGGAGAGACTGAGGGCCCTGGATCTCTTCAGCCTCCACAAAAGAAGGCTGAGAGGTGATCTTGTGGCTGCCTACAAATTTATCAGGGGGGCAGCAAGGAATAAGAGATGCTCTGTTTACAAGGGCACTCCTTGGAGTAACTAGGAACAATGGCCATAAACTGACAGAGAGCAGATTTAGGTTAAATATCAAGAAGAACTTCTTTATGGTAAGGGTTGCCAGAATCTGGAATGGGCTTCCAAGGAGGTGGTGCTCTCCCCTACCTTGGAGGTCTTTAAGAGGAGGCTAGACATGCACCTGGCTGGGGTTGTCTGACCCCAGTGCTCTTTCCTGCTCATGGCAGGGGGTTGGACTCAATCTACTGAGGTCCCTTCTGACCCAAAGAGCTATGAACCTATGAACCACCAGCATAGAATCATTAATTATTCAACATATCAGCTGCAGTGGACAAGGCATTGTGTATGTATGCCTGATCTATGTTTTACCAAAACAACTGGTATACTCCCAAGTCAGCCAAGAACAAAGGACACACGAGGGTCAGAGAAAACACTTCAAGGACACTCTCAAGGAAAACATTAAGAAGTGTGGCATTAACATCACAAATTGGGAAGAACTAGCCTAGGATAGTGAGAGAAGGTACATCTTAATTTGAGGAAAACCACCTCACCCTGGAGGCAGAAAAAATGACAGAAATAGAAGGGGAAAAAAACAAAATCAAGAAATCTGTGGTTCAGCCCTCCCTTTAACCACCACATGTGGCATCTGCTGGAGCAGTGGTTCTCAACCTTTGGTACCTTACATAACCGTTGCCAATCAACGTGGCAAAATCAAAACTGGAAGTCCCACTGTGGCACTTCCGGTTTCACCGCTGCGAGCCAAGTCCCACTTTTTCTTTGTGGACCACGGTCCGGGGCAAAGCAGCTTGCACGGGGTGTCCCTCCCTGTCCCTCAGCACACTGATGTTGGGGAGTGAAAGCCCCATCTGGCACAGCAGGAGGGGCGGTGGCCGGAACTTCCAGCCCAAACAGGCAAAGACGCCTCCAACTCAGAGGGCACGGGGGCAGGGCAAACTCAAAACATGGCACCCACATACCACCTGCCCGTGTCTCACGTATCCCCGGGGTACCCGTACCACAGGTTGAGAAACGCTGTGCTGGAGAATCTGTGGCTGTAGGATCAGCCTTCTTAGCCATCAATGGACTCATCTATAACCTTTTTCTTGACTTGTGGACACATGGGAGTGATCATCCTCAACCATGAGGGATCGCTGATGATGACTACTTAAAAATGAGCTGATTAATAATTAATGTAATATATCTAATATCTTTTTGTTATATGATAGGAAAGATATAACTTTGTCACTTTTAACTTTATATATACTATAGTTTCTTTTATATAGCACACCCCTGTATAGAGCAAACAACTTGATTTTGAATAGCAGCCTAAAGGGAAAAAAAAATCTTTTGTGGTAACTGCGTAGTAGATGTTAGAGAGCTGGTCCTGGTCCTGAGCCTGCTGCCAGATCTACGTGCTAAATGGGGCTTACAGACCAACCCAGACTTGCCCTGTCTGGGGCTGTGTTTCAGGTCTGAACTTGCATGCTGAGTCCAGGGCTGCACACCAAGTCCAGTTACAAAGCAACTGCATGCACTGATCTGATCAGGTGCATGGGACCATGTCAGCTCACCAGGGGACTCCACATGGGTCTAGAAATTTGGCAGTGTGGATTTTCGGTTACTTTTTTTAATGTGAAAATTGGGGATTTTTTTTTTTTCACAGAAAGCAAGGATCCCTGGTAAGGTCTGATCTGAGCTGTACAGCTCCTGGCTAACCTGATAGATCTTCTGGTACATGTGGGATCAAGGCTGCTTTTGTTGGTGTTCAGGACACTTTCTTTAGATGACAGTTCATCACCTCCTTTTGAGCTTGGCAGTGCCATTGCTTGTAAAAATGTGATCCAGTTCCCCAAAGTCTGGGCAAGTATTGGGGCCTCTTCTGGTCCCTTGCCTTCAAATACATCCAGAGTTCCTTTTGTTTGAGTCAGCACTGGCACTAGCCTTTGCTTTCATTTGCACTGATAGTCTTACAGATGTTCTCATTTCAGTGAGTGCTGTCCAGGTTGGCTTAAACATAGAGCTTTCTAAACAGGACAGTTAAGTCCAGGGTGTAAGTGAGTCCACAAAGAAATACAGAGTTTATCATTATAATTATGCTTATGTGAAATCAGTACTACCAGGTATCAAAAATGGGTATCCATTCCTGACTCCTAGCATTTAACCAAAGAGGTTGTCTGCTGAAGATGATGCTGCAAGGGCCAGAAATAGTGTGGGGGATTATACAAGGCCCAGAGAGACTGTGAGGAGGGCCCAAGAGCCCAAAGATAGAGCAATAAGAATCCCCTTACCAGGAAAAGGAGTTTCTGAATTGGCACCCTGGCTGTTTAAAGGCAGTCTCCCAAACATATAATTGGTAACATCAAGACATGGCAAGAGAGGTAGGAGAGTGTGCCAGATGCCAAATAGAAGGAAACAGGCTAGGACAGGATGCAAAGGGGCTACAGACTACTGGAGACCACCCCCATGCTCCAGGCCTTGCTAAGGTGCTTTCCACCATACAAAATCAGCCTGGGTTCTGACTAAGTTTCTTGCATATCATTGCTAGTAGGATTCAGCAGTCCTTACTGGGTGTTCTTGCTGACAGGTATCTAGTACCACTGAAACTTTGCAATGGCCATATCACCACCACATTGTATTGGAAAACCAACAAACCACTACAGCTGTGTCTGCACCACCAGCTTTCGTTCTAAGCACATCATTGAATCTATCATCTAGAGCCAAGCTCTGCATGACAGCTGTGTGTAGCCTGATCTCACAAACCAGGACACACACCCCTGGGGAAGGGTTTCCTCCGCTTACAATATAGTCCCCAAACCATAAGAACTCAAACCAACAGAGCAAGACTCAGACCGCACTCTGACCTGCTGTTATATCAACCCTGTGATAAGAACGTCATAATCCCTCTGGTCATCACTTACAGCCCCCAGCTTGAACACCTTGGACACATCATTAATGACCTTCAGTCCCTACAGGAAAGTGATAGCTTTCTCAAAGTGGTCTTGAAGGGGGGCATGGGACAAACCTTTTCTGGTTTATAGGCAGCACCCCTACCCCCAACCAATGTCATGTGTTGTCATCTGCTTACAATGCCCCTCTGCTCTCTTCATTAACCAATTGGGGCAATTCCTATGTAAAAGGACACTGGATAATGATTTCAAAACAATTCCAGAAATACACGCAAACCCATGGCAGAACACTTTAACTTCTGTGGACATTTCATCACTGACTTCATTGTAACTGTCCTTAAACATAAAAACTTTCAAAATAAACCTGAATGTGAGATTGAGGAACAAGAAATCATCCACAGATGGGACTGTGTTAACCATGGCCTCAACAGGAACTGTTGATTCTTATCCCATTTCTTGGACTACCTGTTAACTCCAGTGTCCCTCAAGGTGTCACATGTCTTGTCATCTCAACTCATCTAATCAACCCACTTTTCATCTCTTTAGCAGTGACCCTCCCTCTATCCCTTTCCCTTTTCTATAAAATCCATTTTTTCTTCCAGTTCTTTAATAGCAACTGATTAACTAGGTTGTTACCTCATGCCTCATTCAGCCAGTTAGTCTTTAAGTGTTTTAAACAATCTTGGAAGTTGCACTCATCTAGTTTGGTATAGGCGCTCTCTAGCAGCCTTGGAGCGCATGCTCAGTTCAGGCCTCAGGGCGTGTCCCCAAGACTTGGGTGTTGGGCTGCGTTCAACCCCAAGGGAGGCCCTGACACTTACCTGCCATGACTTGATCTTCCGTTCAGTAGTGGGACTCTCCCTCACAGAAACTCGCAAACTGGGCACCGCCCCTTGCAGGCATTCTTGGGGCCCCACCTCTCCTACACCCCAGCCATACACCAGGCTTCAGAATGACCAGGTGATGGGTCGCTGGCTTGTCTCTTTGGTGTTTGCTCCTGCTTTTCTCCCCTCCTGCCTGTCCCCCAGTGTCTTTCTTCACCCCGGGTGTCTATGGGATGTGGGACCGGTCCTGCCTCAACCTCTGCCTTGGCCCTATCGCCGAGCCATTGGGTTCGCTAAAGCAGTTTCCACTCTTCGCCTTGACCCTACTATTGCCCTGTGGGGTCAGGCCAACTCTCAGGATCTAAATATTGCGCTGTTAGACAGGAGGGTGTGACACAATTGCACATATACAAACACACAAATCAATTAGGTGCATATAGACACACACTACCAGCTCAGGCACATACACATACAAACCAGCCTAGACACTTGCATACCTATCACCAATTCAAGCACAAACACACTACACACTAAAAATTAGTCAAAAATCAATTGTCCATTCCTGCACACTCAGTACACATACCACTAATTCATATATCATACACACAGTTACATTATACACACACACACACACAAACAACACATAGGTAAGTTCCTAACTTGGATGGTACGGTATGTATGTGTGTGTTTGGGGTACCTGGGGAAAGGTTAAGGTCAGAGAGGGAGAGTTAAAGTGTAGGGAGTGAAAGTTGCCAGAACTGAGGTTAGAACTGGTGGACTAGAGAGAAGCTGGCTGAGGAGCTGAGGCTTGGGCTTACTTAAAGTAGATTGGGGCTGGAAACTGAGGCAGACAGCTGAGATAGTGGGGGAGGGGGCAGATAAGTGGTGACAAGGAGGAGACAGCCAGGAACGAGAGAGAGAGGCAGAAACCTGGGAGCTTGGGGCTGGAAACAGGCTGACAGCTTAGAGACTGAGGGGGCACATAAGTGGTAGCAAGGAGGAAACAGGAAACAGACAAAAACCCAACTCAGGGTTTCAAAATAACAGGTTTCTTAAACAGACAATACACTACACAGCCCCATGAAGTTATTGGATGCAGGAGAAAGAGCAGTGGCTCTCTCTCACAATGGCAGCAGGAGAAAGAGACTCAGTGGAAGAGTTGGAGTCCAGGTGGGGAAGAGAAGCAGAGTCCAAGTCCTTGGTTGAAGAGGGGGTGGAGGGTGATAGCTACCTATCCAGGCTGGAAAGGGGTCCTTGTCCAATAGGTGTTGTCCAGAGGGGGGTCGCTGGCAGGGCCTCTAGGTGGATAGGTGATGTGGCATGGTGCTGGTCCAGATGGAGAAGGTGTCCCAAGGAGTCAGTCTTCACTACTCCTTTTCATGGGGCAAACTACCTCTGATCTCCTGTGGGGAGGGCCTGTCCAGACAATGTCATTCCTGTCCCAGAGGGCTCCAGGTGTTTTTACTGAGCATCTGCATCCTTGGCACAATGGTGGGTTGCCTCATCTTTTGTTTCTTGAATACTGAGGGTGGTTCCAAGGGCTGGGTCATTGGTCCAGGTATTGGTTTTGATGGTTCGGTCATTCAGAAGGAGCTATTTTTAGACCTACTGCCATTGACTCTCAAGCACCCTCATTCATCAGCATTCATTCAGGAACCAAGTTACATAGGAGGGGTAGGTGTGAATCATGGGTTACACAACCAGGCCTGGGGACAGGATGGAGACTTGACAAACTAAATGGAAATTTGACAAGACTTATGTTAATTTACATATGTAGGCCTAAA
>NW_017728906.1:178238719-178280964 GCF_001723895.1 Crocodylus porosus | reverse complement strand
CAGTAAAACAGTAATATAGAACAGTAAAAATCAATATAAGCATAATAATTATACAATATAAAGAAGGAGAAAAAACAAAACAAACACAACTTGCTACCAAAATAAAATGCTGACGCTTATCCTATGTCTTAGCTCACTTATACTTATCTATAGGGAATAGAGAGGGAAAGAAAAAGTCAGAAATATTTGGGGAAGGGGAGGGAATGCATTTTAAAAGAAAAAGAAAAACTGGGGGTTTTGCTACACTAAGAGTCAGTTGGGGGGTGCTTCCCCAGTTCAGGCTCTGAGTGCCCTTTGAGGTACTAATGTAAACCAAGAAAAGAAAGAAAAAGGAGAAAAGAAAGGAACAGTAGGGGTTCAGGCCACAGCCCACCGCACTCACAGGTCTGGCATATGTGATCATCAGGATCCCTCAACGCCATCCTCCTTGGCTCGGCTTTCCTGCTGAGCCAGGTGTTTATCCTTTTGAGAGAGCCGGGACCCTTCTGGTGGGTCCCCGTCCAGGCTCCTGCAGATCCCCTTGACTAGCAATCCTGCAGCCCAGGGGGCAGCTTCTCTCCTTATCCCTGGTATAGCTGCTGCCCCTGCCATTTCCCCACAGCCAGGCAGTGGTTTTTGATGACGTCATCTGCCAGCATTGCTCCCAGCTGCAAATAAAAGCAGCTGGTGAACCACACCAGTGGCTCTTCTCAGTGCGGTGCAGCCTTTCCTGCCAAAGGTAAATAAGCCCCCTCTTTAGGGCTTTTGGTTTTCTTTTTCTGGGAGCTTACCCAGCATTGGGTCTTGCCATGGGAGGGGTGCCTGGGACCTCCATTTGTGTCCCCCTGGGACAGAAGTGTTTTAAACAATCATACAATTTTTGGGAGGGAAATAGTGTCTTGCATCCAGGATACTAACATGGCCTTTAGAAGCTTGCAAAGCAAGTATGAAGCAATGGTGTAACAAAAGGGCCATGTCCAAATGAGCACAGTCATGCGGTATATGGTGCTACAGATGTATCTGCAGTGCCACACAGTGCATATTCTGGCATTTCCCGCACTGCTCCGTTGCAGTGCGGGGCATGCACATTAACTCCAGGAGATCCTGGGGTCAAAAAACCAGCATGGGGGAAAAAAGCAGGTGGCGCACATGGAGGCAACACATGCTGCCCAAAACTGCAGCCTGACCTGCCAGATCAATACTCTGGCTGCCAGCCAGGCTCCCAGCTGCAGGAGTACCAGGCCAGCTGCAGCTTCTCCAGCATCCAAGACACCACATAAGGCTGCTGGGACCAGAACAGTTGCTGGCCCTAGTCTCCCTTACCCTACCCGAGGTAACCTGCTGCATGCCCAAGGGTACATGGCACAGGTGTTCCCCAGGGACAATTAGCAGCGGCACAAACCAAACATCCACACTCACCTGGATGCACCCAAGGTATTTATCATACACAGTCCTGCACAGAGATATACATGCACCCACTGCATGCAACTCACCTGCACCTACTGCAGCACTGTCATCCTTGACTACAAGCATCATCACAATGATGATCACATAGTCATTAATATTTACAATTCATGTATACAGTCATCATTCTGCTATTCTCATTATATGTCAGAGAATAGCAGCCCCTAGAAAGTTGACTTTTTGGTTTGATAAAAATAAATTAATACCGCAGCTGAAATGAGATCACATTTTTTAATGCTTCCCTGAGCTATGCCTTGCCGCATATCTGCTTCTGCCACATTGTTAGTTAGCATGTTGATCCTAATGGACTCGGAAGTTTTATGCTTCAACTCTGCTATTATGTTAGTAACTTCCTGAACAAACATAGTGCTTCTGAGGCATGTCAAACTGGAATGGAGAAATAGTAGTTTATTTGAAAGCAATGATAGTAGTTTATTTGAAAGCAATGAATGGCAACTTTTGTCTCCATGCTATAAGAAAGCAATAGCAAAATCAGAAGGTAGGTAAAAGAAAAATTATATTTTCTTACTTTCACAATAAGATTAGCACATGATTTGATATCAGTAAAGGCCTTTTCTAAAAATGAGTATATTAATGTGTTTTTCTAGCTTGCTGACTCCAACAAATGACATTGGAGGAACAGTTTATATCTCAGTTAGTACAGGCTTTTACTATACGGCAGTAACATTAAAGGCTTATTTCATGCAATTTAAGAACCTTAACCATGTACTTACACGTAATATAAGCCCCATTTTCAAAATTGGATGTCTAAATTTAAATACATGTATCTGTATTTAAACAAGTACATAATAGGTGTCTGGTACACAGGTATATACTATTAGGTATTAAGATACTAGGTATGATAATGACAGCCCTATTAGTATAATAATGATGGCCCTATTGTGCTTATTCACTTGTATTATTGGCTTGTGTAGTCAGACCATTGTGACATGTTCAGGGGTGCGGAGCTGTACTCACCTCTGTATGCCCCCTACAGAAGTGAGTGAAAGCTTTTCCCTGAATTCTCTTTAGAATACATTTAAAAAGAACAAGCACCAGGAAACTATGTTCCAATGTAGTGATTGAAAGGTCAGTATTTAAACCACAGAAATGTCAGTATTCTCTCAGAACTGAGCATATAATTCAAGATACTTCAATATTTTTGTATCTCAAAGTCTTTAAATAAATATAGGCTGTGGTGTATAAATTATTATTATATATTACATTATATATTATTGTGTATGTGTTCTGAAGAAAAATACCCTCCATGTTTCAGGGGTGTTTGTTGTAGCTGTGTTGATCTAAGGACATAGGCAGACAAGGTTCTTTGGGTGCATGTGATATCTTTTATTAGACCAACTAAATAATTGGAAAAAATTGTTCTTTGCATGCTTTCAAGCACAGCCACCCTTCTTCAGGCATAAGGAGAGTCTGCTGTTGTTTTGTGTTCTGGAGGGAACAGAAGAAATAGAGGAAGATCCAACGCCCCTCTTCACCTTAAAACTCAAAACCACTATCATATCATGTCCATCTGAACTACAAGAAAAACTACAGAACTTGATTCCCCCCACTACCCAACCCAGGGACTTTTTACATGCTTCCTAAAATCCACAAACAAGGGAACCCAGGAAGACCTATAATACCAACCATGGAACCCTAACTGAGGAAATATCAGGTTTCATCAAATCCATCCTAGAACCTCTTGCAACCCAAAAGCTGAGTTTTGTTCAAGACACAAAAGACTTTCTAAACAACCCGAAAAACATAGACCACCTTTCCAGCAACACCCTCCTAGCCACCACAGGCGTTACCAACTTATATACCTACATCCCACACCAGGATGGCATCCAAGCCTGCCTTACATAATTACAAGAGCAAGATTACAACTTAGAGTACAGATTTAAAAATATTACTGAACTTATACTTTTCATCCTCACACACAACAGCTTCACTTTCAGTAACCACCACTTTTTCCAGACCATGGGCATAGCTATGGACACCAGAATGGCCCCACAATATGCCAAGCTTTTATGGCCCACCTGAAAGAAAAATTTGTCAAGAACTGCATCGTCAAACCCATGCAATACTTAAGCTATATAGATGACATCGTTATCATTTGGACTGAAAACCTGTAATCTCTGACTGAATTCCATCATAAATTCAATAATCATCAACCTCTCCGTCAGACTGTCTCTTGAATACTCCAGCACCAACATTTCCATTTTAGACGCTGTGATCAATATGCAAAATGGTAAAATATAAATCACCACTTATATATATACAAGAAGCCCATGGAGTAACATCGTACCATATCTTCACAGGGCCAGCAATCACCCTAAACACACCAAGAAAGCTGTAATATACAGCTAGGCCCTCTGATACCACTGAATTTGCACTGAGGAGAACACCCATCCTTGTCACCTTGCAAATCTCAAAAGGGCTTTCACTCAACAAAGACACTCCTCCAGAGAGCTACCCAGATACCATGTGAAGAAATGATGCAGTACAAAAAGAAAATCCCCACAGATCGCACACCATTAGTTATGACATACCATCCCCCCTCCCCTCCCCCGGAACCTATATGAAAAATCCTCAAACAATTGAAATCCATACTAGAAGACCCAATTCTTAAAGAGATCTTCCCAGAATCACCCATTCTAGCCTTTAAACAAGTACTGAACCTCACCAGTCTCATCACCAGAAGCAACCTTCCTGTAGCCCAGAGCATATCAAATACATCCAGACTATACTGGGACAACAAATGTTAAACCGGCCAACACATCTCCACTTTTCACACAATAACTACATCCCACAACAGAGCCATCACCATTCCTGCATCTTAAACCTGCACCTGCAGAAATGTAATACATCTCATCCAGTGCACTAAATACCCTGATGGACAATATGTAGGAGAAACCAAACAACACCTGCATACCAGATTGAATGCACACCAAAAATCAATCAAAGCCAAAATACCGGATTACCTAAGGGTGCACACTTCTCACAAGACATCCATGCTGTCTCCCCAATCTCTCAGTTCTAATCCTCAAAGGGAATTAACAAAACACTTTTCATAGACAAGCCCCTGAACTTCACTTCATAAATCTACTGGATACAAAAAATCATGGACTACATATGGATCATTCCGTAAGAACTACTTCACAGTCAGGGCAGTTAGGATCCGGAACCAACTTCCAGGGGAAGTAGTGCTGGCTCCTACCCTGGGGGTTTTTAAGAGGAGGCTTGATGCCTACCTGGCTGGAATCATTTGAGCCCAGTTTTTTCTCCTGCCCAAGCAGGGGGTCAGACTTGAAGATCTACAAAGTCCCTCCCGACCCTACTTCTATGATTCTATGATATTGTATTTGTGACACATTGGATTTAGGGCACATTATAACCTTCCTGCCATCATATAATTCCAAGTAACCTTTCTACATTTTACCAGTTACATTCTGTCACAAGGTCAACTTTCCCTCCCTTTCCCCTCCACCTACCTGTCTAACACCTATTGCTCCCCATCACCTCTGTTCCTCACTGCCACACATTTGCATTTTCACAGACCTGCATTTTGTATATTGACTTCTATTCCATGCAGGAGAACACAAAACAACAGCAGACCTCCCTATGCCTGAAGAAGGGTGTTTGTGCCTGAAAGTTTGCAAAGAACAATGTTTTCCAACTATGTAGTTGGTCTAATAAAAGATATCACAATTACCCAAAGAACCGTGAAGAAAAATAGGCATACAACATAACTGTTAATCAAAACTCCTGCTTAATTTCAGTCCCATCCCTATTAGCCATATTCAGAATTCATTGCAGCCCTGCTTATCCAAAAATTAGCTTTATCTAATGGTTGTGAGTTCTTGTGAAACCCTTAGAGAAACAGAACTGCACTGTATAAATTTTGCCACAAAAATGGTATCACTTCAATAGTTTTAAGAGAGTCAGCAAAAGACCCCTTTCGGGTCCAGATAGAGGGGGGAAATACATGGTGCATGTTGTAGAGGAGTTATAAGTTGTGTAAATGGAAAATTTAACAACCTCTTACTGTTCTCCACAGTTCAATTCAAGGTGCTTAGTTTGCTGGGGGATTAGAAGAGATAAGGAAAGCTATTTTTTAAATGAAAAATATGCTTTGGGGATGTTAAGGTACCTGTGAAAATGTTACTTGAACCACCTGAGACCATCCTTAGAGATTTATTTTTGAGAAAAAAGAAAATCTTGCTTTTGTAATAAAAGGAAAGTAGTGTTTTGTTAACTCATATTAATGAAAAGTTTAAACACATTCTCTTAGGAATTGCTTTGCATATCTCTTCTGGTATACCTGCCAAGTGTTTTTTCACGCTGTATTTGTAATCATCATATGCAAAATTAATCTATAGTGGGCTTTTTTCTTTGACAGTCTAAATGTTGGCTCCACCTCAGCAATAACAAATCTGACATCGTTTTAGAAAGGATGTAAAGAGTGCTCATTTCAACAATTACAGAGAGTTTGTGTTACAGTTTTATTTTTATCCTTTTAGGGAGAAGTATTTGGTAGATGGGGGATTCAAAGCTGTGTGATTGCTCTGGTGGAAAAGCATTTTTGAAAAGGGAAGTTATGCATCATTCCATAATGATGATCAGGCTCTGGATTCACCTAATCTCTGAAATTTTGTTGTAACACTAAATATTATCTGTGCTTTAAATAGAACTCTCACATACCCCATTTAAAGATGCATCACTTCATTCTTGCCTGGGTTCAGCTACAGCCAGCTACTTTTGATTCAAATGCTGATCTCTCATAGACATTAGGACATTTAATAGTGTTAGTAAATATATTTATTAGTAGTCAGTGAGATGTATAATTGAGCATCATCAATAAAGCATTGACAGTTGAGCCAATAATATCTCACTGTCTCTATGATTTCCTTCCTGAGAAGGATAATGTAAAAATGAATATAAAAAAGTCATGTACATGTGTTGCTTAAGAGATATTTTTATTACTTTTTTGTGATATTTTCCTACCTTTGCATTTTACATTAAATCTGAATAAAACATTTAAATAAATGCTTTATTATTTAAAAGTATTGAAACACGGGATAAGGATTTCCTTAATCCATACTGATACAAGTAGTAATTTCAACTTTACTCTTATGACCTAATGAAAACTTTGTGGTATAGCAAATTTTGTAACATTACCTAATTAGATTAATTCATGTATTAATGAAATGAATTCTGGTTGTCATCCATATTTGCCTTCTAAATTAGAGTGAACTAATGAATCTTTATTCCTGACATTTTTTCTTGTTAACAGTTAAATTAAAAGTTTATTTGAAACTTGTAATAAATGAATGTATTTAATTAAAATCAAAACAATTGTGTGGCTGGTTGTATTACACTAAATTTACTAAAGTGTTTCCTTTTAATATGGATCCACAATTATTGCTGCACAATAAAAGGGATAGTTGTTATTTAGAGTCATTAATAGAATTGTGTAGACAAGGACAATCAACTGTATATGTTTAGCTAATGAAAATGGAAAGCAAAAACTAACTTAGTAATGATTGTTTGGGTAAAGGCTCATAATCTACGTTGTGACAGATTTAAAGGTCAGTGATCAAATGTTTTTGATAAAAACATGACAGATTTTTTTGGCACTGACAAAAAATTATAATTAATTGAATGAATTTTAGGTGATTGTCTAAGCTAATTTTATGGAAACAGTTAAAAGGAATTGGTACAGTGGGCTTTTTCAACAAAATGTGGGTTTTTGCAAGGTACCCTCTGTAATTATTAAATCTGTATAACTTCCCAGTTCTTCATTTCTTAGAATCTGAATAGATTCATATCTTTATATTTAATAGATGGTACTTATCAAGAAGTGCAACTTGTCATCCTCTCTATATGATAATAGTGTATAGAATTTCAGGTTGCCCAGAATTTTGATGTAGAGTTAGACATTTACCTTTCTGTGCACAAATGTATGAGTTGTGAAGACTTACAGAGATAAGATGGATGTAGTTAGCCATGTTAGTCTGAAGTCAGGCAGAAGGCAGGGTAGATTTGCATAAGTATGCATTAACTTTTGTAAGAATTAGCATGCTTCATCAGATGCTATGAAGGAACTGCAAGAAGCAGAGCTTCTAACTAGAAAGCAGTGATAAGAATAAAAGGGCAGGGAAGGGAGGAGAAAAAAGGAAACAGCACTGCTTGAAAAGGCAAGGTAGGTAGAAGAGAGAAAAGCAAAACAGTTAACCACTGAGGGATATGAGAGTTATAAAAGCTAATCCAGGTAATGGGATAAGAATCTATAGTCTGGGTTTAGGCAATACTTTACACAGTCCAGTCTGTGAAAAAATTCTTGTTCCATAGTATCTCATTCAAGAGTCCTCATAGGTAGAAAATAAACTTCATTATACACAGGGAGATAGAGGCTGGAAGTGTATTCCCCTGGGAATATGTGAGTCCTTTTGTGAGTGTGTTGCTCTGTGATGTGCAGATTAGGTTGTCTTTTTCATTTTCTACCTAGGAGGACTTTTACAATCTTTCTCCTCAGCCTGATGAAGGGCGTGTGTGCCCAAAAGCTTGCAAAGAAAGGATTTTTTTTGTTAGTATTTAGTTGGTCAGATAAAGGATACTGCCTCTGAACCAAGAGCTTTGTGTATGTCTCGTATGAAATCCTGCACTTTCTGGATTTCAACGTATATGTGAGAGTGGGAGTCACAGTTCAGAATTCCCTCCCAGACTTAAGAGCCTAAGAGGTCCCTGGTAGGTACAAATAGCTGATTCACCCTTGTCCTTTAGATTCAACTTTCAGAGGAAGTAGTGCTGTTGTCCATTTTTATGTAAATACTCTAGGGGTTAAAACACTTGCCCTGGATGTGCGCTATGTAAGTTCTGTGTCTGACTCACCTGGAGGAGTTTCAAGTCTGCCTGGCTTTTATCTACTGAGCTTCCTTCATTTTATTTTTAAATATATTTTCTGGATATGAGCAAGGGCCTTGCACACTTTCAGTGACCAATTAAAGTGGAAGTAAGATGTCAAATAGATGTTGGCCTAAAGATGTTAAAAGAATAATTAACAATCCTTGCTTTTTAGTACTGAAGACACCATTTTTAATGAGAGAGAGGGAGAGTAGGAGGCATGTCAGCAGTTATATGTAATTAATAATGAAAAATACTGTTACAAAGATTGAAAAGTCAGACACATGGGCTGCTTCATATTCCCTAATTGTGAAGAATATGTGCGAGTGGGAAGCTGAGATCTTGCAGCTTAAAAACACAGGGCTCATTTCTGCAGTTAAGACTAGGGTGAGATCAGTGTACATTTCATGAGTACAACTGAGGCCAGGCTTCTCTCCCCTGTATTTTTGAAACCAGTCACTTACTGAGAGTAAACAAAACAGAATGGATTTGTAGGCATAATTATGTGAATGTGTGTTTCAGACAAACACAGCCTAAAAAAACTGTGCAACACCTTATTAGCTGTAGTCACAGCAATAGAGTATTGTTGAACCAAATGGGTTTTGGAGTACATATGATAAAAATAAGTTTACAGTTGTATCATTCTGGAGTTCAAGTATCCTGGAAAAGAGTGGTGAATATTGCATACAGGATTCAGTACCCTTGTGTAGCAGTACCATGCCCCAGGGGCTGCTGTGACACTCCCTAGTGGCCATGTAAGTCCTGCCCCCCACTCCAGCTCCTCAGGGTACCCTGTCTTGCCCTTGCCTGTCATGTCTTGATGGGACTATTCTGATGTTAAGGGAGGCTGCCCCAGGGTCCCAAGTGAGCCCTTCTTCACTTTGGGCATCTGGTACATCTTGTACTTGGCTGACCTCAGTCTTGCCCCTCAGACACTAAGTTATGACCCTTTGATCCTATCAGTACCTTAGGATACCAGTTGCCTTTAGGGGCTATATATATTGCCTCCATCCTCCCCTATAGCCATGCCCACATCTCTCAGATGTTACTCGATGTCTATTTGGAGGAGGTCTTCTGGCCCCAATGCAGCTTTTGGCCTTTGGACCCCAAACCTTTGTTTTTGGCCCTTTTATTCTGGGTTCTCAGTTCAGGGCCCCTGGGGGCCAAAGGCCTCACTTTGGCTTCTGGTCCCCAGGCCCATCTTACACGTGCATGCCCTGGGCCCCTGGCCCCTATCTCGTGGCCTGGGCTCCCAACCCCAGTCAAAGTTTAACACAAACACTGCAGCAGTCAGCTGCTGTCCTCTCTTAAAGTGACAGAGGACCTTGCCCCCTGCTACATTTTATTATATGCCAATCGGGGAAAAGCCATTTTTAGTTACTAGACGTACTATAACTAGACTAGATTGAAATGATGTAATACGAATAAACCTGTGATCTAGACAAGGGGGGGGGTTGGAAATCCAATGGGGTCTTCTCCATT
Organism: Crocodylus porosus; assembly: GCF_001723895.1. Lineage (NCBI taxonomy): Eukaryota > Metazoa > Chordata > Crocodylia > Crocodylidae > Crocodylus > Crocodylus porosus. The sequence continues at coordinate 178,271,133 of NW_017728906.1, read as the reverse complement.
ATCGTCTCACTCCAACTATGTAATATCTACAGAAGAAATGATAATAAAATATACTTGAAAGAATTCACTAATTTGTTCACACTAAGTAAAGGTCCAGCAGTACCGCCATTAATATTTTCATGTGACACTTCACCATATGACAACAGTTTAATAGTTTTGGTAGTGATGAAGTAATGGTGTAGCTGTGACAGTTCAGGGAAATGAGAGAGGCAAGAGCTTTTACATGTGATATCTTTTATTGCACCAGTTGGGATAAACTTAGACAAACTTTTGCATATAACAGTATCTTTCCTTTGGTCTGGGATTATAGTACCCAAAAAACTTGTCTAAGTCTATCCCAACCATGCACTTGGTCCAGTAAGATATCGCCCACAAAAGATATCGCCCACAAAAATCCTTGACTCTATTGAATAGTTTTAGAAAATTCAGTTTCATAAAAGTGTAGTAGAAATGCTGGAGAACATACTTGAAAAGTCAGCATTGGTGTGGAAGGAGTTGAATTCTTAAACTAAGTTTCACTGTATAACTCATGAAGGTTTTTTAGCATATTTGAAAGAGGTTAGTCTTGTGCACTTATAAAAATAAAATACTGTGTTAAATATGTTAAATGCAGCTTGGTCCTACTTATTTTTGGTTGTCATTACAAAATAAGAATAAATATTCCTCTTTAAGATCATGGTATATGATGGTTAGTCCTTTTGGCGTTAGCAACCAAAGCCAAAATCTGTGCATTAATGCAAACTTCTAGAATATCAAGCAATAAGTGACTGAATTAATTGTTCTCATTAATATGCAATACAATTCTCTTTCAGAATTGGGTAGATAAGGCAGAAAAACAGACACTTCTGTCAGACACATTGGACCTCTCAGAGCTCTTCCATCCTGATACATTTCTTAATGCTTTACGCCAAGAGACTGCAAGGTAGGTACAATGCAGCCATCTATTTATGTATATTTGAGTGCAATTCTCCTTTGCATTTACATTCTAACACTGTATCTTTATTGTCCAGATTAGGTAAAAAAAGGGTCATTAGCTTCATTTTTATTATTATTATTTTACTGTGATAAAATAGCAGAGTTGCCAACTGTCCATAAACTTACAGACCATACATAAATAAAAAGTCCATAAAGTTTGTAAAAAATGGAGCTATCCTAAGAAACCATGAACTTGTTTGAAGATTTGGATGTAAATGTTGAAGAAGAGACAAAGGAGAGCAGCACCAGCTTCTGTCTGAGTGAGAATGCAGCTCAGCACCCTAAGGAAACTCTCCCTCAGGGCTTTGTGGCCCATGGGAACCTCCATAGCCTCCTTCCTACCCCAGGGCCTCTTTCTGCCACTGCATCCTGGCCATCACCTTCCTATTATGGCTGTTCCCCTCAAAGATAACAGGTCTGTACACTTCTTGGAAGGCACTGGGTGGGACTGGGAGGGGGTCAGTTCAGCCAGGATGGAGCTGGAGGAGCAGAAGAGAAAAAAAGCAGCAGGAAGGGATCCATGTTAGGACAGGAGGAGCAGAGCCCAAGTGCTTTAAGATTTGAATGGTGGGCAGCACAGTGAGGTCTGTATGTGGGGGTAAGTGGGGAAACTCTGAAGTGGGAGCAGCACTGTGTAAAACCAATCGCTGCAGTCAAGTAATACAGTGTTAAAAGTTGTTAAACCCCTGAATTTGAATGTGTGCTCTCCTGGGTATGGCAGAAGGGTTATATTATTTATATTATGAAAAATATATGTTAGTAAAAAAGTTTGGTTGTCAGTAAAATGTTTGCAGCTCTCAGTAAAAAAAACAAATTCTTAGTTTAGCAACCCCATAAAATAGTGAAACTATTTTTGCAACAGTGCTGAAAAAATGTTTATTTTTGTAAATATGAATTCAATTCTTAATTTGTGTTAATTCATTCCTGGTTTTTTATTTGAATTTTTTATTGTTATATCTCTATAACATTGAGTGTACATCTGTTTTGCTTTTAGGGTAATGGGCTTCTCAATGGACAGCCTTAAATTTACAGCATCTTGGAAAGGTCGAATCCAAGAAGCAAAACTTCAGGTTAAGGTACTGTATTCATTCAAGTTGCTATCTGAATTGCTGGAATTTGTATGCAAATGCAAATAATATTTTAATTATGAAGAAGTATGTCCATTATTCTATCCTGTATGCAGAAAAACATAATATAAATATGGATGTCACACAAGTCTTACTCTAATGGCTTGCAAAGGCAATCATAGTCCACTGCCAGGTGGCCTTTTCAGAGGAGTTCACTGTCACGTAAAGTACCATATGTCATCATGTCTCAGCCAGAAACATATACTGTAGAATATTATGTATTTCTACATACAGGATAGGATAAGGGACAGTTTTTACTTCTTCATAGTTAAAATCTTCCTCTAATTTTTTCTTCTTCTGTTCATTTCCTCTGTCCTTTAAAACAAACAAACAATTGTTCCTGTCTGCTAATCTCTATTGGTTGTCCAGACAATAAAACTATTCTGGCACAAAGAAAGTTTAAGGATCGATTAACATATGTAATCTTAGCATCTGAACAAGGATTTCCTCTTTTAGTAAAACTTCCTCTAATAAGCAAAACTGCATATAAAGCAATTGCTAAGTGTTTGCACTGGAATATATGATACAGTTATGCAGGTTAGCAAGAAGTTATGCAAGTCTAATATTTTTTGGCAAGTTGAAAATGTTTTGGAAACATTGAACTTTTTGGCATGGAGTATTCTTTACTTATACCAGCAAATATTGATACCTATGACTGCATGCAGACCCTTAAAAAAATAAAAAAAGGCACTTTAACGGAAGCAGCAACGCACACTACTTTGACCTGGCTCTACATTTAGAGCTCATACACACTGTGCAGTGTCTGTATAGATTGGGCGCTTTTATCTAATAGCTGAGTCAATCAGCTATTAGATTAAAGCACAAAATAAGCCTCACTAAAGCGCCTGATCTATACAGACATCAGGCAAGCTGGGTCCAACTAATGCACTGCCTCTTCTGGGCATGTGCTGGCTCAGCATGGGAGCATATGGAGTTTAAAGTTAAAACACCACTTTTTGGGGGGGGGGGTTTAATGTCTGCAAGCAGCCTGTGTTTCCAAATGCAGAAATCCCACAACTGCTCTTGAAAATGGGTGTTTTCATAGAAGGTTTAGAGGTTCCTTTAAATGTTGACTCTGTATTTAAAGACTTAGTTAAAAAAATCTCTCTAAAGAAATTGTTTTTATATTTAGAACTTGTAGAAAAATACTAAACCAAAAGTGTGAGACAGTGAAATCCCATATTAATATATAAAAATGCAACGTGTAAGTTTAGTCAACCCACCATGTTTACTTTGTCTTAGAATGGCAACTGCTAAAATAAGAGTAACTTAACTTTTGTGATTCAAGTCTCAAGCATACAGTCATATAAATCACAGAATATTAAAGTTGGAAGAGACCTCAAGAGATCATCTAATCCAACCCCTTCTTAGAGCAGGACTTTCCCCAAATAGATCATCTGAGCCAAAGCTTTGTCTATCTGAGTCCTAAAAACCACCAAGGATGGAGATTCTACAACCTCTCTGGGTAACCTATTTCAGTGCTTTACTACCGTCCTAGTGAGAATTTGTTTTTCCTAATATCTAACTTAAACTTCCCTTACCTCAACTTGAGACCAGTGCTCCTTGTTCTGTCATCTGTCACCACTGAGAACAGTCTAGATTCATCCTATTTTGCAACCACCCTTCAAGTTGAAGTCTGTTATTAAATCACCTCTCAGTCTTCTCTTCTCCAAATTAAATAAGCCCAGTTTCCTTGGCCTGTCCTCAGAAGTCCTGTTCCCTAGCCCCCTTGTCCTCCTCAGGACACTATCCAATTTGTCTACACAAAACTGGACACAGTACTCCAGATGTAGCCTCGTCAGTGCCAAATAGAGGGAAATAATCACTTCCCTTGATCTGCTGGTAATATTCTGACTAAGGCAGCTCAGTATAGCATTTGCCTTCTTCACAATAAGGGCACACTGTTGGCTCATAGTCATCTTATTGTCCACTGTAACCCCAACATCCTCTGGAGCTGTTGCGTAGCTGTTTAGTCTGCAGCCTGTATTGGTGAGTGAAATTGCAAAGTCCTGCACTTAGGCTGGAAGACTTCTCCTTATTGAAGTTCAGGAGATTTCTTTTTGTCCAATCCTCCAGTTTGTTGAGGTCTCTCTGAATCCTAGTCCTACCCTCCAGCGTATCTACTACTCCCCCCACCTTGGTGTCATCTGCAGACTCGCTGAGCGTGCACTCTATCCCATCTTCCAGATTGTTGATGAAGATATTGAACAAGATAGGCTTCAGGACCAGCCCCCCTGGGGCACTCCACTTGATACCAGCTGACAACTAGACATTGAGCCATTGATTGCTATCCATTCAGCCTGACAATTCAGCCAGTTTTCTATCCTCCTTACAGTCTATTCATTCAACCTGTACTTTCTTATCTTGCTTGCAAGAATGTTTTGGGAGACTGTAGCAAAAGCCTTGCTAAAGTCAAGGTATGTTATGTCCACTGCTCTCCCCACAACCACAAAACTAGTCATCTCATCATAGAAAGCAGTCAGGTTGGTCAGGCATGACTTGCCCTTGGTCAGTCCGTGCTGACTGTTCCCAATCACCTTGTTCTCCAATTGCTTAGAAATGGATATCTTGAGGATCTGCTCCATGATTTTTCCAGGGACTGAAGTGAGGCTGGCTGGTCTAGTTCCCTAGATCATCCTTCTTCCCTTTCTTAAAGATGGGCACTGTATTTGCCCTTTTGCAGCTGTCCAGGACCTCTCCCAATTGCCACAAGTTTTCAAAGATAATGGCTAGAAGCTCTGCAGTCACATTAGCCAACTCCCTCAGCAGCCTCAGGTGCATCACATCTGCCCCATGGACTTATACACATCCAGCTCTTTTAAATAATTCCTAACCTGTTCTTTTGCCACTGTTGGCTGCTCAACTCCTCCCTGAACTGTCTGCCTGGTACAAGAGTCTGGGATCTGACCTTGCCTGTGAAGACAGGTAAAAAAAGGCATTGAGCACTTCAGCTTTTTCCACATCATGTGTCACTAGGTTACCTCCCCCATTCAGTAAGGAACCCACACTTCCCCAGATCAGTGTTTACTATGGAGTTGATCCTAACTATCTGGAGTGTTACTCCAAAAGTTACGTTCACTTAAATTAATGGAAATGTTAATTAATATAGAAGTTCTCTGAATCAGGGTGTGACGGGGTGGGAAGAGACTGCATGAGTAGCGGCCTGCAGGTGTGTCAGGGGACAATCAGAGAGTCACCTAATGAGGAGGCTGAGCTTGAAGCATATAAGCCCAGGGCCTGAGCTGGTCAGGCAGTCTAGCCATGAGAGCCATGGAGAGAGAAACTTGTGGGCAACAGGGCTGCAGCATGGCTCCTGGGTAACATCTGGGCTGGGGGTAGGCAACTCTGGTGGTTTGTGAAGGAGATCAGGGGCAGGCAAGGAGGGTCCTAGCTAGCCTTAAAGGGAGAGAGGGGCCAGAGAGCCCAGAGATTTATATTTCAGGAGTGAGCAGGTGTCAGCAGGGCCAGAGAGGCCAGAGGTCTGTAGTAATGTTGGTTTTCCTACAATTTAAGAGAGAAAAATAATGAAATAAAAAGAAAAAAAGATATGTTATGTTTATTTTGAAAGACACATATGGACATTCAGATAAATGCATCATGCATTCCTTTCAAATGGATGAACGCATAAGTGGGTTTCCAACCATCAAAATAATGAAGTTGTAGGACAGCCTTTCAAAAGGACGTGGAGGGGTAGGGAGACAAAAAACTGGTATGTCAGAACTTGATTAATTTGTGAATGAGATTATAGAACATAACTGGTGGGCATATAAGGGGATGTATTTGCCCCAATGTCCTTTGCAGTCCTACAATCTACATTATTATGGATCATATTTAATTTTGATAGATAAAACTAGCAAAAGAAAAAAAGCAAAAACTGAAATTGATCAAAACACTGATAAATTCTTGATTAGCATAAACCTGATTGAACATAAAAGGACCAGATCCTACTCAGCTACTAATATGCTTCCTCTTAGGTGCTGCAACACCTTAAATTTATGGGGCTTCTTCTCCAATACCGCAAGTCTGATTCCTTTCAAAAGTACTAAATAAAACCACACACAAATTTTGGGCCTAGGAGAAAAATCCTGAACAGAACTGCAGAAACTCAAATTTATAAAAACTACTTTAAAAACTGTGAAAAATATAATGAAAGGATGTGCCTTTTTAATTCAGGGTTTCATAAGTGTAACAGGATTAACACCATTGTTTTATTCCTGGGTGTATAATAAATAATTTCAGGTAGACATTCAACTGTGGTGGGTCTGGTTTCATCTTTGGAGGATATATTTTTATGGCAACATTCATGACTAAGTGTATTTAAACCTATAATTATTTGTTAAGTGAAAATGATATGTGAAAATTTGTGAGGTAATTCTGTGCAGAAGTCAGTTAGGAGGCAGTGACAGTGTGACAGATCACCTTTGGGTGCCTGTCACTTTAAGGGCCAGAGCAGGCATCAGGGCAGCTGGAAGGTGTATGCCAGAATAATGAGTCAGTCACATGACCACAGGAGGTCCCTGGGATTGAAGGAGGGGGCGGAGCAGCCTCCATTCTAGATCCAGGCTCTCAGGGATAAGGCAGCAGTCTGCTGCTGGCAGCTGGGATGACACCACCTGGCTGAGTGATTGCTCAGCAACACCTTGGACTTGTAGGTGAGAGCATGAGCTATGGGGATGGTAGGTGGCTCCTGGTCCTGGGTATGACCAAAAGCTGTACACTGCTGAGGAAGGATGGCCTGGTGGGACTACCTGTGGCAGGGTGGCTCCCCAGAAATGCCAGGCCAGTTGCCTCCCCAGGGCAGGTAGAGGTGCCTTAAAACCCCAGCCCCGACTACCCAGTGGGTTACAGGGCAGACAGTGGGGCCAGGCACACCTACTGTGAGGCAACTGAGTGCAGGGGATGTAAGATCCCAAAGGTAGTAGGGCCAGGCACACCTATCGAGAGGCACCTGAGCCCAGGGGCTGTAAGACCACAAGGGCCCAGCATAGGGGACAGAGTATTGGCTGCAGTGAGAAGGTGGTGGTGAAGAGTAGGGTTGCAAGGGGCTCCCTGAAGGGCTGCACAAGAGTGGTTGAGTGTGGAAGCCCCAGTGAGGGTAGTGAATAGCTGCCCTAGTGAGAGGGCAGAGGCATAGCGCCAGTCAGGGGGTGGAAAAGAGTTAGAGGCCAAAGGCAGAGCTGAGCTTTAGTGAGAAGGCATGCAGTGCACAACTGAGAATACCTGGGCAAACAGAGCCAAAGGCCAAGGGCAGCCCATAAGGGGTCAGGAGAGTCATAGTGGGTAGTTTTGTGATCAGTGTTGTGGCACTGTGATGGCAAGACCCAGGGGGGAGTGAGAGTCCCAGTGAGACCCTGGAGCATGGGTCACGGTGAGGCACTGTGTCCTAGGTGTGACAGGGGCAAGCTTTCATGCCTGGTATAAGTGCTAGCCTGCCTCCTGTGTATGAACCAACCACCCACCTCACTCTTCTGCCACGCCTTGATATTTCATAGATTTCATAGACTTCATAGACATCAGGGCTGGAAGGGACCTCGGGAGATCATCGAGTCCAGCCCCCTGCCCAAAGGGCAGGAAGTCAGCTGGGGTCATAGGATCCCAGCAAGATAAGCATCCAATTTACTCTTGAAGGTGTTCAATGTAGGTGCATGAACCACCTCCGCTGGCAGACTGTTCCAGACCTTGGGGGCTCAGACAGTAAAGAAATTCTTCCTTATGTCCAGCCTGAAACGGTCTTGCAGGAGTTTGTGACCATTCGACCTAGTCATCCCTTGGGGCGCTCTGGTGAACAAACACTTCCCCAATTCCTGGTGGTCACCCCTGATAAACTTATAGGTGGCCATCAGATCACCCCTGAGCCTATGCTTTTCCAGGCTACAGAGTCCCATGTCTCTCAGCCTATCATTGTAAGATCTGTTTTCCTGACCTCTGATCATGAATATACTAGTATTGATGTGTTAATTAGGTGGCAGGCTGCCCATTTTGAACACCGAAGTTTGGGGAGGTATCCGCAGCTATGTTCCATCCCTACACCATGGCCCAAGCCTCGCAGATGGCATCCCAGGCAGCGAAACTCAGCTGTTCCTTTCACCCATTAGCTGTCCTCTCTGGGACCTTTGGCTCCCATTAGGCCTTGGCCTTGTCTCAGACCAGTCAGGATCCTTAGCTTCTTTGCTTTGTGGGCATCCCTCGCAGTGAGCCCCTGGCTCTTTTGACCCTTCTCTGGGTGCAGGCTCCAGCATGGACCTGTTGGGTCCCTCAGGTCAGGTCTAAACTGCGTGCCTGCTCAGGGATTGGGGGTTCCCCATTCCTGGCTCAGGTGCTTCACAAAGAGTGCCTGGGCCCATGGTAATCACTCACCCCAGCAGGCTCAGGCGCTTCAGAAAGCTTACCTGTCTTTCCCTGCATTAAATAACCCACCCAAAGGTGGGGGCTGAGGTTAAGGCACCCCAACCCACCTTACACCAGGGAAGTGATCACTCCTGGCATTACATGGGGACTGCCGCACCACCAGCAGCCCCACCAGGCCTTCCTGCCCCGGCAGGGGACAGGTTTAGGTCATGCTCTGGACCAATGAGACCTCCAAGCCATCCCCATAGCCTCACCCTTACCTCCTAGGTGTTCCTGACAGAGTTCATCAGAGAGATGTCTCTCCTCTGCTGGCTGATCATGAACTGCCCTCAGCTCAGGGAGCTGGGCCTTAAAATGACCACCCTCATCAGGCACCTGCCCCTCCCTCGCCCAGTCCTTAAAGTGTCAGGCATGACCAGTGTTTTGCCACACTGTGGAAGACATGAGACAAAGCAAGGGAAGATAGGAACTGTGTGTAAACCCCTTGGCCTCGGGGCATTAAAATGGGCAGTCTCTCACTTATTACATCAGGTTGATCCCAACAAGTTGTGGCAGGACAAGACAGACTGCCCTAGACAGCAGGCAGTTGGTATGGTGACCAGCCATGAGTAGGCTCCTTCATCACAGTTAGCAATCACTTCTCTTTTCTATGTGCAAAAGGATGAGATACGTTCTCAGTAGATTGCTGCCATTGCTACACAATAATTAATGTTATTTTTCAAGAGAAAATCAAAGGTAAAAACTAAGTTTCATTTAGGAGCAAATTCTGTGTCCAGCATATACTTCAAGTAATTGAGCTATATGTTGGGGAGTTCTATCTACTAAGTACATCCTACTACGGCAGTAGTAGCCTCCATAGGCTACTGTGAGAGGGAGCGGAAATATCCACATCAGTAAGAAGACATATCTGCTGGTTTTATTTGGTGGAGAATCCACCAAGACTCACACCCATACCGTGGGCAGCATCTCAAGGATTACCACTGACATACAGAGAGTGGCCTCCACTATTCCATGGTATGTAGAGCACAAAAAATAATATTTCCCCTCCCCTTAATACCTCATTAATTCTTCTGCCTTCTGTACCCATTCAGGGATGTGGAGGCAGTGTTAGGCCAATAATGTTAAATGTATAGCATGCTATCTACTTAACATGCACACCAATTAAAATATATTGCAAATCGCTGGTCAAGAATATTTTCTATTGTATACATATTCTCTGGATTATACAGAAAATGAATCATTTGAATAACATGAATTCTAATACAGCTAAATTAATTTCCACGCCAGTAGAAACCAAGAATGCAGAACAAATTTGTAGAATGGACAAATACAGTTTCAGAACAATGATTCCTAAATGTCCATAGAGATAAGGGTATATAAGCAACTAGACATCTACTTGCACTGCATTGGGGTGGCTAAAAGAGAAAATGAGGGCCTTGAATGTAGAACTGTAAGTGGTATTATTTACTACTGCTTATGGCAGGGCTGTCCATACTTTAGAATGGCTGGGAACCACATGCCATGTAGGCTGCAAGTCTCATGGGCCACAGTCTCTGCTGGCCTCTTGTTGACCCACACTGCATGGACTCCTCCTCACTATGTGGCGTACCTCCCACCCCATGCCATGTGCTGGCTCCAGGCCACCAGAACTACAGGCTTCCTGGGCCCCATGGGCCATGCTACCCCATGCAGCCTCGAGGGGAATGGGCAGGAAGCAGAAGCTGAAGAAAGGAGGAAGAGCCAGGAAACCCTGATGTCAGAGGTAACCGGAGTCCTGGTTTATTACCAAAATTACCACTACAGGAGTACTAAACCCAGTTCTAATATTCAAATTAAAAAAATGTGTTAACAAATTTAGAATACAGATATAAAAATGATTCTGAGTTTAGAAAGCCTGGCTTATAATGAAATACTAAAATAAGCATTAAACAACTAATTAAATAGTGAGAAAGTAATAACTTGATCAAGTTCTACAACTACTTACATTATTTCTGAAAGGAGGAAGTGTAATAGGCTCTACCACTGATATGGCTCTGGCACCCTCTGGTGATCAACTGAATCTGTTTTGTACTCCAGTCCCCCCCACCTCCCTCCCACCATGGGTACTGCTCTATCATTGTCTGCCATGCCTTGATGGTGCTTAAGATTTTGGGGAGGCTGCCTTCAGGCTACCAACATGAGAAACAAGGTGCCTCACTCCATCCTGCTTATCACTGAGCCATCTTGGTCTAGCCCATTTTTACTGAGAAATGATTCCTGGCATGGTGGCTTGCTTCTACGTTAGTCCACAGGGCCTGTGCCTGACCTATACTCAGGTTTACAGGCCTCAGTTTGCCCTCCAGTTAATGCACTCAGGGCTGGACAGCCTGCCAATTAATCCACCATGCAGGGCTAATGCCTCCTTTCCTTGTAAGGGTCTTGTTACACATGAATTTTAAGTGGCTTCTGCAGCTCATAACGCATTAAGACACACATTAACACCTGAAACTAGTTTTAAGTACTTTTAAGGCAGCTTAAAGTCACACCACTCCAACTTAGGTTTCTCTCTCATCTGTGTTTCCCATTCTATCTAGGCTACATATTAGTATAAGCACTTCCCCCACCACTGCCCTAGATCAGGCCCACTGTGCTCCCCCACGCCCACCCTAGCACCCTAGATCCCCACTTACTGCCCACCCCCCCACCTCTCCTGCTTACTTGTATCTTCCTGTGCTGTCTTTCCCATGGAGCAGGCAAGGAAGGGTTAACCAACCTGCTCAGCTGTGCTGTTGCTGTTTTCTGGGCTGGACTGAGCCTAGAGAAGACCAGCAGCAGTGGTGCGGAGGTCGGGAAGGTTAACCCTTCCCTGCCGGCTCCCCTGGGAAAGACAGCACAGGTATCCACAAGTAAGCAGGGAAAGGGTTTGAGGGGAGGAGCTGAGCCTAGGTGCAGGGAAGGAGCCCCAAGGGGTGGGGGAGAAGCCCAGAATGGGAAGGGAAGGATTCTTACCTTTCAGTCTTCAAGGCCCCAGCTGGTCTGAATGTGTGACTGCTCCAAACTCCAGTTAGCACTAACACCAATCAACATTTGAACAGCTCACATTATAAGGTGTAGCAATGCCATAAGAAGCCCAGCATCCTTTACTGGGTGCTTATAATCATCTATCAACATGACTAAAACACAGCTTTCTTCACTAAGTGGGCCTTAGAAGTTGTAAAAAGCCTCCCTTAACAGCTGCAAAAATCCCAGCACACTTTTGCCAGGCACCTGTAGTGGCCTCCCTGCATCCCATTAGCCACCCCATCCCTTACAATGAAAGGGTAAAATATAAACCATCAGTGAACACAGGTCACCTTTCCTAAAGCTCTCTCCCTTCTATATCACTGGTTACTGCTAGTCCCCTGCCTGAGCTGAGAGAGGCTCAGCCCCCTGTAGGCTACTCACTATACTATGTCTCTTTCTCTCTCTTTCTGACACACCCTATACAAGCTACCCATCACCAAGAGAACTGGTGACCTTCCTGTGGCCAGGGCTATACAGGGCCCGAGCCACAGGCACCTTTGTCCACCTCTGAGACTGAACTATACTGGCCACATAAGATACATAAGATAAGTGTAAAATATGTCTTGACATCAGCGGTGCATTGTACCAGAGGTGTACATTAAGTTAATAGCCAGTATACTTAGGCATTAGGGCTGTGCGAAGCTTTGGTCACTGATTCGATTTGGAGGAGATTCGACCCAATTTGGCAGCCGAATCTCCTAATCGAAATTGAATCAGGAGACCCATTAATCTCTCCAAATTGAATTGGAAGCCTCTGATTTGATTCAGAGAGGTTCAACAATTTGGCCATAGACACAGCTTTACATGTTTTTCCTACAGACCTTAGGTGCGGTTTGTGATGCTGAGATGGTGGGGCAAATGGAGAGTCCCACAGGAGTGTGGGGAAGAGGGTCCCCCACGTGCTTGGTGGTAGACCCAAAAGTGGACCAGAAGTACTTCTGGGTCTGCACGAGGGGGACCTGCCCCCCAGCTCAGCGACTGGTGCCTCAGCAGTCTAGGGGGGCACCCGGTGTCCCCCACAGGTAGTCACTGAGCCGGTGGGGCCTAGGGGGGTGCACTGGCACCAAGCACATGGAGGGATCCCCCACGCTTCTGTGGGACGCTCCATCTGCCCCACCATCACAGCATTCACAAGCCACGCCTGGTACCTTGAGGTACGTATAAAAAACATATAAAGTGGTGTCTATGGCCAAATCACTGATTCTCTGAATCAGAATTGAATCTTCAGATGTGGATTTGGCTGAATCAAATTAGAACAGTGATCCAAATCAGCTAATTGAATTGCTGTACCCCGAATTGGGCTGAATCTGAATCACATATAGCCCACTTCAGACACCCCGATTAGGCATACTGTTCTGTGTGTTTGCATTCCAAGAATCGCTATAATACATGTGTTATTCTCTTTGTAAATTTCTTATTCAGCTTTAGTCTGTTTCAGTTTCTGTCCAGTCCCACAGTCCCTCATCTCTCAAGTTTTGGTGTATTCATCCCACTTAGTCCAGATATTTTCTTCCAAGTCAACAAGTTCTCTAGGTTATACTGACTGAATCACATGAGATTAATTAGTTTTTTCTTTCTTAGGAAAATACCAATTCATGTAGTTTATCAGACTCTTCAAACACTGGAAAAGTTAGTAATAGAAGTTATAAATACATACAGTTGGGAATTTTTTGATGGAATATTTTTCTGTAAGAAAACACTCATTTATTGAAAGTAATATGTTTTCAGGGGAATATACCACTTTTGATTAAACTTCATGAAATGCTTCTTAGCCTCAGGATGGAATGTTAGATAAAATGTGTATGTTAAAGAGAGAGGTTTGAAGTCCCTGCTCTACTTGATCAAGGACTTCACCTGGGGTCTCCTACATTGTTGAGTAAGAGTGTTAACCATCAGGCTACTGGCTGTTCTATGGTGGGTCTTATTCAGTATGTCCTGTTGCAGCTGTTCCACTTTGTATAAATAGTTAGGTAAATATTTATTTGTTCAAGAAGTTTCAGTGGTTGGGTCACTTACCTGGAATATAGCAAACTTGGGCTCAAGTCCCTCCTCTAGTGAACATTGAATTATTTGTGCAAAATAGAACAGCTCTAACAGGAGGCATTTAAGAAATCCAGGAATGTGGGGGAGCAAAAGAGAGGCTTACATTTTATATCCACACTTCCCAGTTAAGTGGCCTGACCATTGGCTTGGTAAATATTCTGAGATCGCTTTCTTTCCTTTTTGTGCCATCCTCTGGCTCCCCACACCCAGAGCCCCTCCTTAACACCCACACTTTCCCTTAGTCCCATTTTCCCCCCTCCCTATCTACCGTTTCAGCTCCCCCATAGCTCTGGCTCCAGTCCCAGAGGCATGCTTCCCTGTTCTGCAGGCTTTGGGCATTGTCTTTTATTCAATTAAGATCAGTTAACCTAAAGTTACTCAGGAGCCTCAGTTCTTCAGGCCAGGCCCCTGTAGTCTACCTGTTGTAATCCCAGTCTTGGTAACTTTCACTCCCTACACTTCTACTTTCTTACCTTAACCTTTCCCCAGGTATCTCAATACACCAAGCACATACATGCATACATATCACAATACCCAACTTAGGAACTCACTTGTGTATGTGTGTAGGTGGGTGGTATGTGTGTAAATTAGTGAATACACATATATAGATATCCTTGTGTGTGTGTGTGGTATATGAATTAGTAATCCACATATGTGTATTGAATATGCAGGTGTTGGTAACTGGTAACTGATTCTGTCTAAATTTGGTGTGTGTAGTGTCCGTGAACCTAGATTAATTATTTTGAACATGGTTGTATCTGAGTTGCTAGAGTGAGTGTGTGTGTGTATGGCATTGTATGCATGATATACAAATTAGTGATCTGTGTCTAACTTTTGGGGTGTATAGTGTATGTGCCTGAGCTGGTAGTGTGAGTGTGTATGCCTAATAGGGGTGTATGCACCTAATAAGTGTGTACTTAATTGATTTTTAAGTGTGCATGTGCAGTTGTACACCACGCCTTCCTAACAACATAATATTGAGATCCTAAGCATTGGCCTGACCCCTCAGGGCAACAAGCTCTAGTTGATACTAAAATGTGCATAGCTTTAAATCAGACAAATATACTTTGAATTAGTCATTAGGAAACCAAGACAAATTTGGTCCAACTGCATTATCAACCCTGAAATGGATGATTAATTCAACCTAAAGGGATGATTTAAAGTAGTTCTTACCTAGTAGGGTAGAATCAGAATCGATCTACAGATAATTACACCTTCATTAATGGCACGCCATTTTCTTTGACAGAGACTCTGAAAATGATTGTCACCTGACAATCACATGCTTTTTATGCAGATACATTTGTTCTGTTTACTATATGTGCTTATTGGGCTGTTATCTAAAAATTGCTATTTTTGCTCCATTTGATGCAAGAAATCCATTTTCAGTCACTGTGGCATAAAATGTATAAAAAGAAGAAAAGTGGCATTCAAGGAACATTTATACAGTAAATTTAGCTAAAGCTAGATATAAATGCTGAAGAAAAATTATCATAGAAGTGATATATCTAGCTGTACATCTACAATCAAAAAGCATATTGAAGGTCGGCATCCAGAAGCTGTCAGAGATACCATTAAAATGAGATTCTGGGAATTGCTTTTTCACAGTTTGGCTCCATTCTTAAATAAAAGATATGCAAAGCATTTAAGAAAATTGTGCATCCTATGGAATATATGAACATTTGACTACTTTAAATTTGCCAAGATCTATACTGTCTTATGGGAAATGATAGCACTAACAGACCAAAACAATTAAATGGAGAACTTTGAAATGCTTACTTCCCAAGACCTAAAAGATAAAAATACATTTGTCTAAAAGTGATTTTAAAGCCAAGGATTTCAAGGTGCTTTTTATTTGCATTGCAATCTACTCAATCTGTATGGAGCACACATAATTATAACTTGTCTAAGTGAAATGCAAGTGGCATAGAGCAGTAAACCTATTATTAACTCCTCTCCTTGTCCTAGCTCCAAACTGTAGATATGGTATATTTGTATTACTGCTTGTGTTCCAGACCAGTTGTGTGGGGTGTTGAAGTCTCAGCATAGAACACAGTGCATTTATTCAGCAAGATAAAACAGAAAACTTTTCTACACAATTTGGAGAGGGAGAGATACAACATGTTGTATGAATTACTCTGATTCCATTATAATAGGCACAAATAATAACCTTGATAACAGTGAGCCAGAGATCCAGTAAATATATGCATAATGTGGTACCTATGCATATTAGAAGCTTGGTCAAAAGTAGGGGTGTTAAGAGCAGGGCTGAGGAAGCACCCATCCAGGGTAGAGCCTGTGTATATTTGGTTGCAAGACTGAATTGTCTTTTATATAGCAGGCTAACTAACTTATTGTTGGTGAGAGTGGCAATTACTTCTCCACTTTCTTCCCTCCTTGAGTGTCTCAGTTAATTGTGTTTGTTTTTGCAGCTTTCTAAATCTCATTTACAGAGTTTCTGCAAACTGAAAAAGCTATATAACCTTTTAAAATGCATATCTTTATTAGAATGTTTTCTGTGATATATTTTAACTAAAAATTGTATTTGTACTTTTCATTCTGACAATAATCAGATTTAGTGCTGGTACAAATCGGTATTTTCTATTGCAGATATATGTTATACATTGTATGCATAGCACATCTATATATCATTAATATGGATACTATAAAGAAAATTGCAAATACAATACATAAGTTCAATAGATTTACTATGAGAAATATTAACATGGGGTAATGTAAGGACCTAAGGAGTCTACATTCGGCTTGTGCATTCCAGTTTGATGTTATGAATTGTCTATACCTGTCCTATAACAGTCTTTTATTGTGTTCTGCCTCATGCTTCTTGTGCTAAGGAAGCAGGGGACAGGATCCATAGATCTATTTATGAATAGGTCAGTTGTTAAAAGCTATCAGCACCTGAATAAATCTTACCGGGGAGAACAAAAGAGCACCTGACTCCTAGATAAAACTTTTTTTCTCTAAACTCTTCAGGGGACTCTGGATTTCAAGAGAGTGGGCACAGAACAAGAGATCAGTTGTTAGTAGTGCGGTATCTTAAAACTGAAAAGCCTGACAGCCTCTCCTAAGGGAAGCTAAGAGAAAAAAACCACAAGAAGCCTGGATAGGAGAGGGGAACTTAGGGCCATGCTTTCACAAAAAAGGGGTGCAATTGAGGAAGAAAGATGGTACCTAGAGAGGACAGATTTCATGATTAAAAACAAAAACAAACCCACCCCTTGCTACATTGGGATCCTTGACTCCTTCAAGGACTCCAGTGTAAGTCCAGAGAGTGTTGAGAAACAAAGATGTGCATATTTTTCAGTCTGGAGCTTTATTTATTTATTTATTCATTTGGGGTTTTTTTAAATTAATTAATTCATTTATTTATTTATGTGCTCTAACTAAAATTAAGTGATAGGTTTTGGAAACTTTTATAGAACCTAAGCTTGTTTGCTTCTATTAACATGTCCCTGAACGGTAATCTAGATAGCCAACATAGTGAACTTGCAGAAAGGGATTTTTTAAAGCTACTGAAATAGTCTGTGCCAGTCCTGAATGCCAAAAGAGCCTGTGCTTGGGAGATGTGCCAGAGATACCAAGCAGAGGACCAATACAAAAACCTATTCATAACGAGGGAAGTCTGAGGCCAGGTACAGACATTACACTTTTACTGCTAAAAGTGATTCGAAACCAGTCTATGCCTATAACAAAACAGACGTTCAGCACATAAAACTGGTCTATACCAATAACAGAACAGAAGCTTGCCACATGTAGACTGGTTTAAAAATAACAGAATCCAGTCTAATCTTTGCTACCCCTGCCTCCTTCCTCCCACCAAAGAACAAATGTGTGTTCTGTTCACTACTGATCTAAACTATGCTGCTTACAGAAAACCGTGTAACTTACTGATTTCCACCTTGGGCTTTTTGAACGTCTATCCCTAGCCTAAGTGTGAAACCTAAATACGGCAGGAACAGTACTTAAAAGGAGAAGCTCCACCAGGATTGTGACAAGTTCAGAACTCCAATTATATTAATTATTACCAGACTGTAGAAAAACACAGAGAAGTTCTTGTCTGTGAAATGCTCTTTGCCAGTGATGCAGCAATTGTTAGTCATTCAGAAGCAGGACTGCAAAGCCTCATGCATCGCTTTTCCTGTGCTTGTGAAAATTTTTGTCTGACCATTAGCCTGAAGAAAACAGTACTCATGGGTCAACAAGTTGACCACTTTTCTGAAGTAAGAATAAATGGTGAAAGCCTGGAAGTGGCTGAAAAATTCACTTACTTGGATTCCATGGTCTCGCAGAATCTTGGCTTGGAAGCCCAAATTAATGCTTGCTTTGGAAACTTCAAAAGAGAGTTTGGAAAAACAGAGTGCTCACTCTGTTGACAGAAATGTCCATTTACAGTGCTCTCTATTGCACAACAGTAAAATGTGGACTCCTTATGCCAAGGAAGAAAGAAAACTGAATAGTTTCCATCTTTGATGTCTCTGCCATATGCTAGACATAACATAGCATAACAAAATCTCCAACTTTGCTGTCCTGAAACAGACCAAGATATCTTGTGTATTCATGCTCCTGGACAGAGATGCCTCTGTTGGTTAGGACATGTGAACCGTATAAGCAGTGCCTGAATTCCCAAAGATATACTCTATGGTGAGCTGGACACTGGTACATTAGCTTGGACAGCCCAAAGTCCATTTTGTTGATCTCTGCAAGGAAAACTTTTGGGAGCTGTACATTGATGGCCACCACTAGGAATAAATCGCTTTAGACAGCTGCAAGTGGAAAGCCGCCATGAAGCAAGGCCTAGATCACTTTGAGATGGGGAGGGTCAATAATGAGAAGAGGCATCAGAGGCGGAAAGACAAGATGGCACTCAGCATGCCAGCGCAAGCTCAACCAAGCTTATATATCCAACTAGGCTGCTTGTCGTGCATCAGACTCACCCACTCAAGAAGCTGTGGTGGTACCCAATAACCAAAGGCGCAATCTCTGTGATCTCCTAAGACCAATGGATGCCAATGACGATGATCACCAGATACTGGAGATCCTAAGAGTGAATATCAGAGTAACATCAGTTGATATATTTTTTTCTGAAAGAGGAGATCTCTGTTTTTTTGCTTGTACAAACAAACAGTGCAAAACTCTGATATCTCTATACTACATAGCACAGCACCAGTCATGGGTTGGAAAGCCCATATCAGTGTTAGTATGTAATAAAAAATAAAGCTCTTTCTGAAGTATTTTAACCTGGTGAAAGGCTCGAAAGTAAGTGTAGAAAGGAAAAAAGTCCCTAATTGTTTTAAGTTGGATGGGGAGGGGGAAATCAATGAGGTTTTGTTGGTATTTTTTCAGTCTCATAGCACCTTGTAGGGAATAAAATGCTAATGCTTTGGTTGAAATGATGGCTAAAAATGGTATTTAGAGGTTTGCTTTTGGGAATTGGCTTGTAAGTAAAATAGATATTGTATTAGAACAATGGTCCAGGGTGATGGCAAGGGTTAATTTTTTTCCAAAACCCTGTTTGTGGCAAAAGTCTTCTTCAAGGCCTACTGTGTCTTACATAGGCAAGCAGCAAGCAGGCACTCAGGCTGGGAAACCAAAGACATATACCACGCTGGTCCATAACAGAGATAAGGGACTCTGCCACATTGGCTAGGTCACAGTGCCCAGCTGCAATTCCTTGGGTTTTCTGGTTTTGGGGGAACAGGCCAAATAACCAGAAATAACCAAATTAGGATGTATGCACGTGATAGGTTTGTGAAACAAAAGAATATGCTGACAGGACAGAATGTGGACAGTATGACGACCAGAGGGAAACCAATTAACGATGCCCAAAGATGAAGAGTCATCAGAGGAGAAAGAATACAAAAGGAGGGATTTCAGAGCAGTAAAGGATCCCTGAAAGGGGAACCCGAGGCCACCATGGATAGAGGGCACACCACCAGCCCATCTCACCCACTCCACGGGGGGCATGTGGGCCTCAGCCTTTGACCTCCAGGCTGCTGACATCTGACATTCAAGAGAGAACCTCAGAGTGAAGCTCGCATACTGGCCAGATATACCTTGACTCTGTGAACCCTGGGACTGGTAGATATAGAAAAGTTTGCATTATTCTTATCTGTTATCACTGCGTATCAATATAATTTGCCTGTTATCAAATGTAGAGGTCATGATTGGTCTGAGGGTTTGGGTCTGCCAAGGTATCTGGGTCATAAACCTAGTGCCAACAGAGATGACACCAGAAACGTAATATTTCTTCCTGCACATTAATTATTTTGGGGAACAGGCCCAAATCTGTTCTGCAGTTGTTGTTGATACAGTTCTGTGCAGATGGAATATTTGTCTGCAGAAGTGTAGATGTTGAAATTTTAATGCGGAGTGTGACAGGGGGCCAGAGTGTGACAGATTGTAACAAAAATTATGATGTTACACAGGCAGGAGGCTGCCCGTTTACTACCTCGACACCAGGGGTTGCTATCCACCACTCTAAACCTCCCCTACATCGTGGCCATGTACCACACATTCAGGCATTCTCTGTGCTGCAAAGTAGCAGCGTGGGGGTGGGGGGAAAGGGTGAGATGAGGTTTGATCCTGAGAGATAAACAAAACCCATGCAAAAAAAAGTGGGGCAGCACACGTGGGGACAACCTGCGCCAGCCAAAACCGGTGCCTGGCCAGCCAGAGCCACACTCTGCCAGCTGCCAGCCAGGTTCTGAGCAGCAAGATTGCCACTGCTGCAGCCCCAAGAGGCCCCCAGGACTCCAGGTAAGACTGCTGGGGAAACAAACATCACAAAATGTGCTGCTGCTTCTTGTCCCCAGGGAAACAAATATCCGTGCTCTTGTGGACAGGGCCTCTATTTTGACCGAATGGGTTTTTCATCTGTCATTTAGTCCATTTTATTTTTTCCAGATTTATAGACATTTTAGACACTAGACATTAGCGATGGAAGGGACCTCGAAAAATCATCAAGTCCAGCCCCCTGCCCCAGAGGCAGGAAGTCAGCTAGGGTTAAAGGATCCCAGCAAGATAAGCATCCAAACGTTTCTTAAAGGAGTTCAGAATAGGTGCCTGTACCACGTCTGGAGGGAGTCTATTCCAGGCCTTGGGGGCTCAGACAGTAAAGAAGTTTTTCCTTATGTCCAGCCTAAAATGGTCTTGAAGAAGTTGGTCTGTGTCATCCCTTGGTGCACTCTGGTAAACAGCTGTTTCCCCAGATCCTAATGCACATCCCTGAGGTACTTATAGGCTGCCACCAGGTCACCCCTGAGGCTTCACTTTTTCAGGCTGAAGAGTCCCATGGCTCTCAGCCTCTCTTCATAAGCCTGTACTCTAGCCCTCTGATCATGCACATGGCTCTCCTCTGGACTCTCTCAAGCTTCTCCACATCCTTCTTGAATTGTGGAGCCCATAATTGGATGCAGTACTCTAGCTGCAGCCTCACCAAGGCTGAGTACAGCAGGAGGATGACATCCTGAGATTTACCTGAGAAGCATCTATTGATGCAAGCCAGAGTTTTATTCACTTTACCAGCTGCAACATTGCATTGGTGGCTCATGTTCATCTTGTGGTCAGTCATGAGCCCCAAGTCTCTTTCGGCTGTGGTGCTAGCGAGCGTAGCACTGCCAAGCCTATGAGCATGCTGCAGACTTTTCTTTCCTGAGGTGCATTGCATTTTTTTGGTATTGAACATCATTAGGTTTATATCTGCCCACTTTCTAAGCCTATCCAAGTCAGCCTGAATCACCAGCCTATCCTCAGGTGTGGACGCTCTACCCCAAAGTTTAGTGTCATCAGCGAACTTGGCCAGTCTGCTTCTGACACGAGTGTCCACAGCGTTAATAAAGATGTTAAAGAGAACTGGTCCAAGGATGGAGCCTTGGGGGAAACCACTGGTCACTGAGCACCATAATGATTAACTTCTGTCAGCTATTACTCTTTGGGTCTGACCTCGGAGCCAATTCCCCAGCCATCAGACTGTGATGTAGCCGAGGCCACAGTTAGCCAATTTTTCCATGAGGAGATCATGGGATACCAGATCAAAGGCTTTTTTAAAGTCCAGATGTCAGTCACTTCTCCCTTGTCCAGGTGATGTGTCACCTGGTCATAGAAGGAGATGAAATTGGTCAGGTAAGACCTACCCTCAACAAACCCATGCTGGCTGTCCCTTAAGATGTTGCCATCAACCAGCTTATCAAGAATGGTCTCTTTGATGATTTTTTCAGAATCTTACTGGGGATTGAGATCAGGCTGATTGGCCTGTAGTTCCCTGGATCTACTTTCCTCCCTTTCTTAAAGATGGGCACTACATTGGCCTTCTTCCAATCTTCAGGTACTTCACCTGAGTGCCACAAGTTTTTGAATGTTTTTGCCAATGGTTGGGCTATGACACCTGCCAGCTCCTTAAGTATTCTGGGGTATAATCTATCGGGACCAGCTGACTTGAAGGTGTCCAGCCTCACCAGGTGTTCCTTTACAAGGCTACACCAATGCTGGTTATAAATTCGCCTTCACCCTGGCTGTTCCACATCATGCTAGGCACGGCAGTCCCTTTGGGCTGATGAAAAACCAACGTGAAGTACCCATTAAGCAGTGTAGCTTTTTCCTGGGTGTCAGTCATCAGTTGTCCCATTTAGTTTAGCAGGGGTCCAATGTTACCCTTGCTTTTCTTCTGACTCCCCACATATCTAAAAAAGACTTTTTACTGTCCTTGATATGTGTAGCCAGATGGAGTTCAATGGCAGCCTTGGCTTTCCTGGTTCACAACCTACAGGTACACCAGTCCAGAATACTCCTCCTTGGTGGTGATTCCAGTCTTTCATCCTTTATAAGCCTCTCTTTTTAGGTGTAGGAGGTCCACAAGTTCCCTGCTGAGCCAAGAGGGTTGCTGTGCCCTTTTGCTACCCTTCCTCCAAGATGGGATGGACATCCCTTGTGCTGTCAGGATTGCTCCCTTGAGGAGCAGCCACTCCTCTTGGATTCCTCTCCTTGACAAGTCAAGGCCCCTTAGGGCCTCAGCAACAAGCCTCCTGAGCTAATCAAAATCAGCTTTCCTAAAGTTGAGGACTTGTGCATTGCTGAGTGTCTTGCCAGCTTTGCAATGGATAGTAAAAGTGATTAGCTAGTAGTCACTATCACCCAGCTTTTCTTCGATTCTTAGGTCACTGACTAGATCATCTCCTTTGACCAGTACCAGGCCCAGCAATGCTTTACCTCTTGTTGGTCCATAGACTTGAGTCAGGTAGAGCTCATCCACACATGTGAGGAAACTTTGCAACCATTCAGATTTGGCTGAGTGCTCTTCCCATGAGATGTCCAGGTAGTTGAAGTCTCCCATGACAACCATGTGCTGAGAGCGTGCAGCCTCAGCCAACCTTGGCGAATTCCTGGTCTAGCTTTTGTCCCTGGTTAGGAGGTCTGTAGTAGACTCCTATCATTGTGTCCCTTGTGGCACGTTCTCCACATCACCCTCCCTAGGTGCCAATGTCAGCCTGTAGAGAAGTGTAGCTTTCGTTGACATAGAGAGCTACACCCCCACCCGTTTTATCCACACAATCTTTAGGGCTGATATATAGCAGGTAAAGTCCAACACTCACAGTGGAGTTTTAGAGTCCAAGAGCATAGATTTGTGCAGGAAATATTTTAGGATAGTTTACTTACTGTTGTCATTAATTCACACAGCTTAACTTCAGTTAAAATCGGAGAAACAAATCCATATTTCAAAGGTTACAAGGGCTGATTTGACTCCCCTTTATTAAAACAGTGCTTTTAAATTGTTAGAAATAGAATGGAATATAGATTATTTCCTGTGTTTTTTCCCTGATACCACTTTAGCCTAATTGCTATTTTACACTGATGTTTCTTTTGCTTCTTCTCCTCTATAATCTTCTATATATTATATTTCTTTCTGTAGAAAACATGCAGTAGCTTATTCCAGTCTTTGAAAGCTGATATCAAACTTCCAAGCAAGAAGTCACGCCTGTTCAGAGATGGTTTTCTCCTTCTTGACATTGTTAATAAATGTTTACTTGGTTGTTGCCACTATATTTCCATTAATTGCATGCCAGGGCACCTGCAGTTTCATAAATGATGACATTTTACAGGTATTTTTCTCTCATATTTTCAAAGAATGTGAATCCAAAACAGGGAAGTAGACCTTGTGTTTTAAATCGTGCTTCCTATTTTCACACATAATATTATAATTAATTAGTTTTCTGTTATTTGGAGCTGCAGTCATAATACTGAGAACCTTCCATGCTTTGATTAAGACACATTATAATAATTATTGATATTTAAGGCTTTAATATATATTTGAAAATGTTATATATTTCCATGACAGATCAGTGGCCTGCAACTGGAAGGTTGCAGTTTTGATGGAAATCGGCTTTCAGAAAATCAGCATGACTCTCCCAGCGTGTCATCAGTGCTCCCTTGTTACATGGCCTGGATTGCGCAGGTACTATATTATTGAAGTCCCTAAACTTTAAGCCCAATAATTAGCCATTTTCCTTCTGTAATAACTTTCCAGAGTGTGCCTCTTCTTCTTTAATAATCGTCAAATCATCATCTGGTTTCAATTTTAAAAAAGCTTTCTTTTTGTGTAGTACAAATGATTCATTGGCATTTGGTCAATTTCTGAACATTATAGTGCAGGTTTAGAGGGAGACAGTATAAACAAAAAAAGTATTCTAAACCAAACTAATTATTTTTCTTTTCTCTATTTTAAAGACATGAACTTAATATTTAAAACACTTATTAAAGTATTTGGGAATTCTTGATTAAAGAAAATTTGAAGTCTGAACACCATGTGATGTAAAAACTGACATTAAGAACTTCTGTTTACACCTAGTAAAATCAAATTCTAACATTTCTTGAAGTGCTTAAGATTAAAGCAAAACAAGTAATCCAAACAGGACAAATTGTAGCTCATGTGACTTTCTAATTACAGTAATAATTACAGCAATAATCTTTGTTAAATACAGGAATCAGAAGCAGCAAAATAATATACTTTACATGCAAATTTCTTGTAAGTATGGGTTTGTATTACAGCATGGGTGTCAAATATACAGCCCATATACCATTGCATCCAGTGATGGGCTACCAGAAATGCACACCCTTGGCACCACACTGCTGCACACCTCTGGCACTGTAAATAGGCCAGGGCTCCACACCACCAGGCAGCCACATGGAGCCAGGTTTGGGTGGCAGTGCAGAACACTGGCCAGTTGTCAGTGCCAGGGGCATGTAGTAGCACAAAACTCTGGCTAGGCGGTGGCAGAAAGCTGGGGGTGTTCAGCTGCATGGAACCATATTCAGGTGGCAGCATAGACCCAGGTAACTGCCACCCATAGCCTTGTCCATGTCCCACTGCTGCATGCCCCTTGCCTCCAGCTCCTCATTGCTTTATGAATGTGGCTCTGTTCAGTTGTATGCCTTTGGCTCCATGCTGTTGTTTGGCCAGAGCTCTGCACCGTGGCATGCCCCTGGGTCCTTGCTGCCCAAACATGGCTCCCTGCAACCAAAGTCTCTCCCACTCCTCCCTGGATGTACAGTGTGGCCCAGTCCCAGGCCTGGGAGGGGTCCTTGTGGTCTGGATCCAGCCTGGGACCTGGAATAAGTCTGACACTTCTATCTTAGTGTTATGCTTAACAGAACTATCAAAGTTTATATTTATATATCATATACCTCCTTCTTATAGAACTCTTGATTTTTTCTGTGTGTGTGTGTGTGTGTGTATAGGTATACACACACACACAAAAGCAAGAGTTATATAAGAAGGAGGAATGTGGTTTCTCTTCTTCTCCTCTTTTACACTAAACACAGCTAGATTCATTATTGCCCATTGCTTTCCGTTACTTTAGCACTCATTGTGCGAACAAGATCCCATACAGCAGACATGATTGGGAAGCAGAGGACTGCTGTGTGACAGCTTAGTGAACTCTGCATTATTGGAACAGTTGCCTGGCTGCCATTGTTTAATAAGTTTAATAATCAGGAATGTGTTGAGAACCCTATATTTACACTTAATCATTCAGTTTTAATTGATTTTAGCCTGCTGTTACCAAGAGGTAACAACACTTCTAGCTGCATATCTGGAAGCAGACTTTAAGCAAGCAGCAACTGTACACATTAGCTGCAACTGTACTAGACATTTTTCTTAAAACTTCCCATTGTGCTTCACTCATAGTATTAATGGAGGCTGAGGTAGCACAGGTGCTAAGGTGGAACGTTGACAGCCCAGAGGTTGCAAGTTCAAGGCCATAGCAGAAGTGCTTTTGGCAATGTCCATCAAATTGTAACAAATCTGTGAATTTTGCTAATCACCTTGTCCGGGGTGGAAGAAAAGTGATACAGGCTGATTGCCAAGTTAAGACCTAGCCTGAGAACACAGTAGTTGAAATACTATCAGGTCTACAGTAGCACTTGCACCATTACTATCATCGATGAAATGTTGACAGTTGAGTAGTTATAAAAAATAGGTTACTGTAGACATGATTATTGAAACAGGAAAACTTTGAATCTTACACTGATGCTTCAGTGCAGCTAAGTATGTATCATACATACTTAACATTAAGATTGTAAGACCATCTTTATTCAGCAGAGCACTTAAACATGTTAAAGATAAACATGTTCTTAAGTGTTTAGCTGAATCACAGCCTGCATTCTGTGTAGAGATAACATCCAGTTGTTCTAGGCAATAGATTTGCCTAGAGACATATGCTGATGAGACCATTCAGTAACCATTGAATTTAGCTCCTCAGTGTGCCTAGCTTCGCAGCTGGGTAGCAACTGAAAATGGCTACCTGGGCAGAAATAATAATGAAACACAAACCAACAATGTAAACCAAAGAGATACCTGGATCCTTTTCTGCAATAATACCATAGAAAATACCTGATGGATAACAACTATGAATCTTTTATTTTCTATATAGTTCTCAGACTGTGCACTTAACTGAAATTCCTAAGCACTGTCTCTCACATGGTCTCAGACTGGCTGTTATGTTGCCATAATCATGGACCTTTAAGTTGGTTCCTAGGACTTGCTCACCCCATGTTATACTGTCAACTTTGGGTGTATTACAATGTTGGGAATCTAAAGGAACATACTGTAATTGATACCCTACTGTCCAGAAATAACAGTCTCCTGACTTAGCCAGTGTTCCTGGAGTTCATGTCTTCCCCAACTTTATATGAAAAAGAAAAGAAAGCAGCATGGATATAGTGCTTCTCAGAGCAAGCGAGGGTTTTCGTTTTTTTAGTTTTTTGACTATTAATATAAATTACATTAGCACTATTGTAGTAGACTAATTCAGCACATGAAGTTTCTATAGCTTGTTTTTCTGAGAAGGAAGTAATGTAGGGGAAAAACTATGGTACTATATATATTGAATGCAAGAAACTGATGTTAATATAATATACAAAAGGAAGGATGTTTTGGAAATAATAAATTAAGCCATTTTGCACATCCTGTGTATTTTGCCACACAAAATGCTGTGTTCAAGTCAAAGTTGCGAAGTACAATACTCAAAAATTAAGATCCTAATATAATCGAGGTTACTTGTGCAACTTAAACTTGGCTTTGTGTTTATCTAGCATGCACAGTGCTTAATTATGTGATCAATTTCTGTTTTTGTTATTGGATCCATGCCTCACTTAGTGAACAGGTAGAGAGCATTCACTGAATGTATCTATTCAATACTTTTTATCAGCATCAATCAGTGTGAGGCACCATGTCTTATTTAATACTTGGCATCCACTGAATTTTAATTTTCTTGTAGTCTTTTCACAACATAAGAAGTTCCACAGTGGGTCAGACCAAGGGTCTATCTAGCCCACTATCCTGTCTCTGACTGTTCAGATGCTTTAGAGGAAGAATATAAGAAATAGTGCAGATGCAGAGTGACTCAGTGTTTTCTGTCTCCTTCCAGCTACCAGCAGTTGTCAATCCTGAGTTTGGTGTATATCCCTAACAATTGGGTTTAATAGGCCCTAATGGACCTATTTCAATCTGTATTATCCTTTTTTGAATGCAGTTACAATACTAGCCTTCCCAATATCCTGTGGCAATCATGAGTTGATTATATATTGTATTAAAAAAAATACTTCTTTTGTTTGTTTTAAACCTGCCACCTGATCACTTTATCTGGTCTCTTCTTGTATGAAAAGAGACATAGTGAATAATAATTTTATATTCATTTTCCATAAGTTTCATGATTTTATAGCCTTCAGGAAGAGGATAGACAATACAGTGGCTGATCAGGCAGGGAGCAGAAAGCAAAACAGCAAAGTGGGCAGGACTAATAGCAGCCAAGCAGGCACGGGGCTTGGGGGAGGGAACAAAAAGCAGAGCAGCTGATCAGGCTGCGGAAGGTGTGGAGAACTGGAGTGGCACTCAGGAAGGTGTGGAGCTAATTTGTGACGTCTTAAAAACGTTGACTCCCACTGTACTACACAATCCTAATGTCCAACATAGTGTCTGTCTTGTGTTCCAAGAAAAATAGTTTTTAATAATAATTTTCAGATTAAAAGAAGTAATCCAAAATCCACATTTTCCCATGATCAAAGTGAAACACCATTATATATGTATCTCTATATAAGAGGTGTTTCATTGTAACCACAGGAAAATGTGGATTTTGGGTTACTTTTTAAAATCCAAAAATTGGGAGTGGGGGAGGGGGTTATCAGAGAAAACCAGGATCCCTGGTGTTCACATTATTAAAGACTATGTAATGCATCAACAATAGAAGTTAAATTAATGTTGAATCATTTAAATTGCTGAACAGCAGAGTGCTATAGTTATTAGGAAAGTTAAGACAGCTGTGGAGTGAAGTCTTAGACCAATAAACACAGTTTTCTTGTGTCATATCTGCAATTTCATATATTCAAGTTTTTGTAACTTACAATACTGTGGTAGCTTCCTAGTGCATACCATCATTCAGTTTATGTGCAACTTCTTTACTATTCTAATGAGTCATATTTTCTGTCTTCCTTCATTATGCAGTTGCTATGATGCTTGAGCCTGAGCAGCAAGGCATGCTGGTAGACTTCTCAAAATAAGGAGCTATTGCCTATGAATGGCAAACATCTCCAAATTGGTTCAGAGACCTTATTTTGAGAGTGTCTTTGTTGAAATTGCGGCTTCCCGAGTTGGCAGAACTTGGGAGCACAGCAGAGGTGACCCAGCTAGTCTCAGGAAGTGTAAAGGGAAGTTCCTATCAAGCTTGTACAGTCACTGGCAGCCAGCCAAAGTGTAGCATTAACATTTTCTTTAAAAGGAAGCCAGTCTTTTTCAGCCACTGAAAGCATCATGAGCACAGCTAGATATTCTGCATGCAGTATGCCCTATTAAGCAGATATGTAGTGATGGAAAACAGAAAGGCATGGGGCAAAAAAGACATTATTTACAAAAGAGAAAAGTTAGTGTGTTATATTTATAACACAAACTTAGGAAGACTTAAAGTTCCAGCCTAATTGAAGTCAATGGCAAAATTTACATTGACTTCAATAGTTTAAGGATTTCAACTCGTGTTGAAAAGGTGGGGGAAGTTGATTTACAACAACAAAAGTACCATTACCAACACCCTTCAAACATGGCATAAGACAAAGGATACAAAACAGTCATTGTTTTTGTATTGCCTCCTTTCCTTTTTTGAGGTATTTATCTGTTTGCTAAACAGTGGAGTGTCACTAACTCATGCATCTCTGATTTGTACTATAAAAATCCTGGATTTTGTTCCAGGTCCCTATATAGACAAGTTACATGTTTTATTATTTGGTTCACTATGTTCTTTGGCATTTTTTTGTAAACACAAAATGAGGTTTTAAGTGCTGTAGGGAGTATAATTCTATTACTGCACAGTGCTAGAATAGTATCAAATATTGAATTCAGTTAAACTAATCAGTAAGGCCGTTGTTTAAATGCTGGAATAACTGCTGCAAAAAACCTAAGAGCTAGTTTGAGTTTCTATACCCAGTTTTATTGTCCTACACAGCTGTCAGTTACCTTGCAACTGGCAGTGCCTAGGAGCAACTTGTGCCTCACAGTTCTTCTCAGTTCCCATATTGTTCTGGGAGTGCAGAGGGTATTTTGCTCTTTAGAGGACAACATGTTTTGCTCATCAGGATGGAAAAGAAAAAGACAAAATCATAGCTCAAACTATCCCTTACCCACATGTCCCTTCATAGCAATCATTTACAATACAATTATAATCTATGTGTTAAGTAACATTGCTAATAATGTAAAACATCAATGTAAGTTCATGGATGACTATATCGTATCAGCAATAACAGTCCACATGTCCAAACCTGAGGCTCAAGTGTAACCCATAAAATTGCTATTTAGATACCTACATGGAAAATAGTACAGCCAAACAACACCTGCTGCAAATCAAATCAAAATTACTGTAAGGATGTTTGATTTTGTTTCGTCTGGTTTGGTTTTGTTTTTTAAAGGCAGTATTGTATAAAGACTAATAAAGGCATCAGCCCAGTTCAATTTTAACTAATAGTCAGTAATTTTAAATATGTTTGCAAATTTCACATTGTTGTAACAAGTGTTTGCATTTTGCTTCTGATGTTTTCTATATTACATTGAAGATTACCTTTGATTTCAGTTTTCAACTAT
Organism: Crocodylus porosus; assembly: GCF_001723895.1. Lineage (NCBI taxonomy): Eukaryota > Metazoa > Chordata > Crocodylia > Crocodylidae > Crocodylus > Crocodylus porosus. Next base: position 178,240,968 of record NW_017728906.1, on the reverse strand, counting down.
GTTACAGTGAAAAAGTGGGGAAGGGAGAGTACGTTAATTATATAATAATGACTAGATCCTCTGTTCTGAGTGGTGCCTATCACCTTTAAGATCATCTAATGCTGAGTACCATGCCAGCCAGGCTTAGTACCACACCAGGCTTAGTACCATACCAGTCAGTTACAAAGGTTGGGCTAGCTCCCTGTGTATTAGAGGAACAGCACTCATTGCTTAAAGTGTGCAGCATCCATGAAACATGTTAAAAGAACTGGGAAGAGATGGCTACTGCTCACCAGTGGCATCTCAAAGTGAAGTGGAAGTTCATATCCTCCAGCAGACTGCCATCTCCCCAAAATTACTGTCTTTTTTCAGTGAGCCAGTCATAGCCCTGTTGAAGTTAGTGAGGGCCTTCGCTTCAGCCAGTACAAAACCAAGCTCTTAGGCTGGAAACAGATGTTGCTTTTGTACCACCTTAAAAACATACCCTGGGAACCCCCTTTCTGGGGACCAATGATGACATATTTTCTGCTGATCGATCGGATCAGCTATGCTGGGATATTCGATACAGCTGATGTCTCAACAAAAAGATCTTAGTCATCCCCTTCCCTACTGTTTAACTCAGCACAGATGACTCCCTATGTCAGAATATAGAAATGATTATTGTGTTATTTAAAACACGGCACCCTTGTCTTTCAATTTCTACCTACTGCAGGATAGAAAATAAAAATATTTGCAATGATTCCAGTTAAAATGCATGCAGTTACAACTTTGCAAAATAGTGGCTTAAATGAGAGAATTGTGTTGGAAACAGATTTTAAACATCTTTACATTGGAAAGTGTCAGAGAAGTGGTCATGGCAGCTGATGCTACCTGCTTTCAGTAGTTAATGTGATATGCTATCATGTATTTTTTATTCTTAAGTTTTGAAGCATAAATTGGCAGGGCACAGTTAGGAAAACTCATGTACTTGGAAGTCTAGAAAAACAGTTTTTTAAAAGAAAAAAAATCTGTTCTGCAGGGAAGCCTTCTCTTCCTTTTTTGTAGTCCTAGTCAATAGTAGAGTATTCTCCTGATACTTACTAGAGGTTGCAATAATCACGTTAGAATTTACTGCCCTACTTTTGAATGCTTTGTCATCAGAGTCTTCTTGTATCATTTTGTTATACCTATTGTCTATTTAAATGATAACTAAGGGTGCTTTATTGACAGGATGCATATGGTCCTTATTCTCCAGAGGAATGCATATCCCTGCCAGTCTACACTAGTGCTGAAAGAGACCGGGTGATGACAAATATTGATGTCCCATGTGGACAAAACCAAGACCAATGGATCCAAAGTGGAGCTGCATTATTTTTAAAAAATCAGTAAAATATAACTGAATTTGTTATTTTAATTTGTTCTTGCAGCTAATAATCTCTTAAATATCTGAGCTGTTTATTGTAAGATAGTCAAGTTTTACTATATACATATCGTTAATTCTAAAACAATGCTACATAAATATGTGTTTTATATACCAGAAAATAGTAAAACAAATGTATTTGAACTAGAATAAACTGCTCTTTTGAGGGCTAGTATAAGAATTAACCACAATGCTGCTGTACCAAACACACCAAAGGGCAATTTCTCACATTGTGACATGATCTATTTCCTATTCTGATTTTTTGCATTTTGTGTTTTGATTATTGCAAACCCATAGAGGTTGAACATAAATGCAAGTCAAAATGTTTCCTCTGATCTGTTTATTATATTTGTGTTCTGTCTGTACTATTATATTTTTTATAAGACCACACTAATTTAATAAAAGTAGTTGACAAGTATTAATATTAATGGTAAGCAAACTGTATTATTTTTACTTGACAAATTGAAACCATTTTTGCTGCTTTCTTTGTTAATGATCATAGTTTCATAGTTGGTAGGGTCGGAAGGAACCTGAGCAGATCATCTAGTCCTACCCCCTGCCATGGCAGGGAAAAGTACTGCCAGCAAGGTCTTTGTCTAGCCTCCTCTTAAAGACCCCCAGGACAAGAGCCAGCACCACTTCGCTTGGAAGTTGGTTCCAGATCCTAGCCGCCCTGACAGTGAAGTAGCACCTCCTGATGTCTAGCCTGAATCTACCCTCTGCCAGCTTGTGACTGTTATTCCTGGTCACTCCTGGTTGTGCTCAGGGGAACAGGGACTCCCCCAATGCCTGCTGGTCCCCTCTAACTAGTTTGTAACAGGCCACTAGATCCCCCCTCAGCCTTCTCTTGTGGAGGCTGAACAGGTTCAGG
>NW_017728906.1:178229004-178238483 GCF_001723895.1 Crocodylus porosus | reverse complement strand
TGGATGCATGACAGGGTATGGTTGGCCTTCCTGACTGCATCCCCACACTGCCGGCTCATGTTCATCTTGCCATCAGTGATGACTCTAAGATCCTTTTCTGCCTCTGTACTGATGAGAAGGGAGTTCCCCAGCTTGTAGGTATGCTGCTGGTTCTTCCTCCCCAGGTGCATCACCTTGCACTTGTCAGTGCTGAAACCTGTCCTGTTCTCATCCGCCCACCCCTGTAACCTGTCTAGGTCCAAATGCAGCCTATTTCTCCCTTCTAGTGTGCCCATGTCCCCCCCCACATCTTAGCGTCATCAGCAAATTTGAACAGGGTGCTTTTTACCCCCTCATCCAAGTCACTGACGAAGATGTTGAACAGTGCAGGATCACTTACCTTCTGATCACATTTTCTTTGATAAATTGTATGATATTTCAGAGTTCTCAGACATACTATGAGTTAAGTGGGGTCACTCTTCGCTGCAGTTACCACACAGAAATTGTGCACATCAGGGGCAATAGAGTTATTTTACTGTGGCTCCAGCTACACATGTGCTTTACTGCAGAATAAACTAATTAGCTATGGGGTAAATTGTTACTATCTATACATGCGATGGTATTAGGCCACAGTAAACTAACTAACACCACTGTCGAGGCAGTATTTTATGGTGGAGTAATTAACTATGTTTAAACGCATGTGTGGATGCTAACCACAGGTCAGCCCAGCCAGAGGGCCAGACTGCTGCCTGCTGCCTAGCCACATGACTCTCCAATTTCAGTGCCCTTCTGCCCTAGCCATCCCCTCTGCCACTTGACGCTACCACCCAGATCCCAAGACAGAGCAGGAGAGGAGTGGCCCTGACATAAGCTGCTCCACCTTGGCTCAAATTCATAGGAGAGCACTGGTGACAGCAAATACTCCAGCTGGTAGGGGGGCACGAAGAGTGCTTGTGCCCCCCCTAAAATTGGCTCCAGCAGCAGCAGGTCGACAGTTGGAAGTGCCAGTGGTAGAAGTCGTCGCCAGCTGGCCACTGGGGAACCCCGCCCCCCCAGGTTGTACCTCACTGGAGCCCCCCCAAATTTTGCTGTCCTAGGAGCATCTGTAGATGCCACACCCAGAAGTAGTTTACTCTGGCTCAAACTCCTCCAGAGTTTATTTCCTCGAATTAAACACACGTGTAGACACACCCTGTAACTCATTAAAACCAATTGAGGTAAAAAAAAGCCCACCTTACAGATTTTTTAAAAGTAAATCCTCAGCCTCTTCACTGGCTTTTTTGATTCATGGCATTTTTGGTCCCATTTCCAGTTTGCACTTCTGAAGAAAGTACCTTATCCTGTCCTTTTTCCCAAATAACTTGCCCCACTCTTCTTAAACCATTTACATCTGTTTTTTGGCTCCTAGCTGGAAAACTTTCCAACTTTCTCATAAAATAAATCAGAAGCACTACAACAATTTGATATAGCTGCAGATCTAAATTTAAAACTGACTTGTGTTTAATTACTGAATGGATTTACTTAAAACATTTCAGAAAATTAACCTAAGCATCATAAAATTAGTTCTGAAACTTACAATTTTTCATTGGGAACAAGAGGATATAATCCTTATTAAAACCACAAATATCTGAATGATGAAGTTGCTAGAGATACTTCCATAATGTGCAAAATTACTCCGACAAAAAAAAGTAAAGTTGTAGAGAATATTCTATATAGTGGAGTAGTATTAAAACTTAGTGTTCTGGTGAAGATTAAAATAAAAAGAACAGAAAATAAATGTTTTTGAAATAGGATGAACAGGTTCCCTGGCACCTATGAGGGGACCTCTCCAAAGTCAATACCACGTGATAGAATATGTGCAGGACAAGAAATAAGGGGGGCATTGACATCTTAGGGACACTCTTTGGGGCTTATAAAGCGGGTAGTAGTGGTGAGCCAGGATTTAGAGCCTGGGAGTGGAGTTCTGTAAATCTGGCTGGGTGGAAGCTCCCCTGCTTTCACAAGTGAAACATCACATCAGCTGGTTTCTAATAATTCCAGGTTGTCTTTCCAGGATAGCCGTGATTTTAAGTGGACTCATTAAAATTAAGTGGACTCTGTCAGAACTATACGAATTAATTTATTAAACATATCTGTCCATCACCTACTTATTCAGGAGTTCAAGTTTTTTTCCCCCTCACCTTATAGCGTTTAGAATTTTTAGAGAGGTTACTTCAGGTATTCCTGATAATTATGGAACCATCTCCTTCACAGGGTTGAACTGTGGTTGTAACTGAGTTGATGAGTTCTCCTTTGACATCATTAGTCACTTGTTCCTTTAGGCGTCATTCCGTGTAAAGAGGTGTAGCAGGGCAGTTTTGTGTCTGGGATATCCACAACACAGGGGCAGTGCCAGCAGCCGAGGCACTGACAATACCAGTATGGTCATCTGCTTCTGCACCCTGCCGCACACATGGCACCTGGGGCTGTTGCCCCTGTTTCTCCTCTATCTCTCCAGTTATGCTGCTGCATAAAAACAGTGTTCTTAGTTTTCATTACCTCTGCCCAGAGGGTGGGAAAGAATCAAACCTTAATGATTCTTGCATGGTTTTTCATAGAGGTAATGAACTTATTTAGATTTGCTCCTCGTTTTGTTCCAAAACATATTTTGATTTCTGTATTAGGCTGAGGCTACATACTTGCCTATGTTCTTTCTGAAGTCTTATCCAAATGATATGGAAAGACAAGCTCATACCATGGATGTTAAGTCATTATTTTTTTATTTAGGCATGAACAAGTCATAGAATTATATAATAATAGAAAATGAGGGTTGAAAGGGACCTCAGGAGGTCATCTAATCCAACCCCCTGCTCAAAGCAGGGCCAGCCCCAACTACATCATCCTAGCCAAGGCTTTGTCTAGCCAGGTCTTAAAAACTTCCAAGGATGGAGATTCCACCACCTCTCTGGGTAGTCTGTTCCAGTGTTTTACTACCCTCCTGGTCAGAGAGTTTTTCCTAATATCTAACCTAAATTTCCTTTGCTGCAACTTTACTCTTTAAAGGTCTCAGGCTATGTTTGTGTGGAATTGATTTTGGAATTATATATAGGTGTTAACAGAGCTCAAACCATACTCTCTCTACTAAAAATGTGTTGATACATCCCACCCTCAACAATTGTGGCTTATGCACTGACCAGTGAGTACTGCTAGTCAAAAAAGGACTGCCTGCTGGAACTGGGGATATGAGGCACTCCAACAAATTATAAATAGACAATATATCTCAAAGAGTATCAATTACTCTGTTTCTTATAGCAGTCTGACAGACAGGGAACGTAATAGGTAAATACAAATTACTATTGCTGTGAATCAAAATTGCTAAACATGAAGTAGAAAAAGCTCCTGGGTAGACTTAAATTCCAAATAAATGCACAATGAAATTTTAAAACCATATTTCTCCGGTTTGAAGGTTTCTTCCTCTTACTATCTCATAGCAGTTAAGTGTTTATTGGTGCTGTCAACTGTCAGAATGCACACCATGCATTGCATTTAGGAAGTTAAAAGCGAGTCTACTGTCACATAACATTGTTGTGTTCTCAAACAGAAGAATAAATGTTTTTTGAAGAGTCAGATCTACTGTAGTCCTTTTAACGTCATTGCTGTTTGAGGCAACCGACCTTTCAGAGTGGAGAGCAGATTTTAGTTGTTCTGAAATGCAGATTTGGACAAAATATATATACTTTCTCTACATCACTCTATTTGGAGCTTGTAAATCTCAAATTGGCTCCTGAATCACCAGATAAAGTGATGTATTCTAAAATGGAATGAAACACATTGTATGATAGGGACTATTTCTATAGGTGACAGTGTGACAGGGAAACCCAGCAATAACATAGCTGTGGTGGAACACTAGTATGTGGTGGGTTCAAGAAGATTTGCAAAAGTTTTTTAGACCTTTGCAAAAATCAAAAGTGCAATAAGGAAAAAGTGTTCAGAATACAAATAGTTTTGAATACACATTGGTCACTTCCCCCACTTTTGCACCAGCAGTTCTTAATATGAGATCATTTCTTCTCAGGTGGAAATATGATTGTGGGAAATGAGAAAAAGATCCTGACAAAGGGTAATTTTCTTAATTTCATCTTCCAAATTAATTTTCCTTCACCCTTACCAGCCATTATTCAGTTTACTCCTTGTAAGACATTTGGTCATATATATTTGTTTGTTAGCAAGTGTAAAACAAAAGTTCCCAATAAAAGACTTCCTATCTACTACAGATGACAAAACCCTTGTTCAAGGGATGCTCTTTTACAGCTCTAGATTTCCTATTTCTAATCCTTATATCACTTATTTAATAGGTCTGGATAAGGATCAGGGAGAGGAACGTGGCTCTCTGAAAAGCTCTCAGACATACAAAGAGTCAAATCTTTTCACCAATGTGTTTTAGCAATATGAAGGAAAAAAATCCTTATTGGGACTCATTTTGACCAAAACTGCACCTTCAATTTGAAGTAGCAGAATGAAGTTCCACACCTGCATCACAAATGTGCATCTTTCTCTATGTCCTGGTGAAAGATTGGTTGTCATCTGGCAAAATTAGAGTGTTTTAAAAATCTCCACAGAACATCATCAAGATCATTTGCAGTTTGGTTTTTAAAATGACCTTTTATGTAATATGCATTGCTAAAGGACAATTTACTGTAGCAAATGTTGGCATACATCGCAGTACATACAAGTTAGTTTTCTTGCCACCAAAGCAAATTACATGACTGTCTGCGCAACACTTAATTTAACCCCAAGTCTCTGCAGTTCAGACATAGTAAACCATCTTGCCCACAGATAATTCCAGTTTAGTGGTCCAGTCTAGGAACTTATCTAAATAGCAGTAACCAGTTGTGTATAAGATGCAGTCCATTGCTTCCTGTTCATCTCTTTAGGATCAGCTGCTAAGTAGAAGCCTATAAAAAGAGCTACTTGTTCATCATTTCTTCAGGGAAAACCAAAAACAGGAATTTAACAAAAAGAAACCTCAGGAACAGTGACAATATTTCCTTCATCTTTTCTTCCATTGTTAACTTTGTATCTTTCTGAATCTCTCAGTACTTTCACACATCCTTGGGGAAGGTAATGAGGAATCTAGTGCTCATGAAATGTGCCAGATAGGTAATTCAGTCTGCAGAGCTGACTAAGATACATCTCTTAGTGGCAGCACACATTCCCTTCACACTGCTCCATCAAGATTCTTAAGCTCTGACATAGAAGGACCACCTCAAAGGGTAAGAAAGTGTTTCACACTTTACATCTATTATCTTTCTGCTGAAATTGCCAACGGATGCCAATGTTAGTGTTTTTGTGAAGTGACTGTCACATTGCTGGTTGCCACTAGATGGTACTGTGACCCAGCACCTTATAAGTGACTGTAGGAGAGCTAATGAGAAAAAGGAAATGCCTATAAATTGTATAAAATAATTCCAACATTGCAGCGTTTTGGCTTAAGAGAAATGTTCTCATGAGCACAAGAGAATAGACAGCTGAATATGAGTTGTAGTTAGTTCGAAAGAAGTTCCTTTTTAGAAGTAAAGTCTTCGTACCTGTTGTTTCCTTGAATCGTTTCTAGAGAGAGGTAGTTAGCCATGTTTGTCTAAAGCTAGGGCAGGGTGACACTTTGAGACTGACTGGGTCAGAGAGGCATAAGTTTGTGAAGGCAAAGTAGGCTCAAGCTTATGAAAATGTATGCCTCTGAACCAGTTAGACTCTATGGGTGTGTACATGGACTAACTTTCTGACAATTAAGTCAGCTTAACTTTTTAAAGTTGATTTAACTGTCAGAGCATATACACATATGTGGAGCGGAGTCAATTTGAATGCAGCACAAGATAATATACCTCTGAGGTGTATTGTCTTGAGTTGCATTAGTTAATATTGCCATGTATCACAAGATGGCTGTCATCATTGTCAAGGAGCTGTATGTGTATGTGCTCTGATATGGCTTAATTTAAGTCAACTTAGGTAAGTCACCTTAGTTTAAGTCGACTTAGATGTGTGTACTCACCCTAAGGTGTTATCCTGCCCTGCCTTGTGCCTGAATCATTTCTGAGGGCTATCTACGGGGCTATGAAACTAATAACATACTGCAGGCTCTTCTATTTCTAGCTCTTCCTTAGATCTCTAGGTTTTTTAATAGCAAAAATAAGTCAGATGAGCATTAGGTATAGCTGGAAATAATTAAGGACTTTCCAATAACTAATAGATGGACCTTTGTGACAAGAAATGGGAGTCATAGTTTCATAGTATCTAGGGTCAGAAGGGACCTGAGCAAATCATCTAGTCCGACCCCCTGCCATGGCAGGAAAGAATACTGGGGTCAAAAGACCCCAGCAAGATGTGCATCTAACCTCCTCTTAAACACCCCCAGGGTAGAAGCCTGCACCACTGCTCTTGGAAGTTGGTTCCAGACCCTAGCCGCCCTGACTGTGAAGTAGCACCTCCTGAAATCTAACCTAAACCTACCCTCTGCCAGCTTGTGACCGTTATTCCTGGTCACTCCTGGTAGTGCTTGGGGGAACAGTGACTCCCCCAATGCCTGCTGATCCCCCCTGACTAGTTTATAACAGGCCACAAGATCCCCCCTCAGCCTTCTCTTCTGGAGGCTGAACAGATTCAGGTCCCGTAGCCTCTCCTCATAGGGCCTGCCCTGTTGTCCCCTGATCATATGAGTGGCCCTCCTCTGGACCCTCTCCATACTGTCCACATCCCTCTTGAAGTGGGGCGCCCAGAACTGGACGCAATACTCCAACTGTGGCCTGACCAGTGTTGCATAGAGGGGGAGGATCACCTCTTTGGACCTCCCATCTCAAGAAGGAGAGCACCAGTCACCCTAACAGTGACTCTCAACCAGAGTATCATGACATCCTTTTGAGAGTGCTGCCTTACCACTACAACCAGGAAGAATTGCTCTGCTAGCTCTCTGTTTTCGGGAGACACTATGCAAGGCCAGACCAGGAGGTGGCTATGGAGATTCCAACCAGGGCCATGGAGATGAGACTTCCCTATTCCATTATCAGCATTGCCCTGGCCGTGCTGAACTATCCTTTCTTGGTTGCCTCTGGACTTTTCCTCTGTAGCCTTAGTTTCTTTTGCACATTCCAAAAGAAAATATCTCTTTTCTCATAAACTGGCACTATGTTTCAAAGAAGAATTTGAAATCCAGTGCATTATAAAAATATATCAAGTCATTTTTTATTTGATATTGGAGACAATACTAAATAGTAGCTGCTTGCAGTAATTAGCATCTGTAGTAGTACATTTTTGATGCCAGTGTCAGGAAAAGTCATCTTGTGTAGAGAAAAAAGGGCAAACAGGGAGTCCTGAGCAGGCCTGTGCTGTAACAGGAATTTAATTCTAATTTCAGGACTTAAAAATTCTACTTAAGCGGGGAGTTGAGGGGAGAACTGTTCATTGCTTCATCACTGAGATTTCTGTCTCAGTAGTCATATGCTACTAGGAGAAACTGTATACGCCTGTTGTGTGGCCAAGGTGGAAAATACAAACTACGAGTTACAGGAGCATACCTGACTTATCTGTCTGGGAGTGATTTCTGTCCATTTAGCTAAATTACAGCAGTAAATCCTAGTGTTGATGTTGAAAGCCATTTCATAAGGAGCCCTAAGTTCTATGAATTCTCAGATCGGTGCAAGGAAGGATTCTCCTCGAATTACGGATTGGAGTGGGAAGAGGCCCAGTAGGAGGAGGAATCAGACTTCTCCTAATGATTATCCACACCCCTGAGAATCCTCACTGATTTGATTCAGATGCAGTTCCAGAGAGGACATTAGCCTCTACTTTTTAGTGTCTACTTTCATATATTTGCAGGGAGCTTACAGGTACTGGCAACATGTAAGAGAAAAGTGATACATACTTTCCTTTCGAAAAAATAACCGTTATGTGACTAGGGCTGAGTATCTCTAGAGCGCAGTTCATCAATTGGGACTCCATATAGGTACCCTCTATCTGGGACCATTTCTCTTTTGTGGTTTTTTGCAATGCTTGGCTTCCAGTCTGCTTCCTCCCTGTTCTTCTCCCTGGATGCAGAGCACAAGGACTTCTCCCTCCTGTCTTTCCTGAATGAGCATTTTAGCATGGTGGCCTGGCTAAGTTCCCTGAGGTACCATCCCTCCCTGAGTTACTCAGGGGTGGGATGACTTTAACTGTATATGCACCCTCTTTGTGCATATACAGTTAAACACCCCAGTTTGCTTTTTATTTGTGAAAAGGACATTTGCCTGAAAGCAGGATCTTAGCATTTTAATGAGTTCATCTCCTCCTGCTGCTAATTCCTCTTGTGAAGTCATAGTCCCCTGAAGAACAAGCAGCAGGAACAGACAAGCTTTTAAGCAAACACAATCATGTTTTCATGCCCTTGACAATAAAAGGGAAACCAAAACTCAGGAGAATTGTTTAGTGAAGGTTCTTTATATTTGCTAGTGGTCATTTAAAGCTACTTTCTGATGGTCCTTTATGCCTCAACTTTAAGAATATTGGGTGCCTATGCATGAGCCAGGAGGCTGCTCTGATGCAGTAAAATTATAGCACATCAGAACAGACTTGATTAATTGAGTCCGCTGAAGCGTGATAATTACTGTGCTCCAGCCAGCATCCTGTCTTGTGTATCAGTGTCCCCTCACTTCAAAATGGCAGCAGGGGTGCTTTAAATAAAACTAAAGAACTTTAGATAAAGTGCCCCACCACCATTTTGAAGAGTAGGGACACTGATTCATGAGATATTCTGGGTGCTTTAATTAGAGTGGCTCTTGTAGTTGGTATCTGGTCTAATTAAAGCATCTCTGCCCCTATAGCACATGTAAAAGCCCCCATTATGATAAAAGGTGCTAATGGCTGGCCCATACATGCACAAGCACTTAGATTAACATTCTCTATAGAAGAATATAGAGGTGCCTGAGGCTTCTGTCAGAGAGCTGTGAATTTGCTGTTGCCCACCTCTAGCCAAGGAAACAAGATCCATATTTTGTAAATATACATGTTGTAAGTAAAAGACTCTGAGAAAATACCCTGACTATGGAGATTTCTGCCACAAACATGAACTGAAATTATACCATAACTTGACAAAGGGAAAACAGTATTTTTAGGGATAGTTCAGTTCACAGCACTTGTGACTGAAGTTACTTAACATGTATTATACGACAACAAAACCCAAGTGTCAAAGATCAAAGTCTTTGATTTCAGATGCCGATGGCAAAAGGTCAGATGGCAAAAGGTCAGAGATTTGGTAGTAAGTTACTTATGTTTTCTTAGTCATGTTATATATCTTTTTTCTTGCCTTTTTCATGTAATCAAGAAACGAATAACCACACTTTCTGCTTTTGTAGATACACGCTTGCTAATTGTTTATAAGCTCGATGAAAAAGATAACCAATTTTAAACGATGTCACCAAAGTTGCCATCAGCAAGGGGGCATGTCAAAGATCAAAGTCTTTGATTTCAGATGCCGATGGCAAAAGGTCAGA
>NW_017728906.1:178218816-178228734 GCF_001723895.1 Crocodylus porosus | reverse complement strand
TATAGTAATTGGTCACCTTTGCCAAGTATAACTTTGAAAGAACTTCCGCCCAAAGCAGAGAACTGCATATACACTCGAGAAGAACAGATTGTGCACAACAAATATTATCTCTCTGCCTATATATCTTTCTGGTGTAACCCCGTCTTGCCGGCCCGTCTATCTCTGTTGTTATCTTTCTTATCAAGAGCTCTCGGTATTCTGCAGACTGCAACAGCTTGTGTGAATCGCTCGGAATCAACTCTCTTACCCACCCTTTAAATGCTGGGTAACATGATATCTGCATGCTGTAACTGAATAAATCAACTCCTCTGCCTACGCTGCAAGCCATCAGTAGCGTAAGTAAAATAAACTTTTTGTGTAACCACTATGCTTTAAATCACCTGACTCCTGCCGTTAACCCCACCTGTCCGGTCATAAATCTCTCCTCGCGCCAAGCCGGTCGTGCCGACCCAGGCTTGCAGGTCAAGGGTGCACCGGTCATCGGGGCGCAACACCAAGGATAGGAATGCTTGAGTTGAATGGTTCAGAATTCCACTCTGACCAGCAGCATGCATGGACTGTAGTCATCCCAAAGCCGTACTTCAGTAATACCCAGTGGAGAATACTGCAATGACCAAGACTGTCTTTAAAGAATCATTGCTTTAAACATTATTTTAAAACATTCCTTATTACGCATCCCCAGATGGCAGACACCAGAAGGATTATCTGTCAGTCAAAATACTTGTTAAAATTTATATTTAGATGGAAAAACTTCATAAAGTGTTGGTGTCTATCAAGCACAGGAGTAACTTTTATTTAAACCATGATAGAAGGAGTTTCTATTACTCTTGCTCTTACAAATTCTAGGTCTATTTAAACACCTTGGGGAATATTCACTATCTGGCTGCATGCTAAGAATGTGGCTGAAAAGGTAGTACTAGCACAGAATCTTCTGAGGTCAAGATAGGAGCTAAGCAAGGCTGTGTCATCACCTCAACACTCTTATTCTTTACCGCAATGCTACATCTGACCACCAACAAGCTTTCAGTCAGAATGTAGTTAAACTACCAAATGGATGGTAAGATATTTAATCTCAGCTGACTCCAAGCCGAAACCAAGACCACCCCAAGCTCAATCATCAAGAGCCAGTATGCTGATGATACTGTACTGTGTGCTTATTCAGAAGCAGACCTTCAGGCAATCATTGATGTCTTTACCCAGGCATAGAAGAAAATGGGACCAACGCTTAACATTCAGAAGCCTAAGGTCCTCCATCAACAAGCTCTTAATGACTCCCAAAGCAAGTTTTATTTTCCCAGCTCAGTCTAGACATACACTTAAGAGGAGGACAGAGAAAATGCTTTGAGGATGTCCTCCAGGCCAACTTGAAAAAATGCAACATCAGCTCATGGAAGACTATTGCGCAGAATCACCCCAGATGGAGGAAGCATCTTAGTACTTCAAACCCTTACAATGACAACAGGAGACATACAAGTGGGAATGGCAGAAACAGCATGTTGCAGACTGAATCAATAATCGAGGCACCCACCCCACACACAAACACGTCTGAGTTGCAACAGTCTATCTTGATTGGCCTCATCAGCCATATTTGAACTCAAGGAAGACAATCATCCTCAACTGTGAGGGACTGCCAAGGACGACTGGGAGGTTATGCTAGAAGAGAGTGTGTGGAGCGTACAGCTAGTCAGAGCCAGTCTTCCTCTCTTGGTCTCTGAGGTGGCCTGCATCCAGTTCTCAATGCCTCCATCAGGCAGGTGATCAACAGAAAAAAAATGAGTGACACTGCAAGGCTTTCTCTAATCATGCCACCCCACTGCAAGGCTCTCTTTAACTCAGCTGAAGGGTTAAGAGGTTGAGGCATTCCTTCTTCGATTCAGGAAAAGAAGTCTGGAACCCACTGTGAAGAGCTAGTGGGTTTTGTGACCAATACTGAATACACCAATAAAACAAGTAAACTTAACCCATTTTTGTTGTGTATGTAGTTTTGATGTGTAGAAACTTTACAGCGGGCCATATGGTATAAATTGTTGTAGCTCTGCCGCAAATGGATATGTAGCAATTTACACCAGATGAGGTTTTGGCCCAAAATGTTTTATCAATCTTCAGAAAAACAGGAATCCCAAGCAAGTTGCTCACTGTCACCAATTAGCAAATTATCCAACAGCAAATTATCCAACAGAAACGTAAATTAATTCTCAAATCCCAGATCCTCAAATTATAAAAGCCCCATGAATTTCAGTGTTTTCAAAGGCAATCAGGACTCACAGTAGAGATGATATCTTTTATTAGACCAACAAAATTTTTGCAAAAAAAAATCTTTAGTTTTTTGCAAAAATCTTGTTGGTCTAATAAAAGATATAATCTCTACTATGAGTCCTGATTGCTTTTTCCTCTAGACCAATATGACTACAACCTGGATACCAGACAGTATCTTAATAGAAAAGTTATGCCAGGGAAGTCCAATTGGAATTTTGCTCCAGTGTCTCTGAAAGGACATAGGTTGTCTTTTAACCTTGAGTTGTCCCCTTTGTGTTGTATCTCAAGCACTAAGGAATTGATCATTCTGGAAGGTGGCAAAGAAATAAATTATTTCTTTTGACATTGCAGGTGATACTGCTTCACTTTCCTAAATAATCAATACAATGACAGTGATATTTATGCTAAGGAGATAAAGTGAGGTCCACATGCTTCCATATTAATGTTCCTGAGTCATTAGATTCCTGGCTGGGAGTTAAAGTAAGGTAGCAGTTACCTAAAAGATTTTTTTGGAGAAAATGAAGAGCCTTTTATCTTGGCAGCTATGATCCTAGCTGTATAAAGGAATGGACTGTACATTCTACCTACTTCTAAGGTTTGCCAGGAGCAGTAAGGACATCACTCGAGGAATTAATAAGAATAAAAGTATCTTGACAACCTTTCTTGACAGGCTTCTGAAGCTACAAAGAACACACCTGAGGTTTTGAAGCCAGTCACTTTCCAGCCTCTAGGAATGAACTGATGAGATGTAAAACTTTTATTACTCTGAATCAATCACATTTACACTGCCATGTGGCTGAAACATCCAAGTAACCCCAATGCAGCACTTTTTAAATATGGTTGCTCTAGCTGCCTAAGAAGCTTGAATCCTTTTTTTTTGTCACCATTCAAAATTTTCATTTGATATATATGAAACAGTCTGAGCCATTAAAAAGGGGGGGAAAAGACCTAAAAATGTATTAGATTTAACCTAAATATGAGCCAGATAAGAACTGAAAGCTAATAACAGAGTGAAGAACAGAAACTATAGTAGCGTTGAAAAAGCCAATCTGGAATTTAAAATCAGATGAAAACAAAATGGAAATATTAAAAAGAAAACACACAAAAAACGCAAAACACCCCAGTACTGCTGAAATGTATCTTTTTTTAAGTGATAGCTTTGTGTTTACCCTGCAGATAGGCATAATGGATAAATATTAACCCTTTTAAAAAGCAATATATCTTTAAAGAAAAAATATGCTAGACTATGCTACACAAATCCCATTCAGGAAGTGTGAACATCCTGCATCCAGTAACAGTTGCATAACAAGGTCTTTCAAGTTTCCGGATGCAAGTTCAGGAACAGCAGCTGCCATATTTTATTACAGCCATGTTCCAACTACTCCTCTGTCTTCCCTCCCAAAGTGGCTAGCACTAGATGCCCCAGCAAAAGACCGATTGATTCTGCAATGGGCAAATGTGGAATAATCTGCCTCTTCAGGTAGGCTTCCTCATAATTTTTACCATTAGAAATTGCTTAAAATGATAAAATGTGAGCTCTAACCTCTCTTGCAATAGTCTTTGTGCACCTATTATTTTTATAGCTCTTTGTTGCGATAGAATGATCACCGTATTCCAAAAGATGCTTGCCTCAGGAAGTAATGCTGGTATTATTCTATAGATGATATTTATTCTTTATCCAAACAGCACCAATACTTCAGTGGTAAGTAAAGAACAAGATCAGAGATCCCACAACATTTTACGAGAAATGAAGAACGTTGGCTAAAATATTGAAACTAAGTTCTAATGGAGTGCTAATGTTCTATGTACATAAAATTGCACCCATCCCCTCTTTTTAACTGGTTGCTGCTTTTCACTTCTCCATCCAAAACTGTTTAGAACTTTCTTTTTTCTCCCCCTTTATTCCCATTCCATCCACCTGAAATGCTTTTATCTCTGGTGTGGTTCCTAATTGGTCTATAAGGCTACTTAGTATAAAGAGACTTTTAAAGCCAAGGTTCTTTAGAAGTTGGAGTCCATAAGACATTTCCAGCATTTGGCCACAGGAAACCCAAGTGCAAGGAGTTAATTATTTAGGGGAAACATATATCTATGGGGGAACTGATAATGGGTCCAGTAGCACAGAGAGGACTGTCCAGCTGCCAAAGCCAACTTAAGTACTTGGGAGACCCAGCCAAGGAATATCATTTAGCAGAATCATCAGCAAGGGCAGGCCAAATGAGGTGCCGTGAAAGGCTCAGATAAGCGCAAAAGAACAGAGCCCTAGCTGATATAAAACAACGTGGTTCTGCTGGTTTCAGGGAAGCTATGCCAATTGATAACAGCTGAACCTCTGATTTGTTGACATCATTTGACCAGCACAAAGCTCTAAATACTTGAGGTAATTGGGTGTGATGATCTACAGGACTGAATGACTATTTTTAGTAGATGAGAGAAATTTAAATGCTTGAATTAGAGCTAGCTAAGAATTTTCCCATAGTTTTCCCCTCAAAAGTTTCAGCATACCTCCCAGATCAAAAACAAATTTCAAAGCCCTTTCTCAAAATAAGTGGGACATTTCAAAGGGCAATTGCAAAAATTAAAAGATTTTGTTTTTCCCATATAAAACATTTTCTTTATGAAATTCCTACCAAATTTATTCCTACCAAATTTAACATCAGATCTGATTTTTTTCAGGTTATCATTTCACAAGCAATTTTCAAGATCCGTTTTGTTTTTTCTGTCCAGAATTAGGCTAAAAAGCCAAAAGGTTCAAAAAATTGTCTTGCCGAGGTAGCTGTTTCCTGTTCTGTTCTGGCTTGAAATGTAGATTAGAGCAAGGCTTTCAGAACAATCAACTCTATGTAGTTACATTGCAAAACTGCATTTGAAATATTTAATTTTGTTTCCAGCAGCCTGATTCTGTCCCCAGTTAGATGGATACATCTTCTTTAGACTCCCATTAAGGAAAAAATTAGGCCCCAGAGCCTGTGCACACTGAATACGTGGCATAGCCTTTTCTCCAAAATGTCACTATAATTATAGGACCCCTCTGGAGAAATCGTGTTTCTGATTGTATGATTCCAAAGCATATGGCATTTGAAATTTCTTACCCAGAGTGTACAACCATGTACAGTACTATACAAGCAAACTATCCTATAACATAAGGCATAAAGCCTGAACTGAGAGATATCATCTCAACAAATAAAACCCACAAATAAAACCCACTAATTATCCCCCTCAATTTACTTTTAAAGTATTCATACGATCACTTTTCATAACACATTATTTCTTTCCGATTACCACAGGTTTCTGGCTCCCTCAATGGAAAGGCTACTAAACACCAAAAATACTATCAACTAAAGGCAAGAAGTCTATTCAAACAAACAAAAAATCCAGTTAGTAAAATGACTGTATCTCATGCTATATATAATATACATAAACTTGGCAATATTCAATTTTTTTTAAATTGTGATGGCTAAAATCTATGTTTATGTTTAGGCATGTATTTAGATTTTTATCCATTAAAATGTTCAGTGTTGCATGAAATTAGGAGTGTGGGGGACAGACAATCTAGGAATATAAAAAGTAAATATCCATAAATCAATAAAGCATACCTTTATGCATGCAGACAGTATCCATCCTCATTGTCAAAATAGTATCTCCTGGAATTGGTTGGGGGTCATGCTGATCAGGCTGTGATGGGAGGTATGGTTGGAGGGGCAGGGCTGGTAGCAGCTGGGAGCCCAGGAACCTAGTGCTCCCAGCCCCTCGCTCTGCACAGGTCCCAGCTGCGGCAGGGGCCAAATTGCTGTGGAGCCTGGCTTGGCCTGGCCCAGCCCCTGCATGATCAGGGCAGAGTCCAAAGTCCCACGGACCCTTGGCCAGGCTAGGCCAGGGCTCCATGGGAGTTTGTCCTCTGCCCCAGCTGGGACTGCTGCTGGCACTGGGCTCCAGTGCTCCCCACTGCTTCTGCATGTGCACACAATGCCCCCTGCCGCAGATAACTTTACCTCCACCCCAGATTTTATTTTTTATGTCTCCTTTATATAAATTTTGATGGTTTGATGTGAATGTCAGATGAAATCAATGTATATCTATGTCTACAGATAAAAATTGAATTCTGCCAAGCCTTAACATACCATAAGTAAACAGAAAAAACACACATTAATACTTACCCCTGAGAGATCAGTATATGGAATTTTATTCTTTGATAACAAGGGGTGGAATTTTAAAAATCGACTCAGGACCACAATTCTATGGATTTAGGATTTTTTTTAAAATGATTCCTATTTTGGCTCTTGAAGCCAGTCCTTTTTGCACTGGGTTATACTTTATTCTAGGGTTAATACAAGCTGGGTGTGTCTACTACATGGTCCACCCACTGTGCTGTTGTTACTATGCAGTCATTTAGTACTTGCATAACCAAATACTAAATGACTGCAGTAACCAGCATTATTGTGCAGTAGCATCCTGGCATGGTTGCCTAGTAATGCTTACTGAGCAGTAGCTCATTACTATTGCACAGTTACATCACATCACAGTTCATGTATAGTGATGCTACTGCACAGTAGTAACAAGTTACTGCACGGTAATAACGAGCTACTGCACGGTAAGCGTCTTGTGTAGACGCGGTTGCTGTTACCTGTGTTTTGCTCCTAATCTACCTCTATCCACTCAGTGCTATCTCACCCAAATTGGTGCTGGTTTAAACCTAAGCTAGTTTGCTCAGCTCAAAGAACTGGTTGGAGTTAAGCTAATAACCCATCCACTTTGCAAGAGAGTGCAAGCTATGACCATGATAATCCTGTTAATCCTCCACTACCTAGCCACAGCTCACCTGAGCTGTCTGACAACTTGCTGGGAAAGAACATAGAGCAGGTCAGAAGTCCAAATCCAGCACTGCCAAAGGCACAGAAACTCAGATAGGGTTTCACTGCCTGACTGCTCCCATCTGGACTAGGCTAACCTAGGTGCTCAGGTTAGGGTGCCAACTACCTTAGTTAACTCTGCAGTGAAAACAGATCCTTCAACATCTCAGTAGAGCAGGCAGATTTTCAATACACAGCAGCTCTTAATGAAAATGATAGTTGCTGGGTGCTGAACAACTTAAAAAAACCTGTGCCTTGATCATCCCTGTAGTTAAAGTCATCCTGTTACTCTTCTGTCTGAATCTTCTTACTCCCTTTTGTTATCAGTAACACACAAAAATAATCTGAAATAGATTTAAAGGAAATATCTTTCTTTGTTTTTTTTAAATTTCTTTTCTATTTTTGACAGCACTTTGAGTACAGTTTCTTTTACAGTTTCCCAGAACTAGATCAGTTAGTAAGTCATTTCTACTGTTTTTTAGGACAGCACAGGAGAGAAACTATTTAGTGACCAGAGGTGTCCAGTTTCAAACATGTAAATGTACCTTGAGTATCATAGGGAGTTCAGCATTTTCTGAAAGCCAGGGCCCTGTAAGATGTGTCAGGATAGATGCTGAAATTACAAAGCACTTTCCAAAAGCTTAACCTTTTTATTTCTTCTGTAGAGGAAAAGAGATTGTAAAACCACAGCATTTGACAGAGAAAATTTGAGGAGGTAGGTACTTGAAGCTACTTTTAAATCATTTTACTAAAAAAATTGCCAGATTTCAGGTAACCCTGTAAGGTAAGAATGAACAATGAGGTTATTATCAAGTATTGGAAAAGTGCCATCAAGGAAGAGCAGATGTCTAAAAGGGCAGTTCTTTAATGAATCTCTTGGAATAGCTTATAATTAAAACAATAAATTGAATATACTCATATGTATGGAAAAGTAACATGAACATTTGAAATTGGTTTATTAATACACTAGATGTTATTAACCTATAATAATTAGGAGTTTGTGTAAGCTCAAAGCCTATGGAGTTTTACCTTTTTTCCTTCTTTTCCATCTCTCTCCAGGTTTCACACATTTTTCATTAAATCTGACCTGAGTCTTAAGTATAACTGGATAAAGTGTTAGTGGGGGGAGACCAGAACCTGATGGTTTTTATCCCAAAATGTATTCATTTCCTGTGATATTTGCTCTGATTCTTAGATTTAAACTCAAAACTTTGAAGTTATACACTGATTTCAAAAGGTGCTTGTGTACACATCACAAAGATACCACTTTGTATGGCATAATGGCATCACACTGTACACATTCAAGAGTTTTGGGGTGTTTAGATGACTTTGCATTGTTGCAAACTAAACTACATTCAGATGTACTTTAATTTGCAGTGATTTGTTGCAGC
The DNA here is from genome assembly GCF_001723895.1 of Crocodylus porosus. Classification (NCBI taxonomy): domain Eukaryota; kingdom Metazoa; phylum Chordata; order Crocodylia; family Crocodylidae; genus Crocodylus; species Crocodylus porosus. The sequence goes on along the minus strand of NW_017728906.1, from coordinate 178,220,237 downwards.
TGTCAACTTGCTTCCCTGCTGCAGGAGAGGTGGGTAGACTTCACAAATAAAAAGGGTTGGGGCCTTTTGCTGCCTCTGCCTTCATCAGGAAAAAAAGAGAAAAGGATCAGGCCCCTCACCATAACATGACAGAAAAAATTGAAATGGTGGTTTTCAATTAAAAACCCACCATTTCCATTTAGAAGCATAGAATGCAGCCTTGGGGATTAAACCCCCATCATGTGTGCAAGCACCCATAGAAAGGTTTCAACCTCAAATTACTCATTTCTTATAGCAGTACTGGTGGTAGACAGCCAAATGTGCCAGTTTTATTCTTACACAAGTCTCTTTCTTTTAAAGACAATAGGCTTTCCAAGACATACTGTGATTTCAGTGCAGAATGTGTTCTCTTTTAAGGGTTCTTCACTAAGAATAGTTGTGATGGATGTACTAAGCGGGTAAACTAGTGACATTTAAACATTGCAAATTTGCAGTACAATAAGAACAGTAACACCATAAACAACTCCTAGCAATAAATGTTGATTGAAGTTCTAAGTAGCTTGTAGAGGATATCTGACATTACAGAGTTCCCTGGATGGTAGGAACTACTTTATCCTACTGCAGGGAAAAGAGGAATTAAGAGAAGGGGAACAATATGAAACATATACAATGAAGAATTTCAATCATGTCAGGTAAAATCTAATATACAACATTTCCCTCTTGGTTCTACATGCCTGGGTGTATCATACCGTGAAGATGACTTGCTTTAACAAATTGCTCTATTGTGATGTTTTGTGTTGTATTGGGTGAGATTTTATGCTCTGTTTAACTGAAGTAAAACAATAGATTAGAGGATTCTCTGATAGAAATTGCAATAGAAACAAATGACATTTATGTAAAGAAAATATCTCTCGTACCACTGGAGAGTGGAAATTCCAGTGCATGACAGGCACTCAATTTATTACCATAATTACTGAAAAACAATGCATGGTAGTAAGTGAAAGATGCAGAATGAGTGCATTGGAGAAAATGCTAATTGCTACAGAAATTGCACATTAGAGTATAGTGATTCAGACCATGTGATCCCTAATAAGGCAAAATTCAAATGGGGGTGATTTCAGAAGTGGTTTAAGCAAACTCCATCTCATGCATTGGGGACCAGGTCTACATCTCTTTTTCACTGTTGCGAATCCAAAGTAACTCCCAAAGTGATTACATTTTTTAGGAAAGTTCAGAAAGGGGTCTTAGATTTTAAAAGGTTGTATTGAATATACCAGGCTCTGTGGCAGAAAGCCACCTTGGCTTCTCCCCAAATTCTCTGCCCTGTAACAATGAGATTAAAATAGGCCCATCACAGAGGATTCACACCTCAGCCTGTCTCTTTAGGTAACTTGAGCTGGCTGCATTCCTGAGGGAGGGGGGAAACCTGCTCCCTCTGCCTA
>NW_017728906.1:178209845-178218406 GCF_001723895.1 Crocodylus porosus | reverse complement strand
TTTGCGCTTTAGGATTTCTAGGATATTGCTCAATCTTGTACCCTATTTTCACCCTACACCTGGAACCAATAAAGTCCTCCTTTGTGACCGGTGTGGGAGACTTATTGAGGGGTGGGTCTAAATTATGCCTAAGAGACCCCGTAGGTCTGCAGACTAAGGGAGACTTTACTTTTTGCCCCCTGACTTGGGGAAGTGCCCCAAGTGCCTGTACTGGGTCGAGTACCTGTAGGACATTAGGCCTGTCTTGTCCCAAGGACACAGGGCCAAGAGTGAGTCCATTCTTGGGGTGGTGGCAGCTACGATACCCCCAGGCTAGCGAGTGTGCTCCGGGAAGGGGGTCAGCTGGACATAAGGCACCCACAGGGAGGCATTCGGAGCCTGGAAGGTGGTCAGGCGCAGGAACACCCCCTACTGGCCCACCACATTCTCTATCCTATCTGTATTTCACCCTGCAGAATCTCAGGGGTCTCCCATTTTCAGTGGTCTATGATTAAGCACCTGCAAAGTCACTTCCTATGTAATTGAGGACACACATAGATCTTAATTCTTTCAATGGGCAAGTTTAGTCTGTGCTAAGTTACATCCATCCTTTTGCAGTTTAAATTGATCTTAATAGTGTAAGAAAGAGATGCCTTAAATCAATTCTGGACCTGAGAGGGTAGACTTCTACCTGAACCAGTGCATCTACTTTACAGATAGCATCACCCATGGCAATGATAATGCCTCCTCCTCCGTAAATATCACAGTGGATAGAGCACTTTTTCAGGACATGGGAGACTGGGTTCTCAGTCTCCCTCTGTCTCAAGGTGTTTGGTCCCATGGCTCCTATATACCTGCAAAGTGCTCTGACCATGAAGGTATGGTATAGGATAAGCTATGTTCATCTTCCACCTCCTCTTGTTGAAGCTGGCTCATGGGTGGCCAAAGAAGAGCAAGTGAGAGGGAAGCTTACATTGTAGCTCAGAGAGAAGAACATTGCCCTGGCAAAGTGTGTGTGTGTGGGGGGGGGGGACCCTGGATGTTTATACATCTCATGCAGTGACTCTTGAATAAAAAATGCATCACTCACATTGATGTAAATCTTGAGTGATGCTGTTATAAGTAACAGCATATTCTGGAGCACATATTTGTAGTATAAGATAAAATCTGGCCCAAAGATGTCACATCCATGCAAGTGAAAGGAAACTCTGGCATGAGTGCACAGTGTAATTAGAAACCAAATCCATTAGTACTAAGCAGTTTGCTACAGTGTAAAGCAGATAAATGGTGAGGGGTCTAACAGAAGTGTGAATTCATGAGAGATTTGAAAGGGTAGGCTAGTGATACAACCTGAAGAAACCAAAGGATTGTAGAACTGTGGCCTTTATTTTTCTGAAAGCAGTCAAGAGACCTGGAAGGTTTTTTTACTAACAATCTGCCAGGTTTTATTTTCCTCTCTGTAGATATAAGCACACACTCCTTCCTATTAGGGATTCTGGGTGATGTCTTCCAACACACATTTCCTGTATGAAGAAATATGGTAGTCAGGACTGCCACTAGAAGATTTGCAAATAGCACTGTAGCATTGTTGGGAAAGGATTTCAAGCAGGTGGTGCAGTATGTGAAGCGGCTTGCCCTTTACTCCCAATAATGTCCACATAGTTTATCTAATGACTATTAATAAAAAATGTATAAATAGACCTGGAAGCAAGAGCGCCCTCCCTCCCACCTCACTGGGCCACAGACACTTTCTGACTCTAAATCACTTTCTCTTGGCTTCTATTAGTTTCAGCTTTGACAGGTATTCTTTAGACCTGCCTAGTCTGTGCCTTGGTAACTAGAACTTCCTCCTGGGAAGTGAGAGAACCTTGGTTCATATTCCCGTGGGAAGGGATGGTCTAGAACCCAGGTTTCCAATGTCTGTTGGGTTGATTTGAACACCATTCCTGCCCTAATTTTCACTTGTGGGGGTTTTTTTTGCCAATTATAGTAGAATTTTTTGGCAAATGTATGTCTCTCTACTGTGAAATTGGATAATAATGAAGCATAAGAGGAGGTAGAACTCTAGGTGAGTATCTTGGATCACTTCTGAGCATGCACAGTAGATCAAGTTCAGATGTGGAAACAGAATTGGAGACACAGCAAATGGAATTCATGCTGTTGTATGGGCAAGGTACTGTCTAAAAACTGGAAATGCCACATAAACATCTTATAGGCAAAATAGTGTCTTCCCCTGACACATGGTAGATGATATAGGATCTGCTGTTTGCATCAGGGATTAATTCTTTATATTTGTTCAGCCACCCTAGGACAAGGTGGCTTCCATCTTAGTGGGTCTCTTGCCACAAATATATTCTTATTGTTGTTGTTATTGTTATTTTAGTTCTCTTATCACCTGCTAGCTTAGTGCTAATTAGGCAGCAGGGGTGGCCCTAGGATTTTTAAAAGAGGGGTTCAGATGGCGTGGCACATCATCACATACACTACAACTCTTATTTTTCTCCAGTTAAAGAGAAATGTGATACTTTACTAATATGCTAGGAGGCTAGTACTATATTATTCAGCTGAAGATCAAAGCAAAAACAAATATAACTATTGGAATATGCACTAATTTCCTAGTTGTATATTACATTTAAAAAAACCAAACTACGACAAACTAGGAAAAAATAATCAAAATATATTGTGTCGTAAGTCCTGTAGTCATTACAGTTAAATGTTTGCCTCTCATTCAGATTCAAAAAATAAAACCTAGCCTTCTTGACAGCACCTCCAATACTTTATTATCAGTCATTTCTACACCTGAGTTAAGGTCTTTAGCTAGAACTAAAAACCGTCCATAGGGCTGTGGAATAGAAGAGGAGCATTTCCAGGAATGGCTAACAGCAAAAAGGCAGAAGAAAGGATATTTTGAATAATGGCACCTCAAGAGCATTAAAAAGGAGGGAGGATTGTGAAAATCTGTGGTGTAGAGAGAGATTAGCAGGAATCAGAGAGATGATAATGAGCCATAAAGTCAATTAACTCTCTCAGCACTGCCTGAATAGAAATTCTGCTGCTCACTCAGGCTTTAAAGTTTGAGTAGAGCCCCTTTCTCGGCCCCCCACCCCCTCTGGATCTGTCCCGATAGTCTTGATTGTATGTTTGAGCAGTAACTACTTAGATACATACTTGCATTCACCAGAAATCGCTCCTAATCATTATATGTTGTGATATAAGTGCTGATCACTTGGAAGAGCGTGAAGCCTTTATCTGTATCTGAATTATTTGATTGCATTCATATTGTCCTTTTAAACAGTAAAAGTTAACTTTGAACAGCTGAAGTTGAGAAACTTGATACAAAAATTACGCATAAGCATAACTCCATACAGATGTGCTTGGAGAGGAAGTCTTAAGGAAAATGCATTAATGCAAATATGAATATAAAAGTGATAAACATTAAAGTTAATTCCATTTCAAAGCTACTTACAGAGACAGAAAATATTACATAGTTTTTGCAATGCTGTAAATTGTGCCTGATTTGAAACTCCATGGTGAAAGGGAAATCAGAATTTCAAGTTAAATACAAAAGCTTATATGAGAATTCAGCACACAGGAGACAGAAGGCTGACAATATATGATCTCACTGAAGCTTGAGTGTGCATAGACCAGCACAGTTAATCAAGAACTCCACTCATCTGCCAGCTCTTTATGCATTCATCAAAGCTCAGCAGAGTTATCAGCATAGAAGATTCATACATCAAGGCTTCAGCTCAGCCTTCCTTGACATTCCAAGCAGATTAGTCTGTGACAGATTTCTGTAGCCCAGTAAGCATCCCAAAGTGAATCTACAATGGAGATGACAAGCAAATCCTTGGCATCTGGTGTCATGTCCACTTGTTCCATCAAAGCCAACAAGGCTGTCACAAAGGTTATTAAAGTCATGCACACTGAGGACTGGTATTTTGATTTAGGTAATGTGACAGGTCAAGTCCTCAATGAATCAACACAGGAAGTAAACCTAGTGATTTTTCTTACATAGAAATAAGAAAGAAAGAAAGCCTTCGTCCCCATAAAAACAATCATGTTTCTTGCACAAGCTGACCAAGGTGAGATCTTGCTCACAAATACCCCTTTAGGACATTCTGTATACCTGAGAAAAGTAGCTTGAAGGGAATTGCCACATACAGATCACAAGTGGAGGAAGGAATTTGTGCAGCCACTAGCTGTGACCTGATGCCAGTGCATGTACCAATAAAGCTGTGAGGATCCCATAAGCTGAATGTACATGGGCACAGTTGATCTTTGTGAGTTGTTGGTATACTGGGCCAATGGAAGGAGTTTTCACTCTACCTTCTTAGTCCTCAGCTGCTTAGAAAAGGGCCTTTGTTCCTCAGACAGGGCAAGGAGGAACCCCATCCCATCTATTTAGCTTTTCTATGTTGGGACTTGGTAGCTTGGTCCACAGAGGTCCTTGTACGGTTTGGCATGCTATATAAAGGGGGAAATAATGATCTGGCAGACCCATATGGGTTTGCAGGAGTCACTAAAATTAGAGGTGTGATCAGGCAGGGCAGGAGAAAAGATGAGAAGGGAACAATCCCTTATATTTTTTACATGTAATGTTGGAAATACTAAGCTGCCCAGGAGATAGAAAGGGCAGGGAATAACCTAATGGGCCTTTCTGTCTTATTCCAGTGAGTGCTTGCTGAGCTAATAGCTGAGGAGGAAATCTTCAAATTGCGCAGCCACTTTAAATTGACCTTGGCTAGTTTTCAGCCCTTAGGAAGACAAGGAAAGGGAACAGAACCTGCCATGACTCCTGAGACCTTACACAAGGAAATGTACACACTTCCTCCTCTGACACCATCCCCAAGGAGACAAAGACTTTGCAGAGTAACTGAGTGGAGAGGAGAAATGTTGGGTTCCATTCTTTTAATGAAGGACATGTTAGGCAGATATAAACAGTTTACTAGTCTTCTCGTGGGCAGTCCTGGGTTATAATGAAGTGTTTGTGATACCCAATAGATCAGCCAAATGCGCCATTCTAGGAGTATTCCAAGTCCAGATTTTGAAGTGTAAGAAGTTTAACTGAAGTATAGCAAAACCACAAATAGCATAAAGCATATGAAGCCACCATCCCTCCATGCTGGCTAAATAAAAACTACCTGTATCATACAACCCATGGGATTGTCGGCTGTGCAAGAATTTTTAAGCAGTTACTACCAAACGGATCATTTTTTATTTTTCATTTGTCCAGATACATTTTTATTATTCAGAGCCTATCACTGAGGAAGCAAAGGAAAGACTCTTTTGATGTAACTGTTAAAAACTGTACTATATGGGATATAAATATGTATAGGTTACAAATATAATACATAAACATACCCAATGAGTTTATATCAGTTGTAGCAGGAAAATGTAGGACTTTGCTTTTGACAATAATTAGTTCATTCATCCATGAATAGTTGTTGTCTAATACTTTTGCTACCCATCTGAATAAGATTCAATATGAGAAGAGTCAAACAACAAAACTCTAGTCAAAAATACAGCCAAACAATAGGACTTCAAATCCTTATCATCTTGTTTTCTCCTGTAAGAAAAATCACCTCGCTGGTAAGAATGTTTTTTTCAAAAATGCATTAGGAGGGAGATGGGACACCTCTTCTAATTTTGAAGGGGCTGGGTCTCAGGTTGTCAATATAGTTTCCATTGTGAGATAGTATCTGCAATTACCCAATTGTCTCCTCTCCATAGCAGCCTGTCATAGTTCTGGGCAAGCTGTACCTCTGTCCCCTTTCTGGCTACCTCAAGCACCCAAACTTTAGGAGCCTGGTCATTTGCCCTTATTTGTCTCAGGGGGCATGTCTACACATGCATTTATGCCTGCTTAAATTTACCGCACAGTAAATTACTGCACAGTAAGTGGGAATAGCCCGGCATCTGCACGCGCAAGCATTAAAGCACATTAATATGCTTGACTCAAGTAAGTCCCAAGTCAGTCCACACACATAGTATTACTGTGCAGTAAGGCATTTACATGTGTGTTACTGCACAGTAACTAATCAGGCATAAATCTGATACCTGCATGATACAGGTATCAAATTTATGCTCAAGTTGGTGTAAGTTGCCATATTTACTGTGCAGTATGAGTGTGTATATGTAGATGTGCATCCGTATTGCACAGTAATTTTGGTTACTGTGCGGTAAATGTGCACATGTAGACGTGCCCTGTTTGAATCTTTATGATTCTTCCACTCTTATACTCACAACTTATCACAACGTTTCCTAGTGCTCCCTTACAGGGACTAATACCTGAGCGTCTCCATAGCAATAAGTCCCTAGTTAGCTTCCTGAAGCCTCTTGCACTACAACCTTTTGTGGGGGGATTTGCTAGCCTGTATCATCAACCTGTCATTTTGCAAGTCACAGACTGGGTTCAGAGCATCCACTTTCCCCTAATTTTGGAACCTACAAACTAGGATAATGGCCAACATCCTTCTTAAAGCAAACGTTTTTGCAGCATTTGAAAAACTGTATTTAAGCTGAAAGAGATTTTAAAGCAATGAACAGCGTGTATGTTTATGTAACACCCCCTGAATCTAACCCTTTGTTTTACAATGTGCAAGCTACTCAAGCTTTTCTCATTGCAATACAGCCAGCTTGCATTCCTTTAGATGTCCAAGACGCTTCTACTCGTTGTTCTGGTTCGCTCAGAGCCTCCCTGTTCAGCTGCAGAGTCAAAGGCAACAGGCTATTAAGGAATACCAAACACTGGCATCTCTACTAAAGCTCATTAAGTGCAATGCGTTAGGCAGTTGCAAGATAGAATGACATTCTTGTGGCCATAATCATTAAAGAACAAATTCATGTTTGCCACAGCTCCCTGTTTTAAACATACCATAGTAGATAAACTGAGGCCATGTAGTTTAGCATGGAACAGGTTTTCATGGGAGGCTTTAAAGCTGTTTGTTCAAAATTCCTGTAAAGCATTTTGTGTAACAGCAGGCATTTGCCATAGTGACCTTAAACAAAATCCCTCCCCTGCATTAATTGTTGTGCAGAATATTGTGTATTTGTTGGCAACTGCCCTCCACCTGTTGAATTTGTGAAACTAATTTGAAAATGCCAAAAAAGAATGTTAAATGAATATATAATTAATATAAAGAAAATTGTTTCATGCAGTGGCAGGGGAGAAATATTTTAAAAAACCGAGAGACTCCTCTTGAAATATTTTCTATTTGTAAGCAAAAGTCTAATTGCTGCACATATTAGCAGGCTCAGTAATTCAGTTAAAAATGGAAATGTAACAAGATCTAGGATTACATTCATGGCCATTAGGAATTCAGGCAGTGCTTTAAGAACACATTTTGTCTCCCTAGCTCACAGGATCCTAATTTGTTAGTGCTGATCATTATCAGAGCAGCAGCTGTTTGAAACTAGCAATAAATCACAGAAGCTAAGAATTTGAGTCAACTGGGCTGATAATCTGATTACCAGGAACTGGCTTTTACTGGCTTCTAATGGTCTGAAAACACCAGTAAAATTTATTTTCCTTTACATTTTATTTCCTCCTCCTCTCTCTCTCTCTCTCTCTCTCTCTCACACACACACACACACACACACACTGCTTTAATGTATCATACGTACCTGTAGTCCATCTTGAGATCTGATTCTGCAAACACTACATGTGAATAATTTTAGATAGTTCTATTTAAATCAATGGCATATTTACATCTTATATTTAGGTAACCAAATATATAGTTACCTGAAAGATCTGTATTTCATTGTTCATGGTGATGTACAAGTATTTAGACATCTATACCTGAAGAGTTTATATCAGGGGTGGACAAAATATGGCCCATGGGTGAAATCTGGCCAACCAAGGGATTCTCTCAGGCCCACAGCAGATCCCTCTGCTCTGCCCGGCTCAGGCAGGGTGGAGCAGCCCGGGCCATTGCATGTGTGGCTGGTCCTTCCAGTGATGGCAGTTCTTTCCAGCTGCTGTTGCCAGTGTTGCTGCTGCTGTCAGACCCAGCCCTGCTGCCCGGACACCCCATAGCCAGGGGTGCCAGATGGAGCTGCCTGGTGGGTGGACAGCGTCTCCATGGAGCCTGGCCTGGGATCCCCATGGGCAGGGTATGCTCAGCTCAGCAGATGGGGTGGGGCTACGGGTGTGTGGTAAGCAGTGAGATTCGTGGGGCCAGAGTCAGGGCTGGGATCATGGGGCAATGACAGTGCAGGACCAGGGACTAGGTCTGGGGAGTGGATTACAGCTCTGCCCCAAGCCCCAGGCCCTGCAATCCATGCCCCGAGTCCCAGCCCCAAGCTGTCACCACCCTGAAATCCCAGCCCTGGCTCTGGCCCCGGTACCATCCTCGGCCTTGCCCATCTGTCCCACTCCTGGATGCCACTGCTCACCTGCCTGCAGCCCCATCCCATCTGCCTGGCCAAGTGCACTCTGCCCACGGGCATCCCAGCAGGTCTCCATGAAGACCACCCCTGCCCACCCACTCACTCCTTCCAGTGCCCCTGGAGGTGGGTGTAGAGCAGATAGTAGTACATTATTTGTGTGTATGTGTGTGTGTACATACCAGCAGTTTATA
>NW_017728906.1:178189101-178209745 GCF_001723895.1 Crocodylus porosus | reverse complement strand
TTATGACCTTCATCAGATGGCCTTCATCTGACCCCAGCAGTCTTTCCTGCCCAAGTGCAATGGGGCTGGACCCAATGAAGAGAACTATAACAAGTAGCGTGAATAGTGGAGGGAGAGCAGCAATGCTGCTTGTTATAATAAGAGTAGCTAAGGGCACATGCAGCAGGCTCAGAAGGTCTACATTTATGTATATAAATAAAACAGGAGAAGAGAATGTTATTAGAAATTCCTGTGGGTGACTAGCTCAGCCCTGAGTACTCAGATGAATACATTTTTGCATACTCTGTATAAATATAAATGCTTCTAGGGTTAGACCCTTAACTTGTCATTCTTTCTTTGGCAGTGGACAGTTTTTTATGCTTCAAGGGAGGACCAAACAATCCCAGAGTTCATGTAACCATCTGTTCAGTGCTCTTTAGGGAGCCAGAAGAGAGGCAAATTCTTGCCTTGAACCCCACAGGTGACCAGACAGTGCCCTGAAGCATGAAATTTGATTACCCATGTATCTTGTCTTCACCTGCACTGTTAGTAAAAAAATTATTCATTTTTTTTAGAAATCCTTTTTACTGTAGCTTATACCCTGGCAATTCTTCTAGTCAAAAGAGGAGGGTTATTTCATTATGTCATCATTTGTTTTATGGGCAGCTCACTGAAATGTAAAGATTTTTAACTAAGGCACTTTAGTGCTGAACAGTCATATCATTAGACCTTTAGAAATGTGTTCAGTGGTTTGTATGCAGAGGTTATTAAAGAATCATTAAACACTGCTGAAAATATTACAAGAGGGTAAAGAAGCAGGCTCTCAGGGCCATTTGCAAGCCCAGAGATATAAAAGGATAAGCCCACTGGATTCACTAGGCTTCTCTGAGTTGTACATTGCATCTGAATTAAATGGCTAAAGGTCAGGACAGAATTTGGCATCCTACTTCTAACTTTCATAGGCTTTCATAGACATTTGGGCTGGAAGGGACCCCGGAGGATCATTGAGTCCTAACATTTAACTCAAGAATGTACAGAATGGTACAAGTTGTGACATTCACTTCTTTTTTGTCCTTGAATCAGTCACTGAAGGCATTTGTACACGTTTGTGCTGCAGCACCAGGCACTTTTAAAAGCACTGAGCGCTGCAGCACTTACATTTGTACAAATGGCAAAATGTGCATCTGCGCTGAGAAAATGGCGACAGCATGCGTTTGAACTAAAACACATCAAAAGTGTTTTGGTTCAAAAGTGCACTGCTGCCATTTTCTGTGTGCACACACATTTCACCGCTTATACAGCAGCATGCAACACAGCACAGTGCAGATTAATGGAGTCTGCTCCAATGCACTGGCTCTGCAGCGTGTCGCAGCACAAAATGTTATGTGTATAAAAGCCCAGAGATCTTAAGACAATGGCCAAAACTATTATAGAACTAGCAAGCTTGCTAAGGGGTTTGTAGGCCATTGTGGGTGTTAGAAAAACAAGATGACCTATGAGAAGCATATGACCCTTGAGAAGCATATGATCTTTCCCTAAGCTTAAAGATAGCCTTTTGCTGACAGTAAGCAAACTTGTTCTGTGTATTTTGTAACTCTAACAGCAACCAAGAAAACAAAACCCCAAAGCTAGTGGAAATTCCCCAAAGATGCGCACGCATATATGCCTTATGCCTATGTCTACCTATATTTGCATATGTATAACCTGTTAGTGTAAAAGGTACTACCAAACTCAGATCGGAGGAACTCTTTGTCTACTAGGCACTGAGTAACCCCTCTGCAGAGAAATAAATTATCTTCCCAACAGTCCCTCGTTCTCTGCCTAACTGATCACGGCTAGGAACAAGCCCAGACACGGGACGTGGCCAGTGCTTCTCGGTGTATGAGCACGCCCTTTGGTGTATGGGTGCTACGCAGTAGCTGGCCAATTTCCCTGAAATGGGGTATTGTGAAAACGAGAGGTGCTGGAAAAGTCTAGTTCCCTGACAGCCATATATCCTTCACAAAACCTGTTACTTACTCATGTTGTTTAATGTACCCACCCACCCATGGACATACACAGGTTTTCATGCAGGGATTCTCCAGTGATACCAATACTGTTAAAACCCAATATAACTTCTGTTTGTGGACAGCTTTAGCACAGAGTATTAAAAAAGCATCTCTGAATGGCTTTTTTATTACACCTTAAACCATGCAGGGGGAACATGCAATATGTGTGCTTCAAGTGGCACAACAAGTCTCTATGTATGGCATGTGGGAGATCAGAGAGGGGACAGGCAGCACAGTGGCAAATGGGGCAGGAACCAGAAAGCAGAGCAGTAGATTGGGCAAGGGAAGGGAATCGAAGTAACACTTGGGGAGTGTGCAGGGCTAATTTTTGGCATACCTGCCTTAAACCATTTTCAGAGTGGCATAACCTAAACCAGAAAACCACGGTATTTGAGTAACAGTGTCCATGCAAGGAGTCATATAATGCTTTAAATTCACACTCTCTCTTACATCAGTATAACTTCCTTGTCTAGACAAGCCAGTGCGGTAGCAAGGAAGTTTGGTGCCCGGGGCAAGCCCGCAGCAGTAGCCTACCCTCACCCCTTGCACAGTTCTGGGGGGACATGGCTTCCCATGTTTGCCCAGGGATGCACACAGTGGCAGAAGCTGTCTCCCCCCATGTCCCCATGCCCCCAAACAAGCCACTTGTGGCTTGATCCTGGGCACCTCCCTGGTTGGGCAGGGCCTGTTGGTACCCCTTCACTTTGGCGCCCAGAGCGATCAACCCACTTGCTCCTCCCTTGCTATGGTACCCTTAGAGAAGCCCTCAGAGAAACATCAGGGGCCCAGCAGTAAGAGTGGGGATTGGATCCTCTCCATGTTGTCCACATCCCTCCTGAAGTGTGGCGCCCAGTACTGGACTCAGTACTCCAGCTGCGGCCCAACCAATATCGCATAGAGGGGGAGGATCACCTCCTTGGACCTGCTTGTGATGCATCTGTGGCTGCATGACAAGGTGCAGTTGGCCTTCCTGACCATGTCCTCACATTGGCGGCTCATGTTCATTTTGGAATCAGTAATGACTCCAAGATCCTTTTCTGCGTCTGGGAGGAAGTGCTGATGAGAAGGGAGTTCCCCACCTGTAAGTGTGCTGTTGGTTCTTCCTCCCCAGGAGGTACCAATCTTGGGCTGCCAACCTGTTAGCAATATCATTCAAATGAACCAAGAGAGGATGTCTGATGAGGATTTGGAAGTTTGAATCATACTGCAAACATCACATTTACTATCCAGTTTCACCCTGCTATGCTCTGACCTTTAAATGGTTGACTGACATATTTTAACAAAACTAGGCAATAGAATTCCAGCTTGTCTCCTTCCTGTCTCAGAAACAGTTTTGTCCTACCCAGGTCATTAGGAAAATTCTCATCACCTGGTGATGGTTTAGGTGATTTATGTCTCTGAGCCTGGGAAGTTTCTTTCTCTCCCTTGGATCTGTTATTCTGAAATGTGTTCCTCTTTTTGAACAACATTGGGAGCCAAAGTGATCCATACCCACCAATGCCTGATATACAATTCTCCACTGCTTCTCTACCAAGGTCAATGTAGAGAGAAATAGTCAGGTACTTCCTTTAAGCTGTGGACAGACCTGTAGTTATACCACTTTAAAGTGCATGGGAAAGTTACTGCTCATAAGCATATGCCAACTTCCCGTGTTGCTATTTCAAACCATTATTTCTTTTTCCTGTCTCCTGCAGCCACAGAGAACAGTCTATCACCATCCTCTTAATAATCACCCTTCCTCTATTTGAAGACTTTTACTATATTCCTCCTCACTATGGGCAGTGTCAGTGATTCTCTCTGTTACATCACCACTTCTACTTTTTTCAGTGTTACAGGCCAGGGATTAGCAACTTTTTACTAACATGAGCCTCAGCCTGGGACCCAGCTGGCACTGTGGCCACCATTCCCCGCCAGCCGCTCCAGCAGTGATAAACAGAGTCTTCAGTGAGGAAGAGTAAAATCGCGTGCTATTGGTGTACATGGATCAAAAGAATGGGGATCAGAGCATGGGCTGGGTTGCTGACCCTGATATAGGCAAGCCCACCATACTGTCCTTCATCTAAAGGCTGGGCTGTCCCATTGCAATAAATAATTACTTCAATCCATCCATAAAACTATTTCTCAATGTGGGTGGCTAGAATGGCAAATATATTCATATGGACTGTCTGTATCTTTCAAACTGACTGCTGGTATTAAGGGATGTTTTCAGGGAATTGAGAGAATCAGTACAATACAGTATTAACTACAGCAAGTGTCTCTGAAATGGCAGACAAAAGATTAGTTCTTTTAGGATACATACACATGCTAACAGATTGATGGCAATGTTAATGAATATATTTAATTCCTTTCCATTTTAAAATCCACTGTATCTATAAAGGAGTTTAAATACTGCATTGTCAGGGCTTCCTAATCCACCAGAGAGACATGAAAAAATTTCCACATATGCATTTCTGCATTTAATGAAAATTCATTACTGTTTGTAGCCTCATATAGTTATTCCCGTGGGTTCCTGTGCTGCTGTTAAAGGCTCTATTAATATTATTTCAGTAAGAGGGAGGCGTAGGGAGAGTTTACAGCACTGTCTGTCCTTTCTCTATGCTAGATATATAGAGAAAGGTGAAGTTTCGTGGATTTGGTTTGCTGAAGAGTCACATGGATTCTTGCTGGATCCTGTCTTGTATGACTGATTTTACCCCACAAATGAATCTATGCTGAAAATAGTGTTAATATTGGTAATTATATGTAATATGTATCATTTACCATGGAATCCCTATGTCTTACCAAGAAATAGGGCCACAGTTTTGGTTGCAGTCTCTAATAGAATTGCTGTGATAAAATCAAGCAATTTATCTAAAACCCAATTTGGAGGGAGCAGCATACCAGAAGTGGGACATTAACAGTGACTTAATGTAAGGTAGGGTACAGGCCTTGCAGATGAGCTGAAAGAGATTATACTCCCTGACATGCAAGAGAGAAGAGACAGAGTTGGTTTGGCTGTACAAAGCAGGGGCACTGGCATGTACAGAATCCATCATGCCATGTTTGACATATAGGAAATAGCAGAAAGCTTTGGAACTTTGCCATCAGTGGGGCCTTTGGACAATCCTCCATATCAGTTGGAAGGACAGAAGAATGCATGCTGGTGTTCTGACTCAAGTAAATACCACCAGCATTGAAGCTATGTTTATACAGCGTCAATTCCCTTGGCTATGCCCTGTCATAAGGATGCATGACAACTGGCTTCCAAAATAGGTCCTATACTTCCAACTCGCCAATGGCCATCACTCTAGAGGTGGGCAAAGTAAGAGATTCAAGGACACCTTGAAGGCCAGTCTGAAGAAATGCAATATTAAGATCAATACCTGGGAGCCTCGAGTGCTGAATCATTCCCACTGGCACCATGAAGTTTGACAAGGCATCGATCATTTCTAGAAAACTCCTCACTGTGCAGAGGCAGCTAGATGGGAGACAAAGAGAATGAATTATGACCTGACATCACCAGGTTCTACTCCTTCCTCCTAGAACTATTTGCTAAGTCTGCTGTCAAACATGCACATTTCGGATTGGGCTCCTCAGTCATTTATGAATTCACTGATGACTTCCCTAGATACTGGAAGACTACAAGCATCTTATCCAGGGACTGCCAGTGATGACAACAATGCAACAACACATTTACTTCTAAGCCTGAAAATGGGGCTTGAAGGAAGCGATGCATATATGTGCCTCTACAGAGCCCAGCTTACAACATTTGACCTACAAGGCCTTCCTTATCCACTCTACAAGAATACTTTTACAGCTGATGAAGAGATGATTTGTTTCAGTATTCAGAGGATCCAGTTCATTATAACCAGACCATTTTTTTTCATTGTTTTTCCACTCCAGTGGAGCATAATTGACCCCAATAAATTTCTTTGGCACGTGTAATGCACTACAGATGATTTTTGTGCCACGTCATGATTTGTCTCTTAGTGCATGCTCTGAGCACACATTTCTTTCCAGTAAGAAGGATTGTCCTAGTCATAGACCTTGTTTATTGACCGATATGGGTGTTGGGGCATATAAATGTGATATACAGAATACACATCAACTATGTTGACTGGAGAAATCCATTTATTTCCACTGACTGATTAACTCACTTTTCACATTGGTTTATAGAAACCAAAGTGATACGTACTCACCAATGCCTGGTGTACAATTCTCTACTGCTGCTCCAACAAGGTCAGTGTAGAGAGAAGTAGTCAGGTCCTTCCTTTTAGTATAGGTAAGAATGTGATTATTTAGCTCTTATCCCTAATTCCTCAACTTTTCCTGGGCTTTGTTTCTAGAGTTTGTACAGGGAGCCTTGGGCGTATGCTCATCATAGCACTTATGAAACCATGAAAATCAGCAAGGCTCCACCACATCCTGGCTCTTCTCAGTTCAGATTGTGATTAGCTCCAAGTTAGAAACCAAGCAAACAGATGCATGGGGGGGGGGAGAATGGGGGAGGGCAGGGATAGTATAGGAAGAAAAGGACAGGGCAGGAAGTGAAAAAAGAATTCCCTGATTCACTTCTCTGCTCACCAGCCAGGTTAGCTGACAAAAATCCTGATGGTGGGAATATTGCTGCTCCACAAAAAGTGCCCAGTTTTTTACCAGCCTTCCTGAGGAGTTGTAGCTCTTTATGAGCCAGATGGTAATAAAGAGTTATGCAAATTAAGTGGCTAATTTAAGGCCCTGCTCTTTCCCATCATTTTTACTCAAAGAAAAATGGCAAGATGACTTAATGGGCATTGGCTCACATTTTCAAAGTGATTTTAGAACCTGTCTTGAAACGGCTATAAGAGGACTAGACAGCCATAAGATGGGGGCCCCTTCTAAAAATGTATCCTCTTCAAACTCTCTTATGTTGGGCACAGACGCTGCCAGAATCATGACATTTTTGAAAATTTAGAAAATCCATACTTGTTGGACCTCGATTTATGACCCAAATACTTTGTCCCAGACAGACCCAAAGCCCTTAGATTGACCGTGAGTTTTCCATTCAATAATGGGAAAATTTTATTGATAGACTGTGATAGCAGATAAGGATAATGCAAACAATTCTACATCTACCAGTCCTAGAGCTGTCATCAGAAGGAAGGTATGTCTGGCCAGTATGCTTTCTTGAATGTCAGATGTCAACAGCCTGGAGGTCAGAGGCTGACGCTGACCTCTGCCCCCCCCAGTGGGGTGGATGAGACGGACTGGTGGTGTGCCTCTGTCTATGGTGGCCTCGGGTTCCCTTCTGAGGGACCCTGTTCTGAAATCCCTCCTTTTGTATCTTTTCCTCTGTGATAACTCTTCATCTTTGGGCATCGTTGATTGGTCTTTCTGTGATCATCATTCTGTCCACATTCTGTCCTGTCAGCATATTCCTTTGTTTCACAAACCCATCACATGCAGACATCCTAATTTGGGCTTTACTGGTCTTGTCCTAATTTGGTCTGTTCCTGAAATCCCAAAGGCTCTGCAGCTGGGTGTTGTGACCTGATGCCAACTTATATCATGTTATGGAACAGTATGGTACATGTCTTTAATTTCCCAGACTGTGTATCTGCTTTCTGCTTGCCTGTCAGACACAGTGGGCCTTGAGGAAAGTTTCAGAAACAGGCTTTTAGAAATGCCTTTGTCCATTGTTCTAATGTATATCTACTTAACCTATAAGACAATTTCCAAAATCAAACCACTAAATACCATTTTCTAGCCATCAGGCTTAGTCCTAAAACCCTGTAGTTCTGAATCTGCATGGGAGTCTGTAATGAAGTGAAGGAAAATACTTACTCACTGGCAGCTGCAGGAGACCCACCAGCCCTGCTGGACCTGACAACACTGGGAGACAAGCAGCTGCAGCAATTGAAGAGCAGCTGCTGGATCAGACTTAGCCCAACCTGCAGCAGCAAGGGTATTTCTGGCCCACTACCAGGGCCAGGAGAGGAAGTGTTGAAGAGCCACCAGACAGCCAGGGATGCCAGTACACCAGCAAATGAGCTCTGGACCAGGAAGTGATGGTGGGGATGGTGGGGCTCAACGAGCCTGAGTGTTGCCAGAGGGACTGCAGCAGCAGTGAATGAGGGGAGTGTCTGCTGGGAGATGCACTGGGGAAGAGATGTCATCAGGAGTGCTGGCAGCATTCCTCTGAGGTTTTGAGTTCTCCTTTTCCTTTTTTAATTGACAGGTTGCAAAATCCAAGAGGCTGGGCTGCAGCCCTGGGTGCAGGGGCAGGACCCTATTCTATACCTGCTCAAACCCACCAGTAGGGAAGTTGATTGCAGGCTCACACAAAAGCTTAGCAAACAGGGATTGGCAGACAGACTTGCCACACTGGGAAGGCAGCAGCAGCTGTTGAAACTTTGAGGTCAGATGCCAAAGTGTCTAAGGCTGGGAAATGCCCAAGTAGGGTGAAGGGAATCAAGAACCCCTTACTTTTCTTTTTTATTTGCTTTATTACTTTGGGAAGGGCCTCACAGTGGAGAAAGACCCACAGCCCTAAGACCTGGATTAAGGGAAGAAATCCCAAGCAGTAACACCCTCATTTGAGCTTTACTTGAGTTTCTGTTTTATCATTTGATTTACCGTACCTTCTTTGTTCACTAATCTGAATGGTGAATGACTGATTGGAGGACTGGCACAGGCATGGCCTCTGTAAGACAGGTTCAAGACATGTGACATGCAGAGACTGGCCAAGGTAAAGAACAGCTGAAGATTGCCCATTGAGAGATGAGTGCAACACGTACAGTAACAACAGGGTGGTGCTATGACAGTGTGTAAGGGAGGTTGGAGCCCCAAAGAAGAGCTGGACCCGATATGTCAAGAGGTAAATGCAACAGAAGTGGGTCACATCCCGACTATGACAAGTTCAGCATCAAGGCATGACAGATGAGAATTGGGTAACCTCCACTGAGCATAACTGGGTAAGTCTGTCCTCTCGATGACACAATCTCACAGGGCGCAAGGCTGTCAGGCCCCCTGACCCTATCCTATACTGCATAAACAGCATCCTCATTTGCTTTTGATTTCTGTGCATATTTAGCCTGAGTGAGCAGCCCATCTGGATTCTTAATGGGCTTACTTCCAATAATCATTCAAAAGTTTCATATAAAGGTTGTAGCGTCTTTAGTATGATCAATGCTGTATTAACCAGTGCTTCACCAGGGCTTACAAAGGTGTGCAAATTTTGGGGTGGAAATCTCCTCTAAACAAGTTCTCATGAGGTTTGTGATATCTCCCATATCTAGATAGATCACAAATATGTCAGGACTTAGACTTGATCCATACTAAAACATTTACACTTTGGCAACTTCTTGTGATGTTTATACCTGGAAAAAGTTAATAGAAGTTGTTTGATCATCTCAAATAGGGCGGTGAGGGACTTAGAGACCATCGGTCAGTCACATGAGGACCCTCCCCCCCCCCCACATTATATCAGCCATCCCTTTACTAAAGAATTGCCTTCATCAACCATTCTTAGCTGAAAGAGAGTATGCTAAATCTTCTCTAATAATGACAATTTCCAGAAAGTTAACTCTGCCTAGCTGCAGAGAAAGGTCAAGGTAAACATTTATGTTTTGTGGCTTGGAGAGGTTACACACAGCAGGTGAAAATCCAAACAAGAATGTCAAGCTCGAAAAGTCCAGGGCTAGGTGCCTTATTAGTGTATGTAATGGAACAGAATCCAAATGAGAGGGAAAAGATAAACATATGTCATTTTAAACCCTCTGATTATGGAAAGTGTCCACCAACAGGGTGCCCAATTAGCCTATGCAGCTTTACATCTCGCCCATCTGTTTTTACTAATGCAGCCTCAAGTGTGCAGTGTAGTGCTGTAAACTGTGGGTCAGGACTGTTTTAATAAACTCTGCAGCTTGTGGAGTCTGCCTCCAGCTAAGAGAACAATTTTGAAAAGCTTCCAAATCACAGCTACAGTAGCTATATTTTCTGTGCGCTGAACAAAGCACATACTTATGATTCTCCTGACTGTTACTTCCAAATAAGGGACAGCAAATTTATACATAAAATCTCTATGAAAGGAGAGCCTCTCATCTGTTTCATGATGCAAGACCTTTTATCTGGGCTTGCCTGTCAGCCCAGCTCACTCCCCTAGGGCAAGCAAACACTCACCTTATAATTATATGTTCATCCCTCAGAAACAGAATGACTGCATTTCCTCTCTCTTATAAAGCTGCCACTTTAAACCACTCCCTTGACCCTTTTTGGGCAATGACAGAAGTGATGTTTTGTTGCACAGTCAGCCACGGAAAGTGCTCTACAACCATCAGTTCACAGTTGCAGAGCGGTTTAAAAAGTGTCTGATAGTGTGACAAATGAACCCTCATTAAACGAGAGCTCCAATGAAGGCGCTCCACAGTGGAGGGTCTTCATTCCCTTCTGTTGGTGAAGCAGCCCCACCCCATCCCCAGTGCTGTCTTCAGGAAGGGGGGGTGGGGAAGGGAAGCACCATGAGTTAGTCCAGGGAGCTGCACATCTCTCAGTGTCCCTTGTTGCTGTTGTTATATATTTGCTGCTGTGGGCAAAGCTGCATGCTGGGAAAACTTGCTCCTCTTTTTGTTCCTCCTCTCCATTCTGAGATTTGCTTTCTCTGCAATATTTCTATCAATACTGTAAGCATCATGTGGTGGTTGACATGGATGACAATGAAATATCTGGGCTTTTCCTGTTTCTAAATCTTCCTAAATCAAGTTGAGGCAAAACATACCTTATTTAGAACATAATTAAAAAGTAACATTCATTGGATGATGTCGCAGCTCCTTGGAGGCCAATGGTAATTCTGCTATGGATTTCAGTGAAGTCTTCATTTCAAACCCAGTTTTTTTCTTTGTTGTAGACTGGTATAGATCTGATTGCATAGTATAGTGGCAAGAGTCTGTTTCCATTTTTTTGTATGTCCTTCTAGATTATCAGAATATTTGTACAGAAAACGATTTGATTTGATTCTTTGTGTAAAGTAGTGACACTAGTACATTTTTTTCTGGTTAGTGCTCACAAGTAGTCAAAAGCTGTTTGAATACCATTATCTAGCAGGGTCTCTTCAGATCACTAAGAATCTGCTAACGATCTACTGCTAAGAATAGATGGGTAATCTTAGCAGAGAAGTGTACATTATGTCAACTATCTCTGGTCACTTGGCATGAACATGAACCCTACTCATTATTACTATTTCACTGAGGAACCACAGCCATGGACCAGGATCTCTTTGTACTAGAGACCATATCAACAGAAGAAAAATGCAGTCTCTGGCCCAGAATGTTTATAACAGGTCACATGAGGTTGCATGAAAGATGAGAGAACAGAAACAAATGGGGGATCACTAGGAAAAATGAAATGATATTGGTCAGCATGCAGGGCACATTAGTAGTCAATCCAAAATTAAGTTTTTTGGTAACTGTGACTAAGGAAGTTTTTAAGGAGGAATGTCAAGAGAGGTAATGAGGTAGCTTTGTGGATTACAGAGTGATAGAATCATAAAAATAGGGATGGAAGGGATATGAAGAGATCATTTTGTCTAACTGCCTTCTTGTAAGACAATCATCTCTGTCTAAACCAGCCAAGCATTTGTCTGACCTGCATGAAAACATTTTCAATGTTCACAGCCTTTTCAGGTAATTTGTTCCAGTACTTAACCATCCTCAAAAGCAGGGCACTGTGGGATGCTGGTGGACTGACCTACAACCTCTTGTTCTTGGACAGGAAGAACAGGTGTAACCTAAAGGGCTCCATAATGAAGTATTTCAGACTCGTATTTGTTTCATCCAAGATCATTTTTATACGATTTGAGCTGATTTGTAGTGCTTCAGCATGTGACTACCGCCCCACACTTCCTATAGAGCTTCTAAAACACTCAAATCACTTACAAACATTATGTCTGAGTGTGCCCATAGCTAGAAAGTTCTTGCATTTTGATTTGTTATATTGTTGTTACAATCGAATCCTATTACTTCTTGTCCTATCCCCTGTGGATATAGAAAACTTTTGACACCTTCCTCTTTTATAACTCTTCTATCCTCTTTTTTTTTGTTTTTGAAGACTGTTATCAAATCCCCTCTCTGGTCTTGTCTTCCCTGATTAAATAATTCCAGTTCTGTCAAACTTTCCTGCTCTGTCATGTTTTTTAGATCTCTAATCATTTTTGTTGCTCTCCAGACTCCTTTCAATTTTTCTATGACTTTCTTGAAGCTCCCTAAAACTCGGCACATTATTCCAGGTAAGGCCTCATCAGTGCTGAACAGAATAGAAGAATCACTTCCTGTGATTTGAGGGCAATACTACTGTTAATACATCCACTTATACTATTAATTTTTGTTTACAGTATTACACTGTTGACTTATCTTCAGCTTGTGCTCCTTTATCATCTCAGATCCTTTTCTGCAGTATTACACGTTAGCTACTCATTCCCTATATTGCATGTATACATTTATTTTTTTTAAGTGCAATACTTTACACTTAATTTTATTGAACTTCTCCCAGTTTTTCATACCTCTTTTTTGTAATTTATTAAGATCATTTTGAATCTTAACCTTATCCTTCAAGTGGACATTTATGGTGAGCTCCTTTGTTCTGGCATGAAAGGCAGTGTGGGAGAAAGCATGAAGGCGTTTGCTAAAAATATAATGAGTGGGTGATGGAGACTAGCCTTGTGTACTGATCACTCCATGCTTTGAGACATTTATTTGTTCTCCAATGCAACAGTGATACAGGGCTTGTTTGAACTTAGTTGCCTCTTCATAGATGACATGGGATAGCTCTGGTATATTGTGGAGGCATCTGTAACACAAAATTATTCCTCTTTCTGCAGTATAAAGAATGAGTCTGGCCACCACAATTACAATTTAGCCAAACTTTTAATTTTCATGACTTAGTAATATTCATGTAATTTAACCAAACTCTTTACATATAAATATATTAGCGTTGATACCTTTCTAACCTATAATAAACACCTATTCCTAATTGCCAGCTTCAGTTCCCTAAAAGAAGAAGGATGGATATTCTCATTGCCTAGCAAATTTGGTTCTCTAAATATTAAATTAGACTGGGTAGTACCGGGTCTTTTTCTGTGGTTGTAATGGGAAAATCAGTTAGGAAGTCTATAGATCGATTTCTGAGTGTGACTGTATTTAAGATCAGGTATAAGATATTCATCACTGCATGGTAAGTGCAGACATGCTACTGAAATGAATGTTCAGTGCTACATCCTTTTTGTTACTATAGCTGGAATTGCTACATTTTAGGGAATAGAAAAGAAATTATATAATTAAAATCTTAATTCGAGAGTTGCATTTTAAAAAGCTCTTTTTAGGCTTCATAGCATGTGCATTAATTTCCCCTGTTTTCTTGAATGTTTAATGATCAGCCTGGTGAAATGTAGAATTGTATAAAAGATTTAAAAACTAAAATGTGAGCACATTAAAGAGGTTGAAGAAGGAAATCTGCACATCTTAATTCATGCTATCAGGAAAGAAATTAGACACAGGTACTCAAATCTGATTGGCAGCTAATCAGGTAGGAACTCCACCTGTGATTCACATCAAGGAGTAACCTGGAGAAGTGTTGGTGACTGTGACAGGTCTCATGGCCTTGATGCTCCCTAGTGGCCCTGAAGCTCCTGCCTGGCTCAGACTGTAATGTCACTCTCCCTAAATTGCTCACCCACCACGTCTTGTTCTTAATACTAAAAGTTAATTAAAGGAGGCTGCCAGCAGGCCTTATAGTACGCCTTAATCCTAATAATTTTCCACTGGATCTCCATCTAGCCCTCAGGGCTGATAAGTCCACCCTCAACCTGATTAGGCCCTTGTAGAGCACCTGTAGCCTTAAGGGCAAATTTCCTCACCTACACCATACCCCAAACCTTACAAATGTTATTATATCACTGTTCACTTGTTGGGCTTTTGCACCCTTGGCTGCCACCTTTTTCCTCTTAGCTAGGCCTTCTAGCCTGGGCCCACTGCGTCGGATCTGGCTTTGAGGCACCAGCTCTAGTTTGTCCCTTCTAGTCACAGGGCCCCTGTCCCCTGTCTTGCTGCACCACTCTCTTGGATCAACAGTAGCTGAAGCTTTAAGTCTGCACCTGGCAAGGCTCAAGGTGATTGTGTGCCCTTTGGGCACTAATGGGATCTCCATAAGCTTTCCCTTTACAGTCCCAACCCAAACCACTAGTATAAACACTAACTTAAAACATGAGATGCATGACAGCTCTCTGCCCCTTTAAGAGGGCTAACTTTCCCTCAGCAGGCATACCTTTCAGGTAGGGACTATACCTTAACCTATACACTTGGCCCCCTTGGGGTCTTGGACCTTCTGGTACCACACACAGCCCCTCCTCCAGGGCCTTGCATCCTGGCTCAGCCCTTCCTGGGCACATGGACCCTCTAGTAGGAACCACAAACCCTCTAGGGGTCAACATAAAACAAAGGCCACCTGGATTTACAGGCCACAAAGGCCTGTAAACCCAGAAGTTTAAGTTAGATATCAGGAAAAACATTCTCACCAGGAGGGTAGTAAAGCATTGGAACAAGTTATCCAGAGAGGATATGAAATCTCCATCTTTGGAGGTTTTTAGACCTAGCTAGACAAAGGCTTGGCTGGCATGATCTAGTTGGGGGTGGTCTTTTTTTTTGAGTGGGGGGTGGAACTAGATGGTGTCCCTTCCAATCCTAATTTTCTATGAGTCTATGATTTTATGATTATTGAATGAAGTGGTCTCCCTTTAGCCTCTTCAGCAGTCCATAACCATGTCCTTGACCATCAGTCATTATTACATGACTGGCATTGGGAAATTAACATGGCTTCATTGAAGATAGGTCTCACCTGACCAACCTCATTTCCTTCTATGACCAGGTGATGCATCACCTAGACAAAGGAGAAGAGGTTGATGTCATATATATATATATTTAAAAAAACCCTTTAACTTGGTCTCCCATGATGTCCTCATGGTAAAATTGGGGAACTCAGCCTTGATAACCTTATGGCACAATGGCTGGGGAACTGGCTCCATGCTCTGACCCAAAGAGTGATAGTTGATGGAATTGAGTCAACGTGGCACATGGTAACCAGTAGCATCCCCCAGGGCTCAGTACTCAAACCAGTACTCTTTAATATATGCATAAATGATCTGGATTTGGGTATCAGAAGTGGACTGGCTAAGTTCATGGATGATGCCAAATTATGGGGAAGTGCAGTCACTCTAGAGGATAGGCTGGCAATTCAGGATGACCTGGACAGGCTTGCAAGGTGGGCGGATCAAAATCTGATGACATTTAACACAGAGAATGCAAGGCGCTTCACCTCAGGAGAAAAAACCCACGTCATTATAGGCTGGGCAGTGCTACACTCACTAGCACCATGACCGAAAGAGACTTGGGCGTCATGATTGACCACAAGATGGATATAAGCCACCAATGCAATTCTGTAGTTATCAAAGCAAATAAAACTCTGGCTTGCATCTCCCAATCCATCTCAAGCAAAACCCAAGAAGTCATCTTCCCACTTTACTCAGCTTTGGTGAAGCTGCAGCTGGAGTACTGCATCCAAATCTGCACTCCATACTTTAGAAAGGATGTTGAGAAGCTTGAGAGAGTCCAGAGGACAGCCATGTGTATGATTAGAGGTCAAGAGAGCAGGACTTATGAGAAGAGGCTGAGAGACATAAGACTCTTCAGCCTGGAGAAGAGAAGACTCCGGGGTGACTTGGTAGCAGCCTGTAGGTATATAAGGGGTGTGCATCAGGAACTGAGAGAATGTCTGTTCACCTGGGTACCCCAAGGGAAGATGTGTTTTAATGGTCACAAACTGCTGGAAGACCATTTTAGACTGGACATAAGGAAAAACGTCTTTACCATCTGAGCGTCCAGAGGCTGGAATAGACTCCCCACAGAAGTGGTGCCAGCACCTACTCTGAATACCTTTAAGAAGTGCTTGGATGCTTATCTTGCTGGGGTGATCTGGCCCCAGCTGACTTCCTGCCCCTTAGGCAGGGGGCTAGAATTGGTGTTTTCCTGAGGTCCCTTCCAGCCCTAATGGCTATGACTATGAAACATCAAGGCATGGCAGGAGAGACATCAGTGGAAGACCCTGAAAGCCTGGAGTGAAGAATGGGCAGGACTAAGGTGGTCATAAAGACAGTGTCATGGCAATCCTAGGGCACATTCTGCCACATGCTATTAAACAACTGCATGGGAAGGAACTCTGTTGTGGGTGAATATATGTCTTAAATCAGTATCCAGGAAGTTATAGAATACGTTGTGATAGGGCACACATGTAGATGTCAGTTTAGATTATACAGCTACTGTTGTCACTGAGCCTATAGAAATGCTACTATATTAGTTGAATATCTGAATAATAAGTAATTAATACCCTGAAGACTTCCATCATTACATTTCTTAATGTTGATAATGAATATATAATGAATAATATATACAATACTTCAGAGCTAGAGGAAAAGTATTGTGCTTTGTGCCCCCTGGCTCTGGAACTCTTCCCATCAGAAATCAATGAAAATGAACTTCTTGTGCATCTTGTGTACCTTATAGGGCTGCTGCTGCCACAGCTTTGCTAAGCTATGGCTACAGAACCTTCTAGCAAAGAAAAAAATATGGCAAGAACGAGTTTTTCTGTCAGTCCCCTGACAAAGCCTTCTCTGTTTACACAGCTGGATCCAGATGAAGGGGTTTTGCCAGTAGACCTTGTTGTCCAGAATTCACATACCTTGCTGACACTGCTATTCCAGCAAAGCTTTGTAAGTCTAAGCATTGCTATGTTTATCACCAGGGATCCTGGTTTTATCTGATAACCCTCCCCACCCCCAATTTTAGGTTTAAAAAAAGTAACCCCAAATCCACGTTTTCATCATTAAAATGAAACATTTCTAATATATAGATATATATATAGTAGTGTTTCATTTTAATCATGGGAAAATGTGGATTTGGGGTTACTTTTTTTAAACCAAGAATTGGGGATTTATTTTTTTTATAAGAGAAAACCAGGATCCCTAGTTAAGACACAAAATAAACCTAGTTTCCAAAGCTTTACCAACTAATGAAACATCTGATAGATTGAATTATAGGTTCCTGAAATACAGGTAAACCAGATAAAGAAAGCAAACAGTGAAGTTAATCAACTAGCTCTGGATGTTGGTCTTGACTGAAGCTTAAATACTACAGTGATGGGTTCATTAAGCGTTCATTGCTGGATTGTTTAACTATGATTCTTTGAGGAGGGCAGTTTGGAACAAAAAGGAATTTTTACTTCAGAAAGTTTGTATTTTCTTCCCGGCTAAGTAAATTGTAACTAATAATTCCTTTTTAACGAATATGAGTAAAACTAGTGAACAGGGAAATTAAATTCCTTCAGAAACAATTTTGCAGAGATGTTTAGCTTTGGGTCATAGTTTCAACAGCAAAAAAAAATGAGGGAAGCTATTATTATCCTGGTAAAGTTAAATCTTGGTGAAATCCATATTTATTGTTTTGTAGTTGAGTGATCTATTTTAGATAGCTATGATTAAAAGCAACCTCATTTGTTAGAAGAGTAAACCAGGAAGTCTTCAAGCAGATATTAAAGTTGATTAAAGTATCTGGAGGATTCTTACATTCATGCAAACTTCAGATTTGATAAACTTGTCCAATTTACAATTTAGGCAAGTGTTCCAGAACTTCAAAAGAAAGCATTTTGCTTAGCTGAGTGATGTGTATCAGTTCATCTATTAAAGGTCTAGAGCAATTCCTTCCACTCCTTTTCCTGGTTGAACCATATGCGTCTCTGAGCTGGGATCATCCAGTATACTTAAAGAACTGGAGGGGAATTACCTTGGGTGAGAGCCGCTGAGAACCTCTTGCCACTCCTTACAAGCACCACATAAAGGTCCATTCTGGATGGCTGGGGCACCACACTCACTACCTGAAGAACCTGGAATCAGCAACAAGTTCAAGCTGCTCCTGGCCAGTATGCCTGTCATGCCATTTGTCATGCACTTAAGGAAATGTTCAGGGCATGTTTGCTTCCTTACAATGTTCTGGGGCATTTTATTAGAACTGTGGCTCTGTTTTCCTTTTTGGTGATTCGGGGATATCATTGTATTTGTACATATTTATCTTATTCTAAAACACTTACATGTGCTATATACTGCTAGAAGTAGTTCTTATCCTGAAAGCAGACTTTTTTTTATTCCTGTTCTTAAAAGAAGCCCCCCACACACGAACAGACAAATACTATGCTTAAAATTCCAAGACACCTTCCCAGTGTCAACAATGCAAGCACAAGGGAAGCCATAATTTTAAAATGGGCAAACATTTTTTGCTTATAACTTGGTGTAAGTTCTTGTTTGGAGGCTGTTTACTCTGTTTCAGTCCAGCATTAAAGTTAATTTAAAATATAAATCCTGGAAATGAGCTATTATTAATATAAATGATGACTTGGATTGTCCTGGCATGTGCAGAGGCTCAGTACCTCAGAGAAGCAGGACTAACATTTTGACAAGTGACAAGAGATGCCTCAGACTCTAGGTACTCAACTTGAAATACCTTCCAGGGCCTGAAAAAAACTATCAGTGGCTGTTTTTGCCTGAGATTCAGACTGCAACACACAGTACCCTGAGACTACTGTGCAGTAGTGTTGCATGGTAGAAACCATGATGTGACACTACTGTGCAGTAGTCTTTGGGCTACTATACAGTCAGCATCACAAAAAAGTCGTTCATTGGCACTGCTGCACAGTAATGTGGGTTGTTTATACATAGTACTAAATGACTATGCAGTAACGACTAAACAGTCAGTGTCTCATAAATGTGGCCACTTTCGTTACAAGTGTATTTAAATGTATCATACACATTTAACAACAGAAGTATATATTGACTGGACTTTGTTTCATTATTACTTTGCTGTATTGTTATCCTCTTATTTTCCAAAGAATTTAAATTCAAAACATGCTTGGAAATGAATGGTTAAACCTACATATGTAATTTATATTGTTATTTTTTTTTTAGTTTTATTTAGAAGCTGAATATTTTTTTCTTAGAGAGTGAAGTCTTAAAAAACAGAAGCCTTCCAAAATTAGAAAACAGGAGGGTTGGGGTGGATCTGGGGGAGGGTCACCCCCCCACCCTTTTAATTCTTGCTTCATCCAAAGTTTAAAACCAATTGCCTGGCAGTAGCAGTAGCATTTCTAGTCAGGCAGTGCTGAGGGAGTCACTTGACTTTGTGGCTCATTTTAATCTATCTGATGAAATGCCAGGCTGTGGGCAGCCAGGTCTAGAGGTCGCCTCAGGCTCAGGAGAATCCAGGAAGTCAGAAGCCAGGAGATCTGACTGTGGAATCAAGTTGGAGATTCAGTGAATCAGGCAGAGCATGAGGTCAGGAGGTTAGCTGGGTCTGGGATCTGGTAAATCAGGCCAAAATCAGGTTAGGTATCTGGGTGGTCAAGAGCCATACTTTCTATCATATTGATTAAGAATGCCTCTGCTGCCAGTTTTCATATTTGGTAGGGTCAGAAGGGACCCAAGTAGATCATCAAGTCTGAGCCCCTGCCATGGGCAGAAGATAATGCTGGGGTCAAATGACCCTAGCAAGGTGATTATCTAGCCTCCTTTTGAAGACCCCCAGGGTAGGAATAAGCACAGTTCCCTTGGAAGTTGGTTCCAGATGCTAGCCACCCTAAAGTAGTGCCTCCTGATATTTAGCCTGAGTCTACTCTTGGTCAGCTTATGGCTGCTATTCCTAGTTACTCCTGGTAGTGCCTGGGGGAACAGAGTCTCTCCTATTCCCCACTGGTCCCCCTTGGTAAATTTATAGATGGCCACCAGATCCCCTCTCAGCATTCTCTTGTGAATGCTGAACAGGTTCAGGTCCCATAGCCACTGCTTGTAGGGTCTGCCCTGCTGCCCCTTGATCATGTGCATGGCCCTCCTTTGCACCCTCTTGATGCTGTCTACATCCCTCCTGATGTGTGGTACCCAGAACTGGATGCAGTACTCCAACTGCAGCCTGGTCAATGTCACATAGAGGGGTATGGATCACCTCCTTGGACCTGCTCGTGATGAATCTGTGGATGCATGATAAGGTGCAGTTGACCCTACTGACCGCGTCCTCACATTGGTGGCCCATGTTCATCTTGGAATCCATAATGACTCCAAGTGTATTTAAGTGTATTTAAGTGTGTTATGACTCCTTCTCTGCCTCTGCGCTATTGAGAAAGCAGTTCCTCAGCCTATAGATTTGCTGCTGGTTCTTCCTCCCTAGGTGTAGTACCTTGTACGTGTCAGTATTTAAACCCATCTTATTCTCATCTGCCCACCCTAACCTGTCCAGGTCTAGCTGTAGCCTGTCCCTCCTTTCTAACATGCCCACTTCTCCCCACATCTTAGTGTCATCCAGGAACTTGAACAAGGTGCTTTTCACCCTCTTGTCCGAGTTGCTGATGAAGATGTTGAACAGTGTAGGCCCGAGGACTGAGAGCTGGGGAACCCCACTGCCCACATCCCTAATTTTTTGATGAGAATAGGGTGAGAGACAGTGTTGAAGGCCTTCCTAAAGTCCTGAAAAACTGCATCCACCACAACACCCGCATCCAAGGATTTTGTGACCTGGTCA
>NW_017728906.1:178178621-178189090 GCF_001723895.1 Crocodylus porosus | reverse complement strand
AGTACTAAATGACTATGCAGTAACGACTAAACAGTCAGTGTCTCATAAATGTGGCCACTTTCGTTACAAGTGTATTTAAATGTATCATACACATTTAACAACAGAAGTATATATTGACTGGACTTTGTTTCATTATTACTTTGCTGTATTGTTATCCTCTTATTTTCCAAAGAATTTAAATTCAAAACATGCTTGGAAATGAATGGTTAAACCTACATATGTAATTTATATTGTTATTTTTTTTTTAGTTTTATTTAGAAGCTGAATATTTTTTTCTTAGAGAGTGAAGTCTTAAAAAACAGAAGCCTTCCAAAATTAGAAAACAGGAGGGTTGGGGTGGATCTGGGGGAGGGTCACCCCCCCACCCTTTTAATTCTTGCTTCATCCAAAGTTTAAAACCAATTGCCTGGCAGTAGCAGTAGCATTTCTAGTCAGGCAGTGCTGAGGGAGTCACTTGACTTTGTGGCTCATTTTAATCTATCTGATGAAATGCCAGGCTGTGGGCAGCCAGGTCTAGAGGTCGCCTCAGGCTCAGGAGAATCCAGGAAGTCAGAAGCCAGGAGATCTGACTGTGGAATCAAGTTGGAGATTCAGTGAATCAGGCAGAGCATGAGGTCAGGAGGTTAGCTGGGTCTGGGATCTGGTAAATCAGGCCAAAATCAGGTTAGGTATCTGGGTGGTCAAGAGCCATACTTTCTATCATATTGATTAAGAATGCCTCTGCTGCCAGTTTTCATATTTGGTAGGGTCAGAAGGGACCCAAGTAGATCATCAAGTCTGAGCCCCTGCCATGGGCAGAAGATAATGCTGGGGTCAAATGACCCTAGCAAGGTGATTATCTAGCCTCCTTTTGAAGACCCCCAGGGTAGGAATAAGCACAGTTCCCTTGGAAGTTGGTTCCAGATGCTAGCCACCCTAAAGTAGTGCCTCCTGATATTTAGCCTGAGTCTACTCTTGGTCAGCTTATGGCTGCTATTCCTAGTTACTCCTGGTAGTGCCTGGGGGAACAGAGTCTCTCCTATTCCCCACTGGTCCCCCTTGGTAAATTTATAGATGGCCACCAGATCCCCTCTCAGCATTCTCTTGTGAATGCTGAACAGGTTCAGGTCCCATAGCCACTGCTTGTAGGGTCTGCCCTGCTGCCCCTTGATCATGTGCATGGCCCTCCTTTGCACCCTCTTGATGCTGTCTACATCCCTCCTGATGTGTGGTACCCAGAACTGGATGCAGTACTCCAACTGCAGCCTGGTCAATGTCACATAGAGGGGTATGGATCACCTCCTTGGACCTGCTCGTGATGAATCTGTGGATGCATGATAAGGTGCAGTTGACCCTACTGACCGCGTCCTCACATTGGTGGCCCATGTTCATCTTGGAATCCATAATGACTCCAAGTGTATTTAAGTGTATTTAAGTGTGTTATGACTCCTTCTCTGCCTCTGCGCTATTGAGAAAGCAGTTCCTCAGCCTATAGATTTGCTGCTGGTTCTTCCTCCCTAGGTGTAGTACCTTGTACGTGTCAGTATTTAAACCCATCTTATTCTCATCTGCCCACCCTAACCTGTCCAGGTCTAGCTGTAGCCTGTCCCTCCTTTCTAACATGCCCACTTCTCCCCACATCTTAGTGTCATCCAGGAACTTGAACAAGGTGCTTTTCACCCTCTTGTCCGAGTTGCTGATGAAGATGTTGAACAGTGTAGGCCCGAGGACTGAGAGCTGGGGAACCCCACTGCCCACATCCCTAATTTTTTGATGAGAATAGGGTGAGAGACAGTGTTGAAGGCCTTCCTAAAGTCCTGAAAAACTGCATCCACCACAACACCCGCATCCAAGGATTTTGTGACCTGGTCACAGAAGGCCACCAGGTTGGTCTGACTGGACCTGCCTCTAATGAACCCATGTTGGTTGCTCCTAAGCATAATCTCCCCTGCTGGTCCCTCACAGATGTGCTCCTGAATAATTTTCTCAAAGAGCTTCCCCAGGACTGAGGTAAGACTAATGAGCCTACAGTTTCCTGGGTCCTCCTTCCTCCCTTTTTTTAATATGGGGACCATATTGGTCCTTTTCCAATCATCTGGCATCTCTCCAGAGCACCACAAGTGCTTGTAGAGCTGTGTCAGTGGTCCTGCAATGTCCTCTGGCAATTCCCTCAGCACCTTTGGGTGGAGATCATCTGGACCCGCCGATTTGAAGATGTTCAGTCCCACCAGACCTGGTCCTCTCTGACCCTGGGCCTGGCTGTGCCTCTCCTGAGTTTTGGTCTACATGCCATTTGTATGCGTCCATTGCCTTTTTCCAGCTAGGCTTTTAGTTTCCTTTAGGCTTCCACTTGTTGTGCCCAGTCCATAGCTGCAGGATTATTGGAGGTAATGAGTAGGGTGGGGTATAGCCAGGGTGGAACCCATAATTGGCAGAGAAGGCATTTGCCCAGTTTGGCATTCATGCAATTGTTATAGGTAAAATTACTGAGTGTTAGCAGGGCAGCCCAATTGTCTTGCTGGAAACTGAAGTGTTTCTGACCCTAACCCTTGCAGCTCCTAGCTCCACAACCAGGTCCACCCACTAGGCAAGCTGGCCTGCTTGACTGTGACACATAGGAGCAGAGGGATTGATTCTGCACCAACAACTACTGCTTGCTGGGTGAAGGCCATCTGGGTCATCTGGTCTAACCTGGGGTGGGGTCTGGGGTCCCTAGTACAGAGTTCACCTCCATGCTGAGCAGATTTCTGCATGTATGTACATATTTAACAAAAAGGTCTCTTATTCTTGGCTTAAACCATTTTTAATAGACCAGCTTGTAACACATCTTAAATGTTGAATTTTGCCTCTAGTATTTTCATTTAGTTTCTTTCAGGATGAATTTCCAAAATTATTCTTACAATACAGAATTCCCATTTCATACATATAAAAGACAGCTTGCCTGTTTTTGCATTTCGGACATCAGAGCATTACATATACAGATATATGTAACTTCCAATACCTGGTTAGTAGGGGCACAAATATTTAGCATCTGCATTATCTCATTTCCATTCTATAGCACATTCATGTTTTTTCTATACTTGATAACTGAATAACTTGGTTATTTGGATATTGAACATAATCAAGAGGTAATATGTTCTAGACATGAGCTTGACTGTTGAAATTCCAAGCCCATCTGTGAAATGTTCTAATCAGTTGATTCCTTACAGATAATTATTTATTTTGATTTAAGAAACTGAACTGTTAAACTCATTGCACTTTTTTGATGATGTATAGTGTGAACCTATTTTTTAAGAGTTTATCCTTGAAAAAGAATCCTCACTCATTTGCTAGAACAATTAAGTTCCTCCTCATCAGGCAAGATATAAAAACATTTATGTATTATTTTTTTTATGTGAGCAAGTTGTGTTCTAGTTTGGGGTTTGGTCAAGTGCTTCACACATGTCCAGTTGCCAGTGTACATTTTAAATATCAGCTGGAATTTAGGGATAGAAGACAATTATGAGATGGGATTTGCCAATTTCTATTATGATTATATCCAAAATGGATTTCCTCCATTACAGACCCATTCTTACGGGCTCTGCTTCAAATGGAACCTTCAGGCCCAAGTCACTCTGTCTCCCCATATAATCCACAGACAGCACTAGCTTTAGAATCATAGAAAGTCAGGGTTGGAATCGACCTCAGGTCATCTAGTGTAACACCCTGCTCAAATCAGGACCACCCCCAACTAGATCATCTCAGCCAAAGCTTTGTCTAGTTGGGTTTTGAAAACCCCCAAGGATGGAGCTTCCACCATCTCTCTGGGTAACCTGCTCCAGTGTTTCACTATCCTCCTAGTGAGAAAATTCTTCTGAATATCTAGAGAACCTAAGGATGGAGCCCTAGGGTATAACCTTTGGGAACCTAAGGATGTACCCTCAGAAACTAGCTGAACAGGGAGCTACCTAAATTGGCCAGGAGTGAAATGCAGAGGAAAGAGATCAGTTTAGGCCCCTAACCAGGCCAAAGATGAGCATTAGTTGCTAGCCTAGAAGTTGTCCCCCTTTGCACTGGTCCTCAACTATGACCTCCCTCCTGGAGTTTAGATGCTTAAGTCAGGGTAGCCAATTTTTACCCATCCATGAGAAACTGAAGAGAATAAGAGAGCTGGGTAATTAAGCCACTCATTGCAGATGTAGATTTAAGACCATGTTCCAAATCAGAAGATCAAGGGTGATTTGTCCCAAGATATCACACATCTGGAGTGAGTACCCTAAGCACACATACAAGCTCTCATTCGTGTGGGCTGCAGTTGTCATAGGCATGTTCTAAGCATATCTACAGAAGTAGGCCTGGGTCAGAAAATCAGCAGAGGGACACCTACCTTCAGAAGTCTATGTCAGAGTCTCTGGGACTTTTGACTTGAGTAAAGAACAGCTTGTTGAATGTGAGGACATTATCAGAAGTGTGGTAGCTTTGTGCAGTCCTGCCAGTGGAAACCTAGGCATTAGTTTTGTGCTGGTTTTGAGAATGTCTTAACTTGATGCCTGGCTGGCAATTAGTTAAAAAGTACCATCCAAAGTCTACCACGGACAGACTACCACAGACAAAGTCTACCACTGTCAAAATCTAGAAACTACTACTGACAGACAGTCATTAACATTCCTGGCATCGATCTGTGAATTCTAGACCATTATAATCATCCCAAAATATTGAAGAAAGAGAGGTAACTGCATGTGGAAAACAAGTTTTACATGCAGTGATAGGTTTAACCTTGATGCACTCTTATAACCAGTTTCATCTGCCATTATTTTTTATACTTTTTTTCATTCCCATACTACTTATTTTCATATTGATATATATTTACTTTAAATTCATGTACTTATTCATATACTCTTTTAACTCCTACAAGAGTTGAAAGACGTTCCATATGCATGAGATATCTGTTCTTTTTGTAAGTTAATGGTTTTGATGGTGATATTTCCTGACAATTTTTTAAAAATCTGATAGAAACTTTGTTTTATTGGTGATTTAGACATGGACATAGGACTTGATGGGCCCCACTTTTCTTTTTACCTATATGTAAGAATGATCAGTATTGCCTTCGCCATTTAAAACCATATCTTCTACCCATAGCCATCAGATACCTCTATCTGTACAATATTTATCAACTTCCTTTCAGTATCATCCTTGATAATCATAACTGTAACAGGGCAAGGACAGCCCTGTTCCTTTGTTACAAAGTTGCTAGCAGGGGAGAGTAAGGTCAGGGACAGGACAAAGTTAATTACTTAGTATATACAGTTGAGAAACGGATTGCACCCAGGATGAATGTGAACTGATTAGGAGCCAGCAGTTACTTAAGTCCACTGCAGGGGGGTTTCCTTTGCCCCCCTGGGGCACAGCATGGAGAGATTCAGCGGGGATGCCAGGAGCAGCAGACCCAGCACTGGAACAGCTTGCTAATAAGACTGGCTGACCGGGGAAGTAAACATGGTGACCGGCGAAGCAAGGAGGTGAGGAAGATAAGGGAGACTTACCGACTGAGAGGAGGTCCCACAGAGAAAGGATCCACTGGTACCTGCAAGAAAGAGAAAAGAGAGTAGAGCTGCTTGGCTCAGGGGAGTGGGCTGCACAGTGGTGGAGGGTAGAAGGAAGACTGTGAGCTGTGGGGAATTTACTAATACACAAATTTCCTTTTATTCTGCTTCTGGGGTGATTTACTACAGCCTCTCTCATCGGGGACTTAACTTCTTATCCTTCCATCATTCCAAAGTGTGGCAGGCGAGCCCCAGAGAGAGAGATTTCGTTATTCACCCCCACCCGGCCACAGTTACCCATATATTTTAAATATACCAGCTTCCTTTTTTTTACATCCTTATCAATGATTAATATTTCTGGTGTGAACTCCTTTACCAGTGTGTGTAAAATTATTACTCCATATTCCTAATACATTTAACATAAAAGTCATTCTAAAATATTGCTTCAGCGGCAGAAATTTATTATTACAGTGCAAGTCTCCATTATGTTCAATGCTAAGTCTTCTTCTGATACTTGGTTAGTCTTCAATGCAGATATAAAGTATTTGAGTCTAATCATTCTTCTTTGGTTTACTGCATTTGCTTTTGGCAGGAATATTTTGGGCTTTACTTGATGTGTAGAAAAAGTGCAAGTTTTACTTAGTGTATATTCAGATTGCTCTGAATATCAGTGCAAATTGAAGCTCTTTTTTCTATGGAGCAGCTTACTGATATCTGTAAATTCAGCATTTTTCTTTTAAAGGTTTACAGAGCACTTTAGATGAAAGATTACTTAGTCATTCTCTACTCTTTTGCAGCCTCAGTTTACTGCAGTTTCTGTGAAAGCCTAAAGAAGTATGAGAAGTGGAGTGGGGAATAGCTTTCAGTTATCACAGCTCTATTCTTTGTGAACCTTTGAGGTACGTGTGCACATAGTGATGCCTCTAAGTCACTGTTTCTCAGTTTCCCATCAGAAGAAAGTGTCTCTCTTACTATCACATTATTAATGAATTCAGGGTGATGGAGGGCAAGAACCAGCTTCTTAATCTTATAGTCCTACAGAAGGTCACCTGCTCACACCTCTTCTCAGCTTTTCTGCAAAAGAGATATGTTTTTCTCTGGCTGCCATGTTAACAGTGAGTTTGGGGCAATGAGTTTCACTGTGCACACTGTAGCAGAGAGGTAGGTAGTGCTCTGCTGACACTGTATCTCTACCTGACCCCTCTGCCTTGGATATTCTCACCCTTCCTTAGCTTCTCTTCACTCACCTGAGAAAACTTTAGGGAAATGGAGAACTAAGCTTGGAGTCCATTTCTTCAGTCCATCATTATAGCCACCGGGAAGGCTCAGTGGCTGTCAAGGAGGACAGCAAGCTCTTTATCCTTAAGTCTTCTCTAGCAGGGGAAACCGGCAAACCCTTGGTGTAGTGTCATCTTCCATCCAGTCTTGGGTTTCCCAACCAGGAAAATCACTAGGCAAGTTTCTTTTCTGCTTTCTTGGAGCTCCTCTTCAAAAAACACCCATAGATCCCTTGCTTCCTCCTTCCTCTACCTATGTTTATTACTTTCAGGTTGCACCTTCATCCTCTTCATCAAGTCCAGCTCTGAAGCAACTTCACCATAATAGGGCTGTCTTATTTAAAGAAATCAACAACCCTGGGACAGGCACTTACAAGCTGAGGCATCCACAGTTAAATGGCACTCCTGAAAACATGATCTTAAATCTGACTGTGTTTCCATTGCCTTCCTCCATAAAATGAGGGTGATAACACTTACTTCACAGGATTGTTGAGAGGCTTAATTCTTTATTGGCTTTAAATCACTAAGATCACCAATTAAAAAGTGTTATGAAAATGTATGTTTTCTCCTCAGTGCTCATGTTTTCCTGATAAAACCAGTGAGACTTGTGTAAAGCCAACCAGGAAAGACTATACCCCTTGATTTTTGGGATCCTTTAAAGAGGTTTATAAGGCACATGCTATTATTTTAACCCTTTTGTTGTTGGTCCCCTACAACAAATTCAGCTGATATCACCTTCTAGCCTCTCTTGAAATTCAACACATTATTTAATTTGCTTACATCCAGCAGTCTGGATAGTTCGATTTTCTGGCTAGTCCCATTATATAACATAGGTAACCGAGTACCACATAGTGAAAACCCTCCTTCTTCCTTTAAAAATATGACAAATGATTAGGGATATATGTCGTCTTTTAAGATGATACAGACTTGCTGTTTCAACCATCTTTGTAAGGTAGAGCAATCCATATACTATAGGTATGTAATCTGAAAAGTTGCAGAAGATGGTAGGAAGATGAATCCTTGCACTAAGATTTAGTAGTGTCTACAATGGAATTTCCCAATGCACTACAGGAAGGTAAGCTTGGGTTTTCCATATTTTTTTATGTAAAGGCATAATAAGTTCTTCTGGGAAGTTTTAGCCCCATTTTTGACAAAATAAACTAAGAACTTCCACTGTCTTTTTCCCATGGAGGATGCACTGTGGAATTATCCTTTGATTTTTCAAGTAATATGTTCCTAACGTTGTTTTCCCCACAGGCTTAATAAAAGCTTTCTCAAGGATTCAGTCCTCATTTGATACTGTCAACAAAATGTTGGAGTATTTAGCAGGTGTGAAATAATGAGGCAATGCATGCAAATGAATCTTTGATGTGCAGTACATCATTGTTCTTAATTCTTTGGGAGAAAAGAAAAATGCTTTACTGTGGGTGCCTAAAACTATAAAGTGAAGGCTTCAACTCTATCAAAAGTTGATGCGTTATGTATAAGTATCTGAAAAGTGTGTTGTGCTAAGGAAGCTGGTTAATTAGCATTATCTCGCAAAGGTGCCATTGTTACAGGTGACTTATGCAGACTAATTTAATGAAAATTAAAGAGTAATATACATCTATGCTTTGTATTTTTCCCTGATGTCTTCCAATGTAAATGATCTGCATTAATCAGTGTTTTGGGTTGGGG
This sequence comes from Crocodylus porosus, assembly GCF_001723895.1. Lineage (NCBI taxonomy): Eukaryota > Metazoa > Chordata > Crocodylia > Crocodylidae > Crocodylus > Crocodylus porosus. The sequence continues at coordinate 178,180,635 of NW_017728906.1, read as the reverse complement.
TTTTTTTTGTTTTGCTTTTTCTTGTGTACTCGCCTGGTGTGCTCAGAAATGAAAGTAATAAAAAACTTTTAAAAATTGGAAATTTGTATTTAGGTCTTTAGTTCCCCCTGATTTCAGTAGGATTTAGAGACCAACATTCCTGACAAAATTCATATCTTTTAGTTCAGAGTTCACACTTCATAGTCCCCAGATCAACTGAAGATCACAGGGAGGATACTTGGTGACCCCAGGACTCATAAAAACTCAGGGAGCCCTGAATCCTTGGTAGCATACCTGGTAGGCAAGTGCATGGATGCCCTGGCACATTAGATTCTGCTATAACAGGGGTGGGCAAAATATGGCCTATGGGCTGGATCCTGGCCTCTGGGCCATGCTGTCTGCCTTGCAGGCCTCTAAAAAAAAATTAAGAAACTATATATTTATCTGCTCCTGGCTGCCTGTCAAAGATGAGGCCAGCACAGCCAGCCCAGCCCCAACCCCCACTCCCTCCATGGGAAGTCTCTGCCTGCTGCAGCTTTCACTGCTTCCCTGCATGCTACTGGCTCCTCCAGCACCACATGGCCCCCAGCTGCATCACTGGACTGTGGGAACACAGGGCCTGCGCTGGTACCCCAGAGCCAGGAGTGGGAAGGCATGTGCATGTGCCTGTCTGTCTGTCTGTCTGTCTGTCTGTCTGTGTGTGAGTGTTCATAGGGCAAGTCTCACATGTACACCCCACCATACACATGCACCCACACCACACTCGCACTGCCATACACACAGACTCCCACACCTCACATATCCACACACACACCCACATGTTCCCTCACCCCACATCTCCCCACACCTATCTCCCTCACAGGAACACCCACATCCCACAAACCTAAACCCCTCCATGCCACCCCCCACAATAGTATCATAGTTTGTAGGGTTGGAAGGGACCTGAGCAGATCATGAAGTCTGACCCCCTGCCATCGGCAGGAAAGGATGCTGGGGTCAAATGACCCCAGCTAGGTGTCTGTCTAGCCTCCTTTTGAAGACCCCAGGGTAGGGGTGAGCACCACTTCCCTTGGAAGTTGGTTCCAGCTCCTAGCCACCCTGACTGTGAAGTGTAGTGCCTCCTGATATTTAGCCTGAATCTACTCTCAGTCAACTTATGGCCGTTGTTCCTTGTTACTCCCAGTAGTGCTCAGGAGAACAGGGACTCTTCCATTGCCTGCTGGTCCCCCTTGGCAAGTTTATAGGCAGCCACCAGATCCCCTCTCAGCTGCCTTTTGTGGAGGATGAACAGGTTCAGGTCCCATAGCCCCTCCTCATACGACCTGCCCTGCTGCCTCCTAATTATGTGCGTGGCCCTCCTCTGGACTCTCTCGATGCTATCCACATCCCTCCTGAAGTGCAGCGCCCAGAACCGGACACAGTACTCCAACTGCAGCCTGACCAATGTCACATAGAGGGGGAGGATCACTTCTTTGGACCTGCTTGTGATGCATCTATGGACGCACAACAAGGTGCGGTTAGTGTTCCTGACTGCATCCCCACATTGGCAGCCCATGTTCATCTTGTAGTTAATAGTGACTCCAAGATCCTTTTCTGCCTCTGTGCTGACAGAAAGGGAGTTCCCCAGCCTGCAGTTATGCTGCTGGTTCTTCCTTCCCAGGTGCAACACCTTGCACTTGTCCATATTGAAACCCATCCTATTCTCATCCGCCCACCCCTGTAACCTGTCCAGATCTAGTTGTAGCCTGTCCCTTTCTTCTAGCATGCTCACTTCTTTCCACATCTTGGTGTCATCTGTGAACTTGAACAAGGTGCTTTTCACTCCCTTGTCCAAATCGCCGATGAAGATATTGGACAGTGCCGGCCCAAGGCCTGAGTTCTGGAGAACCCCACTGCCCACATCTCTCCAGGTCAAAAATGACCCATCTACCACCACTCCCTCGGTGTGGCCCTCCAGCTAATTTGTGACCCATCTGACTGTGTAGGCATCGACAGCACAGTCGCCTAATTTTTTAATGAGGATGGGGTGAGAGAC
>NW_017728906.1:178162513-178178206 GCF_001723895.1 Crocodylus porosus | reverse complement strand
GTTCCTGCAATGACCTCTGCCAATTCCCTAAGTACTCTGTGGCGGAGATGGTCAGGACCTGCTGATTTGAATACATCTAGTCCTCCAGGAGTTCCCTGACTAGATCCTCACTGACCTTGGGCCTGGCAGAGCATCCCCTGGGTCCATCCAGAATCCCAGTGTGGGGAATGTCCCTGTCCCTGCTCAGAAAAATAATAGCAAAGAATATGTTAAAGAGATTAGCTTTGTCATCTGGTGCTACCACCAGATTACCAAACACATCTTGCAGAGGCCCCACATTACTTGGTACTTTCTTTTTGCCTACTATGTATTTTAAAAAGGACTTCTTGTTATCTCTGATCTGGGTTGCTATTCCCAGTTCCATCTCTGCCTTAACCTTCCTAACAGCCCCCCTACAATCTTAAACCAAGGAGGTATAATCCTCCTTGGTGATGGCCCCTCCCTTCCATTGGGTGTATGCCTCCTTTTTGGCTTCAAGACATTCGTGGATGCTTTTGGTAAGCCATGGGGGCTTTTGAGCACTCTTGCCCCCTTTGATCCACGTGTGAATTGTCACCCTTTGGGCTTGGAGGATCGGCTCCTTAAGGAACAACCACTCTTCCTGGACTCCCAATGCCCCTCCCCTCTGGGACCTCAGTGTCTCCCCGACTAGTCTCCTTACCTCATTGAAATCTGCCCTCCTGAGGTCCAGGGCTGTTGCCTTGCTTCAGGCCTTTGACACCCTGCACTGGACAGTAAATTCCAGCAGGTGATGATTGCTATTGCCCATGTGGTCAAGCACCCGCAGTCCCCTCACCAGGTCATCACCTGTGGCCAGGACCAGGTCCAACAAGACATTTCCCTTGGTGGGACTGTGCACCTCCTGGGTTAGGTGGCGGTCCTGTAACGCAGCTAGGAACCTATGCAGTCAGACCTGTCTGACTGCTCTTCTCAGAAGATGTCTGAGTAGTTTAGGTCACCCATGATGACCAGGTCCCTTGACTTAACTGTCTCTGTGAGCTGACCTGAAAACTCCCAGTCCAGCTTTTCTCCCTGGTTAGGTGGCCTGTAGTAGATCCCGACCATTAATTTAGGTCCCTTTCCCCCTGACCCCCTTGTTTTCTGACGCAGAGCACCTCAGTTTGCTCTACCTCAAACCCAGTGCTGTTTGCTGAGGATGTGTATTGTTTGATGTAGAGCGCCACACCCGCCCCTTTCTTCCCTGTTCTATCCTGCCTATAGAGCCTACAGCCCTTGATATTTATCACCCAGTCATGTGTTGGATCCCACCAAGTTTCCGTGAGCCCCACTATGTCTGGATTTGTGTTAGCTAGCAGGAGGGCAAGTTCCTTCTTCTTGTTCCCCATACTATGAGCATTAGTGTAGAGGCATTTAAGGCCTCCTGTGGGTATATGCACCTCTCCCACAACCCCCGGACTGTCCAGGCCCCTGTCTCTTATCTGGGTACTTCTTGTGCTCATCGCCTGTCTTGGCTGGGCTGTTCTTGTGGGTGTCTCTTGGTTTGGTGTTCTGTGATTCCCTTGGTCCTCTTCCTCCCCCTACCCCAATGTGCCTAGTTTAAAGCCCACCAGAGAAGATCAGCCAACCTGAAAGAGAACAGCAGGGGGCTGGACTCGATGATCTCCTGAGATCCCTTCCAGCCCTAATGTCTATGAAATCTATGAAAGTCTATGAAACATGCTTACCTTTGGGGGAGAGGTGAAGCCCATCCCACCCAACCATGTCTCTTGTTCTGAAGTATGGGTTGTGGTCCAGAAAGCCAAAGCCCGCCATGAGACACCATTCCCAAAGCCACAAGTTGACATCCCAGATGCAGGTCTCATGGCATCTTCCATGCCCGCTCACTGGAAAGATCGATGAGAAGACCATCTGTGCCCCTATCTCCTTCAGCTTGCCCCCCCCCGCAGAGCTTGGTAGTCCTTCATCAGGTGATCTGGGCTGCTCCTGGCTGCATCATTAGTGCCCACATGAATTAGGACTATGGGATAGTAATCAGCGGCCCAGGTGAGGGCTGGGATCATCTCTGTCACGTTCTGAATCTGTACTCTGGGAAGACAGTCTACCTCATGTGTCATGGGATCCTGGCAACAGATGGGACCCTCTGTTCCTCTCCAGATGGAGTCACCTATGATGAGTACCCAGTGTCTCTTCTTCCTGGTCAACTTGCCCCCTTCAGTGTGTTCTGTGCGTGGAGTGACCTCCTCACCAGAGGTTTCCTCCTCACCTTCCACTTCCTCCAATGTCACCAGGGCCTCATACCTGGTCCCCAGCTGGACTGGGGGAGCTGGTACTGCACCACTGCAAGCACCCCTGGCTCTGAACAGAACCTTCTGCCATTCCTCTGTGGAGGGCACCTCCTGGGATTCTTCTTCCTTTGGTGCTTGGCCCTGCAGGGAAAGGAAATACCCATCAATTTCATGCTCTGCTTCTCTGATCTCCCTCAGCCTGCTAACCTCCTTCTGGAGCTCCCTCACCTGCCCCTCCAGGGCCCTAAGATGGGTGCCTGTGGCACAGATGTGGGGGCCTCCATCCCCTGCTCCCCCAGCCCTGCCGTGCATCCCCTGCAGGCCAGGGGGCAGGGTGATGCCAGCCCCCCCGTGGGCTCCATCTGGGTGGAGGCCTCAGAGAAGCCCCAGGTAGTCGATGCCCCTCGGGCAGGGGCCCTAGCAGAACTATGCATCCACATCATTTTTTTTTGTGGGTTTTTTTTGGGTGTGGTGCCTTTGCCTTACCCTTGCTGAAGTCTTCCTCCTATCCCCTCCTACTTGCCCGCCTGCATGAACACTGGTGCCAACACTGGCACGCCCTTACAGAGCGAGCCCGTTTACACACTCTGTTAGCACATGGCTCAGGAGCACGGTTCCCTACCGGCTCAACTAAAAGAGGTTTGGGGAGCTTCCCCTCCAGATCCACCCCAGCTGCGTTGGCCACTCTCCCACTTACCTTAGGAGGATCAGCTGCTGTTGCCCTGCTGCTACCTCTGCTGCCACTGCCACTGCCACTGCCACTACCTTCGTTCAGGTAAGGGGGCATACGTGCAAGTGGTGCCTCACGTGTGCCCAGTCAGCCCCTCTCCTTGCCACCTTCAGCCCCAACAATATACAAGTGTAAAACTTCATGTTAAGCTACTATGCAATCACCTCTATGTATACTACACAAACACATGTAAATCAGGACAAAAAAATATTTTTAAAAATCAAATTAATGAATGTTGTAGATGCCTGATTTTTAGAATATAATTTGGTATTCTTCTGGTTCTGAGATGGCAAAACCCTTTGCTGAAAGGAATATTTCCAGGGGCAAGGGGAGGGACTTCTGGTGGCAAAGGTTGGGGGTTAGGAGGTGGAACTTCCTGGGCCAGTGGACTGGGGATCAGATCCCTATCTCCAAGGTAGCTGTAAATCCTATAAACTGTGCTCCCCTGCTCTGGGAAAGTCAGCATGATGAACTGCCCAAGAGTTGATTAACTTGGAAGATAAGATTCGCCAGCAGGGTCTGAAGAAGCTGACTTGGTGAGTTAGAATTTTGTTGAAATCCAGCCATTCCCTGAAACATTACAATTTTGGCACTTTCTGACAGAAAAAAATGTTTTGTAATTTTTCCAAAAGGCTCAACTGAGAACGTCTCTGACAGTAGGAGCTGTGAGTACCATATGAAAATCAGACAGCTTGTGTAGGTGCCTTAACATACATGTTAGGTGCTATACTTTGGCTCCTACACTTATTAGCTGTGGCTGTGTGTTGCAAACTGGCACATGATATACAGCAGATCAGAACAGACAATCATAAAAATCTCTTTGACCCTGAAATCTATTAATATGGTGACAATTAATTTACAACATGATAAAACAATTACCTTGAGACTTTTGCTTTCTACAGTACATAATTTTCCCAGAGGATCTCCTTCTTCCTTAGAAAGCTGTAGACTATTAGGAGCCTCTGTATTATGCTGCTGTGGGGTAAATCAGTGCTTAAAGTAGAAAGTAAAAATGACAGAAGAGTCCCCTGTGGTTTAGTGGTAAAATCCTAGTCTACCACACAGGAGAGCTGGGTTTGATTCCCTGACACCTCTACAGCCACAGCCACAGTCTGGTCTTTGGATTCTGTTTCAGTGGCCTAAAGGGAGGATGGAAGGTCTGGGAAGCCTCCACTCCTCCAAAAATTCCTACCCAGGCATATGCATCGAAGGTCTGGGTGGCTCTCATGTATATACCATGATCCAGGAGGATCAACAGTTGCTACCACCAACCATGACAGTCAGATCGTATGGTACACATGTTCATACCTAAGTTTGAAAAATACGGGAGAAACATAGAAAACAGACTGCATCATACAGGGTTTTCTTGTGTAGGGTAAAAGAAAACAGCATGTTCCTAATATCTAAACATGTTGCTTTATATATTATTAGCTGCTGTACACAAAATATTACTGCAAAATAAAGATATGGGTTTTCTCGTAGACTGTGTTGTTCCAAAGGAAAGTAATTACAGTAACGTTTTCCCGCCTTTTCTCTCCATGGAATTCAGTTTCTGCTCGTCGTAGATTACGCTAGTATTATCTCCATGTTCCATGGCTTTCCTGGTTTCATTGAACCAAGACTGCAGTAAGGCCAGGCTGCACATTTATTCTAGGCACAAATATTTTGCCAACAGTGCAAAATTCATTATTCTTAAATTTCATGTTTTGCAGTATTTCTAATCCCACTTTCTTTTCCTCGCTATAGCCTGAAAATTTACTCTAAAAATACTTTTTCTATAATGCTAATTGTTCAGTTCACTTAGAAAAATACTGAATGGGCCTGTAAAATGTGGGATGGGGATGGAGGAAGGAGCTACCACAGTTGAGTGCTGAGTTGTCATTAGTGCTTGTCGGGAAAATGCATTTCTTCAGATACACCACTGGTAAAGACACGAGAAATGCAGTGAACAGAAATCAGTGGTCAGTTCTTTTGGGGCATAAAAATCCAGCTCATGGGCCCAGCTATATGCAGTGGCCAATGCTAATTTGGTAAACTCTAGATAGACAGACCTCTCAAGAAACCCAAGGTAACACATGCATACATTTATATTTTCCAATGTGTTGCTGCATCACAGGAGTTAGGAGGCTGACTTAAACAACAGCTGTGGTTTTTGCTTCCATGCTGTAACAACATTAATCTTTCTTTTGGCTCCTGCTTCCAAAAGCCTACAATAGAAGCTGTTGTGAAATTTCAGGAGATGCACAGATGTGAAGTACGGTGTGTGCCCATTCACTCCTGGCACTATATCCTTCTCAAGAAGATGCACCCCTCAGATTTTTCCTCAAAGTAATACTTCTGTGTGTAGGCAACTGGGTTATTTTCTCAACAGCTAGCCTGAGATAGAGATTTAATCTTTAAGGAAAGATAAATATTCATTTCCAAATGCAAAACAGAGTTCTTCAATCACACAGTGATTCATAATTTAATAGCATTTACAAAAAGATTTTTAACTTACTCACACCAGCTAAGATGGTTGTATGGCTTCATTGGTTTGAGTCCCATACTCCCGACCTGAGGTGACTCCGCTGTGAAGTAGCACGAGACAATGCCGATAGCATGGACTGCTTCCCCAGCATGCTACTGTAGTTACCTGTTGAAATCTTTCCTGCCACAGGGCCATTTGGTCCTATGTAAGGTACTTTGTTGAGCATTTTACAAATCTTTGGTTTCTTTTATTCTTGGTAATTTTGCTTGTTCTATAATACATTTCAGGTTTTAAGGAGGAATTAAATCTTTTTGACTTTGTCATATAGTATCAAATTATTTTGAAAGGTATAAGGTGGTTCATGCTTGTACAAGCACCGTGTATTAGTTTTTGCTTCTCTCAGATTCAGTAGTGTAATAAGTAGCACTCCATGCCTATGGTATTATATTAATGATAATAAGAATACATATACAATTGCCTCAAGACCTTTGCCATTCAAATTGTATTCCCTATTGGCTCTTGAGAGATCTCCTGCATTCTCTACTCTGATTCTTTCACAAGCAATAAGCTACATGTTTTACTTTTCATTTCCCAAGGTCACTTATATTTTGAGACAAATTGCATTTCACATCCTACACTTACTATGCAGCATAGCCAGTCTGGAGGTGGAAGGCACGCACAGTAAGCATTATCACTTTTGTGCTGTAAAACTCTATTAGAGATCAAGGCTGTTTTTTCCTGTTTTTTCCAGGTTGGCTAATCCATTCACCCAACTTAAAACTTTGATGTACTCAAAACTATTGTACCTAAGCCATGTGAGTGTTGTGTATAATATGAAATTTAAAATAACTATTAGCTCTGCTGTTTGTAGTCAACTTGTTTTTCTTCCTCCATAAAAGGTGAAGGTTAAATATAGCCTACTTTAATGCAAGCCTCTCATGAGGCTGATGCATTTCTCCATACCCATTTTGGCTTTTCATTTTGTTTTCACATTACAGGATAATGTAAAAGTGCTTCCCCATATCAGATTTTAAAAAGAGAACCTAATCAAATTACTCTGCATTCTGCATTCAGTGCCACAGTCAAGATACTTTAGCTGTGCTGTGACTCCAGATAATGACTGGTGTCTGAAAAATATTCACGTCATACTAATGGCACATGAGTATCTTATGCAAACAAGAGAGCACTAACTATAGAAGGGGCATGAAGGGAATTTTAATTGGTAAAGTGCTCTTTGGAAATACTGAGGAGGACAAATATGATTACGAGCTATTTGCTGTGGGCTGCTGGTTTCAGAAGAAAGAATTTTTAAGTGGTTGAATTTGAGTTTAGTCTTGTATTGAACTAATAGCTGAATAAGGCTGGACTTGTTTGTCTTTTTTCCCAAGATAGAAAAGTGGAAAAATAATTAGTTTGATTGCAATAATTCTCCAGTTAAAGGGCATTTCCCCCTCCCCACCCCTTTTCCTATTTTATAATGAAACCTTAGTGTTACCGGAACGTATTTGCTTCTGGTTTTCATCTTGCAACAGCAACACAACCTAACCAAATAAAACATAAAACATATAGCATTTTATAAACTGGGCAGATATAATTTACAATAATAGTAGCCACAATTAAAAAAATATTGGGGTTTTAGAAGTATTATAACTTCCAGTTATATTCCCTTTACCAGTTCCTTAAAATTGAGAAACCAGTAAAACTGGCTATAACTAGAATTAACTTTTCAGGGTCACCCATTTTAACAAGAAAAACAGTGAAACACAATACAAACAATAAACCTACTGCCAGGAGGTGGATGGATGCTGCAGGGAACTCAGCACAATAACAGTTAAAACCTTATCTCCTGCCACCAGAGATGCTACATTCATGCTCTATAAAAGAGAAGTACGTGTGCGTGAGTGTGGGGAAGGTGTATGTATGATAGCTAACAAATAAGATGCCAGATACTGTTTTCATTATGATGCAGTAGAACTAATTGAAAATTTTCACATGCAGACACACACATGTGCATACATAGGCATGTGCACATGCACCTGCACCCCAAATTGCCATCACAAAAATATGCTTTTGTCAAAATATTCCCTGGACAAAAATAATTTTTTTTTCCTTGAGAAATTTATGGGCAGGAGAATCAAGATGAAAAATGTGAGCCATCATTTCAAAATGAAGAACTACTTCAAAACAACATTTTTTCCCATTTCTAAACCACAATTGAAATTAAATAATGTTATTCTTACATGGTAAACTTCTTATGGAGTAAATTTACTGTTACTCTATTAAAAGAGAAGCAAACACATGACACGAAGGCTTACTGCAAAGTGATTCTTTTCAGGAGTAAAGTAATCCTCCCTCTCCTCACCACTAAAATTCCTGTTGTAACTTTACCCCGGGGTGACTAATTCTAACAGACTTTGTGTGTGGAGAGAGTCCATTCCCCTACTCAACATTTCTGATACCCCCCCAAAATTGATATAATCCCAGACTTATCCCAAAAGATTATACATTTTCTTCCCACCACCACTCAGACTCCTATTACAATGTGCAAGGATTTTTACAATTTGTTTTCTCTTTGCCAAGCAATGCACAAACCAACTCAAATATCAGCTGAACTTCTAGGAATTTTCACACAATAAATTATCAGTATCAAAACAGGAAACATATGGCAGTTATGGCCCTACTGGTCTCTGTGTAATGGGATGGGATAGAAACATCTCCTTCTACTATTCACCTTTGGGGAATATGATCGTCCTCAGACTGCTAAGGAAACATCTTCATTAAAGCGGGGACCTTGGTAGACTGCTCAGGATGATATTTTTTTCTCTTTCAGGGTTATGAAGAACTAGAGCACAATGCTAACTGCAGCTGAATAGTAAATTGTGACCAAAGAGGTTAAGTGGGATGAGTTCTAGCTGGAGTTCTTGTAGGGAAAATTCTGGGGGGCCCAGTATGAGCATGCTTTGCTGTAAATAGTGCCTATAAATGGTTTCATAAGGAGTATACTTTCATACGTTTTCAGCCCAGGGCAGATGGCAATTTAAGCTTGACAGCAGGCCACCGAGACTGTGCTCCAATTGGTTATCTATGACATTATGATTCTTTTGATTGGGTGAGTGTTAGTCAGCTAGTCAGTGTTAGTTGGGTGAGTTATAGTTTTGTAACTTTTGTTCAAATCTTCAAACTTCTTACTGACGACTGACGTTTTTTCTGACATATGTTTTACATCTTCATCAATCCCTTGCAATTGGGGGTGACTGTCTTTCATGAATGTCTTGGGTCTGAAGATGGCTGACAAGGCCAATCTAGGATTGACAGACTATGTTGTAACTTGAGCACATGTTTCTGTGTGGGGTGGGTAGCTCCATATTCTTGATTTGATCCCCAACATGCTGTTTCTTCTGCTCCCACTTTTCCATCTCCTGTTGTTATCATAAGGTTTCAAAATACTGAGATTGTTGCAACAGGCTCTTCCTCCATTCATGGCAGACCTAGGCAGTAGTCTCCCATGAGCTGATGTCAATGTTGCACTTTTTCAAGTTGGCTTTAAGGATGTCCTTGAAGTGCTTTCTGTGCCCTCCTCTTGAGCATATGCCTTGACTGAGCTGGGGAGAATAAAACTTGCTGTGGGAATCTGGATTCAGCCATCTGGATGATTTGGTCAGCTCAGCAAAGTTGAGGTCAGATGATGATTGCCTCAATGCTCATGGTGTTTTCTTGTGAGAGGATGATGTCAGTGTGCCTGTCTTCCCACTGGATCTGAAAGATCTTCCACAGGCAACATTAATGGTACTTCTTCAATGACTTGAGGTGGGGATCAATGAAAGCCACTTCTACATACTGATCCTGAGTGATGTCTCTGACAGCCAAGAGCTCCCGAATCAGCAAAAACACCAAAGAATACAAAGATAAAGATACAGAACTGAATTTGACTCTGGCACACCATTTGTGTAATATGAAAGAAAAAAATGATTTGAGGTATCTCCTGTATGTTGCCCTTGTCTAAGCTTTGTACTGTGGGGATTGCAACTGCTTGATAAACCATTACCTTGGTTTGGGATCTGATGCTGCAATCTTCAAACACTCATTTCCTCAGATATCCAAAGACTGCACTTGCACATTTGAGGCAATGTTGGATTTCTTCATTGATGTCAGCCTTCTGTGAGAGATGGCTTCTGAGGTATGGGAAATATTTAATGTTCTCTAACCATGAATCTGAATTCCTATAGCTGAGGATGGAGGACTACACTCATCTCGCCTCGTGGATGTGCTTCCTTGCTGTTTTGGACCATGCACCCGGTGCTGGCTGCAGGGTGTATTCTGGCTACCTTGGCATAGGGTCATGTTCACCCCAAAGGAGGCCCCAATAATCTCCTGCCATGACTTGGTCTTTTTCTTCAGTTGTAGGGCTCCTTTACATAGCTTCTTGCAGACTAGGTACTGCCCTTAGAGGGCATTCATGGGGCTCCACCTCCCCTATACCCCAACCATGTGCCAACCCTCAGGACAGCCAGATGTTGTATCGCCAGCTCACCTTTCTGATGTCTTCACTTGACTCTTTGTCTCCTTCCTCATCTCCTGGCCTCTTCCTGTGTGAGATGACCATGGGATGTCAGATTGTTCCTGTCAGAGCACCGAGTCTTCCTTCATTGTGTTGCTGTGCTGTCCTGGCTCATCCTCACTTGTGAAGACTGACCATGGCCCCTCTCCCTGCTTCAGGGCCCCAGATGACTCAAAAAAAATTAAAACACAAAAAGGAAAAGTTGGGGTATGGGCCCACTCACAGGCTTCCCTCGACACTTGTCCTCCCTGGCCTGTTCACCCTGCTGGGCCGATGTGGTACCATTTTTTTCTAGTGGACCCAGGACCCCTTTGTTGGGTCCCAATCAGGTTTACCTCTGGGCTGCTGGTGCAGCCTGTGTGTGGTCTGGGAAGCAGTCCTGCTGTCTGGCTCTGAAATTGTTCCCCCAGCCATTTCCCTGCCACTGGCTTTTGAATCTGCTGGTTTTTTGATGATGTCATCTACCCATGCCATTCCCCGCTGGCAATAAAAATGGCTGACAAACCGTGAAGGTGGTTTGTCCCAGCACAGTCTGTCTGGCCCCATTGCTTCTAAAAAAGGTAAGTATGCCCTGTTCTCAGTGATTTTTTTTCTCTTTCCAGAGCAGGTTGGCCCTGCCTCAGGTCCTGCTGCAAGAAGGGGATTCAGGCTCACTGTTTGTGTCCCCCTGCAAGGACCTTAGTCTTCTGAATGTTAAATGTCAGTCTCATTTTCTCATATACCTTGGTAAAGACATTGATGATTGTCTCACTTGGTCTGCTTCCAAGTGAGCACAGACTACAGCATCATTAATGTACTGGAGCTTAGTGATTGAGCTTGGGGTGGTCATGATCTTAGCTCAGAATCAGCTGAAATTAAACAGCTTATCAGCCATTTGGTAGTTTAGCTCCACCCTGACTGAAAGCTTGTAGGTGGTCAGATGTAGTATCCTGGTAAGGAATATTGAGAAGAAGGTTGAAGTGATGATGCAGTCTTGCTTAAGTCCTGTCTTAACCTCATAGGGATCTGTGATAGATCCATTACTGAGAACTATTGCTTACATACTGTCATAGAGCAGACAAAGTATGGTGATGAATTTTGGTGGGCACCCACCATTCTGGACTTGGTGCTGGCCAAAGGGAAGATGTGGTAAGTGACCTAAAGATTGGAAGTGCTCTGGGTGACAGTGATCATGATCTGATCAGATTCACCATACACTGAAACACTGGAAACTCTACCAGCAGAACAGAAGTCCTAGACTTTAGACAGGCAGACTTTAGTAAACTCAGGAGTCTAGTTGGAAAGGCCTTTTGCAACCAGTGACTGAACAACTTGGGAGCTCATGAAGGATGGCACTTCCTCAAGGAGGCTATATTTACTGCTCAAAAAGAGGCCAACCCCATGTAATCAAAAAAAGGAGAGGCGCCAGGAGACACACCTGGTTCAACAGAGACATTAGGAAATTTCTCAAAAAGAAAAAAGAAGTGCACATACGATGGAAAAATGGATCAGGATCCACAGAAGAGTATGCTCATGCGGTCAGGGTATGCAGACATGAGACAAGGAAAGCCAACGCATCCATGAAAATGAAGCTGGTGACTGATATTAAAGATAACAAAAAATCCTTCTATAGGTACATAGGGAGCAATAAAAAATCAAACTCCACTGTGGCATCCCTACTGAACAGGGAAGGGAAGCCCACAGCCATGAAAAGGTAGAACTCCATAATACTTACTTCGCATCAGTGTTCCTAAAACCTGGAGAGAAGTGGGCACCAGACCAGGGGTACAGGGAATATGGCAATGACAGTGGGCCTCATAAAATCATTCCAGAACAGGTGAAGACACTCTTAGATCATTTGGATGTTCTCAAGTTGGCTGGTACAGATGACCTTCACCCAAGAATGCTGAAAGAGCTGGCTGAGCTCATAATGGTGCCTCTGGCAGGGCTGTTCGAGGAGACATGGAACTCAGGAGTTGTCCCTAATGACTGAAAAAGGGTGAACGTGGTTCCCATCTTTAAGAAGGGATAGAGGGATGCCCCTGCTAAATATAGACTGGTCAGTCTGACTTCAGTCCTTCAAGAAGGATGTGGATAAGCTCAAAAAGGTACAGAGAAGGACCACCCACATGATGAAGAGCCTGGGGGACAGGCTGTATGAGGAGAGAATTCGGGATCTTGGTTTGTTCAGCCTGAGCAAAAGAAAGCAGAGAGGTGACTTGATAGCCACCTACAAATATATCACAGGAGAACACCAGGATCTAGGAGAACAACTTTTCAGAAAAGCCCCCCCAGGAAAACCTGGACCAATAAACACAAGCTAGTCAAGGAGAAGTTTTGGCTGGGCATAAGGAAAAACTTCTTTTCCATATGGGTAACTAGAATCTGGAACACACTTCCAGCAGAGGTGGTGCTGTTGCCATCTCTGGCAGTCTTTAACAGGAGGCTGGACAAATACTTTACCTTGTTGAGCTTGCTTGAGTCCAATTACCTCCTCAGAATGGCAGTGGACTGGATTTGATGATCTTACAGGTCCCTTCAGGTCCTTTTTTCTATGATTCTATGATTCAGAAGGATCCTCCACAGTGCTTCTTGCCTGTGACAGAATCATAGACTTCTTTGAGATCAAGGAACGCCATGTAGAGAGGTTTACATTGTTCCCAACTTATTCCTGCAGCTGGTGAGCTGTGAGGATTATGTGAAGATCTTGATGCCCTAAATCCACACTGAGATTCTGGGAGGTGATGTACAGCAAGTGGAAGGAGATGGTTCAGGAGAGTTATCACAGTGAACTTTTCTGTGGTGGACAGCAATGCTATCCCCGTCATTTCCACAGTCAGATTTGTCTCCGCTCCTGTCATGATCATGGCATCCATTAGGTCATCTGGGATTTCCTTATCATTCCAAATCCTTAAGGTGAGGACGTGAAGCTGCAATGTGGGCTCCTCCCCTCCTGTGCTTGAAGATTTCCATGGGGATTCCATCTACTCCAGATGCCTTGTCATTTTTCATCTGCTTGATGGCTTTCCACACCTTGTCAAGGGTTGGAGGGATTCCAAGATTGTCTCTGACTGGGTGTTATGGGATGGGGTTGAGAACACTGGTTTCGTTAACAACAGTCTCAACTGAGAAGGTCTTCAAAATGTGCCTTCCAACAGGCATTGATGACTCCCCCTTCCTTGATCAAGTCTCCTCCATCCTTAGGTCTCAAGGGGGTTGATCCTTGAGTGTTTGAACCATGGCTTTGGTGGCATTGAAAAAAACCTGCATATTGTCGATATCAGAAAGATGTTGAATCTCCTTCACCTTGTCTTCCCACCATCTGGTCTTCATATCATGGGTCCTCCTTTGGCCTTGGCTTGTGAGAGATTCAATTTATTTTGCTTGGACTTGATATTGTTCTGTGAAGTACCAAAGGCTTCGCACTTGCTGTCAATCAACTCTTAGATCTCCTCATCATTCTCATCAAATCAGTCTTGATGTTTCCTGGTTGAGAATCCAAGTGTCTGTTCACAAGCACTGATGACCATTGGCTTGAAGGCACCCCAAGCACTTCCAACATTCTCCCATTGTTGTTGACTGGAATTTGCTGATTTTCTGTTGCGGCATTGGTGGAAGAGATCTCACTTGATTGGGTACTTGAGACCTCTGATGTTGATCTTCCATCAGCATTTCTTCTGCTGTAGCCATCACTTGGGATAACCAAGTGGATGAATGAGTGCTCATTCCAGCAATCATCAGCTCCTAGCATAGCTCAGGTGAAGCGGACCTTTTTTTGAACCCAGGCATGGAAGCTGACATAGTCAATCAGGTGCCAGTGTTTAGATCATGGGTATTGCCATGATTGTGGGTGTCTTGTGCCTGTTTTTCTGTTGGAAAAGGGTATTGGTAATGGTGAATCCATGCATTTAGTTAAGAGGAGAATGCTGTTGGGGTTGACCTTTCCTACTCCTTCCTTGCTGATGCTCCTATTCTGTACATTTGGGTCTCTTTTGACTCTGGCATTGAAATAACCAAACATAATAAATCTATCTCCCTTCAGAACATTAAAAAGAACTTGGTCAAGGTTTGCATAGTATTCCTCCTTGGTTTCATCTGCAGCATCAAGAATCAGAGCATATATGCTGATGATAGTGTCGTATTGACTCCCTGCCAGATTAGGATGGAGATTTATGAGGAGCTCACTAATTCCACTAGGGAACTCATTGAATTGGTTTATAAGTTCATTTTTGGTGGCAAAACCAATTAAGTGAGGCTGGTTTTCTCCTTCTTGCTTACCCTTCCAGAAAAAAGGTATAGTTGCCTTTATATAATGTAAATATAGCCAGGTTTTCAGATCAACCACAAGCTTCTTATATAACTTTGTTCAAATCACTTCAGCCATAAGTACACAGCAAACTTTCCTTGTGTGGTAGCATTGCCCTCAAGCATTCTATACTGCTCGACTTAGGTTAGCTCCTAAACTGGCAGGAATGTTGTTGTGTTGATGCAGTGCTTGGAGTAGACTAATTAGCATTGCTGAGTGGCAAAGCCAAGAAGCCCACCCTGAGCTAATTAGCCCACTTGTAGTACTATGCAGGCATGGCTACAGTACTCCCAGCTCAGGAGGCAGTCTACCCAGAGCAACACAGTGGCTGCATCTAGACGAGACGCTGACTGTGCAGTTGTTATACAAGTACTACATGACTGTGTAGTGACTGGAGATATTGTGCAGTAGTGTTGCTAAATGGCTTTTTAGTGACTCTGACTGTGCAGTAGCTCATTACTACTGCACAGTAGCATTGCATCATGTTTCCTGTCACATAACATTACTGTGCAGTAATGATGAGCTACTGTGCAGTCAGAGTCTTGTGTAGATGAAGCCAGTGTGTGTTTTAGGGCACTGCTGTCCAGGTAGGGTAAATTTAGTGAGTAGACATAGCTGTAGCCTCACTGTGCCTCATTTCCATGTCCATAGAAGTATAGTTTACCTCACTTTCTGTTTGAGGAGGTGCTGTATGGATACATAATTCAACACTGTGAGATTAATAGAGACTTTGTTAAGGGAGGGGCATGTATGTACGTATTACAGATATCTGGGCTGGACTACTGGAGCATTACAAACTTCTCTCATCCACATTTACTGGTGGTTTTGGTCCTATATGTTTTTTATTTTTTCTGTCCAGGAATGAGAATGTTATGATTGTACATTATTCTGCAAGAGATGAAAGTGAAAGTTTTGGGAAACTAGGACATTGGGAAAAGAAATTAATTTTGAACATGACAAACTGTTTTTTTTAGTAATTATGAAGGAACTCTGAAGATCTTTCTTATCTGCCATAACTCCTTCCATGTCTTTGCCTCTAGAATTGTTTCAGAAGGTGGTACTTTTTCTCAGCCTGGACTGACCTTGCCCTCAGGGCTTCCTGATGTGAAGAGCTCTTGCCCTACTTTACAGAAAGGATTTGTAGGGGTGGAAATACTTCTTCCTGCTGCTTGGATCTGGAAAGATAAGCTTTACCACTGAGTGATGGAGTTGGACCCAGTCATGGAAATAGGTTCCAAAAGCTGGCTCATTATATGTAAAACTTACCTTAAGAGGAGACTGAGGGGGGATCTTGTGGCTGCCTACAACCTTATCAGGGGCCAGCAGCAGGGACTTGGGGAAAGTCTGTTACCAGGGCCCCCCTTGGAGTCACCAGGAACAATGGCCACAAGCTGAGGGAGGATAGGT
>NW_017728906.1:178150382-178162413 GCF_001723895.1 Crocodylus porosus | reverse complement strand
GCCAGATCCTGGAATAGGCCTCCCAGAGAAGTGGTGCTCTCACCTTCCCTGGAAATCTTCAAGAGGAGACTGGACAGGCACCTGGCTGGGGTCTTATGACCCCTGCCACCCCCAGCGCTCCTTCCTGCCCATGGCAGGGGGTCGGACTAGATGATCTGTCTAGGTCCCTTCCGACTCATTGATGCTATGACTCTATGACCCCCCCGCCATGTAAAAACAGGAAAGGATGGTGCAGCTGAGTCCACTGTAGCTACCTTTCTAAAGGAGGGCCTGCTAGCAGCTTTTGTTACATTTGATAGAGTCTCTAAAAATCTTGAAAGTTGCAGCTTGACACCAATGCCCAAAGAAGAGTGCTTGTACCTGAAAGTTTGCAAATAACTTTTTTCCAACTATTTATATTTAGTTGGTCTAATAAAAGATATCATATCTACACAATAACCTTGCCTGAGCTTGACACCCATGATTTTACCAGCTACTGCCCTGTTTATAATTCATTTTTCTTGGACAATACAGTTGATAAGCTGGTGATGACAAAGCACCAGTCAGACTTGCCCTCTGTGAGTCTTAAGACTTCTTTCAGGTTTGGCTTGACACAAGGATCTAGGATGAAAAACATGCTGGTTGCATTATTATAAAATCTCCTTCTGGCCAGAGGCAAAGAAAAAATGCTTATACTAATACCAAGCTCCTGTGCTTTAGGATAGCCTGAGTGTCTTGTTTTCCATCCCTGAAATTCAGCATTGCAAGAACTGATTAATCTATTGTATCTATCATTTTTGTCACTCATATGTAATGGTTCCCTATTCCAATCCTTTGGCATGGGGTAAAGATCAGCCTGGCAGTATGTGCCAGTCACAATTAAGTTGGAAATTGCTCAGAATTTTGTTTCTTTTGGAAGTAAAGCTTCAGTACCTGGAGCTCACTGCTATTATACAGACCCATGGATTGGTTAGCCTTGGAACATGTGCACCCAAAGTATTAGGAAAGCCAAATGATAACCAGTAGCTAGTTAACACAATGGCTCAAATGGTTCATATGCATTATCAGCACAACAGCAGTATAGACATTTCTCTTCCAATTTGGGAGACAGCACAAATTGATCTTAAGAGCTTTCAAGAAGAAAAATGGTAAAAAATAGCTAATTTACCTGATTTATGTAGGCCATTAACAACTTACTACTATGTTCTGGTTCAACTTGGGTTGTAAATTTTATATGACAAAGAAGACAATTAAGGAAAAACAGGCAAGAAAAAGAAGAAATCATTATTTTACTAAGTTCCTCCTCACAGTGATTTCTGACTTCACCTTTTAGACCAAAACCTCCTTCCAGGCAATTTAAATTCTTGTCTGAACTTGTCTGTCCTTGTATCCTGTGCTTCATCTGACAGAATCATGATCACTAGCTTCAAAAATGTTCTTTTAAATTATATTCTCAGAGATATATCCTCTTCCTGGTAATCCTGTTTCTTGTACCAGAGTCAGAGTGCCTTAGATAAAACTAGAATATCTTCTCATCACTCAGTAATAGAATCCTTTTTTTACATCTTCCATGGTAGCCGGTACTACTGCGATTATCATAGGCTTATTAACTCCCTTTGAGAGGGGGTTTTATATATCTTCCATAACACAAACTTGTGGGGAGGAAGAATGAATCATGAGAGAACATGTGAGGAGTTGCTTCTGGCTTATATGCACTTTCTTTATGTACCTTCCATATATGGGCCATAGACTCCAGTGGAATGGATATTTGGGAGTTCCCCAATCATTGGAGAGTACTTCAGTTGATAGGATGGCCCAATATCATCACTCCCTTGCAGCCAGAGGATAGGCATATGCCAGCAAAAAGGGCTGTAGAGCAACCTATTGGTGGGGTGTGCACATACTTCTTGCAACTACTCTGTGTGTTGCAATTCAGCTCTGAAAGTCCCTGGTCTACTTCCCTATGTGTCATCCAAGAAACAGTCAACACAAAAGGACAGGATAATACAGACATGAGTCAAAGTAGCTTAAAGTATGTGAATCAAAAATTAAATCCATCTTGCTCCTGTCTTGTAAGGTGCACCAAGGTCAGCTTGGCCCTGCTGCAGAACCTGTAGACTTCAGAGTCTATAGAAGGCTGTACTCTATACAGATCCCTTCCTCTTACCTAAAGCCTGAGGCCTGCCTGAACTCCAAAAAGATTGTGCCTAAAAGAAATGGTGGAACCCCCTCTCCACTGCCCAAATGAGCCTCAGTGGATGTAAATGGGATACTTTTACCCTTGACAGTCTGGCTATGGCTATGACTGAGTTGTGTGTGTCATGCCTAAATTTAATGGGCTTGTAGGTGAGCTGTGTTCAAAGAACCCAGTAACTGTGAAGATGTATTTCAGCTCCCTATTTCATTTTAACTGGAGTATAGTCAATAAAATCCCACTCATCTGTTTGTCAGATAATCCATCCAATGAAATAAAAGCCTGGTTTGGACCACATCCTAACTACCCCTTATACCCCTTGGAGACTCTCAGACCATCTCTCTTGTCCAAGAATCTCCATTCTAAAGCACAGTGGAGCTTGCCCGAACACTGAAAAGTGTGACCCAACCCATAGTTGATTCCAAGATGAACATGAGCCGGCAGTGTAACAAAGCCATCAATAAGGCCAATCGCACCATGTCATGCATTAGCAGATGCATAACCAACAGATCAAGGGAGGTGATGCTACCCCTCTATGCGGCACTGGTCAGGCCGCAGTTGGAGTACTGTGTCCAGTTTTGGGCACTGCACTTCAAGAGGGACACAGAGAATCTGGAGAGGGTTCAAAGGAGGGCCACTTGCATGACTAGTGGTCTCCGTGAAGGACCCTTTGAGGGGAGGCTGAGGCATCTGGATCTCTTCAGCCTTCACAAGAGATGTCTGAAGGGAGACCTTGTAGCCACCTATAAGTTTATCAGGGGAGGACAACAGAGAGTTTGAGATGTGCTATTTACCAGAGCACCCCTAGGAGTAACTAGGAATAATGGGTGCAAACTAGTGAAGAGTAGATTCAGGTTAGACATTAGGAAGACATTTTTTACAGTAAGAGTGGCCAGAATCTGGAATGGGCTTCCAAGAGAGGTGGTACTATCACCTAACTTGCAGGTCTTCAAGAGGAGGCTTGATACACAGCTGGCTGGGGTCATTTGACCTCTGTCCTCTTTCCTGCCAGGGGCAGGGGGAAGGACACGATGATCCTTTGTGGTCCCTTCTGACTCTACAATCTATGAATCTATGAATCAACACAAGTGTGACCCACTGAAAAGCCACTTTCCACTGAAAATGCTATCAAGCATTCATATAGTACATACCTAAAGGAATTTGCGCGGTGAATCAATAGTCCATATGGGCAGGCACTGGAGAATCTGTCATATGGGCAATATGTATATGAGCAAAGAGCATTTAATGCTGCTCCTGAACCCACATTTCTGGCACAGCAGAGCTTGATAAGCCCTGTCATGCTACAGTAAGCAGAACCAGGGTTTGATTTTTTTTTTGATGGATTTTCCTAATACAGTGGTAATTGGCTCTATGATCGTTAGTGTAAAATGATTTGTTATGATTTTCACCTTTTTATTGTTACAGAGTAAGTGACGTTTCTCCACAGGCTACAATATGCTGGCGTTCTTGTTTTGCTGTGGCTGCATTCAAGTCACAATGCATGTGATTGGGGAAAACAGAAGGTGTGATCTTTCCAAGGGAAGCTTTAAAGGATGATAAATATTTGTCTAAGCAGTGCAGTCAAGCCATATGCAAATTTGCATAATGGCACTTAAGGTGATGTGATGCATGGTAATTACTTGTAACCTGATAAAACTGAAATTCAGGAGTATGCTGATGGCTGCAAACTCTGTTCTCATGCTGGGAGAACCAAAGTTGCCTTCCTGGTTCCTTAATTAAGGGGATTATGGAAAAAAGACAAGTCTGTGAGGGAGAAGAAGAGCAGGAAACAAAGGAAGTCTCCAAGATTAGAGGTACCCTTTTGCATCTCACATTAACATTATTATACAAACCCACTGGATCTGCAGCTATTAGGTACTGAGGGTCTTGTGAGTGGAGCTGAGCTCCAGAAACGTGTTGATTTCAGAGGAGCTGAAAGTGATCACCGCCGGAGCCTGATTTTTAGAGGCAATGAGCACTATGGTTCCCAAGACAATTTGTATGCCCCGCAGATCACCTGTTCTCAATATTTAATTACATCTCTCCTCTGTGTTAAAATGTTAAGAGTGAAGGCCTGGTCTTGATTGAAGTGAATGGGGTTTTGTCATTTCATCCAAATTCTCATCTGCCCTGATGCCATATTACAGCACCCTAGTAACATAAAGGGGTTTTAAAATCTTCTTAACTTACATTTGCACCCACTTTAAGACTGCTTTATACTGTCAGGGAGAGGTGAAGTGTACTTAATAAATGCAACTTAATAAAGCTCTAAATTTAAAGATTCACAGGCAGAAGTTAAATTCATCAGAGAATGTCTTCTCCGTCATTCAAAAGCGTACGTGAACAAGGATGCTTGGGAAACAAGCAGCAGGAAGTTCCATAAGGTCAAAACAAACCATGCTAAAGTCCGAGCTCAGAACAAGGACAGATTCTGAAGTATACTCTGTTCTTGATGGCTTATATAAATGAGGTGCTTTCTTGTTCTAATGGTGCATCAGAGTCAAGAAAAGCCAAGAAACATACAGGATATTCAGATAAGAATATGCATCTGTTAGTCCTTGTAACAGGGTGCCAGCAAACAGCAACAGCTCCAGGGTTCAGAAGGCTAAAGGCAGAACAACAATGCCAGTTAAAACTATCCCAGGAGGGAGGACAACACCCACCTGGAAAACATTAAGGAGACGAACGCGGGGGTGGAGGATGCTGAAGATAAAAGGCTGTGACCAAAAGTGTGAGTTTGCCCATGGGGGCAATGGAGAAGAGAGAGAGCAAGAAGCCAGCCAGGGACCTGAGAGATGCCTAGCACAGAGGATGCTGTATAGCCAGGCACTGTCCTGACTGTAGAGAGAAAGATGCAAGGAGGAAACCTGGCTGGGCTTCCAGCGCGAAGAGAGGAATGCTGAGCCACCAGGACATGAGGAGGACTGAGAGGTGAGACGGGGTTAAATACTTACCAGGATCATGGGAGACACTGAAAACAGTCCAGTGAGTGGGAGCACCCCCACCTAGAACGAAAAAAGAGAACCATCAGGACAGAGTGAAGTCACTCCGATCCTTATCCTTGCTTCACAAACCCAGGACCTCTGGGAGGAAGAAATTGGGAATCTGGGCTGACTGCCAGAACCTAAAAGGTCTAATAAATAAATTAGTCATCTAATCTCAGCACCTGTTGTACATCTGCTCTATCTCATTCGGGATTAATTTTTTTTTTTTCCCGTCAGAGGTGTGGCAGGAGAGTCCCAAAGCGAGACAGGAGGTGGAGAGCAACCACCCCATAGTGGTCCTGAATCCCCTACTGTTTGCACATCAATACCAGAGAGAGGATGACTAGAAGAACACCAAGAAGCCAAACTGCAGAGGTACAAAACAGTTGCTCTTGAAGGTTTGGAGAGAGATCATAAGAGTCCAGTGCAGCATGAAGGTCACTTGTTTTGACTGATCAAGGCCAGCCGTTAATGCACCAAGAATGTTTTGCTTTAAAGATGAAGCAAAAAACCTCCTCTTGTAGGCTCCGGCAGGTATTTAAGCAGTTTCTACATCTCTTGTGATAGAAACTTATGCCAAAGGGCAGCAGGGATAAAAGACTTCCCTTTTGTATCACACATTCTCTTTGGTGCCGGGCTGGTGAAGGATGCTGCTTCTGCTTTCCTTCTGTCTCTACTGGCTGTCTTGAATCTGATCAATGGCCTTCATATAATTTCTGACTTTTCTGGATAAGTAAACAGGTTTAAATGTCCACATTTTCACAGGATATTTTTGTTCAAAATATTTTCTATGTTTCCCCAACAATATTTTGACTTATCTTGAATTAAAATGTACTAACATAAAATTAACATATTTTGAATTCAATGGAAGAGCCTTCTTCAGGCACTAACTAATAGATAAATTGTGTTTTGTGATGTAGCCTTTCATGGGGCTGAATCCTGCAAGGTTCTGAGTATCTTCAATTTCTTTTGGGCTCAGTGGGAGTTAAGGAGAGCTTACTGAGTCTATGGTTTACTGCTTTTGGTCTTCTAGAAAAATGTGGAGTAATTACAGGAGAAAATCAAATGTAAATATCCAGTTTTCAGTTAGCATTGCCCGAGGCAGTACTTTAACTTATGCATCTGTCTGCTTTTAAAGAGTAAAGTTTGATTAATATGCATATTTTGTAGGGGAAGATTGTCACATTTTATCATACCTCGGGAACAAGAGAACTTTGTTTACATAGAAAGAGAGTTAATTAGAAAGGAAATAATTCAGACAACGAATCCCTGGCGCAGAACAGTCATTATGATATAATGAAGAAGTTTTCAGATCTTTTTCTGTGGCTAGCCATGTGCTGAACCTCACTCTCAAACTGCTGGCTGTGTCAGATGAGCAGGGGCGTGCACCTATAGTGACACAAATAGTAGCTGCATAAATTTATGCCGGTACTTTGTGCCAAAGCACACGCCCCTGCACATTGTCTTGCTGTGGGCAAACTGCCCATGCCCAGCTCCTCCTGGCTTCTAGCATGCTGCTCTGACTGGGCTGCATGTGCTGGGAGGCTGGCTAGGGCACAGGGTGCCTCATCCTTCCTGGCCCCAGCCAGCCAGGGAGCAGCCTGTGAAGATGGGCTGCCTGCTTCTTTGTCTCCATGCTAGTTGGAGCCCCTGAGCTGAGGCACCCTGCACCCCAGGCAGCTGCACTGGTTGGGGCACAGATTCTTTGGCACAGGGTCTCTGTGTTTATCTTGGCACACGCTATTTTGATGTATTTTGCTCTGCTTTTTTTCCTGGGGTTTTTTTGGCTACCCAAAAATCCCGGTAGCAAATTTTGCCCCCATGTTGCTAATTAGCAGTGCCACACATGGTTTAACATGCAATATGTGCAGTTTGTGGTGCTGCAATGAGATTTGCAGTGCCACAAACCACATGTGCTTGCGTGTGTGGACACAGCTGCTGAGGCCAAACCAAGTGGGCCTCAAGGCATAGCAAAGATTTGAAAGAAGGGCCACAAAAGATATATTTATCTGTAGACAGAAATTAGAAATTAGTCATTAAACTAAATTTCCAGGAAGACTTACTGAATCGTATCTGTAGATATAGCTATAAATAATACATGCAGGACAATTACACAACTATGGGATGTTTCCCCTGGTGTCAGTAAGTCTCCTTAGAAGCTTAGTTTAATGACTCTGAATTTCTGTCACAACTAATTTTCAACAATAAGGTTTAAGACACCAAACATATACATGTAGATACAATTAGGATTTGAATGAGTGTTATCCCTTGAAACACAGGCTACTAAAACGTGTAATATTGTGAGTCACTTGCTTTTAGGACCTCCCCCTGCCATTCCCTCTCTCACATGAGGCTCATTCTTTCCTAGCTCCTGTCTTCCACCTTTCTTTTACTTGCCAAATTTCCCCATTTAAACCCATGAATATGGCTCCTCCCCACTCCCCTCCACACATGGAGCAGCATGACCTGGCTGCCAGGGGAAAAGCAAGGCTATTTGGGACTCAGTTTAGGTAAGAGATCCAAACTACCCTTCTAGTCCATATTGCAGAGGCTGCCCTGGAGTCTAGTCCATCCTAAGGTGCTGTCTTCCAGAGATATTACATTTTTTTTTCCCTGAGAGAGTTGGGCTAAACTACCAAATCTATGTTCAGTTGTGGGTATATGAAAACCAAAAGAAGGTCTGAAAAGTATGCAAAATGACTGGGAAGCTGTTGAAGTAGCTGTGTAGCTGCAAAGGCTCAGGCTCCAGCTGATGAGTTTTGGGTCAGCTAGGTGGGCTCAAGTCCAGGCTGTCATGGCTAGACTCTTACCAGTGCTTCAGCTATGTTTAAAAACAAGATTGGGTATTTCTATATAAGCAGCAGTCACACCTCTGGATTGCACTGAGCTGACCTCTACAACCAGCTCAGTTCAGTTACTGTTCAGGTGACAGAGAAAAGCTATTTCTCTTCCTAAAAAATCCCACCATCTGTTGGAATATGGTTGTCATATGTCTTCTCCTTTTGGCTATGGTCCTGTTCTGATATCCTCAACTTTTCACAAATGCTTCTGTTCTGTAATGGGGCTGGTGGGGAGAGTAGACCACTAGCATTTTGATCTAGAAATTGTAATGAGTCGTTCCTGTTTGGGAATAAGAGATGTTAGCAGTGAGGGCCTCTTAGCCACAGAGTGACAAACTCAATGTCTCAGGGGAGCAGAATGAAAAAAAGGCAAAAATATGATAGCTTCTCAAGATACAGTAAAATATGAAGCACCACCATGCTTCAAAAATATAGACTGCTCTCTGGAATACTGAAGTTTATAGTAAAATTTGGTTAGCTGCAATTTTGTTATACTGCATTAGGTATTAGGGTCAGTTCTTGAAATATGTTCACCAGTGATCTTCATGAGAGAGTTCATGGGTTTCACAGGGTCATTACTGTGCAGTACTTGTTTTTACCGCACCTGGGTACAGTAATTTGGTTCTTGTATAAACAAGTACTAAATGACTGCACAATAACCTACATTACTGCGCAGTAGGACTGATGAACAGCTTTTTGTGGCGCTAACTGTGCAGTAGCCTACAACTACTACACAGTACCGTCATCTCAGTTTGTGCCATATAATGCTACTGAGCAGTACTCTTGGGCTACTGTGCAGTCCGTGGCTCATGTAGATGCAGCCACTGATTGTCATATATGGGATCAGGAACAAATTTTTACTCTGGCTGGTTTGGTATTGATTGTGAAGGGTTTTGCCTTCCTCTGTAGCGGGGCTTGTGGCCAACTTCCCTGGGTCTCTCCAGTGTATTTTAAGAACCCTTGCAGCAGTGGGACACTGACAGCTCTCATCCCTCTCCTTTGCCATCGTTGTCATAGGGATGATCCTGCTTTGAGCAGGGATCTGGACTAGATGATTTCCAGATGACCTCCCTTCCAGCCCTACTTTTCTACAATTCTATAAATTGTAGTGCCATGGAGGACTTATGTTTCTTGGGCTTTTAGGCTGCAAGGGCAGGAAGAACCGAAATGAACTGCCCTCTCAGCCTGAAACAGTTTCACTGACTAGGGAATCGATACTTAGCCTATATTTTTGCTTGTTCAGTTTTCAAGTCCACTTTCTTTACACTTAGTAGGTTCTTTATTTTCATATTTAATAAAAAGGTTCCAGCCCAGGAATGGACATGTTAATTGGATGTGGGTTGGGGTCTATAGTCCAATGAACCTCCCAGCTGGCTGAGCATTCACTAATTTCTACTACAAAATTGCACTTCACTCTCAAAAGGTGAGCAGTAAAGAAGAATCTGGCTGTTCTCATTCAAATGTATATTAATTTTTCCCATGTGAGAAGAAGGCATGTAGTTATTTAAGGCAGTGGTACTTAACTTCTGGCCCGCAAGCTGCATCTGGCCTGCGAAGCCGTGTCATTTGGCTCACAGGATTTCCCACAGGTCCGGAAATTTAGTGGCAGTGGAGCAGTAGCAATCAACGCTTCCACTAGTCCCTCACAGCCAAATGTCTAAGTCTCATAGTCAGATAACACGGTCCCATGTGCTGGGTTGGGCCAGTACATTGGGCTGGGGTGGTTGACCCAATTCAGCATGTGCAGGGCCAGGGCCAAGGACAAGGTCCATCTGTTGCATAGGGCCATGTGCTGGATCATGCCTCTGTGCCAGTCCCACACTGGATCAGGCCCTGTGCACTAAATCTAGCTTCTGGACCAACCCTGCACCATTCATCTGTCCCACGGCCCAGAAAAGTTTGGCACCACTGATTTCAGATGTAAAAGAGGGGAATGGGATGAAGTTCAGAAAAAGGATAGGGTACAACTTTGTATTAGTGCTAGTTTGTGAAGTGGAATCCCAAGGGAAGTGGTAGAAGTGCTATATTCAAAAATGAATATTTAACTCATTTAAATGTACCATAGGCAAGAATCCTACACTACCATTGCATTACATTGCATTACTACCATTGCATTACTTTTCTGTTTCCAGGTTTTAGGAGGCTCATGTTTTATGAAGCCTGACTAAATAAAAATAGTTAAAAAAATCATTCAAGATTCTCACTGTTAAATGTTAAGATAGCTAAATAGAATGCTAAGATATCTGAGATACTGAAGCAGAAGCCATTTGTCTTGTTTCTGTTTTTAAACCATCCAACTCCTCTACTGGATTAAATAAGCATAGCTGCCATTTACAGCACAATTATACAGGTGGCTCTATTGGAATATGCTATTTCTTGCCAATCTGGTAATTGATGGATAACAGGAAGCATCTGAACATGGATGTTAAATTACATTCGCCATGGGAATAGATTGCAATGCCACCACTGTTGCTATATTTATTTAAACCAGTAATCAGTGTTGCCACTTTCTGTGCCCCTAGGAATTAGATGCTGCTACGTTTTCCCAGCATGGTTGTTTTCAGGAAATATAACACATAGAAGGGACAATAGATTGAGGTCTAATCAACAGTCAGAAGATGAGGGGAATTCAGGACTCTCCTGCTGTTTATATAACATAGATCAGAAAAAGTGGCAAATGGTAAAATATGTGCAACACTTTTGCATGAATGAAAATGAACAGTGAGCCTGGTTGATACACTCACTGCCTCAATCTGTAATTTGCTACGGAGAACCGCATTGATTCTCCACATATAGGTGGAGTGGGTAGCAATGCATGTAGTTACTATCGCCCAACATTTTTCATTATGAGCCACTGGTCTCAGTGGGTTAGAACAGAAAACAGTTATAAATAGTGGCTATGCTTATAACTTAGGGTTGGATCTCTGCCTCAAGTTGATGGGGGTGGGTTTAGGGAAAATAAGTTAAAGGAAAATTTTTGGAAGAATAAGTTCACTGAAAAAAATTGTTTTCCCTATATTAAAATTTCATATAACAATTTCATTGAAAACTCTTGCACTTTAGTGCCCTAGAGATGAGTTTTAAATTTGGCAAAGAAATGCTCTCACGTCAGTGCTGTCTTTTACTCTCCCAGTGAAAAAAATAAACATGCCTATTTGGCTAAGTTGCAAGCATCTGGAAAAAAAATTACAGTTCATACAAGTGCAGACTTTCTTGATGCCAGTAGCAACTTGATTCTCTGAAGATTCTAGCTATCCTAAATATGCTGCATCTCAGGCATTGCTGCAGGAAGATGTTCCTTCTAAGTACTAAAGATCACCATAGTACCTTTCAGAAAAACTGACAGCATCGAAGTTGTTTCTTCTGTGCTCTCCATATTCCTAGAATGATAGAAAAGCAGGGCTGGAAGGGACCTCTGGAGGTCATCAAGTTCAGGCCCCTGCCAGAGGCAGGACCTTCCATAGCCAAACCTTCTAACATAAAACCCTGTCTGACCGGTTACTAAAACTACATGGTCAACCCTTTCACATAAGTGCAAGGCATAGGACCTTAACCTGCCAAAGGTAAATCATGGAACAACGGTGGTCATGGTCCTGTTGCTGCAAGGGTTGTTAAAATATGCTGAAGAGATCCAAAGAGGGCCAGGACCTCTATTTTTCACTCCTAAGTGGCTGGCCTTTTCCAGGGCTCACCCTTTCTTTAGCCCCACAAATTAAAAGACCTTCCTTAGGAGCTGTCTCTTGACCTTTTACTCAGGCCTCTCCCCCTCTTGGGGCTTGCAGTCTCCTGCCCCTGACCAATGGTCTTTTCACAGGACTCTATGGGCATGTCCAGACAAGCGCGCATGTGCTTCTTGCCCCATCTCAGACCCGTTGGAGATGGGGCAAAAGGCATGTGCAGGAACAAAAAAATGTTCCATGCACTGCAGACTTGGGGGGTGTATAAAAAACAGTTTAAAAAAGCAACCCGAGGCTGCCAGACCGTCTCTGTGGTTGGCCCCTCATTGTGGTGCTGAAGTAGTGTGCTGCAGCACC
>NW_017728906.1:178132119-178149503 GCF_001723895.1 Crocodylus porosus | reverse complement strand
TTGGTAGCCCCTGTAGGGGCCCTTTGACCCTGTTGGGGGGCCATGGCCCCTATGTGGGGGCTGTAGCCCCTGTTGGGGGGTCCGTAATCCCTGTTGGCGGGCCATAAACCCTGTGTGGGGGCTGTAGTCCCATGGGAGGGCAGCAAAATATATATTCATTTATTCATGAATTCATGAAATGTATTTAGAGTTCATTTTATTATTATGAGAGAGACACTGGTAGGCTTCCACATTGCTTTAACACTGTAGATATATTAATAAAACATTGTCCAATTGATCGCTCTCTCTGTCTCACTCTCTTTCTCTCTTTATATTGGTCTTTTGTTTTAATTATGGAGGAACATGGATTTGGGGGTATTTTACAGAGAGTGGGATTTTTTTATCAGGGATTTTTCAGTTTTCCAATAGGGAACACTAGATTTCCTGCTTGGGAGGCCAGTGTTTCATAGTTTCATAGTTGGTAGGGTAGCAAGGGACCTAAGCAGATCAAGTCTGACCCCCTGCCATGGGCAGGAAAGGATGCTGGGGTCAGCCTCCTTTTGAAGACTCCCAAGGTAGGGGCAAGCACCACCTCCCTTGGAAGTTGGTTCCAGCTCCTAGCCACCCTGACCTTGAAGTAGCGCCTCCTGATGTCCAGCCTGAATCTACTCTCAGTCAGCTTATGGCCGTTATTCCTTGTTGCTCCCGGTAGTGCTTGGTGGAGCAGAGATTCTCCCATTTCCTGCTGGTCCCCCTTGGTAAGCTTGTGGGTGGCCACCAGATCCCCCCTCAGCCTTCTCTTGTGGAGGCTAAACAGGTTCAGGTCCCTTAGCCTCTCCTCATAGGGCCTGCCCTGCTGCCCCCTGATCATATGAGTGGGCCTCCTCTGGACCCTCTCAATGCTATCCACATCCCTCCTGAAGTGCAGCGCCCAGAACTGGATGCAGTATGCCAACTGCGGCCTGATCAATGTCACATAGAGGGAGAGGATCACCTCCTTGGACCTGCTCATGATGCATCTATGGATGCATGACAAGGTGCGGTTGGCCTTGCTGACCGTGTCCCCATTGGTGGCCCATGTTCATCTTGGAATCAACAGTGACTCCAAGATCCTTTTCTGCCTCTGCTGACAAGAAGGGAGTTCCCCAGCCTGTAAGTATGCAGTGGTTCTTCTTCCCCAGGTGCAATACCTTGCACTTGTCCATTGAAATGGTCCTTCCTCCCCAGGTACCAGTGGCAGGACCCTGCCTGCTTAAAGCTGGCATCTTGGACCCAGTTGGCTGTGGCTGACCTCCTGGCCAAATGGGGCCATGAGGACATGCTTTGACAATTCAAAGCAGGCCACCACACCCAGTACATCTTCTGGGCGTTAGCTGTCCAGATGGCTGGGCAGGGGGCACACATGGCAGTAGTGTCGCACTGAGGCTAACTCTGAAGCCACAGCCCACTGGCAGCTGGCTCAGGGATCTGGCAGATGCGCATCTGGGTCTGGCAGATGCACAGCAGGTGACAGCCAGGCAGCAGCCCCGACTGCCAGACTGCTGCAGTGGGTAGAGGGTGCAGGGAACTCTCAGAGCTGCTTCAGCAGTCCAGCTGGCACAAGGGTAGTGTGCCCAGGTACCAATTGGCTGGGCCCCAGAAGCTCCTGAGGGTGAGTAGCCCTGAGCTACTTGCTAGGGCAGCTTTTTGTACTGATCAGGCCAGGACAGGGCAGCTTTTTATACCACTGGGGACAGCACCTCCCCCCACCCCACCCCCAATAACATAGTCTTTTAAATACTATGGCCAGATGGTGACTCACTTCAGCTGATCTGATTCAGGAGTTGGAATCACTGAAGATGGCAGCAGGATGTTTCATTTCTTCTTGAGCTGCTTTGCTGACTGGAGGATTTGACAGGTCTAGATAAGAACAGACCCAGAGGAATCAGTCCTGTTGACAGTATGAAGTCTTCTGGATTTGTAGACTGAATATCATCTGGAACTCAGTGTTGCATCTAGTCAGTATGTATGCAAAGTGCCTTGCCATCTGGTGTCTTGGCTTTTTATGACACAGGTCATCTAGTTTCAAGGACCCCTTATTTTATAATTTCTGCATCATTTTTTTTGACAGAGGGCAAATGTAATAAAGCAAGGCTTCATTCAAATTGGTGCCATGGTTAAATCTAATGCAAATGAAGAACATGGGCTTTTATACACACATTGCCCTTCCTCAAAAACTTTGCTGAATTCCTTGTGGGCATCTTCAGTGGTGTCCCTTGCAACACTGTGCACTCCTCGTAACTTAATACCCATTGCCTTGACCCATTCTCCACCTAGCAAACTCATTCACTGTTCTTTAGCAATCATGAGGCAGAGGATCCCTTGATGTTTCCCACAGTGGGTACAGACATAACGCTGTCCTTTCAAGTCATCAGTTTGTTTATTGCACTCATCTAGTCTTGCTTTGCACAGAACAATAAGATGATTTCAGTCCTCCTCATAGGGATTTGTACATGCTTGAATAGGAAGCAGCTATAAATAAGGAGTTTTGCAGCTGTTTACACTTTGCAGCAATGAACCTGCAGAGTCAAGAATCTATGCCATCCTTAGCCCCATCCAGTAGTGGAACTGTTGCTGGGCACCCATTTGGAATATGCATTTTATTCCATGGATTCAGACATTTTTTTGTTATTGAGGTATCTGCTAATATACTAAAAATTTTATTAATTTTGTCCCAGTTCAGAGCTCTTTACCAGTAACTTTCAGAATTCACAAAATATATTTTTCGCATACAGGCTGTAGGCTGCTGCAACCTATTCACTTTTCCTTTGGGTACTTAGGAGTTAACTTGAAGCAGGTTCAGATGCTAGATTGTGACTAATTCCCATGATAGCATTTCTTTCCCTTGATTGGATGACCTAGCCTTAATAAATTACTTATGACTCTGCCTGAAATTAATTGCAGTAAGTCACAGAAATGAATTTAGTTTGATAATTAAACTTCAGCTAGAGTTTTGAAATTCATTTTCTGTGAACAAAACTTTGCTCATAATGTCCACCAAAAGCTAGCTGGCCTATTCTTTACAATTTACCCCACTCTACCAGCCCTCACTGTCCAAGATGCAGGCAGAGACAGGCAACAACCCCAGTATCCTGGATGACTAGGAAGTACACCTACGAAAAAATCTTTCCTCTAGTGGCAGCCCACAGGATGGAAGGAATATCATTGCAGGATGGAAGTTCTGCCTTGCAATAGAAATAGTAGGTTGTTTGCAGGCTGCCTCATTTGCTGTGGGCCTATCGCCTGCATGTGGGCAAGGACTGGAATGGTGCCCATCCAAATACAATTTGATTGCTGGCCTAGGTAGGCAGGCCAGGTAAGACCTTATGAACAGCAGAAGCAGCACTTACCTAGCCAATTGTGATCATCAAGCAACACATCAGAGACTAAATGTACCATGCTCATGCAAAGAGCAGCAAAAGTAGTGTGTTTGGACATAAGAGATTGTAGCTGCTGATTTTATTTTTTGGCAGGGATGATGGTGTTTTTAAATAACTTAAAGGATGCAGTACATTACCCTTGTGCTGAGATGGTGTTTATGAACTGGGTGAGGGGAAGTCTGTGAAAGATATTTTATGCTAACTAAAGATTTGCCCAGATAAAACCAGTGGTATCCTTCCTGAATGCTTTATTTGTTTCTGTGGCTATTTCACACCCCTGTGAAGACTATTAAAAGACCTGTGGAGTTTGCATCTCTGTGGGGGATAGTGGATCCACTGTCAGGTAAATGACTTCATGTATGGGGACTATACACTTAATCAGGAGCTCAAACCATAGAGGGCTATGCAGGATTTGTGATACCTTGTAGGCTGGCCAGTTCTGGTTGTTTTTAACAAGCCTTTCTTCATCTACTGTATGTGCAGAACAGAATAGTTATAGAACATACATTGCAGAGAATGAAATGGTGATGAGCTCCATAATCAAAATGGCAGTGACTGGCTTACAAAAATACATGTCTGTTTTTCCTTGTAACTTTCTCTTCAAATGCTGTGGTGAATGCAGCAAGCACATCCAAGGTGAAGCTATGAATGTTCTATTTGCTCCATCAGGAATATTATCTCTGGGATGGAGGGGATATGTAGAAATGTACCAGCCCTTACTGTTAATACTGTGCCAATGTTTTTAGAAATTGTGGTGTGAAGTAGGACACCTTTTATTGCTTCAGGTGAGTTAGTGCAGGGGGTGGGCAAAATATATCCTGTGGGCTGAATCCAGTCTGCCAAGTAATTCTGTCTGGCCTGCAGTGGGTCCCTGTGCTCTGCCCAGCCCTGGCGTAAGGGGCCACTCAGGCCGTGGAACTTGTGACTGGTTCCACTGCCCCCAGGTATAGAGGTGCCACCTGGTGTTGAGTGCAGCCCACCATAACCTTACGTGTGGCTCTTGGGCATGCTGGGAGCTGTAGTCCATAGGACCAGGCAATAGGGCAGGGGCAGTGTGGTAGCTGGACTCAGCTTCCCAGCAGCCCCCGTGATGGTGGATCACTCTGCCTTGACACTTCTGGCTGCTGCTGCCACCAGCCGCAGCCCCATTGCCTAGGCACCCCAGCCACCCCGTATTCACCGCTGGAGGTCCTGGAAAGAGTGAGTGAGGTCTCCAAGGAGGCTGGCCTGGGATCCCCACAGGCAGGGCACTCTCAGCAGGGCAGATGGAATGGACCCATAAGCAGGCAAGGAGCAGAATCTGGGAGCAGGATGGGCAGGTGGGGCTTAGACCAGGGCTGGGATTGTTGGGTGGTGACAGTACTGGTTAAAGGGATGCGCAGGGGACAGATTACAACTCTGCCCAGGCCCTAGCCCCATGCTACAACCTTCATGTGATCTTGGCTCTGGCCCCACCCACTCATCCCACTCCTGAATGCCACTCCTCGCTCACCTGTGACCCCATCCCATCCATCTGGCTGATCACGCCCTGCCGATGGGGATCCCAGGCTAGTTTCCATGGAGACCCGACCTACCCACTCTGTCTGGCACCCTCAGTGGTGGGTGCAGGGTGGATGGGTCTTCCCCTGGAGGAGATCAGTTGGCCTTTCCCCTCCGCCCCTGTACTGTACCAGTAGGTGTATACATCCATGATGGTCTTCCAGCAGTTTGTGACCATTAGACCTTGTCTTCCCTTAGGGTGCCCTGGTGAACAGACATTCTTCCAGTTCCTGATGCACACCCCTTATATACTTATAGGCTGTCACCAAGTCACCCCTGAGCCTTCATTTCTCCAGGCTGAATAGTCCCATGCCTCAGCCTCTCTTCATAAGGCCTGCTCTCTTGACCTCCTTATCATGTGTGTGGATCTCCTCTAGACTCTCTCAAGCTTCTAACATCCTTTCCAAAGTGTAGAGCCCAGAATTGCATACAGTACTTCAGCTGCAGCCTCACCAAGGCCGAGTAAAGTGGGAGGAACACTTCTTGTGCCTTGCTTGAGATGCATCAATAGAGCTTTATTTGCTTTACTGGCTGTGGCTTTGCATTGATGGCTCATGTTCATCTTGTGGTCAGTCATGACCCCCCAAGTCTCTTTTGGTCATGGTGCTAGTGAGTGTAGCACTGCAGAGCCTATAAGTATGATGTGGGTTTTTCCTCCCAAAGTGGAGCACCTTCCATTTCTGTGTGTTGAATGTCATCAGGTTTTGATCTGCCCACCTTGCGAGCCTGTCCAGGTCAGCCTGAATTGCCAGCCTATCCTCTATCTTGACTTCACTTCCCCATAACTGGGTGTCATCTGTGAACTTAGCCAGTCTGCTTTGGACACCCGAATCCAGATACTTTATGAATTCATTAAAGAGTACTGGTCTGAGTACTGAGCCCTGGGGAATGCCACTGGAAACCATGAGCCATGTTGACTTGGTTCCACTGACTATCACTCTCTGGGTCTGAGCACAGAGCCAGTTCTCCAGCCATTGGACTGTAAGGTTGTTGAGGCCATAGTTCCTCAATTTTACCACGAGGACATCATGGAAGACCAAGTCAAAGGCTTTTTTGAAATATAAATATATGACATCAACCTCTTCTCCTTTGTCCTAGAAGGAAATGAAGTTGGTCAGGCAAGAAAGCCATGTTGGCTCTCTCTTAGAACATTGACTTCCATTATCGTATTGTTGATGGTTTTATTTGGTGATTTTTTTCCAAGATCTTTCCAAACTGATTGGCCTGTAATTCTCTAGATCTTCCTTCCTTCCTTTCTTGAAGATCATAACCACATTGGCCCTTCTCCAATCTTCAAGTACTTCTACTGAGTGCCATGAGTTCTCAAATATCCTCACCATTGATCATGCTATGATGTCAGACAATTCTTTTAGCACTCTTGGGTGCATTCCATCTCAGCCAGCTGGTTTGTGGATGTCCAGCCTCTCAAGCTGTTCCCTCACAACATCTTCACCAATTATAGGTATATGACTGCCCTTACCCTGGTAGTCCTGCATCATGTTAGGCAGAGTGATCACCTTGGACTGGTGGAAAACTGATACAAAGTAATTGTTGAGGACATTAGCTTTTTCCTGGGTGTCAGGTGTCAGCTGCCTCATTTGGTTCAGTAAAGATCCAATTGCTCTTGTTTTTTGTTTTTTTTGTTTTTACTTCCCACGTATTTGAAGAAGGACCTTTTATTGTCCTTGATTCCAGTAGCCAGTTTGAGCTCAGTTTCAACCTTGCTTTTCTGGTCTGCTCCCTACAGGTTCCGGCCAGTGCTGCATAATCCTCCTTTATGGTAGTTCCCAATTTCCATCCCTTACAAGCTTCTCTTTTCAGATTCATGTGGTCCATGAGTTCCCTATTGAGCCAAGATGGTGTCCCAGCCATTTGCTACCTTTCCTCACAGTTATGGAACTATGATGTCATTAGAATAACATAGACTTGTCAGGGTAGCTCACCTGACTTCAGTAGTGTCATGGATAGGTATAAACTGTTCAGGAAGAACAGGCAGGGGAGAAGATGAGGAGTTGCACTTTATTTAAAAGTTCTATATGGTTGGTCAAAGCTTCAGTATGAAACTGGAGATAGGCCTGTTGTAAGGCTCTGGGAAAAAAGCAACAAGGGTGACATCATGGTGGGTATATGCTATAGAAAAGCAGGCTGGTAGGATGGGGCTTTCTTCAAACAGCTAGCAGAACTTTCCCAATCACAGGATCTGGTTTTAATGGAGGACTTCAGTCACCCTGACATCTCCTGGAAGGACAATACAGCAGTGAACAGGCAATCCAGGAAGTTGTTGGAGAGTGTTGGGGACAACTTCCTGGTGCAAGTGCAAGGGAAATCACTTGGAAGCCATGCTTTTCTTGACCTTCTGATCATAGGGAAGAATTGGTGGGGAATGTACTAGTGGATGGCTACTTGGGCAGCAATGAACACAAGGTGATTGAGTTCAGGATTTTGAGGAAAGGGAGGAAGGAGTGCATCAGAGTAAGGACCCTGGACTTCAGAAAACAGACTTTTACTCACTCAGGGAACTGATGGGCAGGATCTCCTGGGAGGTCAGTCTGAGAGGGAAGAGAGTCCAGGAGAGCTGGTTGTATTTTAAAGATCCTTACTAAGGGCAAAGGAACAAACCATCCCAATGCACAGGAAGACTAGTACATCTTGCAGAAGACCAGTTCATCTTACCACGGAACTCTTCTGTGAGCTAAAACACAGAAAAAAAGCTTGCAAGAAGTGGGAACTTGGATAAATGACTAGGAAGGAATATAAGAGTATTGCTTGGGTACGCAGGAATGAATTCATGAAGGCCAAAGTGCAACTGGAGTTGCAGCTAGTAAAGGACATGAAGGGTAACAAGAAGGGTTTCTACAAGTATGTCAGCAACAAGAAGGTCAGGGGAAAGGTGGGTCCTTTACTGAATGAGGGAGGCAACCGAGTGATAGATGATGCAGAAAAAGCTGAAGTACTCAATGCCTTTTTTACCCCAGTCTTCACAGGCAAGGTCAGATCCCAGAGGAAATGTGGTTGGCTAGGCAAGAAAGCCATGTTTACCTGGAAGTAAAGTTTAGGGAGAAGGTGAGCAGTCAGCAGTGGCAATAGATCAAGTTAGGGGCTATTTAGAAAATCTGAATGTATACAAATCCATGGGACTGGATGGCATACAGTGGAGGGCGCTAAGGGAGTTGGCTGAGGTTATTGCAAAGTCATTGCCATTATTATTGAAAATTTGTGGGAACTGGGAAAGGCCCCAGATGATTGGAAAAGGGTAATATAGCACCCGTTTTTAATAAAGGGAAGAAAAAGGATCTGGGGAACTATGACTAGTTAGTTTCACCTAGTCCATGGAAAAATCATTGACCAGATCCTCAAGGAATCCATTTCTAAGCAGGAAGACAGCCAGGTGATTAGGAACAGTCAACATGGGTTCACCACAGGCAAGTCATACCTGATCAATCCAATTGTCTTCTATGATGTGATGACTAGCTCTGTGGATATGGAGAAAGCAGTGGAAGTGATATACCTTGAATTTAGCAAGACTTTGAAACAGCATCCCACAACATTCTTGCACCAAAGCTAAGGAAGTAGAGGTTGGATGAATGATCTGGAAGGTGGATAGAAAAGTTTCTGGAATGTTGGGCTCAAAAGACAGTAATCAATGGCTCAATGTCTGGTTGGCAGCTGGTATCAAGTAAAGTTCCTCAGGGTTCACTCTACTCACGGGGCATTCTACTTGATACAAGTTGTCCTGGGGTCAGTCCCCAAAGATTTGCTCAAAATCTTCATCAGTGATCTGGAAGATGGGATGAAGTGCACCCTCAAGAAGTCTGCAGATGACACCAAGCTGGGGAGAGTAGTAGACTGGAATAAAAGCAATTTCATGAAGTTCAGTAAGGAGAAGTGAAAAGTCCGGCACTTCGGACTAAACAATCTGATGCACTGCTACATGCTGGGGACTGACTGTCTAAGAAGCAGTTCTGCAGAAAGGGACCTGGGGTTACAGTAGACAACAAGCTGAATATGAGCCAACAGTGTGCCCCTGTTGCAAAGAAGGCTAACAACATACTAGGCTTAATTAGTAGGAGCACTGCCAGCAGATGGAGGGAAGTGATTATTTCCCTGTATTTGACACTGGTACGGCCATATCTGGTGTATGTGTCCAGTTTTGGGCTCCCTGCTACAGAAAGGATATGGACAAATTGAAAGAGTCCAGTAGAGGGCAACAAAAATGGTTAGGGGTCTGGCGCACGTGACTTCTGAGGAAAGGCTGAGTAAACTGGGCTTATTTAGTCTAAAGAAGAGAAGACTGAGGAGGGATTCAGCTACCTCAATGGTGGTTCCAAAGAGGATGGAACTAGACTTCCTAGTGGTGGCAGGTGATAGAACAAGGACAAATGGTCTAGACTTTCAGCAAGTGAAGGCTAGGTTAGATATCAGAAAAAACTTTCTGGCTAGGAGGGTAGAAAAGAACAGGAACAGATTACCCAGAGAGGTGGTGGAATCTCCATCCTTGGAGGTTTTTAAGACCCATCTAGACAAAGGCTTGGCTTGGATGATCTAGTTGGGGATGGTCCTTTTTTGAGCAGGGGCTTCAATTAGATGACCTCCTGAGGTTCCCTTATGACCCTAATTTTCTATGAGTCTATGATTCTCTGACAGGTGGAGAACCAAATATTTTGGGGTTCACAACTCCAAAGCAGTCTACCATGCCAAAGATTCCATGTCTTCTGTTGTGGAGCCAGGAGCCTGAACATCCTTGAAGATCAGCTCCCAATTTTAAAGCAGGGAGCAGGAAACTCCAAAACACTACCTGGAAACCACAGACATTGGGAACCCTCACAGGTGCTACTTGTTTTTGTTCAGTAGCAGTGATGGAATGGAGAAGTAAGTGCTATTCCCTTCTCAGCATCAGAGTCTGGGAAGCATGCTTTGTTTCAGAAATGCTACATTTTAGTATTTCTGAAATTACATTTTCTAGGGATTTCCAGTTTGCAGGAAATTTGAAAGCTTTTGGTTTTGGTTCAAATAGGACTCAAGCCAAATTCTAAAAACATGAAATATCCTGTAACTTGGAAATTCTCTGAAATGATGAAGAAATCCTAGATAACCTCACAGATTCCATAACTGTAACAATCTTCAAGAAACAAAATAAGTCCAACTACAGAGAAATCGTCTTGCTATCCACCACAGGAAAAATCACTGCAAGAACCCTCCTTAACTGTCTCCTTCCACTTCCTGAAGAGCTCCTCTCAGAATCTCAGTGCTGTTTTAGGGCATCAAGATGCACTTCTGAAATGATCTTCACAGTTTGCCAGCTTCAGGAGAAATGCTGGGAACAGCATAAGCCTCCCAACATGGCTGCCTTTGACCTCACTAAAGCTTTTGACTCTGTCAGCCAAGAAATGTTGTGGAGGATCCTTCTGAAGTATGGATGCCGACTGAAATTTGTCACCATCCTCTGACTGCTTCATAATGGTATGCAAGCTGTGGTTCTCAGTAATGGATCTATCACAGATCCTTTTGAGGTTAAAACAGGAGTTAAGCAAGGCTGAGCCATCATTTCAACACTCTTCTCAACAGTTCTTGCCATGATGCTTACATCTTACCACCAACATGCTTCCAGTCAGAGTTGAGTTAAACTAGTGAATGGATGGTAAGATGTTTATCCTCAGCCGACTTTGAGCCAAGATCAAGACAACCAAAACCTCAAACATTGAGCTCTAGTACATTAATGATGCTGTAGTATGTGCTCACCCGGAAGCAGACATTCAGGCAATCATTGACATCTTCACTGAGGCATAGAAAAAAATGGAACTGATGCTTAACATTCAGAAGACTGAGTTGCTCCATCAGTGAGCTCCTAATGAACAGTCCCTCCAGGTCCAGTAATCCAGGTCCATGGTGAGATTCTGGAAAATGTTGAATACTTTCATACCTCGGAAGCCATCTTTCATAGAAGGCTGACAGTAACGAAGAAATCCAACACCACCTCAAATATGCAAATGCAGCCCTTGGCCACCTGACGAAATGTGTGTTTGAAGATTGTGACATCAAATCAAAAACAAAGCTCATGGTTTATCAAGAAGTGGTGATCCTCATGGTGGTGAGCTGAGACATGGCCAATAATCTCCTGACATCAACTTCATTGGGTTGGCTATGTCATCTGGATGTCTGACGCCAGATTCCCAAAGCAAATTTTATTCTCTTAGCTCAGCCAAGATACTGTGTTCAAAAGGAGGGCAGAGAAAATGCTTCAGGGATGTCCTCAAGACCAGCTTAAAAAATGCAAAATCATTGTCAACTTGTGGGAAACTATTGCTCTGGACTGCCCCAAATGAAGGAAGAGTCTGCTGCAGGGATCTCAGTACTTTGAATTCTCATGACAACACCGGAGATGGAAAAGTAGGAGCAGCAGAAACATCATGCTGTGGACCAAATCAAGAACCCAGAGCTATCCACCACACATGGAAACACATGTCCAAGCTACTGTAGATTCTGTCAGTCCTAAATAGGCCTCATCAGCTATTTTCAGACACGCAGATAAGACAATTATGGAAGACAGTCATCCTCAACTGCAAGGGATTGCCAAAGAAGATTCCTTTAAAACTCTATTTAAAAGTCAAGCATTAAAAATTTTTTATGCATCAAACTTAGTCTTATTTTTTGACAGAGTCTGAGTATGTTGTTGAGACTTTCTAAGGAAATGGCTGGAAGGAGGTGTTAATTGAAGCAGAAATGAGTTCCTGGATTTTGTAAGTCTGTGTCTGAATTCAGCATGAGCTGTGCCTTGGACTTCAGCTCCCTACTTTTCCAAGGATAGCGTGAAGTAGGGCAGCTTTTGTGTAATGCAAATTCATCTTTCAAGATAAGTCAATAGCTTTCATCTTAGAGACTCACCTATTTGCATTATTCTCTAGTAGGAGAAAGACCTATTGCTTTATCCTGACTGAACAGCTTTTCATATTTCATCTGCTTTGGCACTTTATTCATCTGTTACAAACCTGCCTTAAATTATCCACAGGCTATTCACTGTCAATGAAAGGAACCCCTCTCAATTACTAGTGCAGTAAGTGGGATGTAGTCTGTTGCCATCATTATAATTGATAAATATAAAATTGTTAAGACAGAGGGCATGATTCTTTATCTTAAATCATTCTCTGGTCTTTCTTACCATTTCTTATCCATTTCTTCCAACAGCAGTTGAATTATGCTTGCCTTATGGTATGACTTGCCATTTATTTATATCAAAATAATAATCTGTCTTTTTAAATGACCTTTCATGTGATTATCAGCTAGTGCTTTGCTATAGGAAATTATATGATTTCCATTTTACAGAAAGAAGAATAAGGGCCCTGAGAGCTGACAAGAAATGATTTGCCCAAAATGGCCACTGTTTAATAGATGGATCAAATTGGATAGTCAGAACAGTGATCTGCTGTTTAGTCAATTTTGCATTTGCTTTTATTTTCTCACTCAGTGATTTTTGACATGCAGTAATTGCCCACACACTGTTACATCAGATTGGACTAATGTTGTTATTAATCCATTGATTTGGATGAGAAGATTTTGGCAGCATCTTTGCTGCTGAGTTGCTGTGTGAAAAAAAGTGACAGAAACAGAATTCCAGATAGCTTTCTGGAAGATGAGGGTATTTGAATGCAGACACCTACTTATAGACTTTAAAATTATTCCTGTGAGGAATTTCAGGAACCTGACTTTTTTTTGACCAAAACTTGTACTCATTAACACCTCATGCTGTCTTGTTGAAGGCAGTGAGTTGTATGGAGCATAGCAAAAAAGCAAGAGGAGTTTTTCTTCAAAGATTTGCTGAGACAAGTAAGTAGCTATTCATGCCCTTGGCTAAGTATGATACTGCACTGGTTGTGCCTACCACTCTAAGACCATCAAGCAGGCTGTGGTGTAGCCACCAGGTTCAGGTCCAATTAGGTAGTCACCTGACTGCAGAGGGCTGCCTCATTGGAGGAGGGCTGGGCAGACAGAGTATAGATCTAGACCCAGAGACTAGGGGTGGGAGTTGCATCTGGGGAGCTGGAGGAGTAGCACTGCATAACCTGATGACTGCAGCTCCTGTAATGCCTGGATGTTAGGGTAGGAACTATGGATGGAGGAGGTTCCTTATGGTTCTGGGTGAGACCTGAAGCTTCACCCTGCTGGGGTTGGTTGCTGTTGTGGGACAGCCTGTGGTGGGGCACCCCCAGGAGATCTCATGTGTGCCTCCCCAGTGACAGGCAAGGATGGGATGCCAGAAAACCCCAACCCCCACTGTCTTGTGGGTCACCCTGTAAAGGGGAAAGGCTTGGGGCCAAGATCCACTGGAAGGAACCTGAGGCCCGAGGGGCAAAAGACCCAGAGAAGGGCCAAGGTCCACTGGGGACCTGAAGCCTACAGAGCATAAAGTGTAGTCCAGTGAGGGCCCAAGGGGTCAAGGCCCACCAAGTGGGGCCTGAGGCCTGGGTG
This sequence comes from Crocodylus porosus, assembly GCF_001723895.1. NCBI lineage: Eukaryota > Metazoa > Chordata > Crocodylia > Crocodylidae > Crocodylus > Crocodylus porosus. Next base: position 178,136,103 of record NW_017728906.1, on the reverse strand, counting down.
GGCCAGAGGCTGAGTGCAGTCTAGTGAAGGGCTGGGGGAGTAGTATGTTCAAGATGCCATGTACAAGGCATGGGACATGGTATAGGGGCAGTTCAGAGCCATGTGTTTGGCTCAGTACACCAGGGCCAAACGTAAGGCAGCCTCCTGCATTATATCTATTCATTTTACATCAAAGGCATGACAGGGGAGTGCAGGGCAGACTGCCTTAAACAGGGGGGAGCATTGATTTCTTTGGGTGCCCAGGGACCCAGGCCATCATAATAGTTTTATGACTGGGGAATCTTAATGGGCACCTGGGGTGTCTGGGTTTAATTCTCCATCTGTAATGGTTGAACATTCTGTATGCCTTCTGTAATGAGTACAAAACTACTCATTATCTGATATTAGACTTGCCAAGAATGTGAACTTATATCCTGGCTTTGGAAAAAAATGGACAAGAAGCATGGGATTTGGGAACTAGAAAGCACTGGCCACCATGTCAAGGGGTTGGTATGGGGGCATTGCTTCTGTAGTTGTTTTGGAATTGGTCCTGAACTGCAGCTCTTGTTTTCATTATCTGGGCTTACCTTATGTTGAGAAGCAATTTTTTTCTGCAAGAATCAGAATAGTAAAAAACCAGGGGCAGGGGGGAGGACATAGGGGAAAAAATGTAGGAGAACATTGTAGGACAGAAAAAAAAAGCTCCATAACCCACCCAATTCTTATTGTAAATTTGCAGTGTGTACATGACAATGAAGAGGACAAAAAATAACTTTTTTCCAAAAGATATTTAAAATGTAAAACAAGAATCATTGTCTAAGCTTTGTCTTGGAAAAAAGCATGTGTGCTGCGAACACAGGATTGGAGATGAAGGCATGCGCCATGGCGACGGGTCTTGCAGGCACCCTTTTCATGACCTGAAGGCCTGTCAGTCAAGCGTGACCTACTTTCAGAGAAGCACAGGCTCAGTTGTAACAGAGAGCTTGTTGCTACGCATGCCCAGCATATGAGGTAATCTTTCTAGAAAGTTCGGTCTTCCTAGCAACCTAATTGGCCATGAGAGTTGCTATAAAAGGTCTGATGACCCCTCCCTCAGGGGGAGACCTGTGGAACTGGAGACAGAGCCTGACCTGCTGAGGGACTGTCTTCCAGTTAGGCCCTTAGGCTTTTCGGTCTCCTCCTTCACCTCCACCCTTTGGTGTTCCGTGCTATTTGCTGTGTTGCGACCTTGCTTCTGATTCGCCTGGCTTCTGACTTACGATTTTGGATCACCCTTTGGACTCTGTTTGTAACCCGGTTCTTGGCTTCTTCACCGATCACGACTTGGCTCACTCCTCTAACCTGACGTCTCCGTTGTATCACCTCCTGGCTTCTGACCTCGGCTTCCTCCTTTGACCACCTGATTGTCCACCGCCTCGGACTGGCGTCACCGCGTTTTGTTACAGTTTTGTTTGTTTGTGTTCCCCATTAATGAGCTGTTGACCAGCCCTGGGACTAGGTCTTCAGACTGAACCTCGTGGGCCAACAGACCCCTTTGTTGTTTTACTGTAACTGAAGACTCCGTACCTGCGCTCTTCCAAGCGTAAGTCAAATAAATCCGTTTTTGTTGAAAGAACCCAGCTTCCGTGCCGCTCAGAACTCCACCGCCGCTAGACCCAGCCTGTTCGTTCGGTCTCACCGTGACACTTGGGACCCTTCCCTGGGGGAGGATTACCCAGCATGGCGTCACGAACAGGATACGTGGGAGGCGAGGAGTCTGAGATAATAAGAAGCTGCCCGGTCCGGACGACATAAGGGCCCATAACATCTATCACCAGGCCGCAAGCTCAGCCGAAAATGTGATCAAAGGGCACCTATCCCTCTGTGGGGTGAGAGATTGGGAATGGGCCATTCAGTTAAACACTGGGGCATACCGCTGCATTATGCGGAACCCTCAGGCTATTTACCGCCCTGAGGAGGAAAGCGGGAACGTGACCCCGGCCCACACTAGCCCTCCGGCCGTAGTGGTCAGCCCGGCTCAAGAGTTTGACCGGTGTGTTCAGTATGTGAATGAGGGAAGGAAAGAGATCCTGAAGAGTCAGTTCTTATGCCCAAACATTGTGACCAGATCGAGAAGCCACAAGCTCCTGATGCGGCTCCGAGAAACTTTGGAGCGAGATGGCAGGAAAACAAAATGGATCAGTGGCAAGAAGTGGAAGAAAGGCTGCTTAATAAACGTATTGTTTAGTGAATATCTTTTATTATTGGGGGAATTTCTGGACCGGGAGAATCAGCTCGAGGTTGCCACCCGAGCTCTTGCCAACAATTTGGCTGAGCCACCATTATTGAACGGCGCCAGCAAAGGGGGAAGCGTACGGAAGGACGCAATGATGTCACTAGTGTCCAACCCTTCCAAGATGTCACGACGTCCAGCCCCCCTTCCTCCCAGTCAATCCGTCACCATGGTCCCGCCTCCGCCCACGTGGGACCCAACCCCCTCATCCCCCTTACCACGGCTCATAGCCATGCCCAAGCCGCCTCCACAATGCCATCGGCCTCCCGCCACAGCACCACCTGTTGAGCTTGCAGCTCCACCACCATATGCTAGCCAGCATAATGAGGGCGGATGTGAAGAGAAGGAGAATAAGAATACAAAGAAATCCATCGACATTAAAGTCCAAGATACTAATGCAACGATAAAAGAACAAAACAATACCACAGTTATATGATGAAGGACGGGAGAAGAATTAGAATTAGAACTGAATAGTGATTTAGAGCTGACAACAGCCTTCCCTATTGCGGTTCGGAAGGTTGTAGGGGGACCGCAAGGACAGACTCAAATCACAATAACTATGAGAACTAGGACCCACATGGAAATGAGCGAACTGAAAAAAGAGACGGGAATTTGACCCCAAGAAACCCCAATCGCTTGGTTGAGAAGACTAGCGGTGGAAGCCGGCAGTGAAACAGTTGACCGAGAGGAAGCATTACAATTGGTCCGAAGTGCAGATTGGAGTCGAGCAAAAGTAATCGACCCAGTTCCAATACTTGCCAATCAGTACTGGCCTATCCCGATTCCGGCCCTTGTTGCAGAAGCGTTGCAACATAAAATCCACTGTTGGCATGAGGGAGCAAATACCCGCAACATCACTGCTACTGTATTAGTCCATGCCATCATCGGGGCATCATATGCTTTGTGGACCCCAAGTCATCAGCCATTGACTCTCACTCCGGCACAAATACAAGGAGCATGGCCCCATAGATTCGTTACCATACCCAGGGACGTACCCTGTCTCAAAGAGGCAGTGCATGCTGCCACTGAAATTTATGGCGGGAGTCACAGCATAACCGCTAGACTCCTGTTGAGTCCATCAATCAATGGCCCGGTGATGCATACACTAGGGCTATTGGATCAATTGCAAGGGGCAATGGAACAAAGACCCCAACACAAGGCTCACCCTGTCTGGGACGAGACTGCCACGAATTACCCAATTGAGAAAACGTTCACCGGCTACTGGGGAACAGGCTTAAAGAAATATCAGATGAACCCTACTAGACGAGGTCAAGTAGCTCAATCACCATCATTGAGAAAGTATCAAACTTCTGAGTCACCACAGATGTCTAGGAACCCTTCATTTAGAGGAAATTATTCACCACCCCAACGATCGGCAGCTGAGAGAGCCATGTTCGGATTCCTTCTTGGTAAGACTGGCTTGACCAAAGAGAAATTGAGGCTACTGGGTGAGGATGGGCAGAGAGATCTTGCTCAGGCACTGGGTTTTACCGGTTTCCAAGATAAGACAAAAAACAAATAAGTGCCGTCGACGTGAGTCCGGCGATCGACGGCCACACCACCTCCGCTCACCAGTCGAATACACAAGAAACGGACGACAAACAACCCCAATACAACAACGAACTGTCCCCACTATACGACGAACCGATGCAGACCAAATCCGAACTAACAAATGAACCGACACGAAGCCCGTTACAGGAGACTGAACCACTGTGAATCAAATTGAAATACTA
>NW_017728906.1:178124572-178132108 GCF_001723895.1 Crocodylus porosus | reverse complement strand
TAGTATTTCAATTTGATTCACAGTGGTTCAGTCTCCTGTAACGGGCTTCGTGTCGGTTCATTTGTTAGTTCGGATTTGGTCTGCATCGGTTCGTCGTATAGTGGGGACAGTTCGTTGTTGTATTGGGGTTGTTTGTCGTCCGTTTCTTGTGTATTCGACTGGTGAGCGGAGGTGGTGTGGCCGTCGATCGCCGGACTCACGTCGACGGCACTTATTTGTTTTTTGTCTTATCTTGGAAACCGGTAAAACCCAGTGCCTGAGCAAGATCTCTCTGCCCATCCTCACCCAGTAGCCTCAATTTCTCTTTGGTCAAGCCAGTCTTACCAAGAAGGAATCCGAACATGGCTCTCTCAGCTGCCGATCGTTGGGGTGGTGAATAATTTCCTCTAAATGAAGGGTTCCTAGACATCTGTGGTGACTCAGAAGTTTGATACTTTCTCAATGATGGTGATTGAGCTACTTGACCTCGTCTAGTAGGGTTCATCTGATATTTCTTTAAGCCTGTTCCCCAGTAGCCGGTGAACGTTTTCTCAATTGGGTAATTCGTGGCAGTCTCGTCCCAGACAGGGTGAGCCTTGTGTTGGGGTCTTTGTTCCATTGCCCCTTGCAATTGATCCAATAGCCCTAGTGTATGCATCACCGGGCCATTGATTGATGGACTCAACAGGAGTCTAGCGGTTATGCTGTGACTCCCGCCATAAATTTCAGTGGCAGCATGCACTGCCTCTTTGAGACAGGGTACGTCCCTGGGTATGGTAACGAATCTATGGGGCCATGCTCCTTGTATTTGTGCCGGAGTGAGAGTCAATGGCTGATGACTTGGGGTCCACAAAGCATATGATGCCCCGATGATGGCATGGACTAATACAGTAGCAGTGATGTTGCGGGTATTTGCTCCCTCATGCCAACAGTGGATTTTATGTTGCAACGCTTCTGCAACAAGGGCCGGAATCGGGATAGGCCAGTACTGATTGGCAAGTATTGGAACTGGGTCGATTACTTTTGCTCGACTCCAATCTGCACTTCGGACCAATTGTAATGCTTCCTCTCGGTCAACTGTTTCACTGCCGGCTTCCACCGCTAGTCTTCTCAACCAAGCGATTGGGGTTTCTTGGGGTCAAATTCCCGTCTCTTTTTTCAGTTCGCTCATTTCCATGTGGGTCCTAGTTCTCATAGTTATTGTGATTTGAGTCTGTCCTTGCGGTCCCCCTACAACCTTCCGAACCGCAATAGGGAAGGCTGTTGTCAGCTCTAAATCACTATTCAGTTCTAATTCTAATTCTTCTCCCGTCCTTCATCATATAACTGTGGTATTGTTTTGTTCTTTTATCGTTGCATTAGTATCTTGGACTTTAATGTCGATGGATTTCTTTGTATTCTTATTCTCCTTCTCTTCACATCCGCCCTCATTATGCTGGCTAGCATATGGTGGTGGAGCTGCAAGCTCAACAGGTGGTGCTGTGGCGGGAGGCCGATGGCATTGTGGAGGCGGCTTGGGCATGGCTATGAGCCGTGGTAAGGGGGATGAGGGGGTTGGGTCCCACGTGGGCGGAGGCGGGACCATGGTGACGGATTGACTGGGAGGAAGGGGGGCTGGACGTCGTGACATCTTGGAAGGGTTGGACACTAGTGACATCATTGCGTCCTTCCGTACGCTTCCCCCTTTGCTGGCGCCGTTCAATAATGGTGGCTCAGCCAAATTGTTGGCAAGAGCTCGGGTGGCAACCTCGAGCTGATTCTCCCGGTCCAGAAATTCCCCCAATAATAAAAGATATTCACTAAACAATACGTTTATTAAGCAGCCTTTCTTCCACTTCTTGCCACTGATCCATTTTGTTTTCCTGCCATCTCGCTCCAAAGTTTCTCGGAGCCGCATCAGGAGCTTGTGGCTTCTCGATCTGGTCACAATGTTTGGGCATAAGAACTGACTCTTCAGGATCTCTTTCCTTCCCTCATTCACATACTGAACACACCGGTCAAACTCTTGAGCCGGGCTGACCACTACGGCCGGAGGGCTAGTGTGGGCCGGGGTCACGTTCCCGCTTTCCTCCTCAGGGCGGTAAATAGCCTGAGGGTTCCGCATAATGCAGCGGTATGCCCCAGTGTTTAACTGAATGGCCCATTCCCAATCTCTCACCCCACAGAGGGATAGGTGCCCTTTGATCACATTTTCGGCTGAGCTTGCGGCCTGGTGATAGATGTTATGGGCCCTTATGTCGTCCGGACCGGGCAGCTTCTTATTATCTCAGACTCCTCGCCTCCCACGTATCCTGTTCGTGACGCCATGCTGGGTAATCCTCCCCCAGGGAAGGGTCCCAAGTGTCACGGTGAGACCGAACGAACAGGCTGGGTCTAGCGGCGGTGGAGTTCTGAGCGGCACGGAAGCTGGGTTCTTTCAACAAAAACGGATTTATTTGACTTACGCTTGGAAGAGCGCAGGTACGGAGTCTTCAGTTACAGTAAAACAACAAAGGGGTCTGTTGGCCCACGAGGTTCAGTCTGAAGACCTAGTCCCAGGGCTGGTCAACAGCTCATTAATGGGGAACACAAACAAACAAAACTGTAACAAAACGCGGTGACGCCAGTCCGAGGCGGTGGACAATCAGGTGGTCAAAGGAGGAAGCCGAGGTCAGAAGCCAGGAGGTGATACAACGGAGACGTCAGGTTAGAGGAGTGAGCCAAGTCGTGATCGGTGAAGAAGCCAAGAACCGGGTTACAAACAGAGTCCAAAGGGTGATCCAAAATCGTAAGTCAGAAGCCAGGCGAATCAGAAGCAAGGTCGCAACACAGCAAATAGCACGGAACACCAAAGGGTGGAGGTGAAGGAGGAGACCGAAAAGCCTAAGGGCCTAACTGGAAGACAGTCCCTCAGCAGGTCAGGCTCTGTCTCCAGTTCCACAGGTCTCCCCCTGAGGGAGGGGTCGTCAGACCTTTTATAGCAACTCTCATGGCCAATTAGGTTGCTAGGAAGACCGAACTTTCTAGAAAGATTACCTCATATGCTGGGCATGCGTAGCAACAAGCTCTCTGTTACAACTGAGCCTGTGCTTCTCTGAAAGTAGGTCACGCTTGACTGACAGGCCTTCAGGTCATGAAAAGGGTGCCTGCAAGACCAATCATCTCCAATCCTGTGTTGGCAGCACACATGCTTTTTTCCAAGACAAGCTTAAACTGTGTAATAAGTTTCTTGCTTCTTAGATTAGGTTATACATTTTAATTTGTCAGTGGTCCATGAAGGACCTTTCTTTTTTGCCTTGTATGCTAAGAACATGCTTAGATCTCTGTGAACTCCTTGAAGTAATGAGAGTAACTGTGCTGTGTAATCAGAAAAACCTTATGTAAACTAAGAACGAGCATGGTGCTAATACTGAGATAGAGAAGATGTACAATCAGTTCTGAACATTTTAGCACTGTAGTGGTTAGCTATGGTTTATCTTGTTAACAAATGTTCTTGCCCAGGGAAAACTTTTTATCCCAATGTATTTAAAATATGTTCAATTGCTGCAAGCAAGGCTTGCATATTGTGAAGTTCAAACAAAATTATCAATGCTTGTGAAATGATGTTTAAAGAAAGCTGAATATACTTAAGCACTCTGGGAAATGACTGGAACAAATGTGTCTGTAGTTTGAATTCTTCCAGGCTTTTGAAATGTGCTACTGGTAGTTATTTGTGGCATTAAAGGAACCTATATAGTCCCCTCTAGTGCAATGAAAGCAGAGCAATACAGCATGCCTAATTTTGTAATCTTTCAGCTTCATCTTATCCTAACCAATGCTTCTATGGGAGCTCCAGGTGTCAAGATCCATAACTGGAAAGAAGGGGAAACAAACCTAAGGCCCTAATCATCTGTTCTGACTGGTCACCCAGGATACAGGGGGTGCAGCTACACTAGATGCTACTGTGCAGTTGTTACTGCGCGTTTATTTAGTACTTGCTGATACAAATACTAAATAGCAAGTACTAAATACATGTGCAGTAATGCCAGCAAATATCTTAGGTGATGCTACTGTGCAGTAGCTTAATAATACCTCACAGTAGCATATTAGCACTGTCCATGCTGTGATATGCTACGGCATAGTTTTTTTGGCTACCGCCCATCTTGTGTAGACACTACAAGAACAAATTTCCTTGCATTTCCATAATTTTTCAGGTGATAAAATTAGCTAATGCTGTTGTTGCAGGCCATAGGAGTGACATTTGAAAAAGCATCTATCGTTAAAAAATCAGAGTTTAAATAACATTTTTCCTTCAAATGGTTCAAATGATTGCTTTTGGTCAAGTGCACTTTCACAATTAATATACAGCAGTTATAAACAAGAGTTAAACTTCCTGAAGAGCTGTAGATGTTTGACCTTCATCTTCATGCCTGTGACAATATTATCTATAGGTAGCATGCATTAAACATGGTGTTGAGGCCACTTTTTGAATGAAGAGACAGTAAAAAAAAAATTGAATATCTGCTAATTCAGTCAGCAGCATCTTTTCTGTGCATGGAATGAGGCAGGATTCCTGCAGGAATTAAAGCCAGTATTTAAGAATCTGTCATTATGCATACTTGCAAGGGATCTGGATTTAGGTTGCATAACTGAACACTGTACTCTACAGACTTAATATTCTTTTAATGTAGCTTTTTGATGTAAGTACTTCTTTATTTGTAAGATTGGAAAAAAATATTTGGATGTGGATGACCACCATGGTTCCACAGTTTTCACTATCTGGGTTGGGATGTGTAGATAACAGTTTTTTCCCCTCTTACTGAACAGCAGTAACTAGAAACAGTGGTAGGCTGTTTTCTTGCAACTGGATCCACCACTAGAGGAGAATGGTAACAATTTTCTGTTGTGTTTCACAGCCACCTGTCATGCAACAAAGGAATGTTAAGATTTGAGAATAACGGATTCAGTTCCAGGTCCTGTGGGGAAGTTTAGGAAAACTGGTAGTGGAAGGAAAACAAAATTAAGGGAAAATGTTTGTTTGGCAGCCTTAATATTAGGTGTCATTACTTGTGTTACCTGTAAGACTCATGCAAATCTGAAAAGATGCTGTCAATTGTAAAGTAACTTTGAAGCCATCATTATTAGAAAAGAAATACATATATCAGAAATACTTATACCTACCAGAAAACCTATAGACTCTATTAGGAGAGATTTTTTTTATTCTTGAACTGTAGCTTGAAAATGGTGCATGTGGGAGGGTTACTTAAGATGAGTAGGTTTCTGAAGTGAAGATTCATATACGCTGTCATTTGTAGGAGTTGGAATTTCAGTGTTTCGGGTGGACTGGAACACGGGGAAGGCTTGCAGAACCCATCCAACCCATGCAGCTGCTGGAAAGAAAAAAATAGTAATTGCACTAGAGAGCAAATTGAAGTCTTTGTGATGATTATGTTTAGGGCAGCATGGGTTACAGGTATTTACAGTCATCTGTTCAAAACCAGGTATTCTGTATGAAATGTGAATGAACCTTGACAGCAGAGGAGAAAGTAAGTTAGGTCAAGGTTTGACCTTGTAGGCATGAGGATGGGGTGGGGGGAGCTTAGGTCTGAGAGCTAGGAGATGGGATTCTGAAGGCGACTTTCTGTGTGACATTCGACAAAATTTCTTTCTTCGTTCTCATTTCCACCCTCTGTAAAATGGGATCATGGCAAGTAATTCAAAGGGGGCTATACTGATTTTATGTTTGAAAAGCTATTTGAGATCCTGAGGTGGTATGTAGTATAGAAAGGAGTAGAATGAATCAGAAATTACATCCTTTATTACAGTGTTTTTCTTCCATACTGTATTATTTGTGTAAAATCTTCTGGGAGTAATTGGCTTGTTCTACAGGTTCATACACTGAGTAAATGAGACTCAGATTTCCATTGTGGCACATAAATATCACTGTAGTAGAAATTAAGTATATATTTGCTGTCTTGTTAATTAATCTGAATTCTTTCCTTTGTGCATAAAGAGGTCACAAATTGATGTTACTAGGAGAGAGAGAGAGAAATCTTCCCTGTGGAAGTAAATAGTTCAAGTGAGAACATGAAAACTTGGGGAACATCCTTTTCCTTTTGTTTCTTTTGTTTTCAGGGTGTAAATTAAATGATCCTAGTTTAACAAATAACTTGAAAAGAATTACAAAAAAGCATAGAACTAGCTTCTCTCCTCTGCATGTGCAAAGGGGCATGTGTTACTTCCACTGATTACACCACTTCACCCGGTGAGGACCTATCTTCTGGAGTTCTCATAGATCTGATAATAAAAGGCAAAAGGTCATTACTTGTTTTTCTGTCAGACTAAGCTCCACCCTACACTAGTGAATGGAGCATTCTGTTTCTGAAAAGGATAATGGCTGAAGCTGTCACAATAGACAAAACTGGAGTTTGTCAGTAAAGCAAGCAATTACTCAGCTGCACTGGGAGCATATATAAAGCCTACAAAGATATCATTTTTCTTTTCTAGCTAGAAGTAGTCTTTTTCAAAGACAAAGGAAAGAAATGCATGACCTATGTTTCAAAGACTGAATCATTGCATGATTGATATAAGCCAATATTTATTTGAGCAGAGAATTTGGGGGTTTTTTTTTTAGTCTCCACATTTGATTTTGTTACCCAGTTTCTCCTGTATCCCACTGTGATGCTAAGAATGAAGGTGCTTTTCCTCACTAGCACAGGTCATAAAGTATCCCATCAAAGAGTTTATAGATCTGTTTTGAATCTTTTTGAAAAAGCTATAAGTATTGGGCTTATTCATTCCCGGGCAAGACCAAAAAAAAGAAAGAAAAAAAAAAGGGCTGATCTGGCAACTTTCCAGATGAATTTTATTTTCTGTTAGCTAGTTAAAGTCTCTAGGGTATGTTTGTCTAACTGGAATTGTCCATGTAGGAAACGTACATAACCAAATGCTAATGCTTGGATGAAAACTTCAGTAACAGTTGTAATGTGGAGTAAAATGCATTGAGTTGACTGAATGCTTGTTACTTTGAATTTTGCATCGTGTTTATCCATAGAACTGCTCACCTGAACAGTGGCTCCTTGCCAGTAGCAACTGCCTCGACACGTGCTATACATAAATCTGAATATGTGTTGTGACAAAGAATGTTTCACACCCAAGGTCTATGGACAGGAATTTTAATTAAGACTGTTGAGATTAAAGCTCTCTGGAATCCAAATGATATGATCATATTGTGATTAAGCTGAACCATAAGGAATAGTCTCACTTCTATTTTTTTATTATTATTCAGCATATAAAATGTGTCATTGCTTATCACAATTATCATTGCTGTTACAGAAGTAGTTGAGATCCTCCGTGGCTCACCAGAAGCATCCAGGAATGTCTCCTTGCTAAAAAGGAGGCTTATACCCAATGGCAAGAAGGGGTCATCACCAGGGAGGACTATTCTGTAGTTGCTCGGGGATGTAGGGGGGTAGTTAGGAAAGCCATGGCAGAGATGGAACTGGGACTAGCTTCCCAGACTAAGGACAATAAGAAGTCCTTTTTTAAATACATAGGGGGTAAAAAGAAGGTCCCGGGTAATGTGGGGCCCTTGCAGGA
>NW_017728906.1:178118001-178122778 GCF_001723895.1 Crocodylus porosus | reverse complement strand
CATAGTAAGAGACTATCTCAGCCCCAGAGTATTTACATTCTAAGCAGACAAAAGTGAATGAGGGATTAAAATCCACTGCCAGTTTAACTAGATTACATTGCCACTGCATCTTATTTCTTTGCCCATTTTTATATATCCCCATAGGAATGAGCAACTGTCTAGTTTGTGGTAGCACTAAAATGGGTTAGATGAATTCCAGATGTTTAGAGGGATGAATTTTGCCCCCACATGCTGACAGATGAAGAAGAAAGTCAAGGAATCAAAGACACAAATACCTGGTTTCATATCTTAGTCTTTGGAATTTCATTAGATTTAAAATAATAAATAAATGCCAACTGTCTTTAGCAGCTATTAGCAGCTACCACCCTACTGTTCTCAGCCATGTGTTGGTAGTCTCTGATGAAAAAGTCATAGAATCATAGAAAATTAGGGTTGGAAGGGACCTCAGGAGGTCCTGCCCAAAGCAGGCGCATGCCCCAGTAGATAACGGCTTTGTCTAGCCTTTATTCTATGGTAATATTATATTTACCCAAATACAAGACAAGTCCCCAGTAATTAGATTCTGAACATGGACAATTATAAATTATAAGTCTTCCCTGTGCTCTCCGCTGTGCAACGAGATGCCCGGACTTGGGGTGGGCAGCAGTTCAGCTTCAGCTTTGCCCAGGGCTGGAGCCAGAACTGCAGCAGCTGCCTTCCCGAGTCTGTACTCAAATTCAGGATAAGGCTTTCCTCCCCTCCCTCCCCGCCCCCCATTGGATTCAAATAAATATGGTATTACTTGTAGTGATGGCTATATCATGGCAAAAGGAAACAAGCAAGGGCAATTTTTTTGTGCATGGTTTAAGCTAGGAAATGCTTCTGAAACTGCTATCATGAAATGGCCCTGGGATTCTTTCCAGTGATATTATGTAGACGTTAAAGTTTGACTGAATTGATACAAACTTATTGCTAACATTCAAAACACAGAACTGCCAGTGGCTAAAAGCATGAGATTTGGTTGTCCTGTTCCTCTTTACTGCCTTCACCACTGATGTATAGTGGTCCGTCTTCCACTCAAGATGGAACTAATGTCTGTGCTTGCCAAATTCTTTATCAACCTGACCTAAATTTGGGGTTTTTAATGAAGTTTGAAATCCTATGAGTTTCACAACTCTTTTTTTTTTCAGTAGCTGAAAACCTAGGAAAATCCACTTAAAAAAGGCAAACAAATAGTTCTCATGTCTGTATGATTCTCACTTCTGTGAGGAAAGATAGATTTTTAAATACTCTGATACTTAACAGATGACATATTTTCATGAAAGCATCAATTGTATTTACCAAAAACTATTGTCTTAAGAATCTTAGTTTTATGAACAACGGTTTTGTATGTCTTAGCAAATAAGTATAGTCTATGTGGAATATGTATAATGTCCACACAGAATATGGCCTTTTCATTTTCATCATGTACACTGACATTTTGCTTAAGATGCATCTAATGCCGACTCTTTGCAAAGTTCTCTCTTGGGGAAAAATGGCATTGTCAAGGAGTGGGGGAGATGAGAGAGAACAAATATCTATACCATTTATTCTCTTTATAGTGCTAATAGACTCATACTGTTTTCTCTATAGTCGTGATTTAGTATTTGAGGGGATTGGCATCTGATTGTTGGTTTCTCTTTTCTTTTTTTCCCCCTCAGGTCACCTTTTTCCTCATTTTGATGGAATGGTGTCCTAGGAGATATTTCACTGAGTTGTTGGCCTCCCTCTCATCATATGTTACTAGAAGAAAAACACTTCTCTGTAAATAAGACTGCATAAGACAGCCCTTACAAAATGTTCTGATTCAAGTTAACTTTAGATTACCTGGTTTTTATGTTACAAAAGCTGTCAGAGCAGTTGAAAATCTATTTTTATGAAATAATTAGAAACAAAACTAAGGTTTCATTATGTTTTCAATTTTTCTATTTTTTCTTAAATAATTTTTAAAAATCAATTCTTTAAATTTGAAATGTTTAATTGCCTCTCCTCCTCTCACCTTTATGCTTTTAAAAAAATCCCCACTTTTCTTCCACTGGAAAAAATGAGTGCGTGATTAACTATTCTATAACTGATTTTTTTTGGCAGAATCTAGATCACTTTTTACATATTAACCATGAGGAGTGTGTTACCCCCAGCAAAGATGTTTCCATGAAGGGGTCTCCCATGAGATGCTTGTTTTCCATCTTATTAAAAAAGAGCAATAATTTTGGTGATAGGAAATCTGTAAACACTTTCTAATCTCCAGCAGGAAATATGCCTGTCCTATGCTTTTCTGGGTTTAGGTTCATTGATAGCTCCTTTGGCAGAGACAGGTCAGGTCAGAGTTGGAGCTTTCAAACAATAACTGGTTGTATTGCCCTAAATAAACGGGAAATATCCAACTCCCTGCAGACTCTGACCCATTTAAGGACAATAATTTGTAGCCTTGATTCCAATTTGACACTAAAGCCTTTTGACTGTTCCAGAGCAGTATAAATAGTCCTTGAAAGTGAGCATACATTAAAAAAATACTGTTGGTTTTTAGTATTGTGTATATATTGGAAACTGAGTGAATTTTACGGGGATTTAGAGTTATATTTACACCCACTTTAACTTCCATTTAGATTTCCAGCCTACCACAATGCAGTATTGGCCCATGGTAGGTCCTAGTGCTGCTGCAATATGAACAGAGTGGTGCAAAAGGTGTCTTACTGTAAATAAGAATCAGCTCTTATGAATCTAGCAGACTACTGTATCTGAGGATTTGATTATTAAATCCTAGTACTTCACCGTGTTGTTGTTCCCTAGGTGTCCTTTTTGGGGGAAGCGGGGGAGGAGGAGGAAGCTATGACATACTGGCTGCCCAGTGACCCATCTTCCACAAGGGGCTAGCCTATACTATTCTCCAGTTTGATAGACACGCTCTTGTACAGTAAGGGAGATGGAATTAGAACCCATCAGCCTGAGGAAGGACAAGAAACGAGGTCTCTCAGTTCCTGAGTGAGCACCTGACCTGTAGACTACTGGGCAAAATCTGGTTACTACCATCTCCACCCTCAGAATCCATTCTCAGAATTGGGACTAGGTCTTCTGATTTGCAGATGAATGGAGGTGCTTAATATGCAGGCATGTAAACTTCTGAGAATGGTGGGAATTCAGAAACATTTTCAGCATTTTAGCATTTCGTATTGGCTACTTACAGTTGCCTCCAGGTTTTCTGAAATACCATTTGGAGCACCGACTTCTCAGCCTCTTTACAGAGGTGTGTAATAGGAAGCCAGGGACTCCCTGTTACAACTTGGCTGCTCACTAAAGAGTAGCAGGAGGACAGTCTGCCTGGATCCTAGGCTGAAGAGATGCTTACCGCTGAAGCAGCAGCACTGTAATAGTCCAATAGGGCGGAGAAGGGGGAGGACAGCAGTCTGCCTGCTGCAAGGCTAGCTGTACCACAGTAGTACTGCGAAGCAGGGCAGTTAGCTTAGATTACCTGCAGCTGGGAGTGGCTCTAGTTATCTTAAAGAAAGACACCTATGGTGGCTGGCAGATCACAGGATCTGGAGAGGTGGGACATAGGCCCTGTATGAGCCTAGGGCTTGACACTAGGAAGCAGTCTGTCTCTGCAGGCTGCCAGGGAAGGACCTGCTCCATGATGACTGTCGTTGGGAGACTGCCTGAGGAATCCTAGATGCTCCACTGCCAAGGAGGGCCTGGGCTGAGAGACCACTGCAGACCTTGCAACAGGCTGATCACTAATAAGTAAGGCCCTGAGAAAATGGTGGATTTCTTGGAAAACTGTGGACAATTCATTGTACATGTGTGGGGGCTAAGCCCCACCTGACCCCTGCTCCTCCCTCCTGTGGGGCTGTTGCAGGGCAGGTGCACACAGCAGCTGTAGAGTGGCAGTGGAGGAGTGGTTGCATGCCTAGCACTGCCAGGCGTGGTGGGATGGTGGCATTGTGGTGTTGCTGCTGTCACTGACTGCCTTAAAAAGTTTTGGGGACTAAGCCCTATTAGCCCTGGTCTTCCACCACATATGGCAGGCACATACACATGCCCCCCACCCCAACAGTCCCCAAGCCTTGACCCTCCAAATCCCTTTTCCCTCCCTGCTCCCTATACACTTACTTTCATCTGGCTGCCTGGCTGCATCCTGGACATGCCCCCAGCAGCCACTTGCAGATTGGAACACAGCCAGCCTGCAAAGGAAACCTGAGCTTTCACGCATTTTTCTGGCACAGCATTGCTACCCTTATAAATTGCAGCGTGGGGCTAATTTCATGGTATCTGCGCAGTCCGTGAAATTGCTAATTTCTCAGGGCCCTGCTAATAAGGACCTGTGAGTTTGCCTGTGAGCTGTACTTTTTACACAGCCAGAGTACTTGATTTTGACTATAGCTGGAGGACTGAACTTTTCTGTTATGGCTTGCACTGGTGAACTGGGTTTGGGACTAACCAGGGGAGGAGGAGGTCCCAATAGTGTCCACGGATACAACCAAAATTAAACCTGTCAAAGATGGAGCCCAAGTAACAGTAAGTCCTGACAGCAGGAGAGAGCCAGGGTTAGGTACCCAGTGTGATGACAAGTGTGGAAGAAACCAAAACCAGCCCAGAGGCCCAGAACCAGAGTAAGGAAGAGCATGGATCATATATACATATATATATATGTGTTATACATATATATACATATACATATGTATATGTATGTATGTTAGAATGGTTCAAAATGGGCAGCAGGGGTTAATTGATTTTTAAAAGCTTGGGTCTCATATACACAGTT
>NW_017728906.1:178105354-178117901 GCF_001723895.1 Crocodylus porosus | reverse complement strand
TTACACAGCCAGAGTACTTGATTTTGACTATAGCTGGAGGACTGAACTTTTCTGTTATGGCTTGCACTGGTGAACTGGGTTTGGAGCCCAAGTAACAGTAAGTCCTGACAGCAGGAGAGCCAGGGTTAGGTACCCAGTGTGATGACAAGTGTGGAAGAAACCAAAACCAGGCCAGAGGCCCAGAACCAGAGTAAGGAAGAGCATGGATCATATATACATATATATATATGTGTTATACATATATATGCATATACATATGTATATGTATGTATGTTAGAATGGTTCAAAATGGGCAGCAGGGGTTAATTGATTTTTAAAAGCTTGGGTCTCATATACACAGTTCCACCCAGCCCTGGAAGCAGACAAGTTGTCTAACACAACAAGGTGAATCAATATACACAGTACATCAATAAATTTGCTTATTACTGACTGGAAAGCTCATGGTCGGTTTCCCCTGGAACAAGGCATCTGGGCCCTAAATCCAGAGCTAACATCTTGAGTACTTCCCAATTTTCCATTCTTCTTCAGAGCACTGAATCATAGGATCATGTAACCTTTCAGCTTCTAGTAAGGAAGCCTCCAGTGCCACACAGCTGCCTGCTAATTAATCTAAATCAGAATGATAGAAAAGTAGGGCTGGAAGGGACTTTCAGAGGTCATCTAGTTCAACCCCCTGCCTGAGGCAGGATTGTCTCAAACCACCCTATGCAATCCATAATCTAAACTCTGTGTAAGGCAACCATCAGCCCTGACACAACACAGACCTAACACCCTAAGCTGCCACAGGTAAAGCAGGGGAACCATAGCAGTCAATGTTCTGCTTCTATGAATTGTTGTCAATATACGGTCAAGAGATCCTGGGCAGAGGAAGAGAAAAACGCCGGCAGTTTGTACCAGTCTGACTATAGGGTAAAACTCTTTCTTGACCCCAAGTAATGGTAATCAGTCTGGACCTGAGCAGAGGGGCAAGACCCTCTATCCAAGAACTTCCAGGGTTGGTCCTAGCTGGAGCACTGGCACATCCCAGTCAAAGTCCCCAGCCTTGCCTGTAGCCAAAAACCAATGCCTCTGGGAAGGCTTAAAAACCCCCTGACACATGTAACAGAAAGAGGGGTGGGGACACCCAGCAAAGCCAAGAAACATAGAAAATACCCAGAGTAGAACATGGGCATAGCTGTGCCTAGTTCATCCCCGACCAGTGGGTCACCAAGCTCTTCTTGCATCTCCAATAATAGACAGTCCATAACTTCTCTAGACAGTCTATTCCACTGCCTCACTATTCTAACAGTAAAGAAGTTTTTCTAGATAGCCAACCTAAACTTACTTAGCTGCAACTTCAGTCCATTGTTCCATATCCTCCTCTGTGCAGTTAGACAGAAAAGGTGCTTTCCTTTTTTTATATGGCAGCTCTCTAAGTATTTGAAGACTGCTAGTGTGTCCCATCTTAAGTGCCTTTTCTGCAAGCTGAACATGCATAGCTCTTTCAGTCTCTCATCACACGATTCACTTTCCAAGCCCTTAATTATCTTTGTTGCCGACTCCTGGACCCTCTCCAACTTCTTTTTTTTTTAAATGCGGAGCCCAGAACTGCATCTATACTCCAGATGAAGCTTAACCAGTGCCGAGTAGAGAGGCATAATTCCTTCCCTTATCTTGCACCTAATGTCTTTTTTCTTTTTTAAAGAGGTGCGCTATGTTGGCCCTTTTCCAGTTCTTTGGTACCTGGCTCATCTCCCATGACTTCATGAGGATCATTGCCAAGGGCTCTGGGATCTCCTCTGCCTGTTTCTTCAAAAGACCAATTGTTAATCTCAGAAAGCTGAGTCTGCCTCCTTTTTAAAGGCCAGCCAACTTTTGCCTTTAACCAGTATAATTTGGCTGATCTTGTTGCTATCTCAAGTACACATTTGGTGTGTTGAACTCAGTTTTTAGGAACAATACCCCAGAAATAGTGGGTTTGGAGGTGCATTAATCTTCAGAAATGGACTCTGACAAATCTCTGTAATAACTGCATTTGGTTGGGTTACTGGAGGAATCCTGTAGAAAGAGAGATTTGAAATGTAAATGTAATGGTGTTGTTTGAAAGTATATCAAAAAAATTATGTTTAAATATAGCTGTGTTGTTCCAGTTCTCTTGGTACTATGAGGCCTGTGGGAACACTGCTTCAAGGTGTAATTGCCTTTAAGTTTTTATGGAATATTTTAAGAGACTATGAAATATCAGACACCAAGACTTTTACACAACATGAGCAACTTTATTGAGCAAGGTTTCTTGTCCCATTAATGATTAGTCAGTCTTGTAAGTACATTGTTTCAACCTGAGTTTGACTGGTTGATCATTTTATGAGCAGTTATTTCAATATAATTTGTATGGGGAATAAAAAAAAAGGATATTCAAGCTGTTACTTGATTTCAGGGACAACTATTCAATATTTTATTCTAAGGAAAGAGTCATCCCTCTTCCTTGACCCGTAAATGTTTGCAAATCCTGGTATTTTAAGACATAATAGTTATTCTCATACAAGGCTCTTTCGGTAGGGAATCCCAGATTTGCTTACAGGTCCCAGTCTCATGCTCCCTGGTCAGGTAATGATAAATGGGGATGAGCAAGCTTAATAAGGGTCTCCTGAATGGCAGTGCTTCATGAGGAAGTTAACTGATGGAGAGCCATAGATGCTTGGTTCCTACATTATATGGCTTTCCATTCCCTATCCTGTAACACATGTGCAGTCCTTCTCACTCCCTCATCTCTCCCCATGCCCCGATTTAGTGTTCCTGGGAGAGAAAGAGAGGAATGAGACCTTAATTTCTCCGCCTCCTCCCATATAGTTTTAAACATACAGAAGACTTTCTACAGTGACCATGTTACTACCACCAAGGTAGTGCTGTGTTTGAACAAGGTCACCTCAAGAATGAAGAACAGCTTGTTGAAGCTGAACCTGAAGAAGGTTGTTGAAGGCACAGATCCACAGTCAGTCAACGCAAGCTGTGACAGAGAAGCACTCTTTCTGTGGTAACATTTTCCTTCATCTTTGGCTAGGCAAAACTGTCAACCTGTTGGGTGTGTTATTTTTCAATCAGTTACAAGAATATAATATTGGAATTGTCACATGCACAAGCTATCACATGGTAAATTGGGATGTAAACTTGAAACATGTAATTACTATGT
Source organism: Crocodylus porosus (assembly GCF_001723895.1). Lineage (NCBI taxonomy): Eukaryota > Metazoa > Chordata > Crocodylia > Crocodylidae > Crocodylus > Crocodylus porosus. The sequence goes on along the minus strand of NW_017728906.1, from coordinate 178,114,732 downwards.
GGTAGTTGCCCACGTACACCTACTTACCCTCTGGTAAACATAGGAGAGCTTATTTCACCAAGACATTTGTTGAGGGCTAGAAGCATGCACACTGGCACTTAGCACAGCATACTCAACATGCTGCAAATTCATACTCTAACTTGCCTCAAAATATCCTTGTCACATGTCCATATTGCCTATTTGCCTGTACCCTATATCTGGTTATGCAGCCTTCAACCCAGTACTTCAACCAGTACAAAATGCTAGTGCATATCTTCTCAGCAAGGCATACTACCATGAACAAATCAAACATCTTCTGCTCTATACCCTATGAATATAAATTTTCAATCCAGTTTTATTCATCTTCAAGGCACTACATGATCTGGGTCCAGGGTATCGAAAAGATCATCTAAAGTCCAGATGTGAAAATGAGTCAATTACTCCATCCCTCTGATGCTGCAGAATGCTCCATAGCAAGGAGAAAGCATGTCTGCGAGGCTGGAATGAACTGTCCCAGGAACTGAAAACCATCACAAACCTCATCAACTGTTTCTCCAAGTTTAAGGTGCATTTAGGTGACTTTTTTTTCCAGACAGAACTATACAACATGCTTGTTTTACCATCCACCCTACAACCCCCTCCCTAAATTCCTACCAAATGTGACACTCCACAATAGATGTTTCTCCCCAGAACAAGAAGCCAAAATCAGAGCAGCAAATTGGGCAGGGAGAAGAAAATAGAGTTGTGGTCAGGGAGGATATGGGACTAATTTGTAGCACACCTGCCAAACAGCACTATTACATTTGCATTTAGATCAAGATAACCAATAGCAAGTGACAAGTGTTCATGTGTGTTAAAAATGAGACTTACTGGAAAACATTCAGAAGCTATGTTGACAAATGTGCTATAAAATTTTCATAATGAAAATATATGGATTTTTATCCTACATCCCATTATTGCAGATTAGCTTGTGTCCTAAAGCAATGAGGGGCTTTATCCCTACTTGCCTAATCTCACATACTTCACATTCCAACATTTTTTGGAAAAAAAAAAACATATTTAGCTCACATTGTGCTAGAAGTTGAATTTTAAACTACATGCTGTGCTTTAAAGCTGGTGCCTTAATTGGTCACATGACTCTAGGAGATCACTGAACCATTCAGATGGATGGAAAGTATAACACAGCTTTGCTTAAACTTATAATGTAAGCAGCCTCTATTATCCATTTAGGAGAATTTGGGTGAAAAAGTGAGGACACTTATACAAGCAAGGAATGCTAAGATCTACAGTTCACTTTAAAGGGGTGTATGAACTGATAGAAAATGACATGTAAAAGAATGACAAGGTTTTACTGATAGCAAGTGTGTCATATGTTATGCATAAGATGGTAGAGATGCACCTTTATAGATGACCAGGGGTTGCCAACCTGCAGCATGGATGCCACAAGTGGCATGGGCAGCTTCTGTGTGTGGCATGCAGCAGACTGGGAGGGGTCACAAAGCATAGTGGCAACAGAGCAGAAAGCAGAAAGAAGAGCAGCAGATCAGGCAGAGAGCACAGGACAGGCAACTGGAAATAGGGCGAGTCTACACAAGACACTTACTGTGCATTAGCCTAATAACACTGTGCAGTAGTGTGTCACAGCAAAAACCATGCTAATAGCCTACTGTGCAGTGTTATTAGGCTAATGCACAGTAAGCATCACTAAATAACTGTGCACTGGTGCTACTGTGCAGTAACTGTAGGTAACGTACATTTAGATAGTACTTTATTAAGGAAGTACTAAACTAAATGCTCAGTATCTAAGGTCAGCGTAGGGAGGGTGCAAGGCTAATTTGTGGCATAGATTAAGTCAGGGGTTTTCAACCTTTTTTCAGTAAGTGTAGCTGGACGTGGAATGGCAGCAACATGGGGGGTGGGGGGTGGCAGCTGCCACTGCATGCAAGCTTCCCCTGTGTCTGGTCAGCTGGTGTCTATGTGGCCCGCAGAGGGGTACTGCTGCCCTCCACTCCACTCCACTCCCCTCTCCCCCTGCCCTGGCCCTGCTTCTGGGAGGCAGTGGCACAGAGTGATGGGTGACAGTACTCCATCCCTGCCTGCCCATGTGTACCCCCTAGGGCCTTCCCAAATACCCCCAGGGATACACGTACCCCTGGTTGACAACTTCTGGACTAAGTGAATCAGAGATGCATAAACTCCACCACAGGTTTAACAATTATCACCCTGTAATCAAACTTACTCTGGAATATTCCTGTAGTAATATCAACTTTCTAGATAAAATGATCCATATCCAGGATGGCACCCTACAAATCACTATAGACAAGAAACCCACAGACCAACATAACTATGTCCACAAGACCCACAATTATCACAAACACACCAAAAAATTGCAATGTATAGTCAGGCCTTCAGAAACCACCACATCTGCTCTGAGGAGAACACTTAATGCCTACCTGGCCAGTCTAAAATCTGCCTTTATCTACAACAGTGCTTCAGTAGAGAAATAGATTATACATTTGAAAGAGCTGGCCAAATACACCACAGTCACTGCTACAATACAAAAAGCAATGCCTCTGAAACTGGACACCAACACTTGAACTGATCAGAATAATCACCAGTTTTTTCTGACCAAGCACCAGGTGGGGTGGGGGGGACGGACAGGGGGACAGTAGAAACCTGATGATCTCGAGAGATCCCTTCCAGCCTTAATATCTATGAACTACAGCCTATAATTGACAAAGATCAGACTTTGAAAGAAATATTCCCAGCCATTCTACTCCTGGATTTTGAATAACCCCTAACCTTGCCCAGTTTATCATCACAAGTAAACTCCTCACTGTCCAACAGACATCAAGTGGGACAGTCTTGTCTTAGTGAGAAATGCTTAACCTAGCAACACATCTCCACCGCAATTACACTTAATGCTCCCCATAACAAAATAATCAAAAGCCACAGTTCCTACATGTGCCTTTCCGAAAATGTAATATACCTGATCCAATGCATCAGATGCCCTTATGGGAATTACTTGAGTGAAACTAAACAGCAACTATGCACCAGAATGAACTCTCACAGAAAAAAAATATAAAGGACCCAGACGCATACACCATTAGAGGCATGTTTTTCACAGAACAACCATTCCCTTGTTGACCTTACTCTCCTCATACTCACGGGAAATCTACCAAATACCTTTAATAAAATGAACTTGGGAACAAAAATGTATAAGCTGGCTGAACACTAAGAACCAAGATTGTATGGCACATTATAATCTACCTGACTTCTGAATTCTTTCCACATATGAAAGGTCAGAATGACCCTCCTCCCTTTGGATAGGCCTTAATCTCCCATTAATCAGTTTTGTTTCATCTGCAATTGTTTGTCTGCTATCTTTGGCAGTTCCTCTCTTCCTGTCTACAACTGTTTTTACTATGCTGTACTTGGCTTGTACTGGTCAGACCTGATGAAGAATGCCTTGCATTCAAAAGGTTGCCTAACTCTATCCCAACTATGCAGTTATTCCATTAAAAGATACCACCCAAAGAAATTGTTGCCTTTTTTATATCATGTCATGTCACATTAAAAAGAGTGTTGTGCTTAATTCATCACTTAGCAGGAAGGTTTCTAACTACTTCAGAAGCACTAAGTATCAAATCACAAAGCTGATACATGGTTATATTTGTGCTCTTCTCTGGTCTTTGCTCCACTGATTGGAAATAGGAAAAAACACCGGAAGGGAAAGGATGAAATCTGTTAATTCTAAAAACTGGAAGGGTATGGGACCAGAATTCAAAAGTATATAGGCACCTAAAATATTGATAAAGAATTCCTTTAAAACCTCCTTGACACCTATTTGCGTTTTAGGCCCCTAAATACCTCTGTTTCATGCCAACATGGGCCTGGATTTTAATACAAAAGATCATTACAATTAATGCTTCTGTTGTTGACTAGGTTAAGGATCTTAAATGAAAAATACCTTTTTAAAAATGTGCTGGATACTCAAGGGAAAAGATAAATTCTATTTTAACTGATAAAAAACACTATTTTTTCTATGTGATTTTAAAAATTGAATTCTGGTTTTTATCCAAATGCAGCCTTATATCACTTCTAACTAAAATATTATCATATACTAATAAGAAAGGGGATGTTCACTATTTTTAAATAGAGAAATATATATATATAAAAGAATAAATATTTAAGCTATATGATCATGCAAGCAAATCTATATATAGTACGTGTAATGCATCATCTTAGTTAGCAAAAAGCACTGTAAAGATTAGACTTCAGTGCAAATATATGTGCATTAACAAGGGGCAAGCTGCTTTAGGCAAATCTGAACAAAATAAAGACAGCATGAAAATCATTTAAATCATGGATTCCTACTTGATTTAAATCAAGATTAAATTTTGTAATTTAAATTAGTTTGACTTGAATCAATCCACCTTGGTTATAGGCAACAGATTTTTTCTAATGAGATATAAATATTAAATTCATCCTAAGGGCCAGTGGCTCTGGCTGGGGAGAAAAATTTCTAAACAAGTCATTAAGCAGCATGGAGAAAGGGTTTTATTGTGTACCCTAGTGTAAGCTTCAGGGCATTTTTAGCAATATATAGCGCTGGAAATAAAGCACATATGGAGTCCAGTACATAAATGTTACTTAAAAAATGAATATCTGACTCCTTTACAGTGATTCTGTAGCAAATCAAATTGTCATAAAGAGGTCTGGTTAGATGTTTAATAATGTCTCTTATTCTAATTTTAGTAGTTGTTACTACAATGCTTCTAGAAGCATTGTGTCTTCCCCTCTGCTGCTGCTGCTTCACCTGATGGAAAGTGACATTGCCATATGCTAGTAAAATATGGCAGGACATATTTTAATATGTTGAAAAAAATGAGACTTCAAGACTATTTCCAAATTCCCATTAATATGTATCACAATCTCACTGTATAATAATAAGACTAGTTTGTGAATTATATAAGGAACAAGGTTGGTTTTCCTGGAAACATATATCTCTATAATTTGCATAACTCTTATATTGTTACAGCTAGAGAACAGTGGTTTTATATCATGTTAACTGAAAAACATGTTTTGTAAGAGAGCAAATGATGCAGCAAGTCTATTAAATCTCAGATGTCTTTTGTAAGATATAGAAAAAATGCCAAGCCTTTTAAAAATAGTGCCCTCTGTGGTTATGGTAATGCAAATATGTGCTGCAATACCACATTCTAAGACCCAACCAGGGCTGCCAACCCAATGCATTTTTTTCTATTGATTATCTGCAAACTTTTTACTGACACATCCCACACAATACTGCCCCCTCAGCTCACCCCCAACCTGACTGCCTGCTCCTCTCGTTCTGGAACAGACCCTAAAGAAGGGCTACTGTGTGCCTACATGTGAAGCAAGCAGTGTTACAGACAGGTGATGGGATGCAACAGCAGCGTATGGCTGGGATGGGGGGGAAGCTACTAAGCTCCTATGGGCCGTAAAGCCCTGAAGGGTGCTGTGCTACTGCTCAGACATCGGGGGGATGCTGTTTTGCTCTGTCTGCCCTTTTTTATGTACAGCTCCATTTTCTTTTTCGCAGACTTTTAGGACAGGCTTTTTTAGCATTTTTTTTTAAGGACTGCCAGTACATTTACAGACAGTTGGCAATCCTGGACTGAGCTCTTAGTTCTTATCTTACACTTGCTATCTTCATAGCACTGGAAAAGGCTGTAGTGATCATCAGGTTCAATAAACACAAACATACTGAGATCCTACTGACTTGCACTTTTGGCAGCTGTTCTTCTGCACATAGCACAAAGTTCATTAGCTACCATCTGCTGTGGCTTATTTACTCTTTCTGGATAGTAGCATTTGCATTTGTGTGCTAGGTACATTTCTTCCCATAAGGGCATAGTTTCTGCTTATATTCTGGAACAATTGATTTTTTCCTAAGAAAACTGTCCAGATTTAGACCATGATAGCATTGGGAGGCAACAATGTTGTATCCTCTGGTACTGCAAGCCCCTAGCTACTGCTGCAACCAGAGCAAGGTGTAGTGGTGGCCAGGTGGGAGCCCAGGGGCTGTATGTTAAGCTCTCAAAGGCAATATGGGGTCTCCTCTACATTTATATTAGATGCTAGTAGAGCTTCTCCTTTCACTGGTATATTTCCTCTGGAATAGCCAGTTAGTCTGTTTGTTCGACTCACTTCTGGTATTAATTTCAATTTTCTATATTCATGCTCTGGTAAAATATTAACTTGAGCTCTAAATGAAACCATTGTTCCTGGCACTGCCACTGGCAAAATGCAGTCCTCCTAATTGATTTTGCTTGATTCTATCACACCTATATAAAATTCTTCTGGTGTGTTCTCAGCTGTGCGAACTGAGTTTTTGTGTGTGGGATCTGCAGGACTTGGCAAAATGTATCCACTTGTTACAGTTAAAACAGAACTTTCCAAATATAGCACAAAGCTTGAGGCCATTTTGCTTTCTACATTTGCTACACACTGGCCTTTTTGCCCTTTCTCCCTTAACATCCTGTTTGCTAATAGAAAATTCCGCTCGGTGAGGTGGCTTCTCAGTGGAAAATTCCAGCCTGTGGCCTTTTCTGGTCACGTTCTACTTGATGGGCAACGTCTTTGGTGCATTCAGTTCTGCAGCCTGGGTCTTCAGTTTTGGCTGCCCCCTATACTTGGTCAGTCCTGTCTTAGAGGCAAGTCTCTATCATGCAATAGCCTTTCTTGTAATGTTGTGTCTGCAATAATACAAGTAATCCTATCCATAATCAGAGATTGTGTCAAGTTTCCCAAAGCACATTTCTTTAGTTCAGCAACATACTGATCCATATTTTGTTCTATTGTTTGTTCACAAATAAAAGATCTGTGTATTACAAGAGTTTCATTCTTTTTTTTTGGCATGCAGTACTCCTTACATTTGGATAGCATTTTCTTTATTTCATATTTTGTTCTTTTTCAAATGTTAATGTGTTATAAACAGCCATGTCTTCTTCCCTTACATTATGTAAGGAAATAGATGCTTTTTCTTTCTTGCATGTAATTGCAATTAGTAACTGTGCAGTAATGTACATGTAGACCTGACCTGGAATCAAATTTGCTACCAGGGCTGCTGCAGGTCCAGCATCTGGATGTGGGGGAGAGAATGCAGAGGCCAGTGGGGGTGCTGGTTCAGGGATGTTGCTGCCCACTGCTGGGACCCTCCAGGTGTGCCAGCTATGCCAGAGTTGTACCACAGACAGGACCTTCCTCCTCCAGTGGCTAAAAGTGGTGGCCAAGGAGTGGGAGGAGACTGCATGGGCCCGGTGGGAGGTGGAGGAGAGGTGGTGGGAGGAGGACTGGTGGTGGAGGGAGGACATTGCCTGAGAGGAAGTGTACCAGGCTGAGCTCCTGGCCATGGAGCAGAAGTGGATTCAGGTCCTGTGGGACATAAATACCATCCTGGGCTAGGCTGTACAGGCTACAGACAATGACCATTAGTCTCTGGACACTGTCCCAGGCCTGGCAGTCTCATTTGTGGCCACTACTGCCCAGCCCCAGGCCCTAGCCCCAAAGGCCCCTGGCAGCTGCCCAGTGCCTGTATCAGGCCCCCATCTGGGCCTGAGAGAAGATCATCTCCCACTGCCAGGAGCTCCTGGCCTGGATCCCCACCCTGGGTCTGTTACCACCCACCTGGGTCCAGGCCTGCCACTCAGCCTGGCTCCATGCCCATGTGGAGCCAGAGCTGCTTGGAGCAGTGCTAGGACTGGGCATCAGCCCCACCGGACTTGGACTTCACCAGCTGGAGGGGGAGCTGCCCACCTTGGAGGAGCACTGGTGCCATTGTCCCTAGGTGACCCCCCACCTGTTGCAGTTGCTGTGGTGTGCAAACCCTTGGAGGAGTGGCCAGAGGCCAGAGTGCTGGCTGCCTGTTCCTGGACTTTGTCTCCTAGGCACTCCTACCCCATATCCCCCAACTCTGGGACTCCACAAAAACACACCTTATACATAGTTTTCACAGGAAAGAGGGTTTTTTATTGTTGGAGGGTGGGATGGGTAGTGGAGGGGCTCTATGTGTTGGGGAGGGAGGGGGGTCTGTTGTATGTGAGGAAAATAAAGACTTGTTCCTATGACATGTCTGCAGTGAATGTGGTGTAGGGGGTGGGCATGGGGGGCAGTCCGTGGGCACTAGTACAGGTGGGTTAGAGTGGGGAATGCAGGAGGATGTGGTCAGCCAGGGCCTTCTGCAACCAGTACCCTGGCCCCTCCTGGTGGATGTGTGGCTCTGCTGGGGCCCAGGAGTGGGGTGCTTCTGGGGCTAGCACCATGGGCAGCAGGAGCATGGGGTGCTGGTTGTCATTACCAGAGGCAGGTGCTGGAGCAGTAGGGTGCTGGTCATCACTACCGGGGATAGGGGCTGGAGCAGCCATGGAATGGGAAATCAGAGTGGGCAAGGAGGCATACTGCCTCTGCACTGGGCACAAAGCTCCTGGGCAGGGAAGGGGCTACCCAGAGAGCAGAGAGTGTTGCTGGCTTCTTAAGATGGCTGCTAGGTACTAGCAGCTGCAGCCAGAGCCTAGAGTTCCCCCTGGTGATGGCAGGGGTGCATTTCAAGCCTGCAGGGATCTGGCAGCAAATTTTCTGCATAATCTTTGCATGTGTAGATACCTACCCAAAAATCTTTATTGGGTGTGTCAATATGTGACATTATGTTGCCATAGCAATGCATTATGGCAACACAGCATCTGTGGGCAAAACCCATGATGCCACAGCTACATCACTGTAGTAATACGCTTCCCTCTTATCCTAGTACCTAAACATAACCGTGCACAGTGCACCCGGTGCAGTATGAGCTGTTACTGAACCATCATTTAGTACTTCCTTTTGGAAAGGAAAGTACTAAATGATGGTGCAGTAACAATGGTACCATGGTGGCACATAAAGACACATCCAGTGTGCAGTAGCTTACTGCACTGTAAATTTAGGCTGGAGTAAATGCACATGTAGACATGCCCTAACTGTCCTTTTACTTGGATTGTAACTGTGGAGGAAGATCACTTACAGAATCTTTTGTTCTTCCACTTGGCTGCATTGCTCCACTTGCTCTCAGTTTCCAGCTTCTTTTTTTCAGTGTGGAACACAAATTCTTTCAAGTTCTTTCTCATTGGTCACTTTGGATGCCATATAGGATGCTGACAGAATTGAAATTTGTCATGCAATCAGTACCCTGAAAGTACTCTACATCCATGCCCTGAAAGGAGTGCATAGCTGCAGAACACTTTAAAAGTCCCTGATCATATGAATTAACCCTCATCTAATGAGGGCTCAGATGAAGGTGCTCCAATGTGGATCACATTCATTAACTTCTGTTAGTTCCTGTACGTGATCGGACTGGTCTGGAGCCCTCCACCCCCACCTTGT
>NW_017728906.1:178099855-178105202 GCF_001723895.1 Crocodylus porosus | reverse complement strand
GGTTGCAGGCAGGAAGCCTCTTTCTGTTGGATTGGCTCCAAAGTGGAGCTCAAGTCCCACCCTACCTGCCTCCCAATCAAATAGTGAACATCTGTTGTGTCGGGGGGGAGGGGGAAGAGAAGAGAGGGGGGCACTGTAACTCATGGTGATTTCTGTGAAGTGTCATGAGTTAGAGCAGCAGGGAGCTGCATGTCTGTCAGTGCTCACAGTGATTACTGGGTTCAGTAAATACAGGCATACATAAATGAAAAGAATTAAACAATGGACTCTATTGTAGAGTAGCAGGCAATCTCTGCAGAGTTTGGTGTCTCTCTCGTTGACTAACTATCCTAAGTATCTCCCAATTCCCAATTTCTGTCAGTAGGAAAGTGTCTCTAAATTATAACTTCTATCACTACAGAGGCCTCCTAGGGTATCAAGTCTAGTCTAAGTATTTACAACCAGGTATCCCTTCACAAACGTATCTCCTAAATCCCCACAGCAAACACTCAGGCAAAACCACAACATGTAGACCTAGGAACTCCAAGCAATAGGTAAAAGCAGGGGAAACACAACAGTACTATTGTTCCATCACTGTAAGGTTAGAGATGTATTTCATTAATATGATTGGATGATGCTAGGAAGAGAACTATTCTCCACTTGACAGAAAAAGGGACATTCCTCCCTTGTCCCCTTATCAGTGTCCTTTGTCTCAGTTGGAGGAATTGCTTTCCCTGTAGCAATGTCTTGTTCTTTTCAGCCAAATCCCAAAGATAGCCATACTCTAAATTCCCATTTTGAGTTGCAATTGTATAGAAGTCATTCTCAAAATTGCAGAGATTCCCCACAAGGGAATCTCACTTTATTTTATCTTTGTCTGGGAACCCACCCCTCTTTAGGGGGCTCAGGAAACAAAAACTGTCCTGGGAGGTCCTGCAATGCAGATCTAGTGGAATGGCTTTGGGCAAGAGGACCCAGACCTATTGCAAGAGCAATGGCTTCTGGTAGGCAGGTTGGGAAATTGAGCTGTATCCATGAATGCTTCTAGGGGCACATCTATGTGCAATTAATGTGAAGCAATTAACTCTGGAGCTTATTGCCTCAAAATGTATTGCTCCTGGGCATGCCATTTAAACATGTGCCTGGGACCACAGCACATTGAGCAGGGTCAGAGCAGCTTGACCTGGCAGGGGGTCTGGGGGGTCAGCCTCCTAGCCTAGGGCTGCTCCCCCTAGCTCAATGTGCTATGTAGAGGCTAATGGGGCACAAGGATTGTCCAGTGTGGGGCTAGTCAGCAGGCAGCCCACGCACTGAAGCACCCTCCTGCCCCAACCACCTGGGGCGGTATCTACATGTTTGCTTCTGCAGGGTAAAATATTCCATAGCAGGATAGTACTTGCATTTGCTGCTGTAGAGTTACTTAGTTTACTCCAGCTTAATTGGGATACACGTGTAGACACACTACAGTTACTATGGAGCTAATTAGTCTACTCTGCAGTAAACATCTCATGTAGGCACACCTAGAAAGCTCAGAAATTTGGTTCTAAGTGTGGTTTCCTGTTCTCAGTATTTTCATAGGCATTTCTGCATTTGGCCTAGGCCCTAGTGACTGACCCAAAAATATAAGTGCTCTAGTACTGCCATTATTTCTGCACATTCTCCTTTTAGGTCAAGTGTTATGGGACAGCCTGGCGCACACTGCTCTGAATTATCTCACTGATACTGAGTGGTTTAACTAGTAACTCTGATAAGCAGCCAGGGACTTGTTATGACATGTAACTGTGATCTAAGGAAGTTGAACAGTTGGTAATATTTATTTCAAACGTTGGAATCATTGCAAATGATGATACATCACAGTCACACAATGATGTGTGATGTCGCAGGGACCTGTGTTCTGCAGGAAAAAGCATGAAATCATTTAGAAAGTCCATTTTACTTCTAGTAACAGGAATAGTGTTATTTGTAAGACAGCAGTGGGTCAACCATGCGGCCCATTATACATTTCTACAGAGAAAAACTAATTTTGTTTATGCAAAAAATGAAGTTATAGCTTAGTCTTTTTCCCCCTATTTGGTTTTTTAAATATGATTATGCTTCATAGCACTGTGTTTATGAGATTAAGCCTATAGAGACCTTAATGAAAGTGAGCTGTGTGTGGGAGGGAAACCTTGAGCAATTAACAATTGCATAGAAAAATCAAAATGCATGCTGTTTCATAAATGCTTGTCTTTTAGTCCCTGGGCTTCCTATTCTTTCTATTATTACATGAGAAAGCTCTACCTGTTTAACTCTAAGGTGTAATTTATTTTTATACCATTTATAAAATGGGAGCAAACACTTGCCAAAATTATTTCTTTGGATAAGAAAGGCAGACTTTTATTTTATTTAAATTAAGATCAGTTTAAAATAAATCAGAATAAATATGTGCCTATAGGCTTGCACTGACTTGAACCATTTAAAAATAAATGAGAACAACTAGTTCAAAATGCTGAGGTAGGCAGAGTCCTGGGACAGGTCTCCACTGCCTCTGTATAGTGCCAGTGGGTATCACCAGGAAGCACACTTATCTCTTCTGCTGCATTACCTCTTCAGAAGTAATGTGGCTGCCTTATGAGTGTATGCCCATGGCCCTAAGCTGTGTCTCAGAGTTGGGCATGTATGTTGCTGGGCACTAAGGGAGCTACTATTACCTCCATTTTGGAAGGTAGTATATGTGGAGTGCCTTCCATAGGCACTCCTGGTATGATGCTGAGGCAGTGGAGACTTGCCATCAATCTTTATTAAAATGAAAGCACAGATATGTACCCAGTATTGATATGACACTTAATAACAATTCCTCCTCTTCTCCACCTTATCTAAGACCTTGAAGCTGAAATAAGACATATGTCCCTTGCACAGACTTCAAATGAAGTCTCTGGGGCTCTGTGTAAGTGGCAGGTTGTGCCAGGTTTATTGCAGAACTAAGGCCTCATACCGTGACTAAATGACAGGCCTGGTGCAGCAGAGTGGCTGCATCCACATGAATGCAGACATCTGTTTTCCTGGGGACAAGAAAAAGTGTGCCACTGTTACTTGTCTGCTGGGAACACCTGTGCCACACGCCCTCTGGCACATGGCAGGTTACCCCAGGTGGGTTGGGGGAGATGGGAGCCAGCAACTCTGTTGGCCCCAGCAGACTTACCTGGGGTTCTGGGGGCCAGGGAAGCTGCAGAGACAGTGCTCCTCCAGCTGGGACCCTGGCCAGCAGCCAGAGTGTGGATCTGGCTGGCCAGGCTCTGGTTTTGGTAGATGCACGCTGTTACCATGTGCACTGCCTGATGCCACCATGTGCATCACCTTGCTTTTTTTTTGCACGGGTTTGTTTGACCCCAGGATCTCTCAGGGTCAACAGACAGATCTCCAGCACCACAGACTACACGGCCATGCTTGGCTGGATGCAGCCAGTAGTGACTCTTATTCTGTAAGCAAAATGTTTGGGGCCAAGCCTTGTTGTCTGCCTGTCTAAGGTATTTCTAACCTTCAGGCTTTGTCTTCCAACTGTGTCTTCCTTTTCTACACAAACAGGCCCCAGTCTAATGGTGGAATGGCCCCTTTTGGTTTGTGATCTGTGTAGGACAGACTTGTAAAGTGGAATTATGTATTCCAAGAGCCCTCAGCTCTTTAATTAGCATTATGTAATACTTTCCCTCCTAGTTCTCCATCATCTAGTAACACTCAGCCAAGCTGAACAGTCAGGAGGTACCTTATATTATCTGCAAGACAGTGTGTGTGTGAGTGTGTGTGTGTGTGCACGCGCATTTAGTAAATATGGCAACTGTTGAGATTTTTTTAACTGGATTAATCATTTACCCAATGCAGTGAACTTTGTAAGACTCAAAACACCCCTATTAGACAAAGTGCTGCTCAGAAAATGCCAGGCATTAGCTATTATTTGTTTCTTGACTACAGAGAAATAACAGAGCAATTCTTCTATAGCAAAGAACTAAGAACAACCAGAATAGGTTTTGACATTATGGCTTGGATACAGATTTTTAATCTCCAGGTTTACCTTGTGATTCATATGTGCACATATGATAGTACTATTATTGCACAATACCCTTAAAACGATCTCATGCCATGCCAACATGCCATGGCACCCTGATTGAGAATCATTGATCTAACAGCCATAATTTCTCTTATTTCCGAGAATGTAAAGGAGAGGAGATCAAACTCAAAATGCTATAAGGACTTGAGAATGAGATACTGGTAGATCTAGAATCATAGTGCGAAATTCTAGTCATTACTGATTGGCAATAACTCTTATAGAAACTATGATTCAGTGCAAAGACACCACTTTATTTTTTCCTTAATTTCTACTTGTTCCATCTACTTCATCTTTTATATGATGAATTAGATGTGATTGAGTCACTTGGTAGCCAAGGGCTAAATTCAGAGTTTATAAAAGGGGCAAAAGAAAAGAATTGAAGAATTGACCCATATTGACCCATGGTGTGCAGAGAGACATTTTAAATCTTCTGTATAGTCTTAGGTTATAGGTACAGAGAAGTTACAAGATAAGCTGAATATGAATTTATAGCTCACTGGCTATTCCATGTTAGTATATTGAAACTAAGACAAGGGATTTTTTGTCCCATTCAGCATGGAGAAAGAGAACCCTGGTCTTGGATTCAAGCACCACCTGGGCCGAGCACTGCTGCAGCTCTGGCTCCAGCTCTGGCCCCAACTCTGGGGAGACTGTATGTTGTGTTTGTATTGTGGGGATGAATGGTTGGGAGACCGTCACTCAGGGTGGGGGAACTATGGGGAAGAACACTGTGCAGGGGGCCATGCTCCATGCAGGGGAGAATGCTCTGCGGGGCAAAACTTGCAGTGTGGGGGGTACAGCATGGGTGGCAAGAGGCAGGGGGATTACTGGCAGGGAGTAGGTGCAGTGGGGTGCAGGCACTAGAAAGGCACAAGAGGTATAGTTGCAGGTGGGGGAGGTCAAGGGACAGGGGACAGCCTTCCTGCCCCCTGTCACTGCTTTTCCTGTCACAGTGGTGAGGAGGACAAATTTAAAGTGACCCCTCAATAATTTGATTTTAGACAGAAAATTTTACCGAACTTATAATTTTCCAAGTCTAGAATCCAATTAATAGGGAATTGTCTTTAATTAAAAAAAATCTCAGATTCAGGTAAATACAGTAATTTCATTTTTACACATAATTACCCTATGGTAAATGTTACATAACCCCATGTTATTTCATAGATTTCATAGATTTCATAGACGTTACGGCTGGAAGGGACCTCAGGAGATCATCGAGTCCAGCCCCCTGCCCAAAGGGCAGGAAGTCAGCTGGGGTCATAGGATCCCAGCAAGATAAGCATC
>NW_017728906.1:178096137-178099844 GCF_001723895.1 Crocodylus porosus | reverse complement strand
TGTTGGAATAGATTTAGCTTGTGCACTGAAGATCGCTTCCTTGAGAAGCAGCCACTCTTCTTGAACTGTGGTCAACTACCTGAGAGGTCAACTACTTTCCATTTACTATGGGCAAAGAATGTGCAATGGGCAGTTGCTATGGAGTAAGTGATGCTCTGTAAATTGGTACTTTGACTTACCTTGTGGTAACTTGTTTGTGTGCCCAGTGTTACATTAGCAGTTCTGGAGTTGTGTATTCATTTGCACTGTCTTGCATCTCAGGAACAGCGAGCGGTCCCTGCTCTCGCTGTTAAGAACATGAAGACATGCTCTGCATTCCACTGACTGAGAAAAGTGTTGTGTGTAACCAGGAGGAAGGAAAGGACCCCAAAATATTATCACTGTGTGGAATTTTCAAACAACAGCAAACCAAAAAATCATGCATTGTGTTCATGAAAATTGTACAGATCCCTGAATTGCTCTATATATGCATAATCTGAATGCAAATCATAGCTTCATGTTCATTATAGGTGCTATAAAATAGCAGTAAGTGTTGAGATTTATAACTGCCTGATTTTACTATAAATGATATGTGCTTTATCATCTGTTAATGCAGTTGCTGCAGTAAACTTTGCAGTCTTGTCATTTTATAACTTTTTGCCATACATATTAGACAGCAAGTTCACATTGGCATAGTTAAGGATGAGTTGCAGTTTCCATTAAAAACCTCTGTTTTAGCCATAAAAACTCACTCTGCTCTGTAACTTGGCACATAACTTTTAGCTCAGCATAATTTTTTTTCTCCCTCAAGTAGGCAGATTGGCTAATTTCAAACAATTTATATGTGAATGCAAAAAGTTGGGCATTTGTTGGCTTTTGGATTCATTTTCACTCCTGTGCATAAAACTAAAAAGCAGTTTTAATTTAAACCAGGAAGACAGTTGTTTATGGGAGCAATTCTGTCTTGGTTAAATTCATTTCCTCTGAATTTCCCAAAAAAATATGAATGCTTATTTTATGCAAATCCATAATAACCAGTGGCCTTTTTGTGGTCAGTGTCAAGATTGGTACTTTTAAGTAATCAGTTTGATTGGTCAATAAGAGTTTTGACTAAGTGAGGAGTGGAAAATCAAGCTCTTATGTACCTCTCTCTATAAAGCAGCTACAGCCACATGAGTAAATCATGTTTCCTGAACATTAAACAGTGAAGTCTGTAGGAATATTGAAGAGGAGAAAGGCCAAATCATTCTCCTTTACTTCAATATTTTTGAGCATGCATTGCATTTTGCCTCTGAGGAGTTAAAACTACTTTAAAAATGAGCTAGTAATACGCACAACTTTTTAAAGAAGGGGAAGTGAGGCACAGAGCACCTGGGCGGCGTTGAACCAGTGACCCAAGGGCTGAGTTAGAGAGAGAGGCTAGATGCTGGTGTGTTGCTGGGCAATGTGGTGTTTCAAGCTGGCCCTGGATTTTCTACTGCAAGGTAGAGGTAGCTCTGAAGAGAAACAACAAGGAGAATGTCGTAATCAGTGAAAGTACTGCTGGTTTGGAAAACTCTATCAAGGAGACAGAAAAGTGCTAGAATGTCAGCAAGCAACTAAAAAGGACAATGGTATCTGCTTGTCATCACCATTAACTGTGGCAGAAAGAAAATAACCATTTGTTGGTTAGTAGGAAATGGATGGGAATCCTGTGCACCACATACTGGATCCATCTGGGAGAAATCAAAACTTAAGCACACATTTGTAGCTCAGATGCAGACTATTAAAGGACCAGTGTGTGCCTGAGGGTGATGTGGGGGGAGGAGCTTTTCCTAGCTTTATTTCATAATGAATTGGTCACAGGAATAAACTTTAGAAAGTGTATCGGAAAACAAGCGGAGGGGAAGAATAATTTCATCTATGGAGCCCAGCAAGGGGGCTGACCTGACTGTATTCCAAAGCATGCTGAAGTTTCAGAATTTGTGAAGACACTGAAATCTCCATGAATCTCTATTTTGAAGTTATTCAGCATCCATATTTGTTGATTTATTTTCTATAAGCTGTCAGGGGAGGGGGATTTTACATAACATATCCTGTCCTCACTTTATCTACTATGGATATTACAGCTGACTTTAAAAAAAGTTCCTTATACTGAACAGACACCGAAGTGTACTGTGAGAAAGGTCTTGGTGTCCCGTAACTCAGGACAGGGGGAGGTAAGTGAATTATTTCATTATGTAGATAGATCACAACTGGGAGTGGCGTAGAGGAGTGTATAAGGAACCTTTAAGTGCAACTGAAAAGGTGGCAGAACTAGACTGTTAGGGTTTTTTTTTTAATCATCTGGAGAGGTGACACTTGTCTTAAAACATAGTGTGCCAGTCTTGCATTGCAACAATTGAGATCTATTGTTGGTAGTTTGAAACTACTTGGGAAGATTATTTCCTAATGTATTACAATTACAATGCTGAGGTTCTGCATTAGTGACTATTTACTATCTTACCTTATGGACAAAGATGCACAACAAGGCCTCTGGGAAAATAAGTGGGGAAATGAATCACTCTGGTATAGCATTCCACAAAGAATCTTATTGGCAGACCATTAGATCACATCTATAAGTCCTGTGGAGCAAGCCCAGGTGTGTTGCTGCAAGATGAACTCAACTTGCTCCATGCCTAGGCCACAAAATAGGCTGCATCAATAGTGTAAGAGCATGCCAGAGCAGTTCTGAACATACGGCCCCTTCGTACCCAGTTGGCCTGA
Source organism: Crocodylus porosus (assembly GCF_001723895.1). Lineage (NCBI taxonomy): Eukaryota > Metazoa > Chordata > Crocodylia > Crocodylidae > Crocodylus > Crocodylus porosus. The sequence continues at coordinate 178,097,120 of NW_017728906.1, read as the reverse complement.
GCACAGTGCTGAGATATGCTTGAGGGACTGATCTAAATTGCTCAGGTGTTGCCATCTAGGCTACCTGATCTGCAGGCTCAGGAACGCATGGAATAGGTTCAGGTGTGTGAGGCTTATAGCTCTCAGCCATACTCCAAGGCCAAAAGAGTCAGGATGCAGATTGGACACAGACTGGATGCACACATTGCTGGGGTTATTTGACCCCAGTCGTCTTTCCTGCCCAGAGCAGGGGGGCTGGACCCAATGATCTCATGAGGTTCCCTTCCAGCCCTAAACTTCTGTGAATCTGTGCCACAAAACCACAGTCTAACTCCTATTTCAGCACAGGATTGAAAAGTGATTGTATTCAGTTCTGATATCTGTTGTGAAAATGCCTTCTGTAATAAGTCAGTGACTGGCATCTGTGCCAAGCTCTCTCTCCTTCCATCTGTGCTCATGCATTATTTTATATCTTAGTATGTATAATAAAGTAGAAGTGATTAATCTGTTAAAAATGTGTGAGGTCCCATATTTCATGCTTATCCAAAAGGCAGTGGCCGATTTGGGTGGACAAGGACTGTATCAATTTGCTTTTGCTGACAAGTCATTAACTGCTTCAGATAGCTGCCAGTTTTTGAACTGGGAAAAATATTATGGTCTGACACTGTGGTCTACATTTCCACCCAGCTCTCCCCCTCAACTTAAGTTTTGTATTGGTTTTCCTACTCAGGAGTGGTAAGAAACATGGACTGTGGGACACCTATGTACACTGACTCTTTTGAAACACAGAAGACAAGGAAAACAAGATCCAAGCAAAGCTTGTGACAAACTGGTTGTACAGAAGTTTTATCTTTAACTTGTTTTCCTTGTCCAGTTTTGAATACTGCCTGTCTGAAGGCATAGAGTTAAATTCCAGGAGTTGTTTTGAAAGGGTTATTGAAAACACAGGAAACTGGTAGGGGGGACATGGAGGGGCATGTGCCCCACCGGCAGGGCCGTCTCCA
>NW_017728906.1:178093325-178096037 GCF_001723895.1 Crocodylus porosus | reverse complement strand
CTTCTGCAGGTGCCCCTCCAGACTCAGGAGACACCAGTCACCCATGACTGAAAAAGAAAGGTAAAACAATGTCACAGCTAATCATAGAATCATTGGGATGGAAGGTAGGGACCTCAAGGGTCATCTGCTTAAACACCTAGCACAGACATGGTTCCTAAGCCATGTCAGACAAATGCCTATCCAATCTCTTCTTGAAAATCTTCAGTGAAGGAGATGCCACAGTTTCCCTAGGCAGTGTGTTCTTATAGTTAGGAAGGTTTTCCTGCTATATATATGCCAGCTCTGCTTTCCAATAGTTTAAATCCATTGCCTCTTGCTCTCTTTGGAAGTATATAAGCATTCCTTCAACCGAATGAACTACAAACAGAGTTGTGTTCATCTTCATCCAATATGATGGAGATTTCCACCATGTCAGTCATCTTTTATCTGGCTGAACTTACACACTGAGTATTTCAGCTGGTGGAACTCAGGTTGAAATATAGCACCTGTATGTACCCTCTATGACAAGGGAGAATATATTTTTTTCCTTTTTAGGGAAGCCTTTCAAAAGTTTGAAAGCTACTTTTGCATTGCTCCTTAGTCTCCTTTTCTCCAAACTAACTATATATTTCCTTCAACCTCAGCTCATATGGCTTGATTTTCAAGACCTTTATTATATTTGTCGTTTGCTGCCAGATCCTTTTGGTCTCTCTAAATCTTTCTTAAAACTCAGTGCCCAAACATGGACACAGTTACTTCAGCTGAGGCCTAACCAACATGAAGTACAGTAGTACTATTGCCTCCCTGGTCTTGTATACAGTGTTTCTGTTAATCTAACCCAAAATTGTGTTTTCTGTCTATGGGCATTCCCACATGCAAGGGTGTACATTTGCTGTGGTACAAATAGCAGCAGTACATATTTATACTGCTGCTTTGTGTTCTGGGGCACAACCCTGCATGTGTACTCAAGTGCATGCCAAATTGTCCTGGGTGGGGGAGGAGAGGCTAGGGCCAGCACCTGTGCTGGCCCCAGCAACCTACCTAGGGTCCTGGGGGCCTCCCAGGGCAGTAGCAGTGCCAATCCAGCTGCATGGGGCCTACCAGAGCATGGCTCTGGACAGCCAGGCTTCGTTTCTGGCAACACACTGCTGCTGTGCGTGCTGTGCCACTTCATTTTATGGCGGCTTTTATTGACACCAGGATCTCCCAGTGTCAGATTTTGGCACTGCACTGCAAGTTAGCATCACAGTGAATGGTTGCATGTGTGCTGCATATGGTTCGCAATGCCTCAAACAACTTGGAGGTACTGCAAACTGCACATGCATGCTCATCTCAATGTGCCCTCTGTGGACAGTGTCACACCATTGTCTCCACTGCCCTTGGATCCCTTCTGGCAGTACTACTGCCTATCAAGTTTTCTCTCATCAGAAAGCCCCAAGTATACTGTTTCAAAGAGATTAAGATATCAATGGATGGACCATCTGCTTGGGGGATGCTGAGTTCATCCAGGCTAAACCTGAGGTTAAAGGAGAACCTAAAACCTGAAAGATGGACTGCTTTTCCTTGATAAATATGGATCTAGCTGTCCTGCAGGTATTTAGAAAGGTGTAACACCCATATTTATAGACCTTTTTTATATTTGGCCTCCAAATACTTTATATCTTTTGAGTAATGAGTAGATAAACTGCCCCCTCACCCTTTTTTTTTTTTAAGATGCTGGCTCTGTTACTGAACATGCAAGCTGGCACAGGGAAACTCCCACAGGCTCTGGCTCTTGACTGGACATGTTGAAAAAGTCATGACTGAGATGAGGTCTGATGCACTTGTGAAGACCCTGAATAGGGACAGTGGTGCAATTCACCTGATAGAGATGACAGTACTTCTCACTGAGGAAAGAATTTTGCTGACCGATTTAGACAAGCTACAGATGCAGCTAGCCTTGGCATGGGGGTTCATTCCATACATTAGCCTCTCCTTTTTTTCCCCCTTCACTTCGTTGTCGTCAAACGGTATTGCAGAAACCACATGTACTGGGCATAGTGGGCCTCCTGGCACTTTGCATTAGGTACACCTGACTACCAGGGGACAAGCTCTTTAGCAAGGTGGAGCCTGCAGTTACTGGTATTCATACACTGGCCTATTTTTATGAAACTTAGAGTAATCAGAAGTGACACACCAGACCTTGGATTACTATGATCTCTTGCGGTTTCCAGTTGCTTTAGCTATAACAAGTTTAGGATAGGTGTTAGTCTTTATAGCCCTTGAGAAATTTGAGTTGAATTTATTTTCCAGCTATCCAACTGTGATGTTGCAATGACATTAAAAACAGAGGCTTGTTGGATTTTTCCCCCTCTTCTTAAAGAAAGGCAACAGGTTTTAGCTTGGTGTAAACAGAGAAGTTAGAAAGAAAAAGAGCTTCTCTTTTGAAGATGTGGGCCAAAACTTGATCTCTGTACATATGCGCTTTACAAACTGGAAAAATTAAGCTTCCCTGAATCTGAAGATCATCAGTGAACACAGCCACTTATGCAGGTTGAGAGAACTGCTGCTTTTGTGATGATCTTCTGGCTCAGGGTTCGAATTATGGGGAGCTTGGGGGGGCTGACCCCTCCCCCTAAGAGGTGAGAGCTCCTTTGTATAATTTGAAAAATCATAACATGGGGGGGAGGGGAGTCTCAATTCTCTGATTTTATTAGGACATCATGATGGGTGGCCCAATTTTTTTTGCAGAAC
>NW_017728906.1:178087688-178093225 GCF_001723895.1 Crocodylus porosus | reverse complement strand
TCTTTTGCAGCCCCCCACCCCATCCCCTGGTCTGGATGGTTTTGATCCAGGACACAGATCTGCCTCTGCTGCCTATCATCATCTTGGGGAAAGGGTAGAGATAACTCAAGACGCAGTTTTAAGCAGTGCAGCAGAAACTCCCTATTTCTGTTGCCTTTGTAGTCTTCTTGCAAGGCTTGTGTTTTAGCCTGGCATGAGAAGAACCACAAAGAAAAAAACCCCATGTTTTAAATTCTGGCTCTGCAAAAGTAAATAAGCAAGCAAGCTAGACATGAAGATTAATACAGAATCCTGTGTGTCCTTACACAGAATCCCAGAGAAATATCACTGCATTCCACACACTCACAAAATATACTTTTCAGCTGTAAAACTAGTGAGATAAAAATTATTTGGGCCTAAAAGACTACCCCAGAAAAATGCTGCTAAATTCCTTTGGATGCAAATGATCTCTTTCAATAGGTATGCTTTGAATTAAAGGTATCACATATCCTTTAACTTCTCTGCCCAAGATAAGTTATGTTTTCAGTAACTCAGAAGCTATCCTGTAAATGCAGCCACAAATCTATCAATTACAGGCAAGTCAGCACAGACCAAAGGGAGAGTAAAGATCAAAATCAGGAGAAGAGGTGAAAAAATATGAAAGGAGTAAGAACAGAGTTAGGTCAGACAGTAGCAATGAAACAGAAAGAAGTAAACCAAAAATAACAAGATACCCGTAACCTCTAAGAAACTGCTCCAGTATATCTGTATTTTTAAGACATCTTTAAATTTGGCTTCAAGTGAATTTAATTCCTGCAGCTCAGCCCTGACAGAGAAATAACCATTTTTATATTTCGCTTTTCAAGAACAATTAGAAAATAAAATCCTGAGGAAAAAATACTGTATTTGATCTGTGGGCTAAGCAAATTTTCTAGTCTGTGCACAGAACTATTGACAGCTATGGGCAGTCTGAGGGGGGAAGGGATATGCAGAAACTTGTAGTAGTGAGTTCTGAACAAACTTTGGGCATCTTGAATTCTGCTTTTTAGTGTTCTTGGGCACCAGCACTTTTAAAAAGGTACTTGGCTTAAAGTGTGTTTGTCATAAATCAAATAATGTCATTTTAGTTCAATACAGCATAAACCTACTGCTCATGGGCTAAAAGCTATCTCTTTTATGTGTACTTTGGGGTGTGTTGGGTGGTTCAGAAGTGACATACTGTAATTCTGTATAGATTAGGACTGGGTAGGAGCTGAATAACAGTTTTCGAGATTACAATTTTTGACTTAGATGCCTAAATTCCATTGAACTCCAGCTTTAGATATTTTAGTCCTTGTTTGGATTTGTCCCCTGATTGTTTCTGAATTTTTTACTCACTGTTTGGGTTAAAGGAAATTACCTATATTGATGCAATAATAGGCTCTTTTCCTTGGAGGTTCACTGAAAGCAGACACGCCACACTTATACAGCCGGTTGTATGACTTTTATTGCCTTTCAAGGTTTGGAATTCAGGGTAGCAATAGTTAACAACGTAAGGGTGAACTTACATGTTACACTTAGACCATACTAAGTCTGTAGCATAATAAGCAGTGTTAAAGTTTGAACATCCTGTGAGCAGTCACGTGTTAAGGGTTAATACCATTTCTTGCCTGCATAGCTGTTACTTGTCACTAGATGGCTGGGGAGCAGGGGTGTGGCTAAGAGCCAGGACACCTGGGCTCTATACTTGCTCTGGGTGATGGAGCTGGTGGGGAGGAAAGCAGGACTGAGAGTGGTGCTTCCTGGGAGATTGGAGAACTGAAATTTGCTCATTTTATCTCTGTGGAGAAGAGCAAAGTTACTGTAACACGAAATAGGTAGCAAGACCCAGGGCACTGACAGATATTCAGCTCCCCGGTTTAACTCGTGGCACTTCATAGAAAGTGCCATGAGTTACAGTGAACTCCCTGACCTAACAGGCAGTAGCTGTTTGGGAGGGGTGCTGATCTAACTCTACTTTGGAGCCAATCCAGGTGAGAGAGGTTACATGTCTGCAACCTTTCTCCCCTAGCCTTGTGCCTACCTCCCAGCTCCAGTGCTGTCTCAGGATGGGAGGGAGAGAAGGCAGGATAGAGAGGTCCATCCTGGAGTTTTCCCAGCCTGCACTGGAGTGGGCTGGGGGCAGGTCAGTCAGAGCCTCACACATCAGGGGGGCTCGAATCCACCTGTCCCACCATCCAGAATGGATCTTCCTCTGCTGCCTTCTCCCTCTACCATCCTGAAGACAGCACTGCAGATGGGGCTGGCACTGGGGATGGGACCCAGCCCTGCTCCCAGGTCGCACTAACAAAAGTTAATAAGGTGTTTGGCTTTGGAATACCTTCATCTGAACTTTAATTAAATGGAGGTTCATTTGTCATGCAATCGGGTACTTATTAAAGCACTCTGCAGCTATGCACTTTCAGTGGGTTCTTGAGACAGGGGGCTGTCTCGAGGCCAATTATGACATTGGCCTGCTCACTTGCCTAGGTCAGTCCGCTTTGCCTCGCCTGCCATAACTTGATGTATCAAAATAGATGGAAAATGCGGAAGGCTGTCTATTTTATTGCCTTGATGCCAAGGGCAAAATACACAGCTTCAAACTTTCCCTTACACAATGTCCCATTCCTTGCAGATGGCATCATATACTGGTGACCATTCTCTTGGCCCCTAACCAGGCCAAACTCAGTCCTATGATAAGCCTCTCTCATACCACTCCTAGCAGGGCCACATTCATTCTGCCCCTTTCTTGGGCCTGTCACACTACCCCTCATTATACTTCAGTTGTATTATCCTATTCTATATAGCCCTTCAGGACCACTTGGGCTCCCTACTCTATACAGCCCTTCAAGCTTCATCTCTTGCACTCTTGGTCTCAACCCCTTGCAGACCTTCAGGCCACCCAACTCAAGTCCGATGGGGCATCAGCTCTACCATCACACACACTGGGCTGATTCCAGCTCTGGCCCTCTCTGGCCTCAGGCATCTCAAACTGAGCCTACTGCCTACTCAGGCTTCAGGTCTCTGTCAACATACCTGGACCCCAAGCCTGTGTTCTCTATGGGGTAACCCACCAGGTAGTGGGGACTGAGGCTTTATGATGCCCCATCTTCACCCTTTACTGGGGAGGCCCAGGTGTGGCATTCCCTGGAGACTGTCCTGCCCCACCACACCAAACAACCCCAGCAGGATGCAGTTTCAGGTCATGCCCCAGGACAAGGAACCTCCTCCAGCCCCATAGTTCCTACCCTGACCTCCAGGTATTCTGGGAGCTGCAGTCTGCAGGCTGAGAGATGTTGTTCCTCTGGCTCCCTGGATGTAACTGCTGACTTAGCTCCTAGGACTTGGGTTTATACTGAGTTTGCCCAGCCCTCCTCCAATCCAGGGCCCTCTTTTAGTCATATGACTGCCTAATTGGGGCTAATCACACCTGCTGGCTGCTCAAAAGCCTGCTCAAGCCCCTTAAAATGGTGGGCACTAAAGGTGCCCTGCCACACTGATCTCCAGGGATCGTGGTTTTGTCTGATTAAAAAAATCCCAAATTTTCTCATTTAAAAAAGTAATCCAAAATCCACATTTTTTCACGAGTAAAATGAAACACTGCTTACACACACACGCGCGCACACACACACACACACACACACAGTATATCTATATCTATATCTATATATATCTACTAGATGCCCCATGCACACCGTTGCTTGCATGAAAATCCAATGAGTCAATTTTTGCTTGAGATCACATTTTATTGCACTGCAACAGCTTCACAACACTTCCGCATACACAAAATCCTGAAACATATCACACTTTCTTACTGTAAGAGCTTTACAATACTTCCATATATACAACATTCCTGTTTTTGTTACTCAAGTCAGCAGTCACTGTGAACTGGATATTTCCTGGGTGGGAGATTCTGGAAGCAGCCACATATAGTTGTCCACAGGTGAAGACAGGATCCCGAAGGAACACTCCTACTCTTTTTAATGTTTGCCCCGGGCCTTATTGGTTATGCTGCTGAATGTCACCTTCAAAGGGAGCTGTCAACGTGTCCATGTAAATGGAAATGTGTCATCAGATGGCTTCAGTGCAATCTGAGGAATTAGTACTGTTCTTTTCTAATCCAACAATTTTTGCCTCAAGTAGTCTGCTGTTGATGATGGATTGCACCAATAGCCATGTTCCACTGCACAAACCATTCTTAGGGGCAAAGTTTCACAGAAGCATGATAAGCATCCCAGGCTTAAGGTGGAACTGATGTGGAGGCAAACCTGACACCTCCATGGAATTCAGGTACTCATTTGGCACAGCCATAGCACTTTCATCCTCTGAAAGAGCATACAAATCCATTCTTGGCCTGGAAATTTTGCTACAATAACATTGCTGATCTCCTGTACAATGGAGTAATGTGGTGCCAAAATAGCTCTTTCAGACGTCCATCCTGGATTTTGATAATTTTCCAATAGATTTGGAAATGTCCATTCTATCATTGGTGAGAGATCCAGAGGCATGCAGAGCTCAGGAGGCAGGGTAATGATTTCATCAATATTTGGAACTTGACCATTTCCCATATCCAAAAGTAATTGAGCATATTTTGCACTTCATGCATCAAAACCTCACATGTTCTCACGAAGTTGGAAAATCTGGAAGTGGTTTCACACCTCAGATCACTTCAAGCATGCCTCTACTATTTGTGGCTATGAGGCATTTTTCACAATAGGCAGAATTTGCCAAAAATCACCCTCAAGCACTATCACCTTGCCACCAAAAGGTAAATTTCTCTGCAGTAAATCTTGCAGCATCTGTTCTACAGCCTCCAGCATGTACCGATGAGCCATTGGTGCTTCATCCCAGATGATGATAGCTGCTTCTCAAATCAGCACAGCAAGTTCAGCCTGTGTTGATATGCTTCAGGTGCTGGTTTTCAAAACATTCAGAGGTGCCTTGAACCTTGAGTGTGCAGTCCTGCCTCCCGTAAGCATGGTAGCAACAATTCTACCGGATGTCACGGTTAATGCAAGCTTCCCTCCTCTACACACTGCTGAAAGAATTGTGTTGAAGCAGAATGTTTTTCCTGTACCATCAGGTGCATCAACAAATGCACAAAGTGGCTCTTGATTCTCCACTTCTTTCAAGATTGTATCCACCATTTGTCGCTGATCTGGAAGCATATATGGCAGTGAAGCTTGAGCAATTTGGCGTTACTCCTGACAGTTATAGTACAGCTCCTCTGCTAATGCATTTGACAGCCATTGAGTGGGGATGTCTGCTGAGAATGAACAAGGCATGAGAATATATATGCCCAGTGCAGCATTGCCCTGTGCAGCATCTTATAGTTTCATAGTTGGTACAGTCGGAAGGGACCTGAGCACATCATCAATTCTGACACCCTGCCACGTCAAGAAAGAGTACTGGGGACAAACAACCCCAGCAAGGTGTTCATCTAACCTCCTCTTAAAGACCCCCAGGGTAGGAGCCAGCACCACTTCTCTTGGAAGTTGGTTCAAGATCCTAGCTGCCCTGACAGTGAAGTAGCGCCTCCT
>NW_017728906.1:178082978-178087588 GCF_001723895.1 Crocodylus porosus | reverse complement strand
GGGGCAGCCATGGGGGGCAGGACTCGGAGAGGGGGCGGGGGTAGGGGGCTCATGGCAGATCCCACCATGCAGTGTGGGGTAACGGGAGGAAGTGGGGATTGCCCCCCCGCCTGGCAGCAGCTGGTGACTGGGGGCTTTAAAAAAAATTTTTTTTAAAGAACTGGGAGCTGCAGCTGGGAGAGTAGACTGGGGATGGGGGCTTGTGACAGACCCCCCCATGCAGCACAGGGCAGTGGAGGGCAGCGGGGATCACCCCCTGCCACCTGGCAGGAGCTGGTGAATTTGGGGCTTTTTATTTTATTTTATTTTTTAAAGAGCTGGAAGCAGGGGCCAGGCAGGGCAGCCATTGACAGGGCTGGGAGAGTGGGCAGGAGATGGGGCCTGTTTGATTTTAAGATTCAGCTGATTTGGCAGCAGCTGAATCTCTGAATCAGATTTGGCCAAATTGTTTTGGGACAGTGATTTGAATCACCGAATCAATCACTGTCCCCCGAATCGGCCAAATCCGAAGTGAATACTACCCACTTTGCACCAGCTTAATATATGTGTGCGTATGTGTGTGTGTGGCATTTCATTTTACTCATGGACAAAATTTAGATTTCAGGTTACTTTTTTAAATCATAAAATTTGGGATTTTTTTAATCAGAAAAAAAACAATCCCTGCTGATTGTGCAGCAAAACATCACTTTTGGTAGCACCCTCAGTTGCCTACTCTGACATAATTCAGAGGGCACTTACCATGAGTTAATGAGCTTTAATATGGAGATGCTTGTGGTTTTAAAGACCTTATTATGGTCTAAGTGCAAAGTATAATTTCACCCCAACTTTGGACAAATTACTGTACACTTTCCAAATAGTCAGTGAAACTGGGAGTTATAGAATGAAATTATTAAAAAAAGGTAAAAACAAAAGACTAAATATCTAGAAAAACTTCCCTGGAAAGTAGTTTATCAGACTGTGAAATGATCTCCCGAGGGTAGCAGTGGACACTTACTCAGATCTTGCAGTCTGAAACTAGCCTGGATAAAGCATTGGAAAATACACCATATTCTCAACTGACCTGGAAAATGGAGTAGGCAAACTAATGGGTATTTTCCATCACTGGATTCCATTTGATACACATTCATATTTTTCACCAGTGGGTGACTAACCCAAGAAGGAAAGCACATTTTTATGATGATTGCTAATGGCATAAAAATACAAGATTAAAATGGAGAGGAAATCCAGAAATATTTTGCTATAAGACACAGCTAAGTACAGTATTACATTGCCAGTTTTCTGTGGTATATTTGTTAATTTAATAAAGTTTTTGGCATTTTCTCCAGGAATAATTTGCTCTCTTTGATTGAGAAGCTTTAACAATTAATAATAAACTCTCACGGCAACCAAGCTAACGTAGCTTCTTCTTAATCCCCTGTTGTCTTTTTAATTGGTATCTTTTGAGCTGCAAACTGAACAGAGAAAATGACTTAAATGCGGGGCTCAGGTCTGCATCTTTGTCAGAGCATCCAAGTTGATTAGCATTCATGTAAATAAGGTGACAAGGGAATATCTCTGTTAAAGATAGAAACAACAAGAGCAATTGTTTTAATGTTGGTGTTAAGACGCTATTTGTGCTTGGTAAAAACTAGACATTTCCAGAAATATGAATGTATGCTTGTACCAGCTCATTGCTTGTATTATTAATACATGCTTTGCCTCTTCAGTGTTTTGAATTAACATTGAAATGAAAATGGTGAAATGTCTTCCTACAGGTTCAGTATATAGGCCCTGCCATAGCGGTCTGTGCAGCTGGGAAGCAAGCTGGGTACTTGTATAGCTACCTTGCTCTCCAGGAGGGAATTAGGTGAGTCTTATGGCCTTTCTCATTCACTTTCACTGCCTTGACATGGTACCTGGGTTCAAACATTTTAGCTTCCCAGGCTAAGGTAGAAGCTCATTAAAGTTGTGCCTCAGGCCAAAATTCTGCCCTCTAGAAATATCTCAAGTCTGTTTCCTTGAAAGGCTATATTTTTATAAGAGCCTCTACTTAGGAACCTGATGAGGCCAATTTTTAAGAATTGCTAAGCAGCTATCAGTGATGTATTTGGAGCTTTTTTGAAAATCTGTGCTGTAGAGTACAGCTTTCATTGGGCGTCTCTACATTTCATCCTATGGAGATGTAGTGATATGCTATGTTGCCATACAGCATACTATGGTGATGTTGCCATAGCGGTGCACTCCCCAGGAGCACCACTATGGTGGTGTAGTGGTGAAATTTACCCTTGCATACTATACATGACAGAGTAATGGCCCATACTGCCAAAAGGAAGTACCAAAGTACAGCACTGTAGCAACGTTGTCATATGGTGATATGTAGATTTGTCATTGTTATCTTTTTGGGCACATCTACATGTCGCCCTCTGCAAGTACTAAAGCACAGTGGCATAGTAACATTGCTATACAGCAACATGTAGACGTGTTTCACTAAGCACACTTGAGTCGCTAGGTGTTCCCCACTCTTGCCACTGATAGTGTACATCTACATATGCATTTAAGCATGACTAAATTTAATGCACATTAAGTTAGTACACATCATGTGATTTTTGGCAAGTGTCTACACGGACAGAGACTTGGCACTAAAGTTAGTGCTCTTGGCTCTAAAGTTAGTGCCAAGGCCCTGCAGCCCTGCCATGTGCCCCTAGTGGCTGGGCAGACCTGGCACTAAAGTTAGTGCTAGGTTGCATCTACACGTGTTAATATGTTTTAACTAATTACACATTTGATACCTGCATTTGCAGGTTTCAAAATTAGGTGTAATTAGCTTAATTTCACCATTTTTAATATGCATTAAGGGTGCCCATATGTAGACATCTCATGTAGATGCACTTATCTCATGTTAACGTGTCTCATGTTCACATGCCCATAGTCAGCCAACTTAGCAGTGCTAAGGGTGTTGCAGGGGCTGTCTTCCCAGTTTTGGGATATGTGATATGGATCCCAGTGAAGTAAATGGCATTTTTTGTGTGTTTGAAAATAGTAGGAAATAAATCCTGGGGCATGACATTGACACCATCAGAATTACAACTTGGGAAGATTTTGGTCCTATGTTTCAGTCCTATGTTTGGTCCTATGCTAAACACAACAGACTTTAGATTTGTAAAATTGTATTTTTAAGCTTATATACATTTTCAGTCTTTAGTTATTGTATATATTCTTGCAATTAATATTAGAGGTCATTGCATGACAGTCTGGGTTTCAGGTTTATTGAGACTATTAATACTGATAGTCCTTTTATATATTTATAAAAAAGTCTGTGCTGTGCATAAAATATGTTAAAAAATAAAAGTTGTGTAAAAAAAGCTAATGTATCCTAAAAAATGCATTTGCTACGCATTCATTCAAGATTTAATTCTAAATTTTGTGAGACACCATTTAGCCCTGATTTTTACTTCAGATGCTTGGGGTAATTACCTCATTCTCCATAGGTGTGTCGACACAAGACGCTACATTGCAACGTAGCATAAGTAGGTACAAACCATGGCACTGACACTATATTGCCATAGTGCTGAGCTACCTTGCTATAGCACATTGATATGGCGATGTAGCTGCTAAAAGTAACTATGTGCACTGGGACATTGCAGTAATGGCTGTTATTGCACAGTCATTTAGTACTTCCTAAAGCAAGTACTAAATGATAGAGCAGAAACAAGTACACCATGGGGAGCACATGTAGATGCAATTCATAAGTCAGTAAAATCAACCTATCATTTTCTTTCAGTTCCTAAAAAATGGAGTTTGCTTCCTGACTCTGTCTGAGACCCAGTGTCTTATTTTCAGTGAAACACCATCTGTTTCTTGGGCTTTTGCCAAAGGGATTGATGATGGGGTAAATCTCAGTTTATTCTGCAATTTGTTATATTGAATACTGTCTCTTTGTAATTGGTTTAATTTAATTAACTAACCCATGTTTTTAAATAAGCATACCTGTAACCAGAGATATCACAGTGGACATACCTTTTTTAAGCAAAATCTCAAATTGCATAAAGCAAGATATTGTTTCTGCATGGGCAGTAATAAAATGTTCTTTCAGTAAACATAAAATTTGAAGTGTAAGAAAAGAGGGAGGGAGGTTTCTAAAATTTGCTTCTTTTAAATCTGGTACATTAGAAGGTCATGTAGCAGTAACATAGTAGATTTTCAGAGGCCCATGTGGATATTTTGTAGGTGGCTATTAGACTTTGGATGCCATTAAATGCTTTTGAAGCTCTCTTTCTTCTCTTGTGCTTTTCAGCTCATGCATTATGGGACATGTTTCTTGGGTTATCTTGATGATGCCATTGGAAGAGAGGCTGAATACAGTTATCTCAATAGAACACAAGAGAAGTGAGCCTGCCTCGGTCATTTGTGTGGCAGAGCCTTACTGAAAGAGGAGGTGAATTCCAAACAACCAATACATAGTAGGATGTTTTCATAATAAAATCTGCAAGGTTTGTGGGGAGCTGGAGGAAAAGCAAGGGCAACGTTGGACCCCTGCTAAACCAGATGGGGCAACCAACAACTGACGCCCAGGAAAAAGCCAACCTATTAAATAGGTACTTTGCTTCAGTCTTTCATCAGTCCCATGGGAC
>NW_017728906.1:178065884-178081698 GCF_001723895.1 Crocodylus porosus | reverse complement strand
TTCAAGAGTAAATTGGATGCTTATCTTGCTGGGATCCTATGACCCCAGCTGACTTCCTGCCCTTTGGGCAGGGGGCTGGACTTGATGATCTCCCGAGGTCCCTTCCAGCCCTAATGTCTATGAAATCTATGAAGGTTTTACTTTGAGGAAGAAACTAAAGCTGGTGATACAGTCTGTCAATTTAAGGCTAGGTGAGCTAAAGACTGTAGGTTATTAATTAAGTAGTAGACTACAAGTCACTGAGTGTGTCTACACATGCTTTTGACCTGGGATCAGTTTACTCATGAGTAAATGCTCCCAGGCAGGCATCTGCACATTCAGAGAAGCAGGTACAGATCTCCTGCTAATGACAGCAAACTGCTTCCACTTCCTGGGGCCCTGCAATGGGCCCTTGCCACTACAGAGACTCTAGACTCCGCCTGGTTGCTAACCCAGGGGCTGGCAAGGAGCACCAGGTCAGGAGGCAGCTGTCTCCTGGCTGGGGCTGGGACCTTACACCGTGCTCGTAGGTACTGCCTGCTGGGAGGGCATGGACAATGTCCCCCTGCCACAGCATCAAGGAGCTCCTGGCCCTGGCTCCCTGATCAGAGGCAGGGGACTTGGAAAGAGCTGCAGGAGAGGGACAGATCCCAGCCCCTTGCACTGATTTGCTGGTGGGGCAGCTAGCAGCTAGCTCACTGCTAGCTGCCTCACCAGCAGATTGGGGCATGATGCTGGGATCTGCCCCTGACCCGAACAGTTCCCAGCCCCTGCCTTGTATGTGGGGTGGAAGCTGGGGAGACTGTTCGCTGCTCAGCTCTGCAAATGCAGCATGAGGCTGGGTGGGGAACAGGCTTCCCAGTTACTGTGGAGCTGGCACTGAGAGATAAGGATCTCCCAGCCCCCTGCTCCCTAAATGTGATGGTGGAGCTGGGGCTAGAAGATAAGGATCTCCTAGCCCCAACTCCCTGATCGCGATCTCAGAGCAGGGGGCTTGGAACTCGCTGCTGCCTGGGCTCCAGTGGCAGAGCCTGCCTTGGCAGTAGGCAGCTCCCGGGGCAGGGAGCAATCTCCCACCCCCTGGTGGATAGCTGATCAGGAGCAGATTTGCTCCTGGTCAGTTGTTTACATGAGCGCTACTGTGCCATAACTAATCAAAAGTAAATTTTCTACTTGCATTTGCAGGTAGCAAACTTACACATGATTTGCAAGGTTTATGCAGACACACATGCTTATTTCACAGTAAACTATGCTACTGCACAGTTAAGCATCTCATGTAGATGCACCCACTGTGTAGCAGTCCTGAATTACTGTTTACAAAAGTCCACAAATCCATACACTGTACTTTTCTATTTCTCTGATATAGAACTGGAGTCTTTTATTGGGAAGTATTGGTTTTAAGCTGAACAGTATTTTAGAAGCACCTGAGTATTGTGTGATGGACTACGTGTAACTGGACTGATGCTGAGACAACACTTGAAAGTTAAAACAGAGAAATTAATTCAATGTTGCCAGCCACAAGCATTCAAAGATTATGAGCAACTTAAATCATGAGACTTAAAAACATAGCAAACGTTGGGTTCTTCTTAATTTCTTTGTGAAATTGGAGGCTTTTTGAGTTATGTTTTCAATTGCTCTCTGAAACCTTGAGGGTTAGATGCTTACTTTCATTTTTTTTCTTTATATGAGAAGTTCAGCTTTCTTTTTAATCCTATAATGTTAGGAGTTGGGACTCTGAGTAAAAACAAATAAACAAACAAAAAACTGAATTCTCCTAACACTTATAGTGAGACCAGGAAGCTGGCAACAGTGAGTTGCCTACTATTTCATAGTAAAAGAACATGGTCATAGTACCTAGTTGCTAGAGATGATTTATACTAAAGGACTTGCCACATGTCTGAGGCAGAATTAGGAAACAGTGGGTGCATCTATACAAGATGCTTTACTATGCAGTAGACTAATCTACTGTGCAATTATACATGTGTGCAGCATTTATTGTGCAGTAAAGTAGTCTACTGTGCAGCTGGCTACTATCTGTAGACACAGGTAATAGATTAACTGCAGTAGCTACTGTGCAGTAGTGCATGCGTAGACAGCTGTCCAGAAGCATATTGCTCCTGGTCAGCCCAGGAAGAAGAGGGTGGGGAAACTGTTCCATCCCCTGGCAGCTGCCTCCAAGCTCCATGCCCTGATAAGATGATCAGGGGACAGGGCTGGGAAAAAGCTTCTGGGGGAGAGGAGAGTTTCCCAGCCTGCACCCAGATCAGCTGATTGGATCATGGGCCTGGGAGGCAACTGCCCTAGAGGCAAGACAGCTCTCCCTGCCCCTTGCTGCCTAGCCCTAACCCTGGTGCCCCCTGCCATCCCTGGGCTTGCACCTAGGGGATCCTGGAGCTCCCCCTGGCTGCTGAGGGGTGGGGGAGAACAGGGTAGGAGTAGCCCTGCACTGAACTGTTCCCATCAAGAGTAAATGTGCTTCCAATGGGTGCACATGTAGATGCACTCCTGGGGAAAGATTATTGTGCAGTAAGTCCCACACCCCCCAGGAGGTGCAAGCTGAGCAGTTCTGGGATGGAGTAGCTCTCTGCCCCCCACCCCCATCCTGGCACTGCTCAGCTTCCAGCTCACCACAGGAGCTGGGAGGCAGGAAGTGCCATGACAGGGGAGCTGTCTACTTCCCCCCACCCCGCCCAGCCCCTGGCTGTGCAGAGAAATCCCTGCCCAGCCGGGAGGTGGCAGGTGTGGAAGAATTCCATCCCAGTTTCTTCCCAGTCTCTTCTATTAGTTTTTTTTTTCTTGTCGTTGTTTTCTCACCTGTCTATCTGGTTGCCCCAGGTTAATGCGGAGGTGAGGGATTTCAGGTGAGGGGGTGTGAACTCCACCTCTCTTGTTTTTGCACTGACCTCAGGGCATGGGGGCAGGGACTTGAGCCCATGTCATTCTCTTAGATGACTCTGACCAGAGATGCTGTTTAAATTGGTTGGTTGGCATCAAACAACACCTGGCCTTGATGGGTTCGGGCAAGTAAGGTCAGAGGGCTATTTAAGAGAGAAGCTCTCCAGAAAGGAGGAGAGCCATGTTTTGGGGACACAGCCAGCAAGCCATGCTGCCTCTAAAACAGCCCCTGGATGGAAGTGTGAGTAAATAGGATCCAGTAACTTAGACCTAAGTGTTCTGGACTCATACTCAAAGGGCCCATGAGCCTTGTATGCTGGTTTTGCTTTCTTTCAAAGTTTCTTTTGGTTTGTATTCCTTCCCTATGACCTCTGTCTCCAATCAGTAAAGCTATATATCAGAGCAAGCCTCATTGTACATGTCTGAGAGGGATCTGGCAAGCCTTTTTGCTCCCTTTTCTTGGCTGACTAAGGGAGGCTACTTTCTAAGCTTCAGGCTAATAGAAGCACTCCAAGATCCCAAGGTCTACAGGTCCAGTGTATCCCAGGTGGCACAGGGCCCAGACAAAGGCCTGAGCCTGGGTGATGGCGGCAGTCACCCCAGGTTTGTGGGTGTGCTAAGGAAGGGGGTTGACCAGAAGTTGGCACCCCAGAAAGACACTTGGACCTTGGTAAGTGGTCAGGCGCCAGTGGCAGGTGGCTCAGTGCAGGAGCGCACCCTACTGATCCGCCACAGCTGGGACCTGCCCCAGAAGCTGGCCAGCTCCTGGCCAGCTACATGGGGAAGCCCTTCTGGGCATGGGACTTATCTGCATGTGCACACGGCCAGGAGATTTCTGCAGCAACAGCTCCCTCCCAGCCCCATGCACGTCAGCACTTCTTCCAATTGGCAAAGGGCCAGGAGACAGCTGCTGCTGCAGCCAGCAGAGCTCTCCTGGCCCCATGCACATCAGGACTTGCCCCCACATTCCCTGCCAACCCCCAGGCTAGCACCCCAAGAGAGCCTAGAGCACCCCCTGGCTGCTGCATGGGGCCAGAGCAGGGTAGAAGCATCCCTGTTCTGGGCTGCTCCCACTGGGAGTACATGGATGTGCTCCCAGGGAAGGCTTACTACACAGTATTTTACTGAGCAGTAGAATCATAGAAGTGTAACATAGAATCATAGACTGTAACCCACTATAGCATTAATAGCATGTATAGACATGCCCTATATATGTAGGCATAATGCCTAGACAAAATCTAGACCTTCAAAGAATTTCCTGTAGTCAGATTGTCTACATCTTTCTTCAAACAGAGTGCCAAACAGTACTCCAGCTGAAGAAGAGGGGAATAAGTATCTCCTACAACTTATGTACAACATTCCTCTTCAATAATATTATAAATGAATTTGTAGTAAAAAGGATTTATGCAAATGATTGCTTTCAATAGGACCAGTCATGAAAGTGTTACCCAATACAAGGATTACAGAACTTGGTTCTGTTTGAAATTTACATAGAAACTTGGATAAAAGTACTTACAAATTTCAGGTCAACCTCATAATGAAGGCCACTGACATTTGAGACAGATTTTATTACATTTGTGTTATGCAAAGCTGCATAAAGTGCTGATATATAAGGTATTTGTTAACATTAGTGAACATCACAGCTCACTAGATTGAAAATAGCATGAGAAGAGCCTGTCCTGTAGCATTTCAGTGCAGACTTATTTTCCAACCTTAGTTGGTAGCATGCGAAAAGGAAAAAGGAAACAGGTTATTCAGACAATTGGCTTCAAAGAAAGTATACTCCAAGTTTTGTATAATTAAAAGTGTTTTCATTTAAGCTAAATTAGTTATCCCACCTATCAAAAGCCATACAGTTCACTGCAAGCTACTGACCTCCTCTTGGCAAGTGCCAAATGCCTTCAGGTCCCCATAAAATTGATGGGAGGCGTGCACAATAAAGTGCAACATGAATTTCAGTAGTTCTGTGAACAACTGTGATCCTCTTCAAGTGAATTCATTTGCTCTGGAAGCTTCACTCTTCTCTGGTCTCTCGGGAATGTTAAGTGGCTGTATCTCTTGTCTGTTTTATGACTATGCTCAGTGCTTCCTATTTGGATCTCTTTAAGTCTGTGCAGTTCTCTGCTATACAATGCTCTCAAATAATCTTTGATCCATTCTGGCTTTGTTAGTGAGAATTTTCTAAATGGATAAATGTAGTGCCACTCCTCTGCAGGGGAAAAGGTAATTATTTGTTCTAATTGAATATCAGTGATGAGCTGGGCAGGTTTGACTACCTCACAATATCTCTTTTCCCAAGATAAGATAAAGAGTCCCATTGCTCTTCTTTTAGAATCAGGGTAGGTACAATATGCAGAAGAAAGCCGTGGGATGGGAGGAAGCAAATCTTTATGAATGCATTTCTCAGTTCAATTATAGGTCTCTTATACTCTCTTTGGTTTTCACTCCTTTGTACGTCTTATCCTTAATGCAGAGATGTAAGAAGCAGTTTCTGTGCCCTGGGTGACTGCAGCAGGTTCTGGAGCAATGGCAGCAGCTATGGAGGTGGCTCCCATCAGTGCTGGTGCCTGGGGCTAGTCCCTAGTTGTCCACCTTTAGTTATATTACTGCTTTAAGGATGAGTCAAAAGTGGAACTCTGAATTTGAACTTATTTAAATTCAGGTGAATTGTAGTTGAATCTCTGGATTTAAACTTGCTAGTACCATGTTGGCTATGGATTGAATCCAAACCAGTTTTCAGTTTGATCGCTATTGAGATGTCATGAGGCCAAGGATTCTCCCAATATTTCAGACAGAGGCACTCTGGAAAGAATGTCTGATTTTGTGAGATTACTGCCATTCAAACAGATACACTCTAATAATAATAGCTGACCCCTTAAGAATTTAAACACTGAGGCTAGGTTTCACATTTTGGAGTCCCTGACACAAACCACGAGCGCTTTCTTTAAAATGTCTTTAAAAATCTTTATGTCTGCACTTTTCACCTTCCTCACTGATTAGTTAGTTCCTCACTTCTTCCAACTGTGGATAAGCACCAACAGCTCCAGGCCAAAGTGTGCCAAGCCATAGCACTGCCTGTTTCTACACTGGCACAACAGCTGTCACCCTAAGGAATAAAGTGTCGTAAGATGTTCATACTCCTGCCCATGACTGACTCTGCAACCATTAAAGTGAATACATGTAGTATTATATACATAATGTATACTTTTGTGGGTGATATCTTTTATTGAACCAGCTGCGTGGTTGGGATAAGCATTCTTCTTCACTGCATTTGAAAGCTTGTCTAAGTCTCTCCAATAAAAAATATCACCTTGCCTCTCACATATTTCTTGTGTGCCACCCCTGCAGATCTCCAGCTCCACTGTGGACTCCTCCCTAGGAATGATCTTGTTCCATACATGCTGCTCTCTCTTCCTTTTACTCTAGGCTCGAGCTTCCTCTTCCTTTTTCCCTTGTCCCCCAGCCTCTGGGGGTTTCTGGGAGTTGTCACCACAGCTCTGCAGACTTCCCCCTGGTTCTACTTCTTGTCACACAAGTTACAATCACATTACACTTGGACCATCATGGCTACAACATCACTCTAATACTACCAACACATGTATTTGGTTAAATAATGTATTCTGGAATGCCCTGGGAATGTATTTCCTTACAGCCCTTACTTTAGATCTCAATGCAATGTAATGCACAATAATACATACCTTGGACAAGGAACTTTTTCTTAAAAGGGTGTCCCATGCATATTCAGACAATAGCAGGCAGTCACAGAGTAGTTTGTAGCAAACAGGACAGGACGAGTTAGTCTTTAAGGTGCCACTGTACCCTGCCTTCAGCCTGACTGCAGAATAGCTTGTGAATTTAAGAAAAATCCACTTAATGGTTCCTGTTTATAAAAGCTAATACGGGAAGGTACATTATGTGATTCATGGACAATGTATCTTAACAATGGTTCTTGAAGTGTTCTTAGAGCTCCTGTCTGTCAGGGCCCTGTGGAGAGATTAGGTATCAGAATCAAAGTAGAAAGAAACAATGAAATGTCAGTACCTTGAAATTATGATCTTTCTTGCTACTTGAGACACAGCCCATGACTCATTATTTTTAGATGATTTTTGGATCCACCTAACAGTCCTCATCAAGTTCTATGGCTGCTTCATTTCTTCCATAGTCAAGCCAATTGTTGGTAACATTTCTACTGTCTATTGAATGATGGTAAAATTGGCACTTGAAGACCCAACTTAAAGGGAAGAAGGAAATTAGGACAATGGAGGCTGCTGGCAATGAGAGAAAATTGGGTGTTAAACACTGAAAAGACCTACATCCAAGGAGAGTAAATAAGAAAAAAATGTCAGTGGCAACAATAACTTACTCTCCACACCCATCCTATTGACGTATGTTTATTTTTAGTTTTACTTTGTGATGCTAATCTATGTAACATTTTTATTTGCCAAGGATAACCCATATCCAGGGTCCCTTGTGGGCAGGTTGAGGTCCAGCTGCCATAAAGGGCATGTTTCTATGAGCAACTGTGGACCACCAATTGTGATCCATGATGCAGACCCACTGGGGCTTCAGGGCCTTGACTTTTATGTGGCACTGGCACCCAGCCATGTTGCCATATGTGGGCTGCCAATCCAGATGTGGGCATTAGATTGGCTGCCCCAAGTAAACTGCCTATGCACTTCAGCATTGCCCCACACCACTATAAGGTTGGCAGTCTCTCCCTCTGATCAGTTGGGGTCCCAGGATGCTGTCTGTGGCACCAAGGGTGCTGCCATCATGGCTGCTTCCAGAATCCTTGTGGGCTCAGGCACAGACTCTGTGTGTCAGCGGGGGTTGGCATCTGCCCGCAGTGGAGGCGTATGGTGCCCGAGAGGCAAGCAGGTGGTGGAACAGGCAGGGAACAGAGCTGGGGACTCTGAGCCTCCTATGACTGGCATGTGCCCACAACACAGGGGTACAGTGCCCGGGGAGTAGACAGGTCGTAGAATAGGCCCCGGTGGCCAGAGCCAAGGTCTGTGGGCCTGTTGTGGCTGGCACTTGCCCACACTCTGGGGGCCTGATGCCCAGAGGCAGGCCCTGGTGGTCAGATTAGAGGTCCTGGAGGTCAGCCTGGGACAGCCAAAGAGGCTAGCCTGGGGCAGCAAAGGAGCCATCCCTGCCACATGGCTGGAAAAATTCCCAACCATTTGGTTTTGCCCCAAGCAGGTGGTATGACTGACTGAATGCAGATATGCTCCCAAGTCACTGTCTGCATATATATACTTCTGTATAGTAGCTGCTGCATGGTTAATCTACTACCTCTGTCTATGCAGTAGATTAATTTACTGCACAGCAAATGTTACATGTGTGTAGACGGTGATTCATTGCATGTAGATGTGCCCCCTTATTCAAAGTTAAACCTTAAAGACATGATACAAACCTGGAAGTGTACAGCCATGAAACTGATCATTTGTGGGGTCGGGAAGGGGGATTTTTCCCTAGTGAATATATATTGCTGCCCACTCTCCTTGTCAGTTTATTAACATAGATATAAACTGCCATTTCTTGTCCATACTAACTAGAACTGATATTGTTACCAGTGAACCAGTAAAATGTATTTTCATGTTGTTTTTCATGTTGTTTTAACTTCTGAAAGAGAAAGTTATATTCTGACACCTATTTATATAAAACTGATTTCAGCATCTTTGGCCATCCGGCTTCTTCTATGAGTGATAAGGAGGTAAAACATGAGCCATCCCCAGGGTGCCTGCAAGCATGAACTGGTGATGCTAGGCTCGTCTAAATTGTAGGAATCACTTGCACTACCTAGATGGATGGATCAATGAATCTATTGCAGAAGAAACTGTTCACTGTCTCCAGAGGAAGATGAGGACAGCAGCTGCTTCCTCTTTCCTGTGTGCAGGAAGGAAATAAATTGCACTTGATGTAAGGAGGGATGGTGGTCACCACATCTGTGCTCACCAATTGGTTGATATTTCTTTGGATGGCCTGCTGTGTCCTATAGCCTCTCTTGACAAGCACCAAGGATGAGCATTTACTTACATTCTAATATAAAAGCAGAAGGAAAGAGCAGAGAGAATCAATACCATTTAAATGCAAAGAATGTATTAACATAGACTGTCAGATCATACAATGCTGCTCGGTTGTTGTTGCTCTTGATTGTAATCACAGTTGCCATTAATTCATATTCCAATTTATAAGTTATCATATTAATCATATTTCTGTGAGGACATGAACACTGACTATTCCTTATAAATATCTTCTCTCTAGCCTTATTTGTTAGCATCTTTAGGAGTTTCACCATCTTAATTTGCATTTTGAAGGTTATTTCCTACCTCATATCTATAATGGGTGACCCTTATTGTCCAAATATCAATGTCAAAACTCATTAATATTCACAGGAGGCAAAACCCATGTTCTGGATTTTGTGGTTAATAAGATATCTTTTAATTAGAGGAAAGGAATGGGGCAAATTAGCCTTCTTAAAGAAACTACCACTGAACAGGAGTTATTTATGGAAATAATAGAACTTTTTGGCTAATAATCAATCTATAGGTAAATCAGTTCAGAAGAAAATGACCAACCTGGACCTTTGCCCAAAATTCAAGGCTTAAGAAATTCAGTTATGTTTTATCATAACTTTATGTTATGTTTTATGGACCATTAGATTTGAATATGGAATACATCTTACCCAAGGACTCATTGTCAGAGATTCTGGTTTTCGCTTATAAAAAAAAGTCCCCATTTTTCAGGTATAAAAAGTAATCTAAAATCCACATTTTTCTGTGATTAAAATGAAATGCCACTAATATATATATATAGTGGTGTTTCATTTCAATCACAGAAAAATATGGATTTTGGGTTACCTTTCTTAGTAACCCAAAATAATGTATTGTGGACAAATTTGGATTTTGGGTTACTTATCCAAAAAGCGGGGATATTTTTTATATCAAAGAAAACCAGGATCCCTGCTCATCATAAAAGTCTTTTGTGCAGAATTAATGCAGTGACCCTAGCTGTGGGTTATCATGAGTTCAGATGCGGAGACATTGGTCTGAACCAGCTTAAGCTGAAATAGTTAGGATCTTTCCCTTCTCTCCTATGGACTGGGCTTTATTTAAAAGTGAAAGTAGGTTTTTGTCTTTTGTGGACCAGCCACTAGAAAGACATATGATTACATTCTTAATGCATTATGCCTTTGCTTATTAGGTCCTTACTTAGAGGATCAAATCCTATTATGCTTCCTTAACTGTATCCAAGTAAATTCCTGTAAACATTTGATAGACATTTGTTTGAATAAGAAGTGATTGAATATAGGATAGTTTTGGAATTCACCCATGTAGTAGGTCCAAGATTGGCCCCAGTGGGTGTGTCCACACATGCAAGCATGTGCACTTGCTCAAATAGAAGTGGTGGAAATTTGAGCCGGAGATTTTTAACTCAGCACACGTGCTCGGACATCCTCCTAGATCTGCAGCCAGGGGGATCTAGAGCCCAAGGCCAGCACCTGTGCTGTCCCCAGAAGTATAAAAAGCTGCCCTGTTCTGGCCCTATCAGTACAAAAAGCTGCCTTGGCAAATAGCTCAGGTCTACTCATTCTCAGGATCTTCTGGGGCCCAGCCAATTGGTACCTGGGGACACTACCCCTTGTGCTAGATGGACTCCTGAAGCAGCCCTGAGAGATCCCTGCACCCTCTACCCACTGCAGCAGTCTGGCAGTGGGGGCTGCTGCCTGGCTGTGACCTGCTGTGCACCTGCCAAGGTGGGGACTGCACAGTCAGTAGAGGCATCTGCCCCTCTGGGCCAGCTGCCAGTGGGCTGTGGCTGCAGGGTTGGCTTTTGTGTGGCACTACTGCCATATGTGCCACCACCTTGCCATTGGAAGATGTTCCAGGTGTGGTGGCCTGCTTTGAACTGTAAAAGCATGTCCTCCTGGCCTCAGTTGGACAGGAAGTCAGCCACAGCCAGTTGGGTCCAAGGTGCCAGCTCTCAGCAGGCAGGGTCCTGCCACTGGCCTCCCTAGCAGGAATTCTGGTGTTCCCTACTGGAAAACTGAAAAATCCTTGATAAAAAAAATCCCAAAATCACTCTGTAAAATACCCCCAAATCCATGTCCTTCCATGTTTAAAACAAAAGACCACTACATATATACATAGAGCGAGTGAGAGACAGAGAGACAGTGATCAGTTGGGCATGTTTTTATTGATATATCTACATTATTAAAGCAATGTGGATGCCTACCAGTGTCTCTATCATCATAATAAAATGAATTCTAAATACCTATATGTTTTGCTGCTCCCCTCAGGTGCCACAGCCCCCCACCAGGGGTAACAGCTCCCCCACCAGGGGCCAAATGGCTCCCACAGTGGTTACCACCCCCCACTGCAGGGCTCACATGTCCCACCCAAGCCTCCCGATTGCTGCCCCACCTGGCCCCATCCTCTGCTGGCTCCTGCAGCCCCCCCGATGGCTGCCCCACCCAGCCCCACCTCCCTGCTCCCTCAGGCCCCCCAATGGCTGCTGTGCTTGGCCCCATCCTCCATTTGCACTCCCAGGCCCCCATGACTGCCCTCCCAACCCCAGACACCAGCACTTAAAAAAAAAAAAGGCTTCTACTCACCATAGAAGCAGGGGCTGGGGCTCTGGGGCCTCCTCGCAGAGCCCTCCACACCCCCCGCAGGGAGCACAGGGCAACAGGGCCCAGGATGGGGCTACTGGGGTTGTCACCCAGACTATGGGGGCTTATTTGAATTCAACTGAAGTAAATCATTGCGATGTTTTGATGTTCACCTATCAATTATTTGTCTGACTTTTTTAGTTAAATTAATAACTGTGATTAAAACGCTCTTAAAGTTTTGATTTTTATATCAGTCCCTGGGAAATACAGGAGCACAAGTTAATGCCTAGATTTACTTATTCAGAGATGTAGCTTTTGCATTTGTGGCATATGCATTGGAAGACATAAATTTGGAAGTGAGGCTAAATGGCTTACAAATTTATAACTCAGGTTATCTTTGACCTTCATGAGTAGGGGAGCCAGACTGCAGTTTTGGAAAAAAAAAATAGGCTCTTTATGTTTTTATGGATTGTATTGCAAAGTAATAAACAAGCAAATTAAAATCATTCAAAATCAAATTAAAATCCTAACTGTTTACAACTTTTTTAATTAAGCTAACTGAAGTTGAAAAATGTAATCATCAAATCAAGGTTACCATTGAAGTAAAGTCAATCAATTGATGAATTAACAGTAATATGAAATTAAGTTGGCAATTAATCATATCATTGAAGGATCAATAGCAAAATTCGAATTGTGAAATTATACATGTGACTGATTCTTACAAAACACTAACTCCAGACACTAGAGGAGTACAAGCTCCTTGTCATCTCTCTGCATCAGCATGTAAGCCTGTCAAGACTGCTAGTTAGGAAATACTTTATGCACTTATCACTTGTTCCACCTAAATACTCTAATAGCGCAGAAATCTGTTTTCCCATTTTTGGCAGATTACCTTGGTACAAACTCACTTTGGGTATAAACAGATGTTACCAAGTGAAATGGGTCAGCTGTGCTGGGGATCTGTCCTGGCACAGATGATCTGCTTCATCTGGAGAAACAGATGTCATTGTGGTCTCACAGCAACTGGCCGTGACCACTCCTGGGAGTGGCTGGGGTCCATTCCTGAGGGACAAGATTCTAGGCATGCATCTGCAAATGGGGCCCTTCCCCATTTCCCCAGCAGCAGAAGAGCAACTGGGGAGCTGCTGGCACACCTGTTTATTCAGGGAAACTCTGGGTTTCTGTGTTTGCAGAGATGTGTTCCAAGTTGCATTCCCTTGGTGCACATCTGCAAACAAGAAAACCCAGGAAGGTACTCTAATTAATTCCCATTCCTGAGGCTTGCTGGATTGAGCACCTGAAGCATTGGGAGCACCTACCTGGGGAAGCTGGAGGGTGTGGACACCCCAGAACTCATAATCCTTAAAGCAAATAGACATCTGACACACAAATTCATACCACTGTCACAACCACACATTTTAGCCATTTGTGGCACAAGAAGGGGCATGGACATCTCTTGGCTTGGCCTTCATGCCACCATAAAAAAAAAAAAATATTGTGGCATAAGAGTGATGGCCAGGGATCCTGTTTTTTTCTAATAAAAAATACCCATTTTTCAAATATAAAAAAGTAACCCAAAATCCACATTTTTCTGTGATTAAAATGAAATACCACTTTATAGCTATATATCTATTTATATAGGTATAGAGATATATTTATATAGCTATAGATATATAGATGCACGGGCTTTCACTTAATTGGCACACATTCACAACTTTAAAATATTCATAGAAGTCAACAGTAAGTAGGCAGCAAAAATAAAGATACTAAAGTTATTTAGAAAGAAACAGTAACTCAACTTTCATGCTTTTCAGAGCATTTGGATAGTTCAATGGACTACTAGTCACTGTTGTCCATTTTTGGGATCTCATGCTAATAAGCTTCCTCTGAGTGGGAAAAGGTTAGAAAGACATGCCACAAATTAACCTTGCAGTCTCCTGGAATGCCACTCCAATCACCTTGCCCTACCTGATCTGCTGATTTGCTTTCTTCTCTCTGCCTTATCTACCATAGTGTGGCCTATCCCCTCCCAAATCTGCCACTTGCCACACACAGTGGCTGTCCATGCCACTTTTGGCACATGTACCACAACTTGGCCACCCCTTGATCTAAACAGTCAGTCAGGTTGCTATAACTTCTTGCATCACAGTCTTTCCTAGCCTTTGGGCTGGCTTTATGACAAGAAGATAGTTTTCACCAGTTATATGCTATATGCCAAAAGGAAATCACCTTCTGTGTGTAAGTGTGTTTTTATTCTCCTTATAGTGCTGGTTACAGCTGGTTCCATCCATAGCACCTCTCAACCTCTCCAATGTTTCAAGAAAATTAGAAAGTCAGAGATCTCACACTTCAATCATGTGGCCAAATCATGGTTAAGGGTGTAGGTACTTGACTTTAAGACAGTCTGAAGTATCCTGAACATTGTCCCCCTTTACTGTAAGTATTTATATCTTGTCCAACCTCTGAAACTTACAGTAGATATTATCTAAAACTATAATAGCATGAGATCAAAAAGAGCAATCTTACTGTATGGAATTTGAGGCACTTCCACTTCATTGAGTAATAGTCAGGGTACAGGTAACTTAAGTTTGTTTAATTTCCATATGCTTAGTATGATCAATGACTAATCACCACTACCATATCTTCCTTCATGCATACTTGTCCCCCATCCATTCATATAGTCACACTCTCAGGATTTCTTAAAATATCTTAGTTCCTTTCACTACAAAAGAATTGAGGAATCAAGAGTCATTTTGTTTGAGAAAATGATAATTTAGTTGTTCTTAGCATTGTGTAAGAAAGCAAAAACAAATGGACACTGCTTTCACTGACTTTGTATGTAAGTAATACTGCTAAGCTATGTATATAAGAAAAATATACCCATAGAGATGAAATGTAGAATAGTCAGTGTTCATAATAGGGGAACAATATTTCTTGTAGTGTCCTCCATCAAATGGTTGACAGTTAAATTGATACATAGTTTGAAACCTGAAGTTTCAAGTGAAATATTATTTATCACACAATACTAATTAAATAATTACCTAGGCTTGAATTGGGCAAAATTTGTCCCCTGTGCAGGCCTTTTGAAATTAGGTCAGGGTTAAATTAGACTGATTATGTTTTGTAAAGAAATCATCCTAATTTGCACTTAACGAGTGCTTGGTATCATAGGATCTCAAAGTATTTAAATATTAATTAAATCTCATAATCGTCTCCTGTGGGGGAGGTGGCTGGTGTAGTCATTTAAACTTTCATTATACTGATTAAGAATGTTGGTGTCCCCTTTGACCAGGACCTTTCTACAGAAAATCCTGGATTGAATTTGGAATGAATACTCCATTTCTCAGTGACCAGCCCTATGAAGTAACCAGGGACAAGATTCAAGTATTGAGTACTGAAACTTAGGTGACACTGGCTGTGGATACATGAGATGCTGACTGCGCAGTCATTACTGGGCAGTCATTTAGTACTTGTATTAGCAAGTACTAAATATAAACAGGTACTATACTAAATGACTGTGCTGTAACTGGAGTTACTGCACAGTCGTGTGGAGGAACAGCATTTTGTGACATGACTACACAGTAGCTTATGACTACCACACTCTTCCTGCCACATGACAGGAACTGCGTGCCAGTGTCTCATGTAGATAGACATGAATGCTATGCCTTAGTTCCCTGGTTCCCATGGTGGAATTGAAAATCCCATGAACAGACCCATCCTGTCATTGCATTTTAGGGATGGTCTAGACATGCCAGGATTGAATTTGCTAGGGATTTGGGCAGAAGCAGGTCTAGTTTCTGCACCCTTAGCAGGTTTAGCTGGCAATTAAGCACTGAGCAGCCCATCTCCATCCAGGCTGGGGAAGTTTTGACAGAGTTGCAACTTTAGGCATGTAGGGAAATTTAAGGTGAAAAAACAAGGTATGTATGAAGGTTGGGCAACTCCTAGGTCAGGCAGCAGCTGGGCATGGTTTTTTACAAGTGAAATTTTGGACTTAGGTGCCTAAATTCTGCTTACGTTCCTTTTGTGGATCTGGCCTTTGAAAACTTGGTTAATATAAATCTCTTTTAGCAGATTGTCTGTTACTTGCGCCTTGTTCAAAAGGCCTCAAGTATGCTTAGCCAGTGGTTTAACTTTCATGGTTTCCTAGTTTGTACGGTTGGAAGGAACCTGAGCAGATCATCAAGTCCAACCCCCTGCCATGGCAGGAAAGACTGATGGGGTCAAATGACCCCAGCAAGGTGTTCATCTAGCCACCTCTTAAAGACCCCCAGGATAGGACCCAGCACCACTTCTCTTGGAAGTTGGTTCCAGATCCTAGCCGCC
>NW_017728906.1:178048176-178065644 GCF_001723895.1 Crocodylus porosus | reverse complement strand
CATAGAGGGGGAGGATCACCTCCTTGGACCTGCTTGAGATGCATCTGTGGATGCATGACAAGGTGCGGTTGGCTTTCCTGACCGCATCCCCACACTGTCGGCCCATGTTCATTTTTGCATCAATAATGACTCCAAGATCCTTTTCTGCCTCTGCACTGACAAGAAGGGAGTACCCAACAATTCCTCTAAAAACAGACTGACACCCTGTCAATAACATTTTTTTTAAGTGTTCATTGCTACATGTTCTGTTTGTATTCAGCCTCTCCTGCTTTGAGCCTCATTCTGATGTACTGGAAGGTAGGAGTGATGAGGGAAGGTGATTTTCAGGAAGCTGTGCCCCTGCCCTGGGAAAGAAACACATTACACTTCACAGCAGGATTACCTGTGATCCACATTACCCAACTCCTAATTCATTAAGGTGTGGCCACTCTCCACAGATGTGCCACCCACATTAAAGTCCTCCAATATCCCAGGATCTCTCACACCTCCACCCTTAAAGTGGGGATAGAAGCCTGCCCTGGTTCATCAGCCATCTGATGGCAACTCACAGCTGCAGGTCCTAGTCTTGCCTCTCCTCGCCATGCCTGTAGTGGCAAGTCATAGCTGTGTGGGTGGGGGACAGCAGAGGTTTCTAGACTAAGGGTGTGACTGTTCTAAACTTCAAGCTAGCATTAACACTGATCCACATCTGTGCTACTTCCAGCGTAAAGTGTAACAAGGTTGTCCCAGGAACAACAAGTAAAATGATCCAGGAACCGCACGCATGGGACCCAGGAAGGACAGATACAAAAGAAAAAATAAAAATGGTTATTTACCTGTAGGGGAGATAACGCTGCAGGGGCGGATGAGAGAGCCTGTATGGTTCACAAGCCACGCCTTTATTCAATTAAGGCCGGCAGGTGGCGTCAAAGGGAATCACCAGCCGGTGGGAATAAAGGCAGGTGCCAGAGAAGAAGTAGGGGGAGCGAGAGAGGTTCCTCATACCAGTAGCACGCTGTGGCAGTGCAATCAACAGCAACCCAGGCAAGGAATGGCAGTGGAGAGTGCAGGAGCTCCCTGCACCAGTAAGAATAAAATCAAATCCCAGACAGGGGAGAGAGCTCCGGGCAATGAGCTCCAAACACCATCGAGGGAACTCAGCATTGGAAGCTCCGGTCGGTGGAGAGGCAAGGATGGAGACCCAGGGAGAGAGGGTGTGATTGACCCTGGGGATACGGAAGCTCATCTTCCCAGTTGATTCCAGGTATTGGGCCATGAAGATGGGCTGGGGACAAAGAAGGAAGGGAGATGTCGGGAGAGTGACATCGGGAAGAACCTTGCCAGATACAAGAAGAAGAGCTGAGGGGATCAACTCGTATGACCGTGGAGTTGAGGGCCACCTTTTCTTTTTCTCTTTTCTTTTCTTTCATTGGCACAAGGGCACCTGAACAGGTCTCAGGAACAGAACCTGCCAGTAGCAGGGGACCTGGACACAGAGGCCTAGCTAATTTGCCGTCCCACTCACAGGAAGTGAGGGGACAATAGCCTAGAGCCTCGAAGAGATGACAAAGCTCAGGAACACCCACACTGGAGGAATGGCCACCTTAAGACCTGGCGTTCTGTTGGAGGTTGGTGTGAGGTTTGGGGTGTAGGGGAGGTGGAGCCCCATAAACATCCGGCTAGTGACGTGATCACTCCTGAGGATCCTCCGGAGGCTACTCCCTGCACTGGTGTAACATTCAAAGTCATGGCAGGCAAGTTTGGGCAACCAGCACCCACCTCGGGGGTTTCACGAAGCTGTTGAACACATACCCCTTAAGGTGTGGACTAAGGCAGCACTTGAGCAGGCATTCAAAGCTAGATGGGCGCAAAGGCCTTTAGAGAAGTGTGTTTTGGATTGTCAAGACATAATGGAATGTAGAGGACATGATATATTTGGGCCTCAGTATGGCTTTTCACAGAGTCCCACATAATAGTCTCATAAACAAATAGGAGAAAAGTTGGATGGATATAATTATTGTTACATAATAATGGCTGAATAACAACAAGCAGTGAGTAACTATAAAAGGATCAATGTCAGAATGCAGAAGGACTCCAGTGACTTTCCACAGGAGTGTGGTCTTGGTCCTGTATTGTTTAAACTTTTTAAATTAAAGATTTGAATACTGGAATTGATGGTTTCCTGATCAAGTGTGCAGATGACATGATACGGGGATGGAGGGGGAAGGAAGAAGTGTTAAACATTTTGGGAGATAGGGTTAGAATTTAAAAGGATCTTAATAAATTAAAAAACTGAGCTACCAAGAATGAAATGCAATGAAACAAAAACAAATGTGAAGTGCTACAACTAGGGGAGAAGAAACACAATGGACAAAAGCAGAAAGTGAGATAACTGACTAGACACCAGTATTGCTGAGACGTGAGTTTCAGTGGATCACAAAACCAACATGAGTCAGCAATTTGATGCAGTCCCCAAAAAAAAGGCAAATGCAATTTTGCACTGTATTAGCAGAGTATTTCAGTGAAGATATGGAAGAAGTTAGTACTATTCTATTTGGTGTTGGTAAGACTTGAGTTGGAATATTGTGTGCAGTCCTGGGTTCTTCATTTTAAAAAGGATGCGGACAAACAACTGAGGGCCAGAGCTTAGCAGCATATAAAGGGTGTCACAGGGTGGGGATCCATGAGCGGCCGTGATCTCTCCTAGCGTCCCCTACCGTGCCAAGTGGGTGTCCATGCACCCTCATTCTTGCCCGCCACATCTTTGATGACAAAAGTATTAAGGGAGGCTGCCTTTTGCCCCCTTGGACATGGTATCCCCGATATATCCCAGTTTGTGTCCCATCTTAGCGGACCCCATGAATTAAAGCCTCAAGGGCTACACATGGCTCTTACCACCCCTAATACCATGCCCCAAGCCTCTCAGATGTACCAGACGTTGTTTTGTCAAAATCCCTTGTCGCGCCCTCACAGCCCCCCCTTGCTTGCCTACTATTGCCCATGTCCTTGCGGACACCCTTTGGGCTTGTCTCAATCGCCCACCCTGGGGCCTTTCTCTGCGCTCCCCACGGATGCTCTCTGGCCTTCATCGTGACCGCGCCCTCACCGGGGCTCTCTCTCTTTCTCTCTCTCTCATTTCTGCCCGCACTGGGGCCCTGCCTCACGATCAGGGCTCAGGTGGCCATAGCCATGCCTGGCCCCCAGATTCCCCTCTCAGGTCTTAAGTGAGTGCCCTCCCTGGGGCTCCTAGTTGGTGCACCCTCCCTGGGGCACCTATTCTGGTGCTCCCTCCCTGGGGCTTAACGCAAACACCCTCTAGGCTTCTCATTGGTGCCCACTCTGGTGCTCCTCACAATTGGGGCTCAGGTGGCCATAGCCGTGCCTGTCCCTCAAGGCACTGTGCCCCTTCTCAGGGCTGAGGTCAGTGAACCGCCTCTTTGGGTCTACAACCCCACTGAGGCCCAGGTGGCCGTAGCCGTGCCTGGCCCCAGACCCGCCTTCTCAGGTCCTATGCCCCACTGGGGATTCTTGCCTGCGCCCACACTGGGGCTTTTCCCTCACAACACTGCCCCACTGGGGCCGGGGTCAATACACCCCAAAACGCAGTGCCCTCTCCGGCGCCAGGAACCCCCACGCTACTGAGGAGCTCCTATGAGGCCTCCTCCAAACCCTACAGCCTCACCCAGTCCTCCAGTGTAACAACAAAGCAAAAACATAAGCCAATCAGCTACAACTCAAACTAAGCCTCCTGGCAAAATGTAAACCTCTATGCTGCCTGGCTAATCATCAATCAGATCCCTACCAGGGCTTTCTCTTCCCAGTATCCTCGAGCTGAAGCTATTCAGGCCGTCAAGCTGCCTACTTCAAAAGAGCTCCTTCTCCCATGGTTGTTAGTGGGAAACTTCCTGCTTGGCCTCAGCCTAGGCTGTTTATATAGGCCAGGCCCTGCCCCCTTCCAGTCAGCTGACCAAACTGCGGTTGCCCCAGCAACCAGCACCTGTACCTTTTCCTAGAAGCAGGCACTTCAGTGCACTGCAACAAAGGGGTTAGAATGTAAGCCTTGCAAAGAAAGGTTAAATGAAATAGGTATGTTTAGGAGAAAAGGAGATGCTGGGGGGGAGGATGACGGATGGATGATATGGTTGTAACTTTCAGCTATGTGAAGTGCTTCCATAAAGAAGAGGGAGTACAGGTGTTCTCTTTGGTTTCTGAGGTCAAAAAACAAAAAAGTGGGTTTAAATTGCAGGAAAGCATTCTTAGCAAAACTTCCTAATTGTAGGACAACAAGGTATCCTGCCTGAAGTAGCTGTGTGATCTGCTTCATTGAAGCCTTTCCAGCAGAGGCTGGATGGGTCTTTGGAATGCTTTAGCAATAGCGTGTCCCACATTTCTGCATGGTGTTGGAGTGATGCAGGTGAATCAGCTGTGGATGATCTTTGATATATGAGTCTGTTACAATCTTTACCCATGCTTGGGTGGTGGGGGGCAGACACTTTATTTGAAGTGGCTCCTGTGAGCTGCTGTAATTAAAGCACCCACAGCATTTTGTATATTTTAGTGTCCCACACTTCAAAATGGTGATGGGGTCCTTTAACTAAAGCTTGTTCGACAAACTTTAGATAAAGCACCCTCACCACAAGTTTGAAGCGCGGGGACACTGAATACACGAGATGTCGAGGCTTCTGGAGCATGCTAATAAGCATGTTCCAGCAGACTTGGTTAACTGAGTCTGCTCTGACATGCTGTAATTACAACACATCAGAACAGACATTCTGCAGATCTACAGGCATCCCAGGATTCTATTATGAAGCCGACATAAAAGGATAAATTATTATATACATGGTGCAATTTTTAGGATAGTATCTTTGTGTTTCAGAGCAATATTAGGCCCCAAAGTTTTTATTGGCAATTTAAAAATTGTGGTCTACGTTACATTTTTAACATTTTCTAATGACTTACTCCATTAATGAAATTTCAGTTATTTCCTTTTTCTAAACAAAAGGAAAAAATGCAGAGTATCAAAGGTGCAAGGTCAAACAGTGAACAATAATGTAGGAAATTCTGTTCCAGTTATGTGATCATTGGTTACCTGTGCAGATATGACTTGTAAGGCTTTCAAGAGGTTGATAGTAGTTTGCTGATAGGTAAGCTAGCCAATCACAGATTGCCATCATTGTGGGGAAGTGTGAGCAGGGCAAAAAAGCAGGCATTATTTTTGTTTTCTGTTTGGATAAAATAAATTGTTGATTAATTTTCAGATAAGACTTGGGGAGACAGCTAAACCGCTACATTCAGCCTTTGCTATTCATATATTTTGCCTTCTAGTCAAAACTGCCAATTTAATGCAGTTGCCAGAGCTGAAAATATGATGTGTGATCAGTAGCCTAACCTGGGATGGGTAAGCAGCACCAGCATTCGTCTCCACTTAGACGGCTCACCAAAATGGTGGCCACACACAAGGAGCCTGTTCTGTAGCAGCAGCTCAACACCTCGACTGTATGAGTAGTAGCCTGGTACAGGAACCCTGTACCATTACTAGAGCAGTAGCAGTAGAAACCAGGGGGTCTTGTACACGTGACGGGGTTTAATCCTCACTAAATGAAACAGGTTTATTAAATTGACATGGTTTGTTTTAATTTGTTATGTCACTGTTTACAAGTGACAGCTTTAAAATCAAATTAAACTTGGTGTGCAATTCACAGTAAATTACATCGGGGGACTCACATTAGAATCCATCCTGCTGATCTCTTTGGTGGTCAATTACAGGAGAGGGTGCAGGCAAACCAGTAATCCCCTCAGGAGGCATCATATTAGATTAATTTTTTTTCATTCAGTCATTGTGCACCCATCCCTCTCCTCTCACTGCCCTTCCCTCATGCACCCAAAGCCGACCTGCAGTTTTTTTTAGCAGATTTATGGGTTCTACCATTTTTCTCCACCCCCTGTGGGGCCCTTTGCCAGCTGCTGTGTTGACTTGCTGCTAATTGCCCATAGTCTGCCTTCAGCAGGCTTCTTCCACCAGCTGCCTCATGCCCTGGGCTCTGCTGTGGGGAACCAGGGGCATTGGGCAGGCCTGGGTGTTGTGTACCTACTATTATGAAGTCTCAGCCCTGTAGTTTCATAATGGGATTCTCAAAACCCTGTAGTCACTTGTACAGCCAAAGATGTAATGGGGTTTGAAGTGTAGAGGGGAGGGTATTCAAGCTGCAGATGGATGAAAGATTCTTGGGGTGACCTAGCTCCCTAACTGTCCCTGTAGTTGCTTGCAAAAGTTGGCACAGCAGACAGACAGCCTGAACTGTTACAAGTTTTGTAGTCAGACACTGCAGTTCACCTGGATCATGATTGGGTCATGGCAGGAGGGGAGGCTGTGCCTGACCCGCAGACACTCAGATCTTTCTTGTAATTCAGGGGTGGGCATTTATTTCAGGTGGAGGAATGCTTATTGAGTTTTGGTGAGCTGTTAAGGGCTGCAAAAGTAGCCCTGCCCCTTGATAGGTACCCCAACCCCTGGTCGCCATCTTGGGACCAGAAGTCCTGCCCCTGAAGGCTTAACCTTTGACACCATAAGTCCCTTCCCTTGCCCCCAGAAGTACTCCTTTTAGGAAAGGGGTTTGCCATCTTGGAACCAGAAAAAAAAATTATATATTTAAAATCAAACATTGACAATAACATAATTTAATTTTATTAAAAAATATATTTTTGTCTTGATTTGTGTGTGTTAGTATGGTGTATATAGACGTGATTGCATAATAGCTCAAAATGAAGTCTTACTCTTGTATATTGTGGAGGCCTGTGGAGGGCTGGGGCGGTATGGGTGGGTGCATATGGGGTGTGTGGGAATCTGTGGGTATGTCTGTGTGTGGATGTGTGCATATGGGTTGTGTGGATGTGGGTGGGAGAATGAGCATGGGTTGTTTATTGGGGGGTATTTGTGGGGATGTATGGGTGTGTGGGGGTAGATATGGGATTTGTGGGGGGATGTGGGGTGTGTGAAGGGTAGGGTGGCTGGGTGTGTGTGTCAGGGAGTGGATGTGGGGTATACATGGGGAGGTTGTGTGTGTGGTGAGGGGGTTGTGTGTTGGCATATGTGGGCATAGCAGTAAGAGGGTCTCCTCCCAGAGGCATGGGTGTGTCATGTGAATCCATGTCATGTTGACCTGTGTCTGTTCTATGTTGCCACTGCTGCCCCACTGGGTAACCCATTGGTGGTGGTGATGGCAGCAGAGATGGCAGGCAACCAGACACATCACAGGCTCCAGGTGTCTCCAGCAGGAATAGCTGGCAACTGGAAGGGAAGGGGCCACTTTTCCCCCATGCTAACCAACAGCTTTTGTCCTGCACTGCCACTGCTGAGCCTGAGTGAGTGAGCCTGGAGCAGGTGTGGGGCATGTGGGGTCGGGGCCATGCAGCACAGGTCTCCTCTGGTACCGTGGGACTGAGGCCAGTGTCAGCAGCAGCTGGAAGGAGCCACCATTGTCTGAGCTGCCTAGAATGGAAGTCCAGCTGTGGAACTGCCCCAGCCCTGCTGTGTGCCCAGGGGCTGGCAGGATGTGCCACAGCCGGACAGTGCCTGGGCCAGGTGGGACTGAGAGACCCACCATGGGCCAAAGACCGTCCACAGGCTAGAACCAGTCTGCAGGCCAGATATTTGCTCCTGTTGTAGTGCCTGCAGGTGCAGATTGCAGTTTTGGACTTAGTTTATTTGGAGATCACTTATTTTGGACTTCTTTGTAATAAAAACAAAAGAAAGCTGTAGTTCAGGGGTGGGCAAAAAAAATGGTGGATCCAGCTGACAGTCGGATTCCATTTCCCAACAGCCCCTGTGCACATGGCTGGGCCTGGTTTCCATGGAGACCCCAGCAGGAGATCCCAGCAGCAGTCATGCTGCAATAGCATGGGGCCAGGGTTTCTGTGGAGACTGACCCAGATGTGCTGGCAGGCCAAGCAGCTCTTGCAGTGGTGACAGCATGGTCTGCATCTGGGGCAGAGCTGCAATCTGCAGCCTGCATGCCCTGTCACCACTGCAAGATATCAGCCCAGCTGTGGAGTGACTCCGTGCCTTGCTGCGTGCCCTACCAGCAGAGGTGGCACTAAGCGGGGTTTGGAGGAGGCTATAGCCATCCTAAAATTCCTCATAGCCTCTGTGCTCCTTGCTGTTTTCAGCAGCTCTGGCCTCTCCCAGGGCTCTGGCACAGTCACACACCTCACCCAGTATCTGGGAGCATGGGTCATCACATGGTACGTGCCTGGGTCAGGCCAGCCTCCAGTTTCATCACCAAGCCAGGGGTCCCGGGCCCAGCTGGGACGTATGTTGAATTGCCTATGAAAAAAATCATACCACATCCTAAATTTTATAAAACACAACCTTTATTTATTTAAAATAAATAAATAAAAAGGAAACAGCAAATATAAATAAACAGAACAAGCACAACAAAACATAACTTTTAGGATCTAGGCTGTCTATGTCTTCTTGTTCTTTTTGTCCTGCTGTCTTCTTTACCTCCCCCTACAGGCTACAAAATTTCTCTGGGAGATTTCTCCAAACATTGTCTGTCAATACCTATATATCTCCCTTGTAGCTGCATAACTGGAGGGGAGTAGGGTCTGGCATGCTGCATCCGCCGTGCATGGGTTTTCTGGAAGACAATTATAACAGAGACTGAAGTTACCCCCAAATTTTACCATGTTAACTTGTGCCAAGGCACACCTCCTCAATGGCAAACTCATCACCTGCTGCACTTGCCGCACCTCCTGTTGCATGGGTGAGTGCTGGGGTGGGTGCACTTGATGGGGGAGGGGAGGGGGGGTGAAGCTGTACCCACACCATTGTTGGTGGTGGTACCAAAAGTACCAGTATTACAACCATGATTGGGGCCTGACATGTGTGTGTCCCTCTATCTTTCTGTTCTGGTCCAGGAATGAGTGTTACAACCAAACCTGCTGCTGCCCATTGAACTTTTTGGGACAGAACTTTGCACAAGGGCAGATTAAGATGCATTTGGGCCCTGAGCCCGGCTCTCTTTCTGCCACCCGCACCCTGTACTGCAGCCAGGAACCAGTGCCAAGGGTATGCAGTTGCTGCCTGCTGCATGTGTGCGGTACGAACCAAGCTCTAGAGGAGGACTCTCACCCTGCTGTGGCTTAGTCTGGCTGCAGCAACACTTGATCCATGCGCAGGATCATGTCCAGGCTGAGTCGTGACTGGCTGCCCTGGAGCCACCCTGCCACCAGCAGGTCCCAGCCACACACCATGCCTGGCTCCAGTCCCTGCCTCCAGTGGCTCCGGCCACTCCCAGGGCTCCAGTGTGGTCTTCTCCCCCCACCTCCCGCCGCCCCAATACCTGGCAGTCAGGTGCCACCGTGTCATGGTTTTTGCCTGACAGCTTTATAGAGAGCAATGGAACATAAAGGACCCACTGAAATCCAATAAGGTGGTATATTAAAGCCTCAGAGCAGAACGCACACAACAGGGACAGTGCTCACCTCCTCAGCTTTTGCTAAGGACATCTTTTGCAACATCAAGGGAAATTTTGGGACCCATTAACCACTCTTGCCATGGTGGGCACTTATGTACTATCTCTTACTACAGCCAGACCCATAAGTATTTCTGGACTTTTCGCAGGCAGCTGTCCCACCAAGCCATGGACTTCTGCATGGTCATAGCCCACCCCCACAGTGGGGCCCTGACATGAGTGCCACCTTGGGCCATGCTGCCCCTTATTGACAACTGCATTGTCACCCCATGATCCAACCCTGGTTCCTGCATAGAATTAATAAGTGCTTTGCTGGCTAACGTAATTGCCCCGGAGCACTTTCGTTAAACATCCACAGCACATGGTCTGTCCAGGTCCAGAAAGGCTAGGCTAGGGGTGTCATGCCAGGCTGGTGTTGGGCACTGAGTCTTGTTCCCCACCTCCCCACCCTGCACTGGGCTGTGGCACCAGCACTGTGCCTGGCAGCCTGACAATGCCACCTCCCTTTCCCCACCCAGGCAGCATCTTCCTCCACTCCCCCCATGCTCTGCCACAGTCCCAGTGGCAGCCAGTTACTCAGAGTTCAAGTAACCATGAGAAGCTACAGCTGCCTACCACAGAGAGACCCCCTGCCTGCCTCTCCATCCCCTTTCCCACTCACCATCACTGCACCCTTCTCCCTGCCACTACAGAAAACGTACTTATGAGACAAAAGAAGTTTTGTGTTGCAATAAAAATTTTATTTTTATTCAAAGAAACACTCAATGGTAGTTATCAGGAACATATCCATCAGCATAGAGAGAACTGACTCCATCAGAAATGGCCAGAATATATGCAGACAGGCAACGCTGTACAATGGCCACCCAACCAGCATCTCCGTGCTGATGGTGTGGAGTGCTGTGTGCTGGCCACTTCTGTCTCTATCTGTCCCCCATGATTCCTCAGCCCATGAATCACTGAAAACCTCTCCCCTGGTTTCACAACTGTTGTGCAGTATGCACGCTGCCACTGTGAAAGCTATTATATTTTCTGGCTCTAGCTTGAACCTGTAGTTCTGTGACCTCCACCATGCTTTGAGGTGGCCAAAAGCACATTCAGGAGCCATCCTGCATTTGGTCAGATGATAGCTTAATATCACCTTTTGTGGGTCAGTAATGTGTCCTCCACATGGCTTCATGAGCCAGGGCGGAGGGGGTAAGCCGCACATGCTATAATAAGTGGGGTGATGGCAACACCACGGATCACTCTATTGGGAATTCTGGGCACATCAAACCAGGCAGTGGTGAGTTTCTAAACAGACACATCATGTGTGCTGCGTGCCCAGCTTGTATAAATGTTAGTGAAATGGATCACTGAGGCAAATCCCTTCCTGTTTGTGAATGACCAGCTAACCTGTAATGGGGGTAACATAGGGATGTGTGCGCTGCCCAATGCACCCGCACAGTTATGGAGCCCCGTGGCCTTGAAGCCTTCAATAACTTCCAAGAGGTTATTGAGGCAAATAAAGTTGTTCAGCACAATGTCCTGCAGCAACTGCCATACCTTATATATTGCCAGCCTGGCCGTGCACGGAGCCACACTAACTGGTTCCTGAAATAGTGGAGGCTGGTGGGGGTGGCTAGTTTCATGATGGCTATGGATACCCTCTTGTCCAGCACAATGAGCTGATACATGATCGTCTCTTGCCTCATGGTTTGCAGCCCCAGAAACAGGACAATAAGATAAAATGCCTCCCTGGTCATTTGGAACAACTCCAACCACAGTTGATGATTCCAAGTCAACAGTACAATTCACTCCTACAAGTCAGAGCTGTATCTCTGCAGTATCAGTTGCATCCAAGCCCATCACCAGGGCATCCAACTCCATTTGGTTCTCCTCACTCACTCTATCAGGGTTCGTCAAAGCCGTATAGTTTTCCAGCACACGGCAGAGTGGCTCTTTAGGACACAACACCACCAAGGTTCACTAGCAGGATTAGCTGAATAGCTAGGGCTGCTGAATACAATCTATTAGCATTATAACTGCCTTTCTATTTGCATTTCAGTTCTTACACAGCTCAGGAGGCCATTGGCTAGGTGTAAGCACAGCAGAACTTTTGACCTGTGGGGGGCGCGGGGCAGGTCACATCTCACTCGTCTACTGATAACTCGTGGGGTTTAGGCTGACCCCAGAAAACTCTCATATGCTCTGGGGTGCAGGTAGTGGCCTTTACTGGACCAATGACTAGGCACACCCAAGAAGTAATGTATCCTAGAATAAGACAAGGTTGAAATGTGGGTATGTGGGGCTGGTGCTATGTTTCAAGAGCTCCCATTAGCACATCAGTACACATGCCAGGCATCAAGATGCCAGAACCATCAAGTTATCTTGCAGTCACTATGGTCTAAAATCAACCTACACCTGGTTTTGGAATAGGGCATCATTAACAACCCTGTTACATTTCTGTTCCCGAATACACCAGGTTCCTGTAGTCCAGCTTCCTCACCAAACTTGGTTTTTGGGTTTTGGGCAGTCCCCCACTAAACACTTAATGGATGAACCCCAATTTTTCCTTCCCTTCACACCAAATAGATCCCCCAGAAGAGTTGAGTGCTTGATAGGTGGTACAGTGGGGGAAGGGGATGTGTGCATGAAGAAAGAGCTGCTAGCTAAAGACTAGTGGGTGCGATCAGCAGTAAGCCATTATGATCTATCTTTCTGGACAATGGGGGATGATTTGGGCCAGGTTATGCATATCATCAGTGCTTTGTTCACTTGATCAGATTCCCCTGACTGTTGGTACTAAGAAACGGTTCACACCTTCATAGGTAAGCATACATGGAATTTCAGAAAAGGTTCTTTAAACACGTCTATATAACTGTTCAAAAATTTTGCCAGAAAACATCTCATGATCCTGGTGGCACATAGCTAGCCCTCTTTTGACTCCTTTTGGCTATGAAAAAATTCTTGATTTTGGCACCAAAGAATAAGTCCAAATATGCAGGCTATGGAGCAGGAGTCAGACACATTTATAAACCATGGTCCCAGCTAGACCTGGGAAGAACTTAAAGACTTGATTGATATTTGGTTAGAGGAAAAGATCATTGAGC
Source organism: Crocodylus porosus (assembly GCF_001723895.1). Taxonomy (NCBI): domain Eukaryota; kingdom Metazoa; phylum Chordata; order Crocodylia; family Crocodylidae; genus Crocodylus; species Crocodylus porosus. The sequence goes on along the minus strand of NW_017728906.1, from coordinate 178,053,100 downwards.
AGTTGGGAAGTAGATGGACTAAGCCAGTGTATACAGCAATTGCCAAAGAAACAAAGGTGTGCAGGTGCAACCGGGGCTGGACATAGTGTTACAGCAAGATCAAGGCCCTGAAATGTGTTTTTCATTGGCCCGAGGAAGAGAACTCTCTTTCTGGGCAGCACGCACAATTGCACCATTCTCACCAAGGATGCAGGCAAGGCTCATCTCCATCCATTCAGGACAACAGGTGTTCAGTAAGGCACACCTAGCCAAGAGACCACAGACTGCCCTGAGACTCCAACAGGAAACATTTTGGAGCCATGGGGTAACTGCTTGGAGGAGGGGCTCTTTCTCCTGTTCAGCACCCCACCCAATTCTCTGGCACAGGGCATAAAACTTTTTAGTTACACCCCTGTGTGTGAAGACAGCCAGGCAGACATCCCTTTTGCAACAATTAAAAATACCCAGAGTCAAATCACCCTTATTATTTTGTGTTGGTTGGTCATTTTGGTAAGCTCCTGATTCTGAGTTCCAGTTTAGAATAGGTTATTGTTTGGCTAGACATGTGATTCCCAGTTTGATTGCACTGTACCCAACATCACCCTTTACATCAAATGTTCCAGGAGTTGAACTTAATTGTCTTGGATGCTAGATACTAGCTAGAAATGCTTTCTGTTCTCCTTGGCAGGTTGCTTTTTGGTGCTAGTACAATGACCATCTAGTGACTCATGAGCATTGGTCTAGACAGCCTGACTCATTTTCTGGCCCCACCCCAGCCCTTTGTTGAAGAACTCTGTCAGTTTCTTTTTTCCTCTGCTCCATCCTCAAGGACGGAGCCACAAAAAGTATTGTAGATTCTTTCCCATTTTACTTCATATCATAATAACTTTATAGTTGTTTTTTCCTATTTTTCTGCCCTTTAATAAGAAAGATTAGTTTCAACTGAATAAGGATAGCAAGTAAAGGCAGGTATTGTCTTTCTTTGTGGTGAATATCAATAATTATTGACCCAGAAGCTAAATAATGACAAGGGAGAAGTCAATAAGTATATCAAGGAACAAACATCTTTATATCTACCGAAACAAGAAGTCAATATAGAACAAGGTTCTCCCTTGGTTGAATATATGCAGTTCTCATTGAAATAAACTGGTTGCACATACATGCATCTGAAGGTAAAATTTTATTTATTTCAGTATATAGTCTCAAGGAAGCTATCCATGTTCCTTTTTATGAATGCCTGAGCCTAATTTGATATTCCACCTGAATTGCTTGGCTCATTTTTTCCTTTTGTAAACTAAAATTCAGAAGGAAGAGATGAAATTAGAAGCTTAGTTGGGGGAACAGTACTTGACTCCTAATGCGAATGACAAAATTGATGAAACTCGCTGTATATTTGTAGAAACCAGTGACTTCCCTCTATACAGTGATTGGTAAACATGGCTTCATGCTTCAGTATTCCTGAGTGCAAACCATAAGTAGCAGAAACCCTTCACACAAATATTTTCACCCTTTCATGCAACAGGTTATTTCTCATATGTGTAATAATACTTAGTATTTTAGAATAATTTAGATAGCTAGATATAATTTCTTTTGTGAATATAAATATTTCAATTTGTATGGCTGTGAAATGGATTGCTGAGAAAAATATTGCATATAGGTAAAACTTTGTTTTCTTTAAACAAAGGTTTCCCTAATTAAAACATTGCACATATATGTTTACTAACTTAGGAATCACTGACCACTTACATATTATAGGAGGAGCTACTAGTGTGGTCTGTTATGATGCTTCCCATTTTAAAGCTGTGTTTTCAGTTGGGTATAACTTTGCCCAGCTCTATCCATGCATCCTAGCGTTTGGATCTAACACTTGGCTGATGCAGGGCTAACATCCCAGACCAGGCTTTTGCATGAGGCTGAAGTCTTCTGAAGGACATCAGCCAACATGGATGAGGAGTTTGGGAGATCAGGGTTAGAGAAAAACTCACTGTTTCCTATACTAGAAACTTCTAAGAAGCATTTTGAGTGCTTTGGAGAAGGGACTTGACATTTGTCAGCATGATGTTGCTGTGCACTCAGAGCTGCAACTGAAACTAATTGAAGTGTTTGATATAAAGCTAAGTTCCTGGAAAACACGGAGTTAACATAATGACAACCTTTTGCTGTGACGAGGCAATGTGAAAAAAATGAATTAATATTTCTGAAAAACTCAGGGATTGCAGTGAGGTGTGCTATAGAAAACTGTGCGGAAAATCATAGTTCTGTTTTCAGAGCAGAGCTTCAGTAGAGTACAGTCATGACAAAAGTCATGGTGCTAAAACCAAACAATATGGATAAAACAAACTATTGTCTAGTTGTTCAGTGATGGACAGGGCACGGGATAAGGCATGGGTCCTATGGAAAAATGTGATCACATGATTAAAGAGGATATCAGAGGGTGTCCTAATATAGGTGCATGAAGGGGGACCAAATTACATTGCACAGGCATTACCAATGCCTATCTTTTGAGTGGATGACTTTGCAAATTAGCATTTTATTTTTAGTGCATGTGCTCTTTACGTCCTTTCTTTGATTATTTGATTTTCCTGTGGGGTCTTGTAATGGCAATAGCAGCTCAATGACTTCATCTGTAAGTCTTGATTTATATTCAAGGAAAAAAAAATGTTTTTCCTAAAATTGAACCTGAAAATATGGGGTTGACTTACAAGTATATTTGCTTTTTAATCAACATGATGCTGTATTTTGTAGCCCAGGTACTATCAGAAAGACTGAGATGGGACAATATTGTTTAAGAAGTTAGAAAGCTTCAGTAAATTCAAAACTCTCCTTCTCAGTCATTCCTGCTTCTTCTAGAGGCAGCAATGGGGAGAGAGAAAACCTGGAGTGAGAATGTTTTCTTTCCATTTCTCAACCTCTTGCCTTACTGGTCAACTACACACACCAGCAAGCAAGCTTGTGTAGAAAGGAAAGTTTATTATAATATAAATAGAGATCCCAAAATACTTAGATGTAGGAATATCTCAGGAACAGGTGATAGGGAAAGAATAGAAATATGCACATTTCTTTTTATGGTGGGTACCCCAGTTGTTGAGAGTAATATATAGACATATTTCTGTACTGGATCAAAATGGCAAGGCTCATGAAGTATTCTTTCTCTGGCACTGGATGCATCCAGATACTTCAAGGGAAGCTGTAACAGGCTCTGCAGTAGACAATAATGGAATAAACCAAGGGAAAGCTTCTTCTAACCCCAAACAATTTAGGTTTTATTCCCTCAAGTGGTGGATTTTATGTCCATTTATATCTTTTGACAGCTATCTAATATAATTTAGTATCTTTTCATTCTAGTTAACATTTTGAAAAGTCTAACCACAGGTCAATTATGCATTGTATAAAATTTAAATGAAATCACTTTTAAATTCTTTCCTTTTAATTTTTTAGATTTCTCTTTGCTTTATTGTTTGACGGAAGGTGTATGGTAGAAAAGCTATTTCCAGCCTTAGAACAGTAGACAGATTATTTTTATATGCCATTTCTTTTAATATCAGTACTTACATTCCATAATTCACAATATTTGTGATGTAATTCCAGAACATTTTTCACAGACACAAAGGGTGTCATGCAGTGTTTCTTGTTTTGAAATATGGACCATAGCCACAGGCTTCATTTGTTTTTATCAGGGTTTCCTCCTTTTTTTTAAAATATATTTTCAAACAAACTGAAACTGTAAAATCACTTCTTTGGTTTGTTCCCCAGCTTCCTGCATCTGTATAAACATGTCAATCAGCTCCAAATCCCTTGTTTCTACGTTTCATATGCCTGGGAAAATAATGAATAAAAGAAACCACCCTCCCTTATCCCTTGTTTCTCTATTTTTCTTGAGTTCTAGTCCACAGAGTCTGATTGTGAAGGACTTAAAAGTTTCAGTCATTTGCTCTTTATAGATCTGAGCCTGTTTAAACTAAGCATTCCCTAGGCCTTAGACACAAACAGTTCACATTAGCACAAAATTAACCAATGTTAGTGCTTGGCGTCATAATGGTTCAATTTACTAAGCAGTGCTAAAATTAACTCCAGCACATCATGTACGTATAGGTACATTTAAAAAAAGAAAAAAGATGAACAGACAAACCAGATTTTCAGACATTTGTAGAACAGCTATATTTAATTAAAGTATTTTCTAAACACCTTTATGAAGTTTGATCTGAAGACTGTTTGATGTCATGTGTAAATTCAGCAGCATATTTTATTATGAATTACAAGCTTTCATTTGCACAAAATGCCCATGAGTCATGAATGCCCTACTTAGCAGTCAGACAGTTCTTTGTCACTGTAAATTAGGCAATATGTAGATGCACTTGACTTTATGCAAAATTTCATCATCAGTCTGTTTTGCTGAAGTTTATTCATTGTGCGTAAACACGTGTGTCTATTTGTTTTGCACTGCCAGTCTGCATACTTACTTGTATGCAAGTCACATTATATCAAAGTCCTTCCAAAGACCTTAACTGGCATTACCAACATCTTAATTCTGAACTGTTTACGCAGGCAAAATTTGACTTCAGTAGATTTTCTTCAGTAAGAAGTTAGTGCAAAGCATGCAGTAGAGCTGAGATCTCTATTCTCTCCCACTGAACCCAGTAGGAGATTTACTATTTAGTTTCAGATTTTATTTCCTTTGAACTAAGTGATTAAGATGATATATACAGAATACATTTAACAGGCTGTAATCCATGTTGTTTTCACTGGGAGAGATCCTCAAGTGTGAATAAATATTAGTTGAAAGCATGATCTGAAAGAGCCACATGCTGATCTCTTCTCTTTATATTCTGTTGTCCTTGTTTCTTCAGTGAACGATAATCATAGATTTCATAGATTTCACAGACATCAGGGCTGGAAGGGACCTCGGGAGATCATCAAGTCCAGCCCCCTGCCCAAAGGGCAGGAA
>NW_017728906.1:178035970-178047554 GCF_001723895.1 Crocodylus porosus | reverse complement strand
GCTGCAGGTTTTTCCTCCCAAGGTGGAGAACCTTGCATTTTTCGGTGTTAGATCATGTGGTGCAAGCTCTAACTTGTATTTTCAGAAGCATACCATGGAAAAATAGGTCTGGGGCAGTTTATTATAATATTAATGGAGATGCCTAAATACCTCAGTGCAGAAATACCTCAGGAACCCCTTCTCCATCCCTACTTTGCCCTCAAAGCTTCTGACTCACAGGTTGCAGGTACAAGCAAGTTATTTTGGGAATTATAGTTCTCTAGACTGTTAGTGGAGGTCACTGCTGCTGGTGGAAATTTGCATCCCCTTTTTTGCTGCCAAAGCCCATGTCCGGAGGGCATAAAAATGCTGAGTTTGGAGGCAAACAATGGGATCAATTCTCCTTCCAGCAGCAGTGAACTCCACTGATCCTCCACCAAACTATGATTTCCAGAATGCTTTGTGCTCTATGATACACATTGCCTACACTGGCTGCTTCTTGCAGCCAGAAAGTGAAGGTGGAGTGAAGCAAGAAGGGTAAAGCCCCCTACCCCCAGCTTCATTCTGGTGCTCTTCCTCTTAGGCAGTGCCTGGGGCACTGGCTACCCCATGCTATGCTACTGCAGGGGTGGTCAACCCTTGGCTCATGCACCAGATATGGTTTATGGTGCCCTGTCATCTGGCATGTAGGGGTCCCCATGGGTCTGAAAATTTGGCAGTAGGGGAGTAGTGGCAGCATTAATTGCCACTCCCCTGCTACCACATTTCCAGACCTGTGGGAAGCCCTGTGGGCCAGATAGCATGGTATCAATACATAAGGTGTGCAGGGCAGGGATGGCATGGGACTGATTCAAATATGTAGGGCAGAATGAAATAAGGTGGACCTGAGCACATGAGGCCAGATGTAGGTGGTGCACGGTGGGATCCGGACATATAGGACCTGGCCCAGGTGAAACAAATCATCTTAAATTTTCACACTTTCCTTTCTTGTTTTTTTGCAGGTGTGACTCTAGTGCCTGTTAAGCAATTGTGAAATTGAACCACCCCCGCAGTCCCCCTTTGTCAACCACAGCAAGGGAAACTGCTAAATCAAAAAAAAAAGAAAATACCTCTCCCACTGTCATGTATCTGCAAGCACATTTCTGAGAGTTCACATTAGGCTCCCTGCTTCATTTATGACTGGCTCTTTTCTGCCAACATGACCAGCAAAACTGCCAATAAATACCAATTCTGATAGTGGTGCTTCCTTCCACTTTACAGTTGCTAGACTGAGATCATGGAATCTATGTCATATAAACTAAAAGACATTTATCAGGAAACTCCTGTGATGCGACGCTACCGTGCAGTAGTAACAAGCTAGTGCACGGTAAGTGTCACCAGGGCAACCATGCCAGGATGCTACTGAACAGTAATGTTGGTCGCTGTACAGTGAAAACTGCATAGTGGGCATCTTGTGTAGACATACCCGCTCTCTACTAGCTAGGGGTTGGAAAGAATAATGACCCACTTGACTCCTTTTCTCAGATCACCTTACTCCCTGCTCAGCGCACCTTATGTAAACTTATGTAAACTTCTGGGTCATGTGACATCCTTAAACAGGAGCAAGTGTGTTGTTGTATTCAAACAGATGGTCCTACAAGAAATAAAGCAAAATCTGTAGAGACAGGTCATTATCTTCATTAAAAGCAAAGAAATGGATACCTTCAGTTACTAGCAGAGAAGCTTATCTGAAGAGATTATTCTCTTTTCTGGAAGGAAATAGTCCCTCTCTAAAGGCCAAGGTATCTTAACTCTGGTGTTCTGCCTCAGCCCTGCTATGGGGATGCAATGTATTATTTTCTCTGTGCCAGAATCACCAGTGAAACCAATTAAGATACCCTGCAGCAAACAAATGGGGAAGAGTCCTTCTTGCTAACAGGGAACAAACAATGATAAGAAAGGATGTGGCAGAACCTCTCCTACCCCTGATCCCCTGAGTAATTATAAATATTAGCTGAGCTAATTGGAGGCTCACCCTCTTCCCCCCACCCTAGCGGGTAGTCTGTCACTTTCTGCCATTCACGCAGTGAGTTTACGTCAGGTGATGGCTAGGGTCAGAAATCCTAAATAAATAACACTGGATTTTCTGCCAGGCCACCTCTTCAGTGAACCCTTCAGCATAGCCTGTCACATGGAAAATTAAATTTTTAAGCAGCTCAAGCAATTAAAAGATGCAAGGATAAAATCAGCTTCTCCCTTTTTCACCAGCTACTGCCTCAATGTAATAAAGGGCGACCTAGGAAATTGGGCCAATCTGGAATCTGTACATAGGCAAGACCATGGCTTTCAATGGATGACTTGCAAAGAGGCATAAGGGCTCTACAGTGTTTTCTTATTACATTGGGTTCACTAACTGTGTCATGGGACACGTATTGTCATGTGTAGAGTCTACCCAGGATTACTAGTGCAACCAAGAAGTGGATAAACAAGTAGAGTGAAAGAAGGCCATTCACTAGCCATAGCAACTGACCAGGCGTTAAAGGAAAGTAATATCTATCTGCTAGCATCTTCACAGATTGCTTCCCCTTTAAGTATAAGACAAACTCTGGCACAAAATTGGGACTGATTCTGTTCTGTCTCTGGGCCAAGGCAAGTATGTGCCAAAACGTATTTGCAACTTTTGGAATACCACAGTCAGATCTTTTTGGTAGAAGAAGGAGGAGGTGTAGAGTGTAGAGTTATGTCTTTAATCCACTGAGGCTTTAACTTAAACATAAAATGTCCCTGGATGAAAAGTTAATAAAGCCTGAATTTGGCACATATACCTGGAAAGCATCCAAAGAGTTAATGCATCCTTTCTAAAGTGGTTCCTATAGGCTGCACCTTCCTTCCCCTTCTTTCCAGCAACTTAATTCCTACCTACTACTTAATTTTCTATTTGGCCTCAGCCTTACCATCACCTGGGCCTTGAAGTCCTCTCTAATGCAATCTTTTGCTACTTATTTTGTATTTCTCCCTTCGTTGTAACTTGAAAGAGACCCATCAGCAGAAACAATTACCATTACTTTTCCCTCCTAGTTTAGAACATTATTATTATTCCTTTGTTTTGTTTGGATGCTACAGAAACTCTTAATTGACTTTTAATTAAGTGTCAAGCTGGTTACAACTGAATACTCTTTAACTGTCATGTATACCCCTAGGATTTGCACACCACCAATAACCCACTTTAAATTCTGCTCCAGCATCTTCAGAATATGCAGTATTATGCAAAGAAAGTAAAGCTAAGAAGGGCAAAGTTGCAGCCATATGCTACATGGCAACTTTATCAAAGAGGAACAAGGGCCATTTAAAATAAATACCAAGGGTATGCCGGTGTCCTGGCTAATCTGTTGTGCCTTGACAGCTCAGAACTTGAATATGCAAATTATTCTAAGAGCAGAGACTGTTATAAGTCATGACTATTCAAAATTAAATACATTAGGAGAGGTAAAGGAGTATATATTTAGATTTAGGTGGAGTATGTATTTAAATTTAGGGACATATAGAATCGTTTCCACATATTTAGACCCTCAGAATGGAGACGTAGTTTTATTCTTGGGGTTTTTTTGATAGAAGGAAATTGCTCTAGGGTTTTCACAACCTTTTGTTTACTGCTTACAAAGAAAATCAAAATAAACCTTTTAAAGTGTTGTTCAGTGAGAGGCAGGAACAAAGACCTAACCTCTTTGCATTTGTAGTACTTGTGGTTGTACACTCACTCCATTTATCCAAAGATCTCAAAGCACTTAAAAATATTAAATATGCAATTTCCTGCAGGCTACAGTGGTCATTTTTATATGGTTAGACTCAGAAAAAGATGCTTAAATTTTATGTGTTTACCACCTCAATAGAATCTAACACCAGGAGTTAGATTCTAGGCACCAAGATTCCACATACAATGCATACTTATGCACTTTTAAAGGGTGATTGTAAAAACCTATGTGTTGAGAAGAAAGCCTCCTAGAACTAGCTGGTAGGAAGCATTCAGCACAGAAGTATGTCTGAAGTCTGCGCCAGAGCTTAGATGCCTGGGTGAGGGTTACAGGCAATCGCTTTAACCTTCTCAGAAGGCAGAACCAAAATCCTCCCTTAACGACAGGTGCCTGTGACTGTTTCAAAGAACCAAGAAGGCTCATTCTTTGCTTTTAGAATACAGTTGCTAGTGGCTCTGGTGGTGGTGCCAATGCCCACCTTTTACATAGCTCCCTAATGGCTAGAGCACTCACTCAGAGAAAGAAGAGCTGATGGCTTCCTCGACTTGAGGGGATTCACACTTATATTTTTCAGCAGAGCCCCAACAACCCAACTACAAATTATGTGATGGGATGAGGGAGCAATGGCTTAGAGGGGGGTGGGTTAGTGGGGCACGTGACCCAGGTACTGCCTAAGGGTAGGGGCACTCCCTGCTCTGTCTGTACTTCCTGGCTTCAGCAGTTAGCATCAGCAGGGCTGTGTCACTCAGTGCAGGGCACTCTGTGAACTGTAGTTCACTAGAGGGGCAAGGAAGTTCGCTGCTGCTACACTGGGAAGAGATTTTACTCAATATTTTTGCTGCTGAAATCAGGAGGATTTTTTGTCCACTCAGCATAGGCATTTACAGCTAAAAATGGGGTGAATTTTACACGTCCCTCCCCCCAGCAACAGCAAAAGCCAGTGTCACTTTAGAGAACTACAATTCCTTAAGTTCTCTGCACTACATGACACTGCTGTTGGCCAGTGGTTACACTGCTGCTGCTCTTCTGTATGCAAAAGCCTCTAGAGCCAAAGGTAGAGGGGAAGGGAGAGAAAGGACTGCCCCTGGTGCATTCTTGGCCAGTTATGCCTGTATAAGAGGGGGGCAGGTAGGTAGTCCTGCACCCCTCTTCTTGAAGCAGGCCCCTGCGCTGAGAGGAATGTTAGATTCACAAGGCCAAAAAAGAGAGGACAAGAGGGAATACGGCTTTTAGGCTAATGGTTAGGAGACTTACTTTGTAGGGCTTCAAGGTCTGGTTCCAGACCCTGCTCTCATCACATAAAATGACTATCTACAGTAAAGTTCATTTTACTGTAAGCAGTCATTAGATAACAAACAGGCAAAAATCCTGACAGCAGAGGCTAAAACCCAGGACTGCTTTCGGATATCTGAGTGCCCTAAATTTTAGGCTGTGGAATAAAGCTATCTCTTGTGATTTCTCTTTCTGACCTCATGAATCTTGCATTATTTGCAGCCCAGTGGCTCAGATTCAACAGAAAAGTTAAAAAATGTCCTATCTAGCCCATAAACAAGTGATTAGGGCAATAGGAAAGTTGGAAATTGAAGATGTGGATTTAGGTTCAAATGTATCAAATAAGTGTAAATGCTTGATCCAATGGTTACACAAGTCAATAAACCTCTTTTTGTTGCTATTAGGGCTAGAGACAGACATTCAAAAAGCCTGAGCCTGAATTGATTCAATCTTTGCAGGTTAGTCTAACCTGGCTAGGCTGTTGAACAAATCTGTAATCATACGAACATCCTCTATGGACTGAAGAAATGCAGGCACATGCCTGCAGTGCCTCAGGCTGGAAGCTGAGGGACACTAGAGCAGCCCTTCCTTCCCTTGCACAATTCTGAGCTGAGGGGAGCATGGCCAGGCACTGGCAGGATGCTCTGATGATGGAGGGGTCCTGTCTTGCCCACCCCCCTCACCCTGAACCAGCGAGAAAGCCAGCCAGCAGGCAGTTGATAACAGAGCACTTAATTACACAGCAGGGAGTTACACTGAGAGTTGTTGGTATTTATTAGCACATAAAGCAAAATAAAAGCCCCTCTCATTAGTTCAAGTTCTTCTTAAACAACTTTTTCCAAGGAAGGAATGGAGGGACATTACCAACTACCTGTTGATTAGCTCCAAAAAGCCCTAAGCCAACACTGTCCTGTCTGCCTTTGTCCTGTCTCCCACAGCACATACCATAGCCAGCACATGGCTGTGTAAGACAGAGGGGAGGGGGGAATCCCTGCTTGAGCTGGGAATGGTGGTGGCAGGGATGGCAGATGAGCAGGAGGAAGCCAGGCAGGTGCTGCAGTACCTGCAGTCTCTGTTGGAGTTCTAGCCAGGGAGTAGAGGAGCGGGCCATCCCTGCTAGCCTGGAGCAGGAAGCACAGCCCCACCCAAGGCTGCAAAGTATCTGAGATGCTGGGGGACTGATTTAACTGAAACCAGAGAGGGGTCTGGGACAGACATTGCATAAGCTGGTTGACCCAAATCGGTTAAATCTAATACTACATTCCACCAGTTTTATCTCAAATGGTTTTGGCCATTTTCATACTGGTTTATGCGAAAAGAATTTATGTTTGGTTACAGATTTAAACCAGTTTCTGATCATTTAAACTAGTTTATGTGTAATGTCTGTCCCTAGCCTAGAGGACTTTGAATAGTTTTAGTGGGAAGAAGTCAGTTTTCCTAATGTTTGTGAAGTCTTTCAAGATCCTTGGAGAGAAGCTGTTCTAGAAATCAAAAAAAAAATTGTCAAAATGCCAACAAATTGTCATATTCAGTTTATGTTTGACACTTCCTATACATTGTTAACTACTTCCATTGCACAGTTCAATTCATCTGAGAGTGAATGAATTTTGACATGATCTTAGATTTTGAACTTTCAGCACTTTGACTTTACTAGAGTAACTCCTGACCGAAACCAAGGAAAATGATTTTAGCATTGAGTCCTTAGTCGCTATGAACCAAACTTTTGCCTTGGGCTGTATGTATCAGGGGCTCCCATTAATTTTAACAGGATATACTACTTTATATATATGAGCACAGAACTGGGCCTGTGGCAGTCATCTGGTATTTTCTAACTCACATAGTGCCTGATTTCTGAAAAAGGAAAAGAAATTTCTACTGCTCGAATATGCCTCATTATGAGTTGATGCATGAACAGTCTCATGTGCACAGTCGGCAGCACCTAGGACAGATGAAAAATTAATGATGGCATAAAATTAACACATAGCTTGCTGTTCCTGTCTCTCTTGGAAATGTAATTTAATGATTAATTCTCCCAAGAATAGACTCTGTCAACTGATCAATGCATATGAAAACCGTTGACTGGCTAATACCAGCAGTGATGATTTGAAAAAAAATGTTCATGGCTGGAAAGCTTAAAGCAATTGTTGTTTTAAACACCACAGGCACAACTTGTTCTCCATTCAAACAGATTCTTTCATCCCCTATCCTTTACTGGCAGTAAGTTTAGTGTGCTTGTGGAAAATGGATCCCGAATTCAGAATTGACTTATACCCTAAGCAACTGTATTTAACTGAATTAGATTTGACAGGACAGAAGCCAATGCTCAGTATGGTCCTATACCTTTTGTAAATTGTCTCATCCATTATCTCTTCTATATGCATATCATTGTCTATACCTGTCCCAGTCAATTTCCTCATTGCTTGTTCTTGTGAGCCAGGAAGTATCAACCAGGGATTAGAGCAGAAAATGATGCACATATCTATACTGCATCATACTGTGCTAGGGACTGCTACAGGAAAACAGATTGCCCACTTACTCCCAGTCTCTGTATTTTGCTTGAACACAAAGTCATAGAAAAAACAGGGCTGGATAGGACATTGGGGTAGTTCAATTCCCTGCTCAGTTTAGGATGGTCCCTATATAAACTATCCCAAACAAATATTTGCACAGCCTGAACCTAAAAATTTAGAGTGATGGAGATTCTACAGTCTCACAAGCTGATCTCTTCCATTACTTAACAGAACCACTTTTCTGATACCACAGAGCCGCTATTAGAGGAACTCTGGGCATGCTCAGCACTGCTTTCATTAGTATGCTTGAGTTGGGTACTTCAGAAAACAGGTCCATGGTGTTTTTTCTGGTAGTGAATGAGTGTGGCATGGTTTCTTGGCACTAGTCTGAAGGACAGTGTGATGCTATGTTTACATGACTTGGGTGGCAGGACTTTAGGGCATATATCTAAACGCTTTCTAATTTTGTGTGCAATCCTTAGCAAGTAATTTTCCTTCCTGAATCTACCCTAAGTATTATTATCCCTGTCTATCTTACCAGGATGTTGTGACAATTAGTTGGTTAACGTGAATACAAGACTTTGATGATAAGTGCTTGTCATTATGCATGTTGACACGATGCCCTTAAATTTTTAGAATGGAATTACATTTTACTTTTAGAATAAAATATAAATGTCAACAAAGAAATGTTTATCAACCCTCATGTAATTATTTTTGGATTGTTCTGATAGCTGTGTTGTGTCTGCATTGGAAAGCTTATTGATTGCCATTAGATTAATAATCACTACCTTGCTTGTCTCATATTAAATTGTCTATATTAGCTGATTGCTTTCCTGAATCACAAGTTGCATGCTTCTCCCTTCATTGTTCTGGATTTTTCTTGTGCGCTCTTACTAATATTTTAAAATTCAGTGATATTTCTTTATTGTTTTGCTTTCCTTCTGGTGTATTTGTTTTATGGAATATCACTTGCTGATTCAGTCACTTTAATATGTGGATTCTGTCTGATGGAGATTGCACCAAGGTGTGTTTCTTCGTAAAGTATTAAAAGGTATCATCAATTAAAGTATGTCTGCATTTTAACAAAAAGCTACGCTGCATTCTAGACATAGTTTTTGGCTCTGTAATGAACATTTCTGTCTTTATTGTTGTTTTTGGAAGGGTCTCTTTATTTCTAATCATAAAACTTTGAATGACTAATTTTCTATATGGCAGAGGTCAACAACAATATATTAGGAAGCTCAATTTATGAAACTGAATTCTGCATATTGATAACACATTTTATAGCACCTTATTCTACAGTTAGTCCCATTGTAAAAGCCATCAGTGTCTTAATGCATTAACTACTGCATGATATTCAGTGGAATGTGTCATCCAGGTTCTGAAGGATCCCCTTGCACTTTTGCCAGCCATGGGCATTCAAAACTCATGAGATGCCTATAAAATAATAAGATGTTTTAAAAAGAGAAAAAAAATGAAGTTTCCAAGTCTGCTGGTGTACATTTATAGATTCATAGATGTTAGGGTCAGAAGGGACCTCAGTAGGTCATTGAGTCTGAACCCTTGAGTCTGGGCAGGAAAGAGCGCTGGGGTCAGATGACCCCAGTTAGGTGCTTGTCCAGTCTCCTCTTGAAGACCCCCCAGGGTAGGGGAGAGTGCCACCTCCCTTGGAAGCCCATTCCAGATTTTGGCAACCCTGACTGTGAAGAAGTTCTTTCTAATGTCCAACCTAAATCTGCTTTCTGTCAATTTGTGGCCATTATTCCAAGTTACTCCAGGGGGTGCCCTAGTAAACAGCATCTCCTATTCCCTGCTGCCCTCCCGGATGAATTTATAGGCAGCCACAAGATCACCTCTCAGCTGTCTCTTGCAAAGGCTGAAGAGTTCTAGGTCCCTCAGTCTCTCCTTGTAGGGCCTTGCCTGCAGGCCTCTGACCATATGAGTGGCCTCCTCTGAACCCTCTCAAGATTCTCCGCATCCCTCTTGAAGTGCGGTGCCCAGAACTGGACGCAGTACTGCAACTGCAGCCTGACCAGTGCCGCATAGAGGGGAAGTATCACCTCTCTGGACCTGTTCATCATGTATCTGCTAATGCATGATAAAGTGCAGTTAGCCTTGTTGATCATTTCGTCATATTGATGACTCATGTTCATCTTGGAGTCAACTATAACTCCAAGATCCCTTCTGCTGCTGTGCTGCTGAGAAGGTCCTCCCCCAGCCTGTAAGTGAGTTGGTGGTTCTTTTTGCCCAGGTGCAGCACTTTGCACTTGTCTTTGTTGAACTTCATCCTATTTCATTCTGCCCATTTTTCCAACCTGTCCAGATCCACCTGGATCTGTTCCCTACTCTCTGGTGTGTTAACTTTGCCCCACAATTTGGTATCATTTGCGAACTTGGGCAGGGTGCTCTCCACGCCCTTGTTCAAGTCACTGATGAAGACATTGAATAGCACTGGTCCAAGGATCGAGCCTTGTGGCTCACATCCTCCCAGGTGATATCAACCCACCCACCACCAGTCTCTGGGTGCGACCCTTAAGCCAATTTGCAACCCACCTGACCATGTAATCATCTACATCACAGTGTGTCAATTTATTTATGAGAACAGAATGAGATACTGTATCAAAGGCCTTCTTAAAATCTAGGTAGATGACATCTACCTTGACTCCTGCGTCTAAGCATTTGTGACCTGGTCATAAAAAGAAACAAGGTTAGTCAGGCAGGATCTATGTGCAACGAATCTGTGCTGATTTCCTTTCAGCTTTATTTCCCCTGCTGGGCTTCCACAAATGTGATCCTTAATGATTTTTTCCAGAGTTTTCCCAAGAATAAAGGTGAGGCTAACTGGCCTATAGTTTCCTGGTTCCTCCCTTCCCCCCTTCTTGAAATAGGGACCACACTGGCCCTTTCCAGTCCTTTAGGTCCTGACCAGAGCACCATGAGGGCTCAAGCAGCCACGCCAGTGACTCTGCTATGACACTGGCCAGTTCCTTCAGCACCCTCGGATGAAGTTCATCCAGGCCTGCTGATTTGAACACATCCAGCCCCTCCAAGTGCTCCTTTACTAAATCTGCACTAACAGTTCATGGGCTGATGTCCCTCCTGTGTCGATCTATGATCCAATTGGGAGATTTGTCTTGGTCTGTTTCTAGGAATACAGATGCAAAGAACTCATTGAAGAGCTCAGCTTTGTCTCCTGCCTCTGTCATTAATTGCCCTAGTTTGTCCTGTAGGGGTCCTATGCTATCCTGTGCCTTCCTTTTGCTCCCTATATACCTGAAGAAGACTGAGGACTTTTTGTCCTCCTTAATTGTTGTCACCAGCCAAAGTTCTAATCCTGCTTTGGCCTTCCTGATTCCCTGCAAGTGTGAGTCAGGGAGGTATAACTCCTCCTTGTTAGCTACCCCCTGTTTCCACAGCCTGTATACCTCTTTCTTTGTCCTTAGGCTTTCCTGGAGTTCCCTGTTTAGCCTAGAGGGCTTCTTGGCCCCTTTGTACCCTTTTATGTGAAATGGGATTGTCTCCTTCTGCGCCCATAGGATCACTCCCTTGAAGAATGACCACCCTTCCTAGACCCCCATTTCACCAATGATCTTGAGCTTTAACACCTCACTAACTAATCTCCTGAGCACACTGAAGTTAGCCATTCTGAAGTCTAGCACCTCAACCCTGTTGGTTAGTTTACCCACCCATTGCTGGATAGTTTCATAGTTCATAGTTTCTAGGGTCAGAAGGGATCTGAGCAGATCATCGAGTCCGACCCCCTGCCATGGCAGAAAAGAGTACTGGGGTCAAACGACTCCAGCAAAGTGTACATCTAGCTTCCTCTTAAAGACCCCCAGGGTAGGAGCCAGCACCTCTTCTCTTGGAAGTTGATTCCAGATCCTAGCCGCCCTGACCATGGAGTAGTGCCTCCTGATATCTAACCTAAATCTACCCTCTGCCAGCTTGTGACCATTATTCCTGGTCACTCCTGGCAGTACTCAGGGGAATAGGGACTCCCCCAGTGCCTGCTGGTCCTCTCTGACAAGTTTGTAACAGGCCACTAGATCCCCGCTCAGCTTTCTCTTGTGGAGGCTGAACAGGTTCAGGTCC
>NW_017728906.1:178001087-178035532 GCF_001723895.1 Crocodylus porosus | reverse complement strand
AAGTCACTGATGAAGATGTTGAACAGTGCGGGCCCAAGGACCGAGCCCTGTGGAACCCCACTGCCCACATCCCTCCAGGCCAAAAATGACCCATCCACCACCACTCTCTGGGTGTGGCCCTCCAACCAGTTGGTGACCCATTTGACTGTGTGGGTGTTGACACCACAGTCCCCCAGTTTCTTGATGAGAACGGGGTGAGAGACAGTTTTGAAGGCAATCAATTGATGGTCACTATCCCCTAGGTTACCTTGTACCTGCAGATCCCCCACTAGGTCATCCCCTGTAGTTAATACCAAGTCCAGCAAGGCATTAGCCCTAGTGGGATCACATATCTCCTGCATTAGGTGGAGGTCCTCTATGCAGGTTAAGAACCTACATGAATGGTTGGATTTGGCTGACTGCTCCTCCCAGCAGATGTCAGGGTAGTTTAGGTGACACATGACAGCCGTATCTCTTGACCATATGGCCTCTGAGAGCTGTCTGGAGAATTCCAGGTCTAGCTCATCCTCCTGGTGTGGCGGTCTATAGTAGACCCCCACTACCAAGTCCCGTCCCTCTGACCCCTTGTATCCTGACCCACAGTAACTTGGTTTGGCCATCTTCTGATCCCATCTTGTTGTGGATCTGTCTTCCCCTGCAGCTTTTTCTGCTGCATCATCCTCCGGTGCTGCCAGGGCTTTGTATCTGTTCCCAAATTGTGTTGGGGAAGCAGTCACAGCTGCATGCTGTCTAGCTCTGGAGGTGACCATCCTCTATTCAGCTGTCCTGGGACTCTCTTGTGATGTCTCTGCCCTAGGTGTTTGGTCCTGCAGAGAATAAAAGTATCTATCAATCTCATCCTCTACAGTCCTGATCCTCCCCCAGCCTGCTCACCTCTGCATGGAGCTCCCTCACCTGCACCTCCTGGGACTCAATCTGGGCACATGTGGGACAGGCAAGGGAACCCCTGGCCCCGACACTACCCACAGGCCTCAGAGGTCCCACCAGGCAAATCCCGCAGATGGTGAGCCAGGGCACTGCCGACCTATCCAAGGGGCCTATCTGGGTGGAGGCCTCACAGGAGCTCGGGGCCAGAGGCAGCAGCAGGGCATGGTCCCTGGCTGTGCTCCATGTCACCAACCCATAGTAGCCCCCCTCCTCATTCACTTACCTGAAGTCTCTGTCAGAAGCTGCTGTGTACTTCTTTATGGTGTGTACACCTGCTCATGAATTGGCCTGTGAACTGTTCCCCTGTTGGCAGTCCGTGTCTGCTGGCTCCCCGGTCCCTGGTTGCTGGCTCCCTGGGTCATACTGGGACTTGGGTCATGTTTCCAATTTGTTCTTTGAACTTGGAGAGCTATGCACTTTTTATTTTTCCCAGGCAGAGGTATGAATTAATGTAAAACATGGTAAAATGATGAGAGCTGGTAAAACTACCTCCTTCCTCTAATACATGTCACTCATTTTATGATGATTATAGTTTCTTAAGCCTAAACAACCAGCTCTGTTTCTTTCTGTTGCAACGATGAAGTCCATTATATTATGTTTCTACAGAAGACACCAAGCATGTTTTTAGGTGATATATTAAATAATAAAATAAATGCATCCCCTCTTGTGAGATTTGCCAGGTCAGGAAACCTAAAGGAAGAGAAGAATTATGACAGGGCACTTATACTGTGTTTATGAGAACAGCCTCTTATGGTAGCCACAGCCTCTCTGTACATTAGGTGAACTTGTTTTATTTATTGGGCTGCTGACAGGAAACTAAAGCAATGAACCAATAGCCAATGGCATTTCTCCTGCTTGAATGTTCCACAGATTGTGCAGTCTGAAGACAGATTTGCAACTGGCTTTCACCCTGTTATGACTGCAGAGGGGACTCAAAGTACTTAACCTGAAGATATGACTAAATATCATGTTAATATGTGTGTGCAAATGGAAATGCTGCTTATATAATAAACTGTGTGGGTCTTGCCAATATTTATACTTCCGAGCATATTTGGGAATATAATACCCAAGTAAAATGTACGAAGCTTACACAATTGGTTCCTAAACACATCATTTGGGTATATTCTAAATGATCCTACTTTGAAAAGTTTACTGAAGTATACAGATCCCATTTACTGGTAATGACTGAAAATAGGGCAGTAAAAAAAGAATTCCATAGTGAGTATGGCTTATAGTCTTTACTAACAATGTTTGATGTGGCTTACTAAACTGTTTGCTGAGCTGTAACTTCAAAATCTTGTCAGTGTTACATAGGATCTGACATGACTTTTAAAACACTTGGATGAAAGAGAAGAAAACCAAGAATGGATCTCATGTCTTTCCAAAGTGAGCTTTGGATACATTCTTGGTTTTTGGAAGCAATCTTCAGTAATGTTCCTATATCTACATCAACTGTTATAGTGTAGTTAGTATTACTAGGTTAGTCTGTACGGTCCTAATCCAAAACCAGCTGAAATTAGTGGAGATATATTTACAAATGTTAATGGAGTTTTTATGAAGCCAGAAGCTTCTCCCATCTAAGCAATAAATCAGAAAAGGAGAACCTAGAAGATGAAATAGTACAAAAACAGCAGTGCACGCATTAATTAACTGAGTTAAAATTGCTAAGTACCAACATTGAATTGCAAGGATAGAATCATCATCAACCACTTGTGTTTCTCACAGGGTCATCCAGGGATTATTTCTTGGACCTATACTATTTAACACTAAATGGAAGAAAACATAAAACCAATGCTGATTGAATCTGAAGATACCGTAAAGAATACGGAAATAGTGAAATATAAAGAGAACAGGTCCCTGATATAAGAAGATCTATATTGCTTAGTAATTTGGACATATGCAAATCAGATGAATATCAGTACAGCCAAAAAAAGGTCAGATATCTAAAACCAAAGAATGCAGGCTGTTTTTAGAGGGCAGGGAACTGGATCCTGGAATCCAGACTCTGAAAGGACGTTGGGAGGTCATGGAGGCTAATTTTATGAATATTAGCATCTAGAGCAATGCTGTAGGTAAAGCATCTAGTGAGATCTTTACATATTGAGTAGGAATATGAAGTAGGACTACAGAGGATGTCATGTCTCTGCACTCAGCACTGGTGTGATATCATATCCAGTTCTGGTGTCTACAATTCAATAAAAATATTGATAAATTGGGGATGATTCAGACCAGAACTATACATGCTTTAGAAAACTTGAGTTCTTTGTTTATTCTGAAAGTGCAATGTGTTTGTTTAACAAAGGGAGGTTTAAGTAATCACTTGATTGCAATCTATAAATGAAAAAAGGTGATAATAAAGGCTTCTTTGTTCCACCAGAAAGTTCCAGTCACTGAAAAAGTTTTAGCTAGGGAAATTCATACCAGAAATAAAGGATAACATTTCAACAGGGTTGGTAATTAACAACTAGAATAGCTGGTACAGTTTCCATCATTAACATATTTTTGGATCAAAATTGGATGTTTTTCCTAATGCTATTTGTGAGTTAAGCAGGTCGTCCTTCAAGGAAGTTGTGTGGATTCTGTTATACAAGGTGTAAGTCTGGAACAGTGATGGCCAACCTTTTTGGCAGGCAATGCTACAAGTTAAAGCTTCCCACTTCCCCATGTGTCACTGTGATCCCTGCCCCCTCCCACCCGAGAAATACCTTATAGATAGGGTGAACATAATAATTTGAAGGAAATCCAGGGTGGGGGGTACCAGGGTGCACCAGTGTGCATGCACACACACACAGAGTCCCAATTCCACAGCTCTCAGGAGCAGGGTCGGGCAGAACAACACACAAATAGCCCCAACCCTGCAGTTCCCAGGAGTGAAGCTAGGCAGGGCAGCACAGCACATCCAGACCATGCAGCTCCACATGTGCACCCTGACCCTGACTCTACTGTGCAAGTGACTCTGTTCACAGCCCGGTGGGGTCTGGACCAGGGAGCAGTCCATTGCCTGGTCTCCTTAAATAAAATTGAAGCAAAAGTCCCAGATTGGTGAGAACCTGCCTGCATGTGCCAGGCTCTGTACTCAGGAGCCCCATATGTGGGTGGTTTCCTGCCAATCTGGGACTTTTTTTTGCTTCAGTTTTCTCCAACAGCTGGGATGCTGAGACAGCCTCCAAAATCTGGGACTGTCTCAGCCAATCTGGGACATATGGTCAACCTACTTATAGGGCTACTAGCCTGGGGTGCTGGAATAGAGGCAGAATGGCTGGAGCCTCTGGCTGCATAAAATGGAGTGGAACATAGCAGGAGCAGGAAGCTGTGGTGGGAAAGGTATCACTGGCAAGAGCTAGGTTAACCCTTCCCTGGCTCCACAACTGCCACAGCTTTATATGGTGAGCCCTGCATTCAATTGTGGCTTCAGGGTCAGGGAATAGTTAACCTGGTCTTAGTACTGGCACTTCAAAGCATTGCCCAGACCCTGCTCAACTCCATACAGCTAGAGGCTAGAGCTCCTCCCATCTGCAAAACGGTTTCTTCTAGCTGCATCATCTACTGTATGAACATTCCCCTTTTGAACAGTGCTGCAAAATTCTTTGCCATGAACTTTGTAACTTTTATTACTGGCAGTGTTTGACTCTTTGAGTGAAGCAGGTACCTGTCTCTTAAAAAGGAAACTTAGCTGCCACATCTTTTGAAAGGTAGGGCATAGGGAGAGACAATGAAGTCTCATTTATAACAAGCATGTGTTTGGGTGTTTCTACTAGTCTATGAAAGGGGAAGACTAATTGTTATCTCCTAAACAAAATATTTTCTTAATCATGCTGTTGTTTTGTAAAGATAACGATAATATTAAGACACGATCATGTCATACAGAAAACGGCAATCCATGTGGTATAATTTTGTGCTGTAGGCTTTATTGTGCACAGATTTGAAAACCTCAGTACTAGTAATTCATGTTATTACTGTAAGTTGTACAGGATCATTCTTTTAGAGGTTAATTAAAGCAATGCATATGTAGAGTGACCATAACAATTTCAGGGAAAACGAGAACAGAGTAAGGAATCCAGGACAAGGGCATTGGGGGCACCAGCACATGTGCATGTGAACACCCCTCCCCATACACAGCCCCAATTCCCTTGTGTACATACACATAGCCCCAACCCCTGTGCATGCACCCACACACACATACCCCAATCCCATGTAGCATCTCCCAGGAGCAGGGCTGGGTGGGACAGCATGGTGCATATGCACATGCATCCACATACACATACAGTCCTGACCTCACCGCTCCCTGGAGCAGGGCTGAGCAGGATAGCTGGGTGTATGCATGCACTCACAGATACACACACACACAACCCCATGGGTTTCCATTCACATCCCTTGCCTAACCCCAACTCTACTGACAAGAGACTCTGTTTGCAGCTCAGTGGACTCTGGATCAGGGAGCAGCCCATCAGCTGGGTTCCCTGGGGAAAATTGAAGCAGATGTCCCAGATTGTTGGAATCCCACCCATGTGTGCCTAGCTCCTGACTGAGGAGCTGCATATGCAGGTGGGCTCCCACCAATCCAGGACTGCTGCTTCGTTTTCTCCAACAGCCAGGACTCTGAGGCAGCCTCCGGGACTGTCTCAGCCAATCCAAGGAATATAACATACACCAAAACAAGCACAAGAGATAAATCTTAGATTACATACCCAATATTGATTTGGGGTGGGAAGTACTTGTCACATGAGGGTCGGTTGTCTCCTTAGCACTTTTTTCTCATCTTTGCTGGGACTCACAGAGGGCTGCCACTTTTTGAAACTTGTTCCACTTTGTGTCTAGAACTGATGACTGTTTCTGGACTAGAGCACTAGAAATAGAAAAGTATTGATTGAGATGAGTGACTAGAAAGGTACCAAAGGGTAAGGTCTAGAAGATGAGGTGCTTTCAGAGATGAGACTCCATGCATTTCTGGTTGTTGTTGTTTATTATCATCTGTATTTCTGTGAGACATAAAGCCCTTAGTCATGATCTAAGAGCTTATTGTGCTTAGATGCTGTATAAACACAGAACAAAAAACAGCATATGCCTGAGACAGCTTTCATAAGAACAGGAGACAACAGGTGTATACAGCTAGATAGAGGAGTACCAGGAAATAATGGTGCAGGACTCTTCCTTCTGGGTCTGAGAGTCCCCTCAGATCAGGACCCTCAGCACTGGCTGCACATGCTGCACCCCTGCAACTGGGAGCTCTGTCAGCTGATAGGGCATTGGGGGCACCAGCACATGTGCATGTGAACACACACACACCCCCATACACAGCCCCAACTCCCTTGTGTACATACACATAGCCCCAACCCCTGTGCATGCACCCACACACACATACCCCAATCCCATGTAGCATCTCCCAGGAGGGCCTCATCTTATTTGCCGTTGAGCTGTTGTCAAGTTGAGGTAAACATCAGAACAATGGAAAGCTTCAAGGAAAGATTTGTAGGATGATAGTGAGTTAAGTCTATGGATATTTACATGGAGCTCCTCCCAAGCGTGTGGAAGAAACACAATATTTTAGTTCAAAAGTTTAATAAGTGAACAGTGTCACTATCATAAGCTAATAGAAAGTAGGAATCAACTTGTTCTGCTGAATGACAGGTGATACTTGAGGCAGACACTGAAACTGAAGACCAGCAACTTATATCTGGTACACCAGAAAAGGGGAAGCCAATGCAGGGCTGCAAGAAGAGAGAGAATATGGGCAGAACAATGGGCTAGGAAACTGACCCTTGAACTAGTGTTCTGCAGTGGTGAGAGCTGGACAAAATTATTTTAGTTAAGGAAGGAAAAAGTTATTGCAGTATTTGACATGAAACGGTCAAAACCTGGATGAGAATTTTACCTGTATGGTTGAATAAGAAATGCTGTCCATTATGCCCCCTCTACACAGTGCATGCATTATACAATTAACCAGTTAAATTGGGCAATTTACTTAGATGTGCAAATTAACTATCATGCCATATAAAAGTCCATCCAGCTATAAAGTTAGAGCTGGAAAATGTGTAATAAATGAATAGCTAGTATCTATCCAGCTTTAGTTGCATATGTAGAAGGGTCTCCCCCAGTGGCTGGGAGCCCTATCAGCTGACAGAGCTCCCAGTTGCAGGGGTGCAGCATGTGCAGCCAGTGCTGAGGGTCCTGATCTGAGGGGACTCTCAGACCCAGAAGGAAGAGTCCTGCAGCTGAGGGCCCTTTCAGTTCCCACAGCATCCCAGGGCTGCTGGGCCTAAGAGTCCTGCAGCTGATAGGACTTTCAGCCCTGGCACTGCCTCTCAGCTGCTGGGGCGGAGAGACCCACAACTGTGAGACTCAGCCACAGCAGACCTGGAGCTCTGATGGGCCTCTCAGCCCTGGAAGTATGTGGGGTGCAGCTGGGGCTGAAAGTAGGCCTGTGCAAAGCAGCTAGTATTCACTTCAGATTCAGATTCGGCCGATTTGAGGGACAGTGATTCAGTTCACCACCCTGAATTGATTTGGTGATTTGGCCACCACTGAATTGTAGCAGAACCCCCAGTTTTTCTTTTTTTTTTCTTTTAAAATGCATTCCCTCCCCTTCCCCACCATTTCTAACTTTTTCTATAGATAAATATAAGTGAACTAAGACATAGCATAAGTTTCAGCATTCTATTTTAGTAGCAAGTTGTATTTGTTTTGTTTTTTCTCCTTCTTTATATTGTATAATTATTTTGTTTATATTGATTTTTACTGTTCTATATTATTGTTTTACTGGTACTGTATGATTTAGGCCTACATATGTAAGTTAGCATAAGTCATGACAAGTTTCCATTTTCTTTGCCAAGTCTCCATCATGTCCCCAGGCCCAGCTGTGTAACCTATGACTCACAACTACCCCACCTATGTAACTTGGTTCCTGAATGAATGGAGATGAATGAGGGTGCTTGAGAGACAATGGCACTAGGTCTAAAAATAGCTCCCTCTGAATGACCGAACCATCAGCACCAACACCTGGACCAATGACCCAGCCCTTGAAACCACCCTTGGCATTCAAGAAACAAAAATGAGGCAACTCACCATTGTGCCAGGCTGCACATGCTCAGTAAGAACACCTGAAGCCCTCTGGGACAGGACTGACATTGCCTGGACAGGCCCTCCCCATAGGAGATCAGCGGTAGTCTGCCCCATCAAAAGGGGTAGTAAAGACTGACTCTTTGGGACACACTCTCCATCTGGACCAGCACCATGTCACACTACCTATCCACCCAGAGGCCCTGCCAGCGACCCCCCTCTGGACAACACCTACTGGACAAAGGCCTCTTTCCAGCCTGGATAGGTAGCTATCTTCAACCAAGGACTTGGACTCTGCTTCTCTTACCCACCTGGACTCCAACCTTTCCACTGAGTCTTTTTCTCCTGCTGCCATCGTGAGTGCGTGTGTGTGTGTGAGTGTGTGTGTGTGTGTGTGTGTGTGAACCAATAACTTCATGGGGCTGTGTGGCATGTCTTTCTGTTTAATAAACCTGTTATTTGGACCCTTGAGTTGGGTTTTGCTTTACTATGGTTCAGCCCTGTTCCAATCTCTGCTCCTCACCCCTCTAACTTCTGTCTCATTTCTCCTTCTCCTGCTTCTGGCTCACTGCTACCTCCAACACCTGTCCTGAGCTCCTCTCTGCCTCTAAACCCCGTTTCTTCACCACTGTCTTATCCCCACTGCCTTTTACTGTTCCCCTGAGCAACCAGGTTTCTGCCTCAGTTTCTTTCCTGACTGTCTCCTCCTTGCCACCACTTATCTGGGGGAACGTTTGTTCACCAGAGAGCCCCAGGGGATGACGAGGTCGAACAGTCATAAACTACTGCAAGACCATTTCAGGCTGGACATAAGGAAGAATTTCTTTACTGTCTGAGCCCCCAAGGTCTGGAACAGCCTGCCATCGGAGGTGGTTCAAGCACCTACATTGAACACCTTCAAGAGTAAATTGGATGCTTATCTTGCTGGGATCCTACCCCAGCTGACTTCCTGCCCTTTGGGCGGGGGGGTAGACTCGATGATCTCCCGAGGTCCCTTCCAGCCCTAATGTCTATGAAATCTATGAAATCTGCCCCACTCCCTGATATCTCAGCTTTCTACCTCAGTTTCCAGCCCCAAGCTCCCAGGTTTCTGTCTATCTCTCTTTCCTGGCTGCCTCCTCCTTGCCACCAGGATTCTTCTTTTTTTTTCCCCTCCCATGCACCAGTGACCTTGAGTAACCCTGGGGTCACTTGATCTTAAGTAACCCCAAACCTCAGTTCCTCAGCCAGCCTCTCTCTAGTCCACCAGTTCTAATCTCAGTTCTGGCAACTTTCACATCCTTCACTTTAACTCTCTCTCTCTCACCTTAACCTTCCCCCAAGTATCGCAGGAGCGTGTCACTCTCTCCTGTCTAACAGCACAATATTGAGATCCTGAGAGTTGGCCTGACCCCACAAGGCAACAGAATCGGCCGAATCTCCAAATTGAACAGGCCCCATCCCTTGCCTGCTCTCCCCGTTCCTTCAATGTTGCCCCACCCAACCCCAGCATCCTGGCACTTAAAAAAAAAAACAAAAGCCCTGCACTCACCAACCCGTGTCAGGTGGGGGCCGATCCCTGCTGCTGCCCATCCCCTTGCGCTGCATGGGGGACTCTGCCACAAGCCTCCAGAGGCCCTGATGGCTGCTGCAGCAGCTGGTGGATGCAGGACTTTTTTTTGTTTAAGTGCCAAGACACTGGGGCCAGGCAGGGCAGTCATTGATGGAGCTGGGAAAGGAGGCAGGGGTTGGAGGGTGCTCAAAGTGTCTGAGGGAGCAGGCAAGGGATGGAACCTTGTGGGGGTCCCCCCCATGGTCCCCTCCTTCAGCTCCATCCCTCATAGTTACCAGCACAGAGTCCAGGTCAAGCTCCCCGTGGTGGCGAGATCTCCAAATCTTCTCCAAATCTTTTCCAAATCAAATTGGAGGCTTCAAATTGATTTGGACCTTTTAGCTTGTCTCCTGATTTGATTCAGATTCAGAGATTCAGCAGCCAAATCAGGCTGAATCTTCTTTGACTCAAATCAGCAACTGAAGCTTTGCACAGCCCTAGCTGAGAGTCCCATCAGCTGCAGGAATCTTGATCTTGCAGCCAAGGGGCGCTGCCCTGACCAAGAGTCTGCAGCTCCTCCTGTACCAGCTATAAGGCATGATAAGACCTGATGCTGGATCCCATAATCACTCCTCCTGCTACACATGCATGGCATGGCAGGAGGCATGATTGTGTGGATTGCACATTAGGTCCCATTGCATCTTTTCCTGCACCTGTAGAGGGGCTCTTAGAGATGGTACTCAGAAAAAACCTGAAAGACTGAATGACAGCTGGGATGTGAGAATTGAGTGAGCAGTTCAGGATGATGCTCAGGTTACCCCCATATGGAGATAATATTATTTCTTTCCCCCCAGGAGTGTTGTGAGGTTTGATTGTTGTTGACAAGCAACATCAATCACCATCTACATAAAACTAGCCTGATTTTCCAGACATGCCGAGCACACAGAATTCCAAACAAAAATAAGAATTTTTGCCTTAATGGATATATAGTGTTCTAAACAACTTCAAAGGTATTATATCAGTTGTCAGGGAAAGATTTTTAAAGACCCAAGTGGGAATTGATACAGAACTCAGTGAGTTTAGAGGGACTGGAGCACATTACTGTCCTTTGTACATTAAAAGTAACACCTAAGTATCTAATTCTGCTCAGATATTCCAATTGGGATTTGTACATGTAAGGCAAGGATGAGGCCCAGGAATCAATGGTAGTTGTAATCATGTACCTACAAATGGAAGTGGAACACAAGTATCATAACATAATGTAATTGAAAATACTAAAATGGAAGTACCAATGGCATGTGCAGCTTTTACAGAAGTGTTGAATAACTTTTCTGGCTTAATGCAAGACTTGAAGGTATTTTGTGTATCCAGCCTGAGAGCTCTTAATGGGATCTTGATTTTTGAAATCTTGAATTCTTGAAAATGTCAAAAACCTACCTTCTAAAAAGTAGAGTAATGCCTTACTTTTGAAAATCTTGGCTAGTATGACTTGACCTCCACAGCCATTTGGGGGCATGGGTAGCCAGAGACGGTTGGACGTTACAGGGGCTACAAGTAGTACTTTGGAACTAGCTGATTGTTTCAAGGCTCTCAAGAGTTAAAGGGGCAGTTCAATGTTCACTTCTTATACATTATCTACATACATATATATTTTTTTGCTTTCTTCATATGCCTTTAACATTTATTAATTATATTGCTTTTATTACTGAGTGAAATAAAACATTGGATCAAATCTTCAATTTTTCTGCAAGGCACAACATACACTTTACCCCTTTCTCTGTTTTTCCCCCCGAAGTATATTTTGTCATTAACTCAGTATTAAAAATATATCTTTAAAAACAATTTTTCTCTCTTCCTCTTTGCAGGATCATTCTTAGGATTTTGGGAAGGTTACAAGCTTACAGGGCTTGACCTTGCCACACCCGTAGTACCTCAATAAATCTAAGCACTAGCACTTCCCACAATGCAGGATCAGGCCTTTCAGCATAGAGCATGTGGTGCATGGGTCATAAGATGTGGTGACAGTTTATGGGTGTCCCAATGCTTCCTTCATAAATGCTTCTGTAATCAAAACTGAATCATAAAGATGCATTATGAGCTCTTTTATGAGCCTGCTTGTAGAGTTCTAGGTCCCAGTTGACCAGTGTCCTATACACGATGAGCACAGTGTATTTTAACATAACCTCAGGTAAGACTCTATTTATAGTTCATTAATAAAGGTTGTATTCCTGAATTATATTTCTTATATGCTTATAATGAACACTAAAAATGTCCTCCCTATTTTTAGTAATGTCTTTTTTTAGTCTTTCTGAGGATAAACAGGTTGGTGATAACATCTTACCTAGTTAGACACAGTGTTCATTTGCTTTTTTAAAAACATGGGAGAACATCTTTAGATTATTTTATCCATATCTGTTTTATTTGGGTGTGGACAGAAGTTGAAATAAAAAATGTACATTCCCTTTAAAAGATTGTAACAGCACGTGAAGTGCTCCAAAATAATACCTGTTGGAATTATGTATTGTTTCAAAGTACTTCACTGCTCTGTATGTGTTTACACATTAGGGAACACAAGTGGAGGTCTCTCAGTTATCTAGCATCCGACACTGCTCAGATACTCCCCACTCTCCACCTCCCCAGCGCACACACACACACACACACACACACACACACACACACACACACACACACACAAGAATGGAGTGGAACAGCCTGTAGGCACTCACCTGTCCAGAGGTGGGTGCACCCCTGCCTATCCTTCCCCTCCCTCTGTCCTCCCAGAAACACAACAGGGGCCTTAGGTGTGTTCTGCACTGAAACAATACCCTTTTGCAACGTTTCCAAGTTTGTTACATTTGGCAACATTGCAAAAGTTATTTCTCTTTCCATCCTTTGTGCCTCTGGTTTGGGGGTGAAATGTAAATTGTGTTAGTCAATCTGCACACAGCTGTAAAATTCCTGTCCTTTGTGTGTCCTTGCCTGACATGCTTTATGTTGTCTGGGGAACTTGGAAAATAGCATACAGTAAAAATTGCACTATAGAGATGAGCTTCTTGCTTTTGACATTTGCAAGAAAAACCTGGAGACGCAAAACCTGATTTTGGACACTCCTGCATTCAGGTCTCCCTAAGCCTATGCTTGGCAGTAACTTTTATAGGCTTCAGTGGTAATTATACACTTGCTTAAATCTTAAGTATTGTCCTGAATAAAGGTGGAAATCAAGTCTATGGTCCACATCGAAAATAAAAATTTCTACTTAAAACAGGACTTAGGGGGATTAGGGGTGTCTTACCAAAAGTGTACTCCAACCCCTGCCCCCTCCTTCTGACACCATCTAACACTGGAGGCACCTAAAACTCACTAGGCAATAATAAGTTCCCTGTTGCCTGTAGGTCAGTCTTCAGTTCATGCCCAGACTTTAGGCAGCTTATTGTGTCATTTTTCTTTCTGAGACACTGGGGGCTGGAAGCAGAGTGGTGAAGGTGTTTTGCTGTAACTCTAGAGGTATGAGTTCAAGTCTTGCTCTAGACTCATGGCAAAGACTGCTCCAAGTTATACATAGATGCTGGATAATTTGGGTGGAAGACTCAAAGGTAGCTGGATGTGATGCCAACTCTATCGATCCTTTGGGTGCTCCTGGCTCCATATACTTGTATTTCTGAACTACAGTAGCCCAGACACTGGTGGATTGAGGTGTCTAACTTTTCTTGTGTATTGTATATCATAGACTTATAGAAAAATAGGGTTGGAAAGAACCTTAGGAGATCACCTACCCCAACCCTCTGCTCAAAACAGGACCATTCCCGAGCAGGTCATCCCAGCCAAGGCCTGGGTCTTAACAAACCTCCAAGCATGGAGATTCTACCACCTCTCTGGGTAACCTGTTCCAGTGCTTTACTACCCTCCTAGTAAGAAAGTTTCCCCCCCCCGATATCTAAGCTCCCTGTTAGACCTTAATGCTGCAAAAAAACCCAAAATGTTAAGCAGCTTAGTGGAGCAGTCACATCGTAAGGCAAAAACCTGCTCTGACTGTCCTTCATCTGCAAAGCTATGACATGCCACTAGAGCAGTGGTTTTCAACCCGTGGTCCACAGACCCCTGGGGGTCTGCAGACTATGTCTAAGGGGTCCACAAAAGATGACTATGATCAGTCAAAAGTATGTGAATACCCACACTTACAATTCAAAGGGGTCTGCACCTCCATTTGAGATTTTCAAAGGGGTCCACACCTCCATTCAAAAAATGTTTTGGGGTGCACAAATGAAAAAAAAGGTTAAAAAGCACTTCCCTAGAGTCTTGGTGAGCAGGGGCAGGACTAGGAGCAGGACCCACTTGCTGCTCCTGCCGGCCAGAGAGTGGGTCCACATTTCAGCGAGACCAGATTGCTCCAGGGCTGCAGCTATGGAGCTCATTCATTCTGAGCTCCAAGAGCTCCAATCTTTTTGTCTCCAGAGCTCAGGCAGCACCTATCCCCAGTAGAAGCAGAGCCAGTCTGGGCAGTGGTGGGAGCAGTGGTGGCTGCTGGGCACTCTGAGGAAAATATGATCGGGTCACTCAGAGCTCAGGAAGCACTCTGCTGGCTGGCAGCCCAGTTGGTGGGGCATGTGGTGGCTGGCTCTACCTGAAGTCTGGAGGAAAAAGGATTGGGCCCTTTTCTGCTCAGAGTATTCTGAGATACTGAAGGACTTCAATCTGAGTGGAGCAGCTGTGCGAAGTTGCTACATGGTAATGGAACAAGACCAAAATTAGGCAGATTGGCGATAATCCTGCCCTGGATTGGCCTAACTCAACGGCAAATAATGAGAGCTTTAAATTACTTAAGAAGTTTTAATGTGCAGCTAGTCCAGGGGTTAAGAGTTCCAGAAGCTGCCTAAACTGACCATGTAACAAGGTCCTAACCTATACCTAAACTACCCTTGCTGCAACTTGAGACTGTTGCTCCTTGTTCTGTCAGCTGCTCCCACTGAGAACAGTCCGGCTCCATTCTCTTTTGAACCCTTCTTCAGGTATTTGAAGGCTGCTATTAAATGCTGTCTCAGTCTTTTCTCCAAATGAAACTCTTGATCTCAGGGTTTTGGATTCCATGCCTGGAGCCAGGCACTTAAAACTGAGCATTGCAGTGCCAAATTTATAGAGCCCAGGTGCGGTTTTTTTGGATTTGGTTCTACATTTTGTCCCTGGTTCTGCCATGCTGAATGTGTCCTTGAGCAAGTTGCAAGCTTTCTTTGCCTGTCTTCAAAATATGGATAACCCAATTTAACTTCATGGCTCACAAGGAAGGGGTAATTCTTCCTGCCATGTTCTTAAATATCCCCTAATTAAAGATGCTACGTAAATGCAGCCCTATTTTAATATTCCAACATTAAGTTCTTCAGTAAAGGAGGGTTTGCTGAATTATGTGCATCTAAATGCACATTTTTATTTGTGCTGTTCACTTTTAATGGCTTAATGCTCCCTGTATGAGATTAGGGAATTGTAGGAAAACCATATCTCATATTATTTCAGGTTTGCATGGTGAAACTACTGAAAAAAGAGATCTTTCTGTTTTGGTTTTGGTTCCTTAGTGAGTGCTTATTAACAGAAAACAAACACAGATCCAATATTTGAACTTAATTTTGCATGTTTGTGAACCCAAAACACCCATGCACTTCCACACAAACAAATAGCTAGCACAGCTAGTGCTGCGTTTTCTCCAGATCAGCCTTATGCAACTGAGTACACTGCTCTGCATTAAAAAAAGTTAAATATGTAAAAATATCCCAGGAAGCTGTGTTCTCATGGACCCTTAGTATAGTGTATTTTAGAGGGTTACTTTTGTCATGCCTTCTATTAAGCTTCCTTTGATAAATATTATATAAAGGTATAGGTCATGGTTCATATATGTTTCATAAATAGTAAATCAATTGTTATTGAGCCCAACAGGTCAATAGGTTACTCATAACCATGGCTCATTACCTTCTGCTGATGTGTTTATAAACATTTGTGCATGTGCTGCTTAATGTGTTTATAACATCTATTAATCATGCTTAATCTTTTATATATAAATGGCAAATCAGTACAAAATGTGACTTTTTCATTAGCTCACTGAAAACCTACATTTCAAAAGTGTATTTTTCCATTAAATATTTGGATCTTAGTTCTCTGTCTTTAACATGCTCAGCATCAGGTCTTATCTCTACTTTCCAGTGGCTTATGACAGTGTGATCTTTCACAAACTGCATTTCTTTGATGGCAAGGGTACTTGCAGTTGCTTGTTCATGTGTGAATGCTATTTGAAAAGCCCCCTACGTTAATATGTGGTAATTCTGCTGCCATCAAAGAAGGCACCATCTTTTTCGGCCATGGGTAAAAACAGATGAAAGGAGTCAGAGCAACTTTTCCCAAAGGAAGAAAAAAATTAAAATGCTGAAGGATACCATTGCTGTTTTTGCGAAGTACACTGAACTGAACTGATGAGGAAGTAATTATAGGCAAGAAAAAACAATCCCGCTGAATCCCATCTCATACAAATTACAGGAATCAGAAAAGCTTTTCATCTGTAGAAGCCTTATTTGAATACTCTGAGGGGAGAAGGAGAAAAGGAGACTATTTTGTGAACGATGCATAAAATCAGTGCAGTAGGTTGCTCAGGTACGAGCTTTTGTAGACTGGAAACTGTGATTCACCTCTATTGTGTAGCAAACGTTTTGGAGAGTTAAATGAACAAGTCCCACCGGATTTGCTCACAGCAGCTGAACAATAAAGGGGAACTCTAATATGATTAAAAAATGTTAAATATTTCCTAGTTACATTTCCTTCAGGGTTTAAGGGCCAGTACTACACCCTCTTTGATTGAAACAGAATGCAAGAAAGGTATGAATGACGTAGGTTTTAAAAGAATGCCTTATTCTCTGCACATTGTGAATAATAAAGGAAAGGATAGAGCCTCTTAGTAAGGACTATAATTTGCTTCCTTGACATACCTTTAAAGGAGATAGCATGCTCTGCTGTGAATCAGAGGTTACCTTTGAAAGCAAATATTGCATAAGTAGTTACTAGGTCAGATAGATGCATGCTATTAGTATTAATTATTATTAAATGTACAGGATCTGACACCTTGTGTTTAAATTGTCCTTTGTAAACATAGGGCTCAAATGTGAATTTTATAGAGCCCTATATAAGAGGCAGTGTGTGACTGCACTTGGCGGAGCCATGATGATGCTGGAATGGAGACAGGGCTTTGAAATATTGCTTTTCAGGGCAAGCCTGGACCCATCTCTGTTCAGTTAGATTGATTTGAGGGTCAATACCTAGAGAGCATAAAGCCATGGCTCTGCTTACTATCCACACATTATCAGTCACTGTGAGCAACAGTTGTCACAAAGACTCTATGACCGAGTCCAGATGAGCAGGGGCATGCACTCAAAGTAGCACAAATTGCCTCAGTGCACACTTTTGCATATGTGCTTTGCTGCAGGACAAATTGTCCCGCAACTGGCGAACTGCCCTTGACCAGCTCCCGGCTCTCCTGTACTCTTATCTGGTGGATTGGTGGCTGGAGCAGCAGAGGCAGTTCAGAAGCCTCCTGGCGGACAGCGTTGCTCTGGATGGCCCGGCCTCCGTTTGTGTCAGCGCAAACTTGTTTTGCATGCTTTGCACAGCTTCTGTTTCTGGGGGTTTCTTTTGCTACCAGTGCCACTGTGCTGCAAATTTGCAGCTTGGCACATGTTTTAACATTTGAGTGAGATTTGTGGCACCGTGAGGAGGTATGGGGTGCCACAAACCTCATGACCCTTCTCGTCTGCATGTGACCTGTAAGCCCTCAGCAACCAGAGCTAAGATTGAGATAGCCCTAGTGCACTAGACAGGGGGAGTGTGTGTGGGTGATTTTTATACCCTCCCTACCCTAACCACAACCATATTAGGCCATACAACTCACAGGTTAGCTCATAGAAAAGACATGCAGGTGAGAAGGCTACCAAGAAAGAAAAAACTATAAGAAACCTGGACACTAGCAGAAAGCACAAAAGGGGGGTGGGGGGAAGAAAAAAGAGAAAGAAAAAAAACAATGAAAAGATGAGGAGAAAAATATTATTTCAGGCAATATTTCATTGCAGATGCATCAAACAAGAAATGGCTGTCTGGAATGCTGTACAAGCCGTGTTGCAGCAAAGCATGACATGATTCTAACTACAACCTTTCCAAGGCACCTGGGAATTATCTAATATTAATCAGGAAAGAACCCAAAATCTAGTGGCCAGCTGTTCTTTACTCTTCCACTGATTTGGTGTCTAAGTCACTTAGTCTTTATTTGCCTCACTTGCTAGTTCTGTAAATAGGGGATGAATATTCCAGCCCCTAACAACTATGAAACTGTGAAAGCAATATTTGCTCCTTGGATGAATGGCACTAAATGTTACTGGAGAGAGTTAGTTAGCCATGTCATTTGGAAGTCAGGCAAGAAGGTAGGATAGATTTGCATCTTATAGACTAACTAGTTCAGGAATACATAGCATAAGCTTTCGTAAGCAGTGTTACTTCAGCATGTTTTTTTACAAAAGCTTATGCTATGCATCTCTGATTTAGTTAGTCTATTGGATGCAACTCTACCGTGCCTTTTGACTAAATATTACCACCATCATTGCCATGTGCTTTAGGCTGTACTTCTATGAGGATACATTGTCACCATTAAAAAAACCAACGTGGCATATTTTTCTAAAAAAAATCTCTTGCAATACCAACAGAATTCACCAAATAACATCAAACTGCCATTTACTGGGTCAGAGCATAGTCCATCTTGCCCAGGATCCTGTGTCATACAGTGGTAGAGAGTGAACGCTGAATGGGAGAGGATGCTACTGATGTACCTTTGCTTCAAGAACTTGTCCAATCCTGTTGTTTCTTTTTTTAGCTAATTTCCACATGTAGAGAATGACAGGAAAAATTGCTTAGACATAAGGAATGAAACTCTTTTGGGAGGCATTTGGCATGATCCACAAGAATTACAGCAAAACAATCCAGGAAGAAAACAGAGATTGTTAAGAAAGTCTGTGCCCGGTAGCTGTCTGTGGAAACTGGCTTACTATCGGCTCAATGGTACCACTGTAATTAATGTGCTATCCTATGAGACACCTTCTTGCTTGTATTTAAAGTTTTGTGTTGTTTTGATAAGTCTTGTTTAGCAAGCACCTCATGAGTTAACATTCTGAAGAACAAGACTATTTAACCTGCAGGTCCTCACACATGATAAATGATGTTAACTGCATTATCAGTACTTTTAAATGCATCTTCAACCATGACCACAGATTCCAATAGTACTTTACCAGGAGAGGCCTCTAGATGCTACTGCAATGGAACAATAATGAAGCCATATGTGAAGTGCTATTGATATTATGTGCTGGCAATGTGTCTGTGGGTTGTTAAGGAGGAAAAAGGCTGAGAACACCAAGCTCATTTCATATACACCACTGAACACCCAGCTGGTAATGGTTTTTGGTCCTGACTGATGTGGACCAGATTTATATAAAAAATCTATAATAATAGGGGACCTTAGTTTTTCAGGAGTGAGTAAAGGACATCTTAATTCTGGTATCCTTAGCTTCTCTCTGGTTTTATTTTACTCCAAGGGAAATACCAAGAAGCTCTTTTTGTGTCTCTGCTGTAAATGGCAAGGAAAGAAGCTACTGGTTGTTTCTTTCTATTCTGCAGTAAGTGTAGGACAAAGCTAATGGTGAAGGGACCTGTTCAGATGGTCTGTGTGCAGAAAAGAAAGCACAAGTCACTTGTGGAGGGGCAGGGTAGGCAAATCAGGTATGGGTTAGACATATGTTATTTTATACTTCCCTCTTTATTTTATAGGAGCCTCATTCACAGAGCAGGACCCATGCTGGTAGATGCTATGCAAATACAAATTGAAAAGTTGGTTCCTACAGTAAAGGGTTTATATTCTTGAGACAAGAGAAAACCATCCACAGCATTGTCAGGCAACAGGAGACCGTTTACCCTCCTTTATCTGAGCTATGGGACTTGTGTATAATTTTTTCCTTTGCCTTGTCTGTGATGAATGGATCTCTTCAGCGATGTAAGCAACAGATTTATTAGACTCCCTGTTAATCTTTGGCTACTGTTCTTGCAGCCTGAGTGGACTGCACTGAAGCACAGAGGCCATTTCCATTGACAGCAGCTAGGCCCAGACTTTCTTAATAATCTTCCTTTTTTTCCTGGATTGTTTTGTTTTGGGTTCTTTTA
The DNA here is from genome assembly GCF_001723895.1 of Crocodylus porosus. Classification (NCBI taxonomy): domain Eukaryota; kingdom Metazoa; phylum Chordata; order Crocodylia; family Crocodylidae; genus Crocodylus; species Crocodylus porosus. The sequence continues at coordinate 178,015,791 of NW_017728906.1, read as the reverse complement.
GATCGTGCCAAATGCCTCCCAAATGAGTTTCATTCCTTCTGTCTAAGCAGTTTCTCCTTGGCATTCTCTACATGTGGAAATTAATAAAAAAGGAAACCTTCGAAAATAAAGCCCAAACTCCCTCCTAGACTATGAGTGCCTGTAAATTATAAAAGCACTTTCTAAAAAGGATGACAATGATGAAACGTATGCTACATGTAATTCATGAGAATCACACTGTCAGTATTTGAATGTGGACACGCCTATTGGTCATAATTTCACATAAGCAGGAAAAGAAATGCGTGAGAAGGTTATGAAATGTCAAGAATTTAAAATGTAAGAGGAAGGCGATCTGGATTTGATGAGAGGATATAGTGACAGAAAATAAAATCATGCAAAATAGGCCAGTTTGCTTACACAGATTACATTGCTTTAGATTAATAATACATTGTAAATATCACTGGCAATTAGTAGAACTAATCATTTGTCTTTGTCATAACGATGTATTGAATTTTGTATTAACTAAAAAAAAAGATTATATACAGGGAACCTACAGTCTCAGGTCTGAATCATGAATGCACGTACACTGGCATAAAGCTGGAACAACGCAGCTACGACTCATGCCCAAGCTGTTGTGATTAGGTTGTTTTTTCTCAAGCTTCTATCATTTCACACAGCAAAACATTTATCACTTTTCTCTTACATCTTTGGATGAAGGCAATGAAGTCCAGGAGGTCAGGAAACAAAAGGATGTCAATAAGGCAGGTTTCTAGCCTGCAGTGACTGCAGAAAAAGTGTTCTACTGACTATATCAGCAAATCAGATGAAACACCATCCTGTCACCCCATTACTTTTCCCCTATTAAGCAATGAGTCTAATTTCTGATCTTTCTTACATTGGTCTTACATTAAGGTAATTTCATTGAACTCAGTCAGTTTATCCATGTGAAAGTAGAATCCAGCTCTCTCATGGAAGCAAAAGGGAAGCTGACTAGTTTCCACAAAAAAAGGATGCCTAAATAAAAAGACTTTTTCCTATTTTTCCAGAGTGAAACTTGACTTTGGCTGTTACAGAACTGTCCTCATGTTCTCTAGATTTGTTGGGAGGTGACTTCACAATCAGTCTCTGTACTTTCTGACTTGATCTGAACAGAATTGAGGGGCAGGTGGAGAATAAAAGGAACAGGAGACAAATTTTGAAAACAAAGTTAGTAAGTTATAATTTCTGCCGCCCTTCAGAAGTGAACTAGACATCCTGAAGACACCCTAAATACACAAATCCTCATGCCATATCACTGAAGTCATTGAGTTTTCAATGTGTACTGCTCTGGGGCAATCCATGAATGAACCCGAACTGGGGCTCCATCCTGTCTTGCAGAGCATATTGAAATGTTGCCTTTTGTTCTGAACTGCAGTTAAACCAGATTATGAAATAGTGAAATCCTCTGCAAAGTGGAAACAGCTTTCTCTATTCATCTCTAATAAAAAGCACTGGCTTGACTGGCATAAGCACTGACAAGGTGTCATTAGGTCACCTCCTGTCATTAGGAGGTAACTGAATGACACACAGAGCATGCTGGAAGCCTGTCATTCAGGCAGGCATCATCATGTAGCAGCAGAATCACAAGAACATGCAAGGGCCTATTGTAGGACAAAGGGTAGCCCTGGCTATAGTGAGATAGGGAGATGCTCCTAAGTGAGCAGATGGAGACCACCAGGAGCTGTGTTGTGGTGTCTTGGTGACCACATGCCCCAGGAACTCCTCTTCTTTAGTCCTTACAAGACCTGCCCTGGAACACATTTTGTCATTTTTACTTCCCGGCTGTGGACCCAGTGCTGTGGAGTCCAAGGCTCATTTGGAGTCCACGGTAGGAATGGAGGGGTTGCCAGATACAGGTGAGGCGGGGTGGACTAACCCTGCTCATGGGCTAGGCCCCCAGGCATTACAGGCAGGGATCACTCAGCCCCTGCCTTCCCCTTTGCAGCACCTGGAAACCCCTTCACCTCCACCCCTGCCCAACTGAGCAGCACCGAGTTCATAGCAGGGACGTGAAGCTGACTAAATGCTTTTTAGATTGGGTCTTGTAATAACAAAGAAGCAGATTTCTTGGGGAGCCCAGGGGGCCCACCAATCACCACAAATAGGCATTGTGCAGTTGCCCCCCAGCACCTGGATCCCCCCACCTCAAATGAATCTAGGATTCTGCTGAGTCGGGTCCATTTCTTGTGATGTGGTCCAGGCTGTTTCCATGACATGCACCCTCAGTCAACCACAGAGATTTTGGTAAAGTGTAATTGTACTTTTGATTAAACTAGATCAGTCTTTTTTAACTCAATGTTTTTGAGCAGGGAAAGCAGAAAACTGCAATTGTAGGCAGTGACATCTTCCTTTTCTTTGGTGTCCAGCCAGTCTGGGTCTTCCTCTCCCTGTAGGTGAATATGGGGGAAACTCCCTGCCCTGACCCTGGCCTGTCACCTCCTGGTGACATTTTGGTCCCTCTGAAATGCCTGAGAGATGACATCAGTTCTGTTTGAACCCTTAGAAGGTTTGGACGCTTCTGTCTGGGGACAACTATGAATCGATTCCCAATCAGTGACATTCTTGGAATGGTTCCAGTCTTATGTCTGTCCTCACATGCAGGGTTCATAGTGTTGCATTCAGCTCAGCTGCTCTATTAATTGCCTCACCATATATTGTGAGAGAACATGTTTGCCTTTTTTCTGTCCCTGCATGGAAGTGCTCTTAGTTGAGACATACAGTGAAAAAAAATACATCAAGCTTGCCATAAACATGCTTGTGTTTGGAATCTCTTTTCCCACTGATAAGAGGTATGATCCAGCTCAGAACCATGACCTGTTTCAGTAGTTGGCATTAATGCAACTCTCATCCTGACAACATCAGGCAAATGCACGGCATGAGATCCAATAAACAGCATGTTGGAAGTGGATGCTTACCCTAAGCATGTAGCAGAGTACTTTGCTGTGAAGCTCGCATAGTCTTCTTGCAGATGTCTTCACTACAGCACTGGCTTTCCAACAACAAACCAATTTTCAAAAACTGTGGAGTCCCCCTTAATGTGAGGCATGATTATTATTAATTGAAAACTGATCCCTCAGTTCTCATTAGCAGTTTCAGAGCAGGACCACAAGCACAGAGTGATGAGACTGCATCAGTGTGCAGACCTGGGATGACCAGCAGTGACTCAAGAATTTTCCACAAGGAAAAGACTTTCATGAGCTGGCCCTTTAGTTTAAGGACACAACATTGGGGCCAGCAGGGCCATAGCCTAATAGCCTTTTGCTGTGTAGAAGCTGGGTACCTCAAACTGTAACAGGTTGGCAGATAATAAGGATGGTACTGTGATGATGGAGCTTACAAGACAATTGCTGCTGTAGTTTACCTGTAGATGGTGAAGATTGCTAATGTCCCCAAAATAAAATCTGGCTTTGAATAAATGGGGTTGTTGAACTATGTTGGAGCCATTCTTGTCACACATGTGCCCATTGACTGCCCCTTCTATGCAAGGTGCAGGTGACTCCATCATTCAGAAAGGATAATTTTTGTTTGTCTAGCCTTGATTGACTGTGTGTTTTTTAAATGACAATGGTTTTTAAATGGGAATTGTAAATGACAAACTTGTATCTATAAACTGATAGGTACTTTCTGTTGCAGAAGAAAGGCACTTGTAAAAGAGTAGGAGAGGATGGTCCTGGGAAAGCTGTGGGAAGACATTAGAGGACTGTCAGTCCCTGAGTTAAGTAGTTTGAGTCCACAATGCCAAAAGGGTGGGTTAAAGCAGAACCTGGACTCTACAGGCATATTTGTGTTGCTACTTTTTGCCGCTGGTCATGCCCCTGTAGCGAGGGGCAAAACACCTCATTTCAGGGAAACTGCCATCTCCCTGCTCCTTCCAGCTCCTGGTATGCTGGAGGAGCAGCAGCCGGAGTGTCTCCTAGGAGGACTGAGCTTCTGTGCCTGCTGGCTCACACTCCTGAAGCATGCACTGTGTTGCTTTTATTTCCATGCCTTTTTTGCTACTGGGATTTTCTGGTAGCAGATTTTGCCCCTGCATCCCAGACATGTGGTTTGTGATGCCACAAAGAGGTTTGCAGTGCCACAAACCACACGTGCCTGCACACGTGGATTCAGCCTACGTGATCTCTCCAGCAGGCCAGCCAGCCTGAATGCAAAGCACCTCCTTGGCTAGAAATTTTTATGCCCAGAGAGTAGAATGGTCATGGGAAAGAGTAAAGCTCAGATGTAAGCCTAGTGAAAAGCAACCTCTCCTTTAGTAGACAACACATGCAGATAACCCACATAGGGTAGCACCACAAGTAAAAAAAGCAAAAAAGAACATAGTTTCTTTTTTATCCATGTAGATGTGTCTTATGCACTTTGGAGCACTCACAGTGTATTCAAGCACATCCAACATCTGTAGCAGCTGCTGTGTCACTAAAGAGAAGCAGTGGTACTTCAGAGAGCAGAGCTGCAGAGAGCAGGGATGAGATGGCAGCTGTATCTGTTAGGCATGCTGTGCCAGCTGCCGCAGCTGCTGCTTTCTGTCTGCTTATTAGATCCTGAACTCCACCCCTGGAGAGCACCCTGTATCTTTGTGGTCCTCCTCCTTCCTCTTGGACCAAACTAAGAATAAAATATATATGCGCTTTTCTTTTGCTAAGGGAGATTTTAAAAATTTTACTATTTCTGGATATATAACTAAAAGCCGCTTCTTAGTTGCTTATGGCTTCTTGCCTTCAATTTTTTATGAGATTAGATTAGGTAGCACTGAATGTGATTTGCCAGCCATACCAGCCTTTTCCCTCTGCACAATGATTGAATCCTATGTGTCACAAGACGGAGAACCTAAATGGAAGGAAACAATGCAGCCTACTGGATGTCTGATTGGGACACTAGAGTGGGTTAATAAAATTAGACTTGTCAATCTCACTTGATCTTCCCTACTTTTGCCATATTGTCTGCATCAGGGACTATGCTAAAGGTTGACCACAATCTGCAGCTGTCCAAAAATAACAATAATTGTAATATACAGCAAATTAATTATCTTATTTTTTTATCCCAGAATTTCTAAATATCTGGGAGTGGGGCCAATGTTCATTTTCAGATTCATGGACAGGATTGTAGTGGCCAATAAAACCAAGAACAGAAAAAGTTACTGCAAAACTAAAATGCCAAAGTAAATGAGGTGCAAAAAGAAGAAATAAAAGAAATAAAAGAGAAAAACCTGACTTGAAGAAAATATTTTACAAGGTAAACCAGCCAGCATTACTGGTGCCACAGGGAGTTGCCATAGTTCAAACTGTAACAGTATACTTTGGCTTACAAACATGCGGACTATTTATGGATCACAGGAGCATTAAAGCTGCACAAAATAAATCAATATTCAGGTAGCTTTATTAAGTATTCTGTTTTCACTAGAAAGGCATATTCTGATTCAGATTCATTCAGAGAAAGTCTCTCAGGCTTTACCAAAGGCACAAAATACAGCAATTATATTACCCGAGTGATAGAGCTGCCATCACTTCCCTTGGGAGCCTATTTCACAGTCTGATAGATTGTACTGCACGGAAAATCAGCCTAAGTAGTTATCTGGATATTCAGCCTAAATTTTCCTTTTGCCACTTTCATGGAGGCATAAGATTCTCACAGCCACTGATGCAGCAGTACATGCTCTTGCCATCTCATTTTGACTCACTAATTGTTTCTTTGCTGGTGTTGGTGTTTGTTTATTTTGGGAGGATCTTCAGGCAAAATCTACAAGGACACTTAGATATGGCAGTACCTACCTGTCAGGTGTCCTGCCTAACATTTAGTGAGGCCCTTAGATCCAAGTGAGGCACACAGGCTCCCCATAAAGTGCATGGAGTCAGGAAGTGCTCAGCAGCAGGATTCACAGACTCAGAGATCACATAAGCAAGCTCAGATGAGAAACTAACAAGAGGACCAAGACCTCAGCCACTGCTAGCTGTTAGGCAGATAACTCTCCATGGGATTCTCAGTTGTAAATCCTATCCTGGATTTTGTTCCCAAAACCAGGTCAGTTCTTTCTCCTGAAAACCTAAGATAAGAGCAATCCCTTTACAACTCTTGGGACATTTCATCCTTAACCCATACCAAAGTCTGCTAGTCTCATGTTCAGTGATCAAGACAAAAAGATGTGAGAAGTTTTGTATGATTTTTTTAATAGCCTTTGAAATATCCCTTTGGCATTTGAAGTGAACTCGTTCCCCATCATTGGAGTCATACTTGTTCACATCTGCGGTTTTGTGATGACACCAGTCACCTTGTGTATTTTCTATGCTGAACACCTTTTTGCTTTATAGATCCTTGTGATCTGCTAGTAAACTCTACTTGATGCAGAGACTTTCATGAAGTTCAGGGTTGTGTTACTGCATTCTGCCTCTTAGCAAAGCTGAAATGTAACGGGAAAAAGAAGTGAGAAGCCATGTATAATTCAACTTGTCTAACAAACCGAAATATGTGCAAACTGAATGGGGCAATTTTGCACAACTGTACTTGTTTGCAAGTTGCATAATGCCCACTGCAAAGCAAGTGAACCACTGCCTATGACTTGATCATTATGCTGAAGTCAAAGCTAGTGGGAGGTAACCATATGCACTGCTTTAACAGGGTGTGAGAAATAAAGTCAGTGAACACAGATGTTTCTCTCATTTCTTGTCGACAAATTATTCTTTTCCTTTTTAGAAAGCTATACATTGTTTTGTAGTTGGGCTTTTGTTTCAAGTGCAGTTCAGCCTTGGGCTTTGTTTGCTTGTTTGTTTCCTCTCCTGCTCCTTTGTTTGTTTTCCCAGTTTCCTCTGTCTGCTCCTTGAGTGACTAAAACTGTCTGTGTTGTTTCCTTTGTCTCTGTTGCTTCCCTTGGTCCCTCTGCGTGATGTGGCATGTGTTAATGTTATGTAATGTAGTTAGGTGATTGTATTTATCTACATAGTTAGCATGCAAACCAGTACAATGGATTGTGTTTAGAGATAAAGGCATGTAAAGAATTCTTGCAAGGTTATTTTTCTAGGATTTTGGGAAAAATGTAATTTACTTCTATTGAAAATTACCTTGGTTTTGTTTTTATCTTACAGAAATACTTACAAAGCAACAAGTGTGTGGGGACACATGAGCACTTGTGCGCTTGTTTGAATGAGAGAGGGAAAGAATGTTTTACTCAGCACACCTGAAGTAATTTCTGATGGATCAGTCCTACTCTGAAAAAAATATAAGTAGTAGTCATATTTACTCCATGACCTCTCTTCTTTGAACCAGAGACCTATTTCCCTACCTTCACCGTAACTTTTAATTTTTGTTATTTGTGGTGAGTGTTTTTTTAAATTTTGTTATAAGTAGCTGTGTCTACATGTGCACTTAACTGTGGAGTAGACTAATTAGCTGTGGAGTAAAGCATCACCATTTATGTGTGTGACAGTATTAGTCCACAGTAAACTAATAGTAGGGGGGCAGATCAAGGCCCCCATAGTGAGGGAGGAGTGGGGCAGAGGAAAGGGCAGGGACTGGGGTGAATGGGGCCCTGGGGCCAGGGTGGGACACTTGGAGCCTGGACAACTTGTCCAGGGGTGCAAGGGGGGTCCCGCCACAGTGTGCACCCCGGGGGAGGCCTGGGGGACACACGCCCCCTGGATCTGTGCACAGGGCAGAGGCAGGCTGCCACTGTGAGATGGACTCTATGCCTGATTGCTGCTGCCCCAGAGCAGCACAATGCCATGTGTCTGCTGAGCCCGGCGTGTGCACAGCAGCAGAAGTCCCACTCCCGTACCCCTGACCAAGCTGCCCAGGCTCCAAGCATCCCACAACCTGCCCTGGCTCTGGGTTCCCCTTCACCCCACCCCCTGACCCAGCCTCTGCCCCCTCCCTCCCTCACCACAGGGGCTTCGATCTGCCACACCACAACACTTCCCCTTGACAGACTTCCCTGCTGGGGGGGGGGGTGTGCTCAGCCCCCCCAAGTAATATTTTCTCCCTTCACCTATGTCAGTCAGCCCAGCCAGCAGGGGGCCAGACTGCTGCCTGCCACCTAGCTGCATGGCTCTGCACTTTCAGCACCCTCTTGCCCCAGCCAGCCCCTCTGCCACCACCACCTAGAACCTGGGGTGATCCCCTGTGCTCCTGGCATAAACTGCCCTGCTCCAGCTCAAATTGCAGCTGTTCAGGTACATGTGTAGACACTGCACCTGACTGTAGTTTACTCTGTCTTAAACCGCTCTGAATTTTATTGCTTTAAATTAACTGCACATGTAGATGCATCTAGTGAAGTGAAAAATAATCTTAAATCCTGGATCATTTCATAGCTTCAGTTCTGTTCAAATTCTATCCACTGATTTGTGCTTCGTAGCTTCATTATTTATCATGAGTTTAGTGCCCCAGCAGCCTCTCAGCTTCACTTTTAACGCACAGGTTGCTGTTGGGTGCATCTGCACATCTCTCTACAGTGATGCAGCAATGCATTACGTTGCTGTATGGTGTGCTGCAGCTGCATTAGCAGTCATGTGGGTCTACACAATTGGCAGCTGTCACCACAGAGGCATGCTCCCCCATTTTACTCTGCCACTACAGTGACGTAGCAGCCAACTCTAACCATACACCATGTAGACAGCTCAATACGGGCGGTTGCTGCACTGTGCTTTAGTATTTCCAAAAAAAAGTACTGAAGCATGGCACCATAGCAACATCACCCTATGATGGCATGTAGACATGCCCATTGTCATTCAAAAAATGGCAGATTCCATTCTCTATTGTTATATCTTGCATATCAGCAATGTGGTCTAGTTTAACCAAAAGAAGCAGGATTTCATTTAGTTGTTGCTAGTGAGCTTTTTGTTTCCTACTCATTGATTAAGAACTTGTAGTAATGCCTATTTAAGTCAATGAGTATAGTCCCATTGATTTTAGTGGAGGTAGATTGAATCTTTAGACTCACTAATTTATCAAGACACTTATTAATTTTACACATATGAGTAGCGCATTGACTTACAGTTAAGCATATAGTTAAGTGCTCTGCTGTAATAGTTCATAGAGCATATGATCCAAGGCTTTTCTTGGTAGCAAGGCAAATAGCATACAATGCAATAAACCAATAGGAACAAAAATATCTAGAGTAAAGCAATAAGAACACTGTAAAATTTCCCATAACAACTATCAATTTTCTCTTCTGCTTTTTTAAAAATAAGCCATTTAAGACTTTACTCTTCCATAGAAAGAATTACCCAGTCTTTCAAATCACATCTGATATTGTATATATTGAATTCAATGAGAAAACTACTATTTGTACCAACAAGTGCAGCATCAGGCCTTTAAGCATTATTTAATTAAATCTCAAAATAACCTGGATAATGCAAGTAAGCATTATTCAACCCCTGACACAGAGTGGAAACCAACAATTAATCAATTAATAGCCAACTTTTCAAAAATTACCTAATCCTTTGAACCTTTATACCACAAATGAAACATTTTGTTTGATCTAAAATTGAAGTTTTCTTTAGAATTTGACCATTTAAAAAGTTTTCTTTTAAACAAATATGATGGAAGTTTTAAAATCAAAAGCTAATCCAAATAAAAACACTGAAACTTTTCATTTTGTAAATGATCAAATGATCAAATGGTCAAATGTTTTGACTTCTTTTGAAAATGTTTTTGGGTTTTTTCTTGCAAGAAAAATTCAGCAAAACCAGTCTAGCTTTGTGAAATGTTATGGTGTTGCCAAATCTGAATTTTTTTGACAAAAATATTTGTGCTGCAACATATTACCAGATTCCACTTCTATGTTTTACTGTAACACTGAATTTAGAATATTCTTTGCATTGTCGAATAGAATGATGTCAGGTAGCAAAATGTTTTCTAACAGGTAGGACACTGGACTGTAACTCAAGGCTTGGTCTTTGAGTCACAGAAATCCTGTGTGACCTTGGGGCAATTATTTATATGTCCTGTGCCTCAACACCCAGTTTTAAATGTGATTAATAGTAATACTTTCTTACTTCAGAGGGATGTTGTCAGAATGATGAGTACGAGACACCCAGGCACTACAATATAACAATTGGGTTATGTAAGTAGCTTGATAGATGTAACCTGTCAAGAGAGTTGGAGTAGGAAATGATGTAGATGGCAAAAATGGAAGGGAAAATAAATAAGCTAGGTGGTTTCATAGGGGATTGCCTTGTGTAATAATTCTGAGGATACACACATACACTTTAGATATAATTTATACAACTCACTATAGCCATACACATCTTCATGCTAAACAGTGGGAAAGAACTTGGGGCCTTGTGCTTCAAAACCCAAGTTACTTATCAGTACATGAAAATCTCTAGTTTAGCTGTTGTTATTAGGCAAATATCCCTTTTTGGGACAAAGAGCATAGAAAAGAACCCTTTTAGCAATGTCTTTACTGTATGCCATGACAGTATTTTTTTAAATACAGGAGGATAACACTGGATCTGTCTCTTTCTTTGTTTAGCATTGTGCCCTGCACAGAGCAGTGACATATAGGCATAGTGTTTTGAATGTCATCTTTTTTATCCTGTATTTGTACAGTGTGTGACCCAGCACACTGGGATCCTGATATATGACCAGCACTCATAATGTTTCCATTAGTATTACTACTACTACTACTGTTACTACTTCTACTAATAAGAAGTTGACTCTTCCAAGATGCAGGATAGGCAAAATTCCATCCAATAGCAATAGCTGCTTTTCTATGCATAGAAATATTAGGATTTTAAAGTCACTTCCCTACAGAACTTTATACCATTGGCTATTCAAATTTGAAATTGTTAAGTGCAGAAAAACTATTGTAGATCATTTTATGGCTTCTTCTGGTACTATTAAACTCATGGCAACTAGGGCACATGGCTTAATAGCCAAGGGGATATGAAAACTTGTTCAAAATATATTCAAAAATGTCTCTAAAACTTTCATAAAATACATTTCTGGATCATGGAATGCATGATGGTCTGCTTGGGTTTTGAGGAGCTTTGTCAATACACACTTGCAATGACTTGCCCATTTCTATTATGCTTTCACACTTGTGAATCATGTATCCATCACAAATCAAACTTCTACACCATGCTACAAGATCATAGGTTCTCATTTTTTTCTTTGGGTGTATTTCTGTAGGTCCACATGCACAGAAAGAGAGAGAACTGAATATGGAGAACACCAGACAATGTTATATATGCTATAGTACATGTGATATGTATTTTTCTATCTGGTCTCTACATCCACATTATGGTAGTGCTTACAAATACCAATCAAGGACTCTATTCTATTATAACTGCACAGAAAGACAGGAAAGAAGACAGTCACCAGATATTTCCAGCAACCTTACAGACTAGGAGAGGATTAACTATCTATTGGCCAAATATTTTCATTATATTTAAATTTGTGTAAGGATTTAGAATAGGAGCCGTGCTTAACATTTAATTATAGGTTGAAAAATATAGTTAGAGAAGGGAGCCTATAGGTGTATTTCAAAATGTAAATAAATAAGTAAAATACATTAATACAATAAAAACTTAATTTCAGTTGCATTTTTTCTGCCCGTTAGCATACCAGATGATTACTTCACTTTCTCACAGTTATATGCCTTTTTACTTATACTTTGAGAATATCTGTGAAGAAAAGATCTGTTAAGAGAGCACCATGTTACTATTAACTTGCATGAATTAGTATCATTAATTAGTGTCATTAATACCTTGCATTTATATATGCTTTGCACTTTTAATCCCCAAATAATCATGCAGCCTTAACCAATGACATACAAACATACCCTTCCCAACCAATGAGGTGCAGATCACTTCTTAAACAAAGCAGCTACTTCTGCATAACAACCCAAACAAAAAAACCCCTATGAAAATAACCAACTCTTGCCACTGCTTCAACTTTACTAAGGCCAATTAACAACTCTTATTTCCTCCAGTGAATGCTGGATTGGGCTTGTAGAACACAGTAACACTGAACAGCCATTCAAGACAGAAAATGAAGAAGAATTCCAGTTGCATCTATAGAGGTATATTTTTAAATGAAGCATAATTATCCTTATGATATTTTCAATTAAAATGATAAAATCTTCTTGGTAAAATCAGTAATTTCACCCACAGTTATAATTGGTTTGCTAGGAGAATCATTGTCAATGAGGAACTTAGAAGATTGTCACCTGCTAAATCAGATAGGTGAGCCATATTAGAGGTTTCCCATGTACATACTGAGCCATATAAATACTCCAGGATTACTGAACTTACATAATCTTAGGCTCCAGAGAGGTGAGAGATGCGTGGGTGAAAGCCCGCTGTGCCCCCACTCCCCCGAAGCCCCCCAGAGACCCCCCAGCAGCTGCAGAGCCCCCTGATGACCCCCAGCACAGCTGGAGATAAGCAGGGCTCGTGGTGGGAGGGGGTTAACCCCTTAGTGTGTGGAGGAGGCGGCTGAGTGGGTCTCACCCCACCCAGGCCCCTACTTCGCCCAGCCCCCCAGGGAGCCATGTGAACAGGCTGCACAAACAGGCGTGCTTGTCTGCCAGCGTGTGAGTTAGTGTGGAGTTTGTGTGGGAGAGTGTGCGGGAGGGCCCGAGACCCTGCCTCCAAACTTGCCAGGGTAGACAGCCCCAGCCATAGTCAGCCTTCCAGAGGCATGACATGGATGGGCACGTGCCGCACCCCAAGGGTCCGCTTGGGCTGTGCGGCCCCCCACTCTGGCACCTCAGAGACAACCACCCAGACGGAGCCCATGGTTTTGGGCTCCACGCAAACAGAGCCTCTGGCTCTCAGCTGTGGGGGCTGCCTGTCACTTTTTCAGGCTCTAGGGCCCAGGAGCATGGTCACCTCCCCTTGTGGGGTTTGCTTTCTTTTGGGGTCTCCAGCACGCCGGCTGGAGGAGCTTCAGGCCACAGTCCAGAGACTGCGTGCCATCAGGGACTGCGAGCAGGAGACAGACTCCTGCTGCCAGGCCCTTCTCCCCTGGGAGCCGGAGGGTAGACCACAGTGTCCCTACAGGACAAGGGAGGACTCTGGGACCTCCCACTCTGTCCAGTCAGGGGCATGGACCAAGGTGGTCAAGGGCCCTAAGGCCTGCTGTACCAAGGCCCCTCCCTCGCCGGAGCTTAGCAACAGGTATGCACCTCTTGCAGCCCCAGCAGAGCCTGCTGAGTTGCCAGCTCCTGCAGGCAACACAGACTCAACTGCAGCTACCGCCCCTGCTCTCCACAAGATGAAACATAAGGTGTTTGTTGTGGAAGACTCCATCCTGAGGGGGAGTGAGGGGGTTATCTGCCTCCCCGACCCCTTAGCTGGGCAGTCTGCTGCTTCGCAGGGGGCTCACATCTGGGACATTGTGGAGAGGATCCCTAAGTTCCTACAGACCACAGACCACTATCAGTGCTTCTTATTCATGTGGGCACCAATGACATGGCTCGGAGCGCTCCCAGCCAGGTCATGAGGCACTACAGGGATTTGGGAGTGGGGCTAAAAGGTCTGGGGGCACAGGTGGTGTTCTCGTCGATCCTCCCAGTCTTGGGGTATGGGCCGAGGACAGAGAGGAGGATCTACATAGTCAACCAAAGACTGTGGCGCTGGTGTCACAGGGAAGGCTTTGGCTTCCATGACCACAGCCCACTCTTTAGTGAGAGAGACAACGAGGAAGAGATGGCCTCCACCCCTCTCCCCTGGGGGGGGAGGCTCTTCTTAGCCAGACTGGCTGACCTGCTCCACCGGGCTTTAAAATAAGACCGTTGGGGGACAGGGGGACTACTGCCACTGCTGGCCCACTGAGTAACCCTTGCAAAGCCAGCAGGCCAAGGCACTTAAGGGAGCCCACCCCAGCCCCAGCCCTGATACAATCTGTGGGCAAGGCAAGAGCCCCCAAGGGGATATTTGCCTGCCTGTACACAAATGCCAGGAGCTTGGGGAATAAGCAGGAGCAGCTTGTCCTCCTGCTCAATGCAAAGAATTATGATGTCATAGGGATAACGGACACCTGGTGGGACTCCACCCATGACTGGACCACAGGTATAGATGGCTATACCCTGTACAGGAGGGATTGTGTAGATAAAAGGGGCGGGGGTGTAGCTCTCTATGTTAAGGAAATACATGTCCCTGCAAGCTGATATTGGTGACCAGGGTGGATGACTGGAGACCCTCTGGGTTCAAATCCGTGGGGAACACGGCACAGGGGACACAACGGTGGGAGTCTACTACAGACCTCCCACCCAAAGTCCTGAGCTTGACCAGGAGTTCACCTGGGAACTGGCTGAGGCCGCACGCTCTAGGACCATGGTTGTCACGGGTGACTTCAATTACCTAGACATCCCGTGGGAGGATCACTCAGCAAAATCTGAGCAGTCGCAAAGCTTCCTCTCGTGCGTGGATGACCTCTACCTGTCTCAAGAAATCTATGGGCTGAGAGGTAAAGCACTGCTCAACCTGGTACTGGCTACTGGGGATGACCTAATAGGTGATCTAGTGATCGATGGGAAGCTGGGTGACAGCGACCATAAGCTAATCACTTTCACCATCCACCGTAAAGCTGGCAAGTCAGTCAGCAACACGGAAGTCCTTGACTTCTGAAAATCTGACTTTGACAAGCTCAGGAGGCTTGTCAGTGTGGCCCTAAGGGACCATGAGCCTAGGGAGATGGGCGTTCAAGAAGAGTGGTTGCTCCTCAAGGGAGTGATCCTCGATGCACAAGCTAA
>NW_017728906.1:177961151-177999058 GCF_001723895.1 Crocodylus porosus | reverse complement strand
TCCCGGGACATCATTCTCCCCTTGTACTTGGCATTGGTGAGGCCACAGCTGGAGTACTGCGTCCAGTTTTGGGCTCCACAATTCAAAAAGGATGTGCAGAAGCTTGAGAGAGTCCAGAAAAGAGCCATGTTCATGATCAGAGGTCAGGAAAACAGATCTTACGACGAGAGGCTGAGAGCCATAGGGCTCTTTAGCCTGGAAAAGTGCAGGCTCGGGGTGATCTGATGGCCATCTATAAGTTTATCAGGGGTGACCACCAGGATCTGGGGGAATGTTTATTCACCAGCGTGCCCCAAGGTATGACGAGGTCAAACAGTCATAAACTACTACAAGACCGTTTCAGGCTGGACATAAGGAAGAATTTCTTTACTGTCCGAGCCCCTAAGGTCTGGAACAGCCTGCCATCGAAGGCGGTTCAAACACCTACACTGAACACCTTCAAGAGCAAATCTGATGCTTATCTTGCTGGGATCCTATGACCCCAGCTGACTTCCTGCTCTTTGGGCGGGGGGCTGGACTCAATGATCTTCTGAAGTCCCTTCTAGCCCTAGTGTCTATGAAATCTGAGAGGATCACAATACAAGGTGAGAGAGCTTTCAGTATGGGGTAAGGGTTTGGGTATGTGGAAGATGACCTGGAAGATAGGTTGTTATTTTATAAAAAGAATGTCTTTACCATGTGATTGTTTAAACAGGAGCCAGAGACAACAGAGGCAAAGCCATCTTACTGATTGCCTGAGGCAGTGGGGCACAGGGGGAGGGGAGGTTGGAAAGGGGCATGCCAACCACTATAGATGGGATGGAGGCGGGGGAGGTTATGGAGAAGTGACGTCTTACTTGCCTCTCTGCACACTGAACCCTCTACTACTGCTCTGCAAGTATTGGCAGCTCCTTGGGAGGTCCTCTGTTCCCTGTTTGGTCCCATCCCAGACACAAAATGGATTAAGATTTAGTGGGGCCCTGCGTAAACACAGAATTAGAGACCTCCTCCCCCCAGTGGGAGCTGGACTTCATCAGGTTGCTGCTAAGAGTGGGGCAGGCCTCCATGCCCAATGGGGGATCCTGGGTGGGCTTAGATGGGCTGGGGTGGGGTGGCACATGCCACCTCCTCTCTCTGCTTCCCATCCTCTTCTATACCTGCCATGGCCATAGTGGGGCAAGAGAAGATGCAGGCTGCCTGCTGTGGGCTCAAGGCTCTCCCTCCCCACATGTACTGCCTAGACGAGCCACCTGTAGCTCTGTTCTGCTCCCCACCCCAGCCTAGGGTTCCATGCACCACCCTGGCTGAGCAGTGCCCCCAGCCCCTGGCCCACTCCGTCCCTCACTGTGGTGGCTTCAATCTGCCCCCGCCTTTCTTCCCCAAAACCTCTTCCCCCCATTAGACTTATCTGCATGGAGCTGGCTGCCTGGCCACTTAAGGCCATGCACATGCACAGGGGTGGTGCTAAGGAGGGTTTGGGGGACTAAAGCCATCCCAAAATGTGCCTTAGCCTCCCCGTAGGCATCCCTCCCAGTGCCGCTGCTACCTGCCCGCCTGCCCCACTCCTGCCCGCAGCCCACAGAGGCACAGAAGACAAGCCCAGCAGCAGCTCAGTCCTCACACCAGGAAATGGCTGGCCCTTTCCCTGTGTCTCCTGGCAGCCCCAAGCAGGATCCCTTGCAGGCTGGAATACTGCCTGCCTGCAATCCCAGGTACAAATGTATTGGGTGCAGGTCTGCCTGATTGGGGGGCGCACCATCCCACTTAACCCAGTTGCTCCCCAGATACACTGCTGGCTGCAGGGGTGCACTGCCCTGTTCCTATGCCCAGGACTGCCCTTGCTGTGCTAAAAGTCCTTGGTGGGGAGAGGTTCTGGTGCCCCCTTACAGGCAGTGCCTTGGGTTGGTGACCTGCTCACCTCACCCTGATTACACTACTGAGACACAGAGATTGTTTTTTAAAGTCATGTCACATTATTAAGTTTGATTTATTATCTCTGACTTAGATACAGCTAGTGCCACTAACTTCAGAATATTAATAATTGATTAATAAAGAACTGACTAATGTATTCTAGTTTATTAAGAAAAAGAGAAGAAAAATCCTAGATATTTAGCAGGCAATCTAAGTTCCTCAGATCTTCTGGGAACCTATTTGTTTTTACATGATTCACTCACACATTCTAATAAATCTCCTTTGCAAAGCTAATCTGTATTTTATTTCTCCCTAGTGGTGTTATGCAGCTAGATATAAGTTTTGAAGCATGGTACTCCAGCTTAAAATGATGGATTCCAATGCTTTATTGTAGCAGAGCAGTGATAGGCTTATGATTTTGTTAGCAAGTCCTATAACTACTCCCCATTCTATTTTATTATAAAATAGTAATCTTCTGTTCTAAAGGGTTTATAGAATCATAACATTACAAGTTGATTGACAAAACCCCATTACAGGAAAATGGGTCTAATGTTTTTCCAACAAATTTAGAAATATTTGACTTGGCCTTTTTGAAGTTACATAAAATTTGCACTTTCATTTATATACACAGTACAAAAAGTAATGCTTATCCATTTGTAAAAAGTATCTTGTTCCTTCTACTCATTGAACACATAGGATACAAGAGGAAATATAACAGAAAGAATTCCTCTATTTATTGTAGTTCTATCAGGAAACTAGATTCACTACCACAGTGGAGGTTTGTGAAAATGGGTGTGCAAATTTGCACTTCTAAATTCATATTTGACCACCTAACAATGGACGGTATTACACCAGACAGCTGAGCACTTCCAGCAACTTCCATTCAGGTACCTGATTCACTGTTATTGGCTACCTGTGTGACACTGGGTAAATCATTTAGCTGTTCCATGTCTTGGTTTATTCACCTGTGAAGCAAAGTAGCGTAGTGGGGGCTCAGCAACACAACGTCCCTTAAAGAAATCCTCTTAAATATGTGTCAGTTTAACTGAGAACAGAATAGTACTCAGCAGCAATGGCGTTTAGATGCATATATAAGTGGTCTGATTTCTGCACTTCCTACACAAAACAATAGCATGCAAATGCAGGGGTTTGTGCCAGGAGAACGCATTACAAGATGGGGACTAAAATGGTTACCTTAACTTCTAGTTTCCTGACATTCTTGTGATGAATCATGAAAAAACAATTGCTTTTTAATGATAGTCTTTTGTCTACAAATTAAAAATCCCAACCTCCGTAATTTCCTAATCTCTGTTCTGGTTTTGGTATCTGACTCAGTGCAGATAAATCTCAAAAAATGTTGTCACTTGTGGGAAACAGAACTGAAATAACTAGAGGGTAACTCTCAGGTCAAGCCCCTTATTTGCTTCAACATTTTTCAGATATTTTTTTCTGCTATGGGGCCTAGCTGTGCAGATGTGACCATTTCCTTTCTACCAAACCAACCAAAACAATGCTGGAGACCTAAAGCAATAAACACACAGTATCCTCTTTCAATTTCTCCATTCTGGGGAGAAGGTAATTTTATATATTTCAGATCTTCAACCATATCCTTACACCTGACTGACAGCAGCATTAATGAAATGCAAGATTGATAGCTGTGATGGATAACCACAAAGATACAGTCAATCTGGAAAGAACAAGAGTAGTCTACATAGGGAGGGATGGCAGGGAGTAAAGGACATCTACAGTCATCTCAACAAAAACCCCTGCCAAGCATGAAATAAAAAAGACCAAGAGAGGACTAAAAATGTATATGCTACTGTCTGTGTCTACATGATACGGTGACTGCACAGATGTTAGTGTGCAGTCATTTAATACTTGTAACTGGAGTTACTGCGCAGTAGTGTCACATCACACTTCGTGCCACACAATGCTACTGCGCAGTAGTTAGGAGGTACTACACAGGCAGCATCTCACGTAGACTCTGCCACTGTGTATTGATGTATGGAGTTGTTAATCTTTTCTTTAACAATCTGGCTTGAGTACCCATTATTCCAACAAGTTATTTGCACAAGTCATTTGATTGGTTTTAATAGGATAACTCATGTGATGAAATGACAACTAGTTAGAGCAGGAGGTTCAAATCTGTCTCACAGGGAGAAAGTGTTAAAGCAAAGCTTGAGAGTCAGGTTTTCTGGGTCATGTTCCTGTTTCTGCCACGAGGTAACTGTGAATAAATTACTTGATCACACTGTGCCTCAGTTTACTCACCTGTAAACCGAAGATACAGAAGAACTGTGGTAACCTGCATCAGTTTACTCACCTGTAAACCGAAGATACAGAAGAACTGTGGTAACCTGCATCAGTTTACTCACCTGTAAACCGAAGATACAGAAGAACTGTGGTAACCTGCATCAGTTTACTCACCTGTAAAACAGAAGAAGTAACCATATTCTGTACCCCCCACACAAATAGTTAAATAAATTTTAAGAGTTAATACTGGATCCAGTAGCATTTGCTTGGTCCGGTACATAAGAAATTTTCTAAAGATGGGTGTTGGGTGTCTTCATTCATTAATACTAGATATATATGATCTTCTAGGAGTCACAGTTGTAGATGGGCAACTGTTTAATGTTAAAGAATATTTTAATTTGGTTTTCTTTTTTTTTCAAGGTTGGGAATCACGAGTATATAGCATTTTCATGTTGCATCACTCATATTTTATTCTGTCCCTCTTGTGTACCATTTTAAAACTTAAAACAATTCTGTAAACATATAATTGGATTTATCTTGTAGTTTTCTTTATCCAGTTCTAAAGCGCAGGCACATTCAGTGATTGGTGTCTCAGATATTTTTTCCACAACCTAAACCATACACTAAAACTGAGAGCTGAAAGGACAAACCATCAAGTCAGTCATACATTTGATTTATTGAGAAGTAAGAGATGAAATCTGGGAGAGGCCCTTTAGATTCTTGTACAATATGGGAAATATATAAAACTGTCTGTGCAGCTCCAGGAGACTCCATAAGCTATTAGCATCAACAGGCATCTGCAGACTGTGTAATTGAGCAATACAGTACTGTTCAAACAGTCATGAAGATAGATATTCAATAACTAAGCAAGCATGCTTGTGTAGTCATCAGAAATTATGGAAAAGGCCCTAATGTACACAGTTTATCCTGATAGGTGTTGTGTGGCAGGGCACCAGCAGTGCCTGCCACTTTAAGGTTTCTAGTTGGCAGTGGAGCAGCCGGCATGTGGGTGCTAGCCTCATCAAGGCTAGCACATGACCCTAGGAGGACCCTGGGATTGGATGAGGGGGCACAGCAGCCTCCATTTTAACCCAGGCCCTCAGAAAGAGAGGGAGCAGCCTGTGCTGAGAAGGCCAGGGGGCAACATCAGGCTGAGCTGCTCCTGGAACATCTTGGAGGTAAGGGCAGGAGCTATGGGGATGGTTTGGAGGCTCCTGGTTCTGGGTCAGACCTAAAACTGCACCCTGCTGGGGATGGGTGGTCTGGTGGAGCTGTTCACTGCAGAACAGTCCCCCAGAAATGCCAGGCCAGTTACCACCAGTGAAAGGCAAGGAGGGGGGCCTGAAAACCCCAGACCCTACCAATGTCTGGGTTACCAACAAGGGAAGAGACCTGGGCCAGGCAAGCCCAGTGCGGGACACCTGATCCCAGTGTTGTGGGGCCAGGCATGCTGACGGCCACATGAGCCTACAGAGTGGAAGATCCCAGTGCAAGGAGCCAGGCACAGCAACAGCCACCTGAGCCCCACAGGGTTAGGACCTCAGTGGCCCAGCGAGGGGGCTGCAAGAGTGAAGTGGCCCAGCAAGGAGCCCGAGGGCCCAGTGAGGGGCAGAACCACTGACTTGGGGAAATAGATATATTGGCGGGGATAATATGGAAATACTGGATGTGACACAGAAACAGTTGCAAGGCAGGGGGCATGTGTAAGGGTCAGTTGGAGCATGTATTTAGGCCCTTGTTATCAAGAGGCTAAACAATGGGCAGCCTTCTGCCTTAGAAATAACATTCATATTATTTTCATGAAGGCATGGCAGGAGAATGAGGTGGGGGTTTAGCTTAGAAGAGGTGGGTGGTTAGTACTGAGACCCAGCTCTGAAAGGCCAGCCTGTTACATGTTGTAACTATTAGGGCATAGTACATCTGGCAACAATTAAACATTTTTCTGTGCTCCTTTGCTGGTGTCCTACACCATATCCTGACTCTTGCAGACCTTTTTGGAACACATCATTTAAGTACTTTTCCCTGCTGTTTCTGCAGTTCTCTTGTAATAAATTTCTTAAATCATAGACTAGCAGTGTCCTAATGAGCCTTATACTCTGATACCTATACACAAATAGCACCTCACTAGAGGATTCTGGCCATTTTTTCGAAGAGATGAGTAGAGGAAGGTTTGGATCTGAAAGGGGACATCTTCCATGTATACACCATAGCCTTTGGGATTTCCCTTATGCTTTGCCCCCTCTATAAACAGTGGCCTTTTCAATGCTTCAGTCTTCAAAAGTCATGACCTTGATTCAGCCAACAGGGATCAGAAACTGATGCAATACTTACCCTAGCTACAGACATGGAATTGGCTGTGATCAAACTTACTAGTAATCAAAACCAGTGTAAACTGTGGTTTTTCTTGTCTTCACCTGGGCTTTGCATATTTACAGCTGTTTGCTTCCTGCCCATTGTTGTATTGAACCTAACCACAAACAGTAACTAAGCCTTAGGCAATCCCACAAGTTTTTTGGGAAATGAGGGGCATGATGTTAACAGATTTTTAGTATACTTTAAAAATAAATAAACCAGACTTATGAACAAGAATAAAAATACGGAACCACCGTGAGAAACATGGAATCAAAGACTCAAGGTTGTTTGATTTCAGTAGGTGTTAGGTGCCAGACTATATCTGAAGATCTCTGCCATTGTACTTGTATATATCATTTATACACCAAGCAGAAATTTTCCCTTAAGAATGGAAGGATAGCAGCCCTACAAAGGCCACCATAGACTTATTATTACTCCCCCTTTTTATACAGAAGGTGATTAAACGCTATGATGTTGGGAAGCAATGTATGGCTAGTCAGAGGTCAGCGTCTCAAACTATGTTAACATACACATACCTTTAATAGATGGGAAAATCCTGTAGTCAGTCAGTCAGGTACCATTTCACATGAAGACTGCTGCAACATATTCCTATTCCAGCAGTGATACTCTGTCAGTCTTATCAACTATACTTTAAAAGTACAGCACTGAGGTGCATTTAAAATGTCTGTTTTCATTCCAATGCCAAAGTTATCTTTCAGCATAAATTTTAATCAGAGCTATCTCATGAGTAAACTCTATACTCTAATTAATGGCTCGAATAATTGTGCTCCGTGTACAGTTTGGCTGGCGGCCGCAGCTTTCGTTAACTGTATGATTGCTGTTTATGTCATATATTGAAAAGTAGTGTTATTTCCATTTCAAGATAATCAGCATTTACTTAGAAAATTCAGAGGATAGACAGGCCAGTGTTGTATACAATAGAGTAACTCTGTGCAACATACTGCATTGCAGCAAGACAGCTAATAATATAGTGAAGCAAAGCACATTTACTGCTATGAATTGCACTATGCTGTGGAGAATAGGATGATATCATATTATATTTTGTAACCAGAGATATGTTGGAGAATTTTTTTAAGGGCTAAAGCACATTTCTGGCATGACTACTAATATATTAAACAGTTGAATGCTCCTCTTTCATTCTGGTTACATGTCATTCTGGCATTTGGAGATACTGTTGAAACAAGCCTCTAACTATTAAAATTCAATGTTTGTCTGATGGCACATCCCATAGGAAACAGAGAATAATGTGATAAGCCTGATGCAGTTACTATCTCCTGGTTTAAAACGCAAATCAACAGGGATAGTTATATATCTATTATGCCATAGCATCATAATCCATCAGCTAGGAGAAATTATGAAAGGTGTAAAATACACCCATTTCCTATTGACTTACAGTGCGAGTTAGGCACTTAACTGTTGATTGTGCTTTTGAAAATCATCCACTTAAATATTAATTCACTGTTTATTCACATTATATTTAACAAAGAGTGAATGTTCCATAGTTCTCTGTGACATGATAGCTGAGTGCTGTTGCTTCAGAGAGAACTCTAGTGATACCCTGTGGAAAGTGGGACAAAATATTTCAAAATATCTTTAAAATACTTTGTAGACATTAATATAACTTGGCATTATAAATGGGAAGCTGAGCTATCTGTGGATTTTTATAACGTTACATTTTATTTTGGAATGTGAACGCAACATCTTTCCTAGTTTACCCTGCAATTCTAACACAAGTCTTAAAAAAACTTTCCTAAAACCCTCAAACATTTGAACCCAGGAGCAGCTGAAGTTCACAGAGCTATCCCTGAAGCCAGTAATTTAGCAGAATTCAAAAAGGCACAAACATTTATGTGGTTACTGACGACATTCATGATCACATTACATAGAATTTAAAATAGAGTAAAAGCTATCTCCTGCTGTGTCTTGGGCAGTATACTTATCTTTAACTGAGTGTAGGGAGGTTAGTCCATAACTGTCCACTTCAAGCTTTCTTGAGTTATTGTGAAGCAAGTAGCACTGATCACTGGTGGAGCCAGGACGCTAGACATGATGGACCAATGATCTGATTGATAAGGCAATTCCTATGTTAGTATGTATTAAGAGATCTGTGTAAGCATTATCATAGTAGTAACTATTCTAAAATATGGTGGTAGCCAAGACTAGGAGTCCATTGACCTGTGCAGACATAGAAAAATCCTGCTTGGCTCCAGCTTTCATTAAGAAGTAAAGATAGTATGGTGACAGTAAAATGACTTAGTGCTTCCAATATGGCTCTTAAACTGCGGCATGAACAAACAGAAGCTTCGCTCTTAAAAAGTTCTCTCTTTCCCCCCCCTTTTTTTTCAATTGCGTGATTAAAGAAAAGTGCAATTTTTAAGCAGGTTTTTTCATTTTTATTTTGTATAAAATTTAATATTTACCTTGAAGGGATTTGATTCAAACTTTCCAAAAATTCTCGTTGTCAGAGACCAAGTATGGGAAAATCATTTTCAGTATTTTATAAGGCTACTTTTTACTTTGGAATGTGAACAAAATCTATAGCAGAATTCACTTACTGCAGAACTAACAAAATTCATTAATGGCATAACTAACAATGAATGATTTATTTTAAAGAATTAAAATTTACTTGCTGGCCATGAATTAGATACAAACAGACTACACATTTCTTCATGTGTTTTCTATTTGTGTTTATTAATGTAAACTGTTTGCAAACAGAGCTCAGATCATAGATTGCTTGTGAACTTTTTCTTCCTTACTTTGCCCCTGAGTATGTGGCATTTGTGATTCAATAGCATGCCTGTTTCTTTTGGTTAAACTGGTTTAACCTTTATTAATAAACTTTTCTTTCATCCAAAGAGTGAAATTCACTCCTGTCCAGAGGACCACCAGGAATCCCATGCATCTCTTGTGTCTTCTTAGGCCTTGGTTTATGAGGGCTATGAATCACCAAAACAGCCCACATTCTTTAAGCTGTGCATTAAAAATTTGAAGCCTTCAGTACTGTGTATACCTAATACTGATCCCCTGTGGAAGGCTGAATTGCAACCTACAAGAAATTCTGTCATTAAATACATCTTTTTTTATGCATTTGAAATATACTTTCCATGCATATTTATACAACCCAAATGTCTGAGTATTGGCAAAAAGAGCAAATTGCTTAACCATATCTGGAACTTTCCAACATATTCAGATATTTGTTCACCATATAGCTAGTGGGGACCACATTGCGATCCCTGTTGGTAATACCTGTGAACTCTGTTAACATCCCAAACCACAATTTTGACCCGAGAAATTGACCAACTGTAACCAGTCATAATGCCTTCTGACCAAAGTACAAGAGTCATCCTTAGGACCAACACTGACAGTAGTGTCTGTAAACCTTGAAGGGTTTTCAATGGCAAAAAAAAAAAAAAAAAATTGTAAATCCAGGTAAGAACATCCAGTCTGATATCTTGTGCTTACTAGAGACACACTGAGGACCTCATAATAACCATAACCATCCTTCAATACCTGGAATGACTATGGCGATTAAAAGACCACACAACCAATTTAAGTCCCATATTTGTTGAAATGGGAACTGTCATAGTTTCTACAGCAAAGACTGAAGAAAACAACATTGAAATCCTGACTATCAAATTCAATGGAATCACAATCACTTCAGTCTACAAACCACCTCACACAAGTTTCACCTTTACAGATACACCAGGGATCACTCAAAATAAACCACTGATGATCATGGGTGGCTTTAACAGCCACAGCATGCAACTGGGCTACAATGAGACCAATAAAGATAGTGAAGCAGTACAAGCTTGGTCAGATGCATACCAGTTACGTTTGATCTATGACCCAAAGTTACTTAAATCATTCAAAAGCAGCCACTGGAAATGAGGATACAATGCAGACCTTATATTCATCAGCAACACTATCACTGGGCTAAGTAATAAAATGGCATTGGACCCTATCCCACATTCCCAACGTCAACTAATTGCATTCAGATCAAAGTTGCAATAACACCTATAACAGTGTCATCCAGCTGACATTTCAACCTTAAAGGCTATGGACAGATATTCAAAAAGCATGAGCTTGCACAGATTCAATCTTTTTAGGTTAGTCTAAAGGTGAACTGAGTGGGGAAGAGAGGCATGGTAGACCTGAGTATGACTGAAGAGGGGTTTAAACCCCCACCTTGGTGTGCAGGGTTCAGAGGGTTGGGGAAAGTGGGGCTATGGCCAGACCCCAGTGGTGGGGAGGAGGCAGATAGCCCTGCTTGCATCAGCAGCTCCCTGACAGCCAGGAGCAATCAAGGCACACAGCTCTGTTGCCTGGCCCTGGAGGGGGACTCTTCCCCTGCCTCCTCCCTCCCTGAGCAGGGTGGGGGGCTCTGTGTGGTGCTGCCCAGCCTGGGTGCAGGGAGCAGCTGTCACTAAGCTGCAGCCACTAGGGAGAGCCTTGCTTCTGCTGCCTAGGCTGGCTCCGTTCAGCCCCGGCTGAGGCATCCACGAGGACTAACTAGACTTGGAGGATATTCGAGTTAGAGATATAGTGTGTTGCATCATAACTAGGTAGAAGCTAGAGCAGAAATGATACATAAATTGTCATACCCTCTATAAATCTACAAATATACCCTACATTTGCAATGCTTTTATTTAAACTCTTCCCTACTACTCTACTGATGCAGTGCACTGAAAAAACTGTTTTATAAATCACTGGACCAGTGACTTCTAAAACAAATATTACAGGGTATTCACACATAAAACAATTTTGAAATGCATCATTATAAGCAATTGCATTATCATTAAAAGTCCCTAATCAGTATAATTGAAACATCCCTGTCATGAATTTGGGACTCTTTCTGAATAAAATTCTGATTTTGAGAAGTACATTTCTGGTCAGGGACTAGGCTTGAAGTCTGTGTGTCTAACCAGAACACTGTAAAACTGTAACCTTGAATACTCAACACAGTATTTGCAGTGAACATGCTTAAATATGTTTGCATAAAATAGGCATCCGATAATTTCAAACAAACAAACTAATGTAAACAATCTGTTCATAATTACTTCTTGAATACAAAATATCAGAAATTACTAAACTGAGTATACTTTCTCTACCTTTAGTGAGTGGCAGGATGGTGAGGGGTAAGCTTGCAGTGCTACCCCCACTGTTAGATCACTTTTCCATCTGCACAGCATATAGAGATGCATCCAGTTCTGTGTGAAGGACAAGGCACAAATTGGTTTTTACACTACTACTCCAATTTCCATTTTATAGTATTGTCATCTGCTCTGTTTATAAACTATAGCATATCAGGTCATGTACTTCCCTTCTATGAACCTACTTTAGTGAAGGGTTAAAATATTTTCCGGTACCTCCAGAAATTCAGTTTTTACTGTTCAAGAGATTAAACTTCAGAATCTAAATTGCTTGAACAATTTGAAATCTGTTACACAGTATATCAGGGAACTATGGCTAAATATTAAAGTGCCCCAGGTGTCTGGAGCAGCATTAACTGCCTTATATTTAACTCTATCAGTTTCCTGTTGTGTTCAACCATACAGCGCAGTTGTAGATGTTCTTATTTTAGTATAATAGTGCATCTTTTTTCCTTCATCTAATCCATAGAATTTTGGCATGGAGGGGAAACACTGCATTTCATCTGGGAATACCACTTTCCCACTAGCAACCCTGAACATTTTTCTATCTCACTAGGTAATAAAATGAAAAAACCCAAACCGTTATTATCTTTTTTCGAAGTCATTTAGACGAAAGCATTACATGCAGCTAGTAAGAAATGGTAAGAAACTACTAACTGCAAACACAGCTTTTTATCCCTTTTTCTTCCGTTCATTTCTGGCCAGAATTTAGTCATAAACATCTTGTCTATACTCGGTGGCTGTATTAGGTTAGGATTCTGAATCTGATCTCTTTTGGACATGGGCTTGGGAATACTAAGCTACAGGTCAAGTAACAGGATCATGTAAGCATATAGGTTTGCTGAGGAATATTTAAAAGGCAACTTACTGCTCAGTCAGGAGAGACCTATTGTGGAGACTTCCTGGAGATTGGCAGAGGGACAGTAGCCTGTGGAAAAGCAAAGAGGATGTGGCTTTCTTTATACTAGAGTTACCTTATCTCCACTGTGGCACCATTTGGAGCTTGCCTGAGCAGGCAAAGAGCTTTATGCTACCTTTGCATCCCCCCCTGTTCCAGACTCAGCCAAAGATTTACTGCTAAAGGATTCAACTGAAAACAAGAATAAAAAAGTGAAGGATTTTCAAAAGTGTTCAGAACTAAACTGTCTTCAC
Organism: Crocodylus porosus; assembly: GCF_001723895.1. NCBI lineage: Eukaryota > Metazoa > Chordata > Crocodylia > Crocodylidae > Crocodylus > Crocodylus porosus. The sequence continues at coordinate 177,986,240 of NW_017728906.1, read as the reverse complement.
TTCCATTAGGGACAATGGTAATACACTTGATAGAATCAGGACTAAGTCACTTCTTTCCTTTTGGAAACTCCCACCTAAATACCCAGGAAAACTTCAGAATTGTCTATTTTCAGTCATACAGAAAAGCAGACCTGGTTTTGAATGGTTCAGCCATTCTTGTAAATCAGTAACTCATTGCATTGTGGTTAACAAGAAGTTTACATGGTGAACAGAAAATTACATTACTTGCATTCCTGTGCAGCTTGAAGGAAGTCATTGAAAAAACATCTTACAATTGAAACAATAACTGCTCCTAATACATTTCTGAAAGTTGCAGTGCTGGGCACAGGTATAATAAAGCAGCCACTGATTAATTCATTTGGTGCTCAGTGAAACAATTTTAATCATGATGAACTAATGTGATTTTAATGGGAATGTCATAAGTACCCCTATGCAAATTCTATTTTAATGTACCAATTAATTGTACTATGATTCCTCCAAATGAGGTAACTCACAATGCAGAGCTAGAGCTAGTGCAGTGATCCATTATGAGAGTGCTGACTTGAAATGGGTACACGCCTTTGGCAGGATGTTCCTGGCTTTCCCTAGGAAAGGGTGTGTATGTGTAGAAGGTGGTACAGTTATAGGCTGCTGAAAGATGTGAAAACAAAACAAAACTGTGCTTTACCAGAAGAGGAAGTGCGTTAGTTTGATCTGGCTCTTCATCGTCTGTATAGATCAGGTGCTTCAGTGGGACTTTTTGGCACATTTATCTAAAGTTGATTCAATCAGCTATTAGATAAAAGTGCCAGAAAGCCCCGCTGAAGCGCCCAATCTGTACAGAAGTTGAGTGAGCTGGGTCAAACTAATGCACTGATTCTTCTGGGCATGTGCTGTGCTTCGTGGAGGGGCACACTGAGCTGAAAGTAAAGTGTTGTTTTGCCTTTCTTTTCATGTCTTTAAGATGCCTCAATGATTTGCTCACACTTTTAGCAGAAATGTATATAACCAACCAAATTGAATGGGTGCATCAACATGAGGTGTTTACTGGGCAGTTGACTAACTGTGCAGTAAATCATCATCAGTGTCTACACGTGCCCCCCTATCATGGCACACAAAACTAATAAACTGCACAACAGGTTAGGACATGTAAATAAAAGTCTTAACCTGTTGTGAAGTTTTTTCATTCACAGCAGTGTATGTGTAGACACTACCCTGGCTGACTGGGGCACAAGGTGTTTCAGTGCTTGGTTATTCAGCAGGCAGCCCCGATGCTGAAGCATCCTCATGACTCAGCTAGCCACTGTGCAGCATGTGGAGTCCTGTTGAAGCAGCCACCCCAGTGCTAGCCCTGTGCTGAAACACCCTCATGCCTCAGCCAGCCCCACTGCAGCATGTGGAGCCCTGCTGGAGCAGCCCTGGGCTGCCAGACTGACCTTCTGGGTCCCCATGCCAGCCCAGGATGCTATGGCTGGGCTCCCTGTGCTTTGCGCAAATAAACTCCAGAGAAATATGTTCTGGAGTTTATTTGTGCACATTAACAGCATGTATAGATGCGCCCAGTGTGTGCGAACGAGGGGACTAGATGAAAGCGAACTAGAACAGACCTCATGAGACCAGCCCCCTGCTCAAGGCAAGATCTTCCTTGACTAAACAATCACAGACTCAGACATGTGACTGCCCAATTTGGTCTTGAAAAGTTCCAAGGATGGAGATTCCACAACTTCTCTAGGGCTAGGGACAGAAGTTACATATAAACTGGTTTAAGTGATTGGAAACTGGTTTAAACCTGTAACAGACCAGAAGTTCGTTGAACATAAACTGCTTAAAAATGGCCAAACATGTTTCAAGATAAACCTGGTTAGATGTAGTACAGGAAACCCTTGGTATTCATGGGTTATGCATTCATGGTTTCAGATATTTGCGAATGCTGAACCTGCATTTTAAATATACAGCTTTGCGAATGCTGAACCTGCATTTTAAATATACAGCAACAGGAGGCTTGCTGCCGCTGGCCTCCCGTTGCTGCCGCCATGCTCCTGCTGGAGCCATGCCCCACCCCAGCCACTGGGGGCACTGCATTCATGAACCTATTTGTGGATTTCACCATTCATGGGGATCATAGGAACATATCCCGCACAAATGGTGAGGGTCGTCTGTATCAGCCTTAATTGGTTTAGCACAAACTGGTTTATGGAAATTCTGCCCCAGATCCCTTCCTGGTTCAAGCTAACTCGCAGTCCCCCAGCATCCCAGGATGTGTTGCATCCCTGAGTTATGCCACCTGCTGCAGTGGAACAGGGATTGCCTCGCTCCTCTGCTCCCTAGCCTGCTTCCTGCCTGCATCCATCAGCCCATAGGGATGGGGCAGGGCAGGGAAACAGACTCCTAGACCTCCTAGCCAGGTTCTACAAAGCACATGGGGTATGGAAAGACCCTGAGGTTGGGGCTTTTCAACCCTTGGAAGCCTCCCCCCTCCGCACTGTGGGGGCAGCCCAGGGAGGTGAGGGAATTTCCCACCTCCCCCTCTCCAGCAGAGCTGCATGTCTTAGCTACTGCCACAGGAGGGAGGGGGAAGGAGTTCTCAAGGCCCCAGGGATGTGGGCACCAGGGAGCGGCCCACCTCAGGGGGCTTCCTTCACCTCAGCTGGGGGTCCCCTAGCCAGGCAGCCTTAGGGAGCTGAGGGGAACTCCCTTCCCACCTGCTGATTGCTTCAGCCCCTGCCACAAGAGAGGCAGAGAAGGAGTTCTCCAGGCTGTGCCAGGTGCCCAGCATGGGAGCACTGGGGAGCCCCTGACTGGGGGGCTTCTCCCCACCCCAGCCCAGGGCCTCCCAGCCTGGGGCAGCCCCATGGAGCTAAGGGGAATTTCCCCCCTCACAAACCTGAGAGCTGCTTGCTTTGCCCCTGTGAGTCTCAGGGACAACCTAAGGCAGCCTCAGGGAGCAGAGGCAAATTCTTCTGCTCCTCTACAGCTTGGTTTGCCTCAGCTGCTGCAATTGAAAACTGAATGTCAGTTCAGTTGGTTATCTGTTGAACCTATGTAGCTCAGAGGAAGCTGCCTAGGTGGAATTGATTCTGCCTCTGGCTTTTGTACTGTCTGTACTTATCCCAGGTAATATGTTCTAGTGCCTGGCCACTTTCATAGTCAGAAAGTTTCTCTAAATCTCCAACCTAAATTTCCCCATTGCTTCTGGTCCTGTCTCCTACGGCCACGCAGAAAAGCCCATCCCCATCCTCTCTATAATTGCCCTTCAGGTTTGAAAACTTTTCTGTCTCAGTCTTTTCTTCTCCAGACTAAGTAACCATATTTCTTTCAGCCTTTCCTTACAAGTCTAGTTCCCAGGGCTCTAATAATTTTGTTGTTCTGTGCTGAAGTCTTTCTAATCTGTCCATATCCTCCTTGAAGTGTGGGGCCCAAAACTGGACATACTACTCCAAGTGAAGGTTTGCCAGTGCTTAACAGAGTGGAAGAATCACTTTGTCTGATTTGCAAGTGACACTCCTGTTGATGCAACCCAGTATGCTGTTGCCTTTTTTTTGCAACAAGAGGACATGGTTGGCTCAAACCATTCAGCTTATGGTATATTGTCTAGACATAGACATATGTTACCTGTGTTTTAACATGGTTCTGATGTAACCTAGAGCTCTGATAAATATTTAGGAGGAGGACTCAAAGTAGCCTGAAATTTATTAATTGCTTTTTTTTCAGTCTGCATTCTTCTCTGTAGAGCTTTCTAGAGCCTTCGTACTAAAACAACTTCTGTAGTAGCATTGCCCCACAAAATATCCTTCAGAAATTTCAGAGAACTGGGAAATCTAAGATCAGGAGTTCTATAGGCCTCTCTTCCTTGTAATGCTAGCGGGTGATAATATTTTAGTGCCCTTTAAAAACCCATATTTTTATATTTCATAATCTGGTGATCTAAACTATGCATAGTATGCAGGGTTGAGAGTTCCAAAGCTATCATTCATGTCTGGTTGCACAACTAAGTTCCCTCACTGGCTTTGGTAAACTCAGCTAATATAAGACCCTTATCCCGTCCTCTTAGAAAGATTGTACTACATCTATCTGCTTGGCCATTACATGGTGCACACACTGGTACATAAATTGTGTGATTCACAGTTCCTATGGCATGTATTCTTCTTCCATGGGTGTTCCACAGAGGAAAACAATTTATCCTGATGCCCACAGTTATGGTTAGTCCTTTACTTCAAAGTGACATAAGTTTATGCTATCAGTTGAGGGTTCAAAACCTAATTAGATAGGGATTACAGGTTTCCTTTCCCCACCACAGTTTTGCTAACCACAGTTTTCATTATCCACAGTTAATATTCTATATACCATTTTGCCTACCACTGTATACAGTTTTGAGTAACCACAGTTTTCTGTGGTAACTCATAGGCAGAGGGAGGGAAAAAAATTTGGGGAGGCTGAGCACAGGCCCCAGCTGGGTTGGCTCGTGTAGCAGTCCCTTTACACCATGCAGCTCCATCCCCATTACACCATTCCCACAGTTTACTCATGGGGCTCCAACCCCTTTACACTGTTCCTTCCTCCAGTATGTGTTCATCTCACAAGGTTCCCAGGGATCAGCTGCCGTACCCATGGTGGCAGGTAACAGCAGGCCAGATCACCAGTGTGCCCTGCTGCCCTGCTTCCCTCCCCCATGACCTGGTGCAGCAGGGAGCAGAGAAGCCACTTGGGGATCTCCTTGCCCACCACTCCTTGCCCTGCACTGGTCTGGCAATGTGTCTCCTGTGTTTGCCTCTGGTTTGAGTCCCATCCTGCTCCCTGCTGGAGCCTGGCAGCTCCACGCGCCACCCAGCTGAGCAGCAGCCCCAGCCCTGCCTCGCTTCCTTTCTCCCAGGGCCTCAGTCCCCCTCTCCCCCCACTTACTAGCTCATCTAGGGGTGCAGGTGGGCAGCTCCTGCTGCCGCCAGGCTCTCATGGTCCCACAACCCAGCCCAGCCCAGCCCAGCCAGGGCCCCATTCAAGTACCCAACCCCATTTTTCCCATAAGCCTCTGGTTTTACTAACTGTGGTTTTGCCAACTGTGGGAACTTCCAGGAACCTAACCCCCATGGTTGCTGAGGGAAACCTCTATTGCAAATACATAAGTGCTGACAGATGTTAGGGGTGGGCGGAAACAATGCTTTACTAGAAGAGGAATCATGTCTATATAGCTCTCATGCTTCAGCCGGGTTTTTTGGTGCTTTTATCTAATCACTGATTCAATAAGCTATAAGATAAAATTGCCAAAAAGCCCTGCTGAAGTATGTGAGCTATGCAGATGCTGGGAGAGCCAGGTCAAACTGATACGATTTCTGTTCTGGGCATGTGCTGTGTTTGGCATGGGGGCACACCAAGCTGAAAGTAAAGGACGGTGGGGAGGGAAAGGGTTCCACATCTGTAAGCACTCGAGTTGACAGAACCTAAATTTTCTAACAATTGTAAAAGCAAATTACATAAAATATGTATAAGTTTGTTATGGAGGTTGACAATTCAAGCAATCAAAGTTAGGCAGCGCCAAAATGATGGAAATGTTTAGGCCTGATTCCAGATTGTGCCAGACCTGAATATTAGCTACCATTAGATGAGTTTATAGTTAACCTTTTTTTCCTGTTTCTCCATGAGCTTTCCACAGAGTGAGAGTTTTGAAATGGGATGTAAATGGGTTAAAACTGATGTTTCCCTGGAAAAAAACTTTTCAATGTTTCCTGAACTCTTCAGTGTTCATCAGGCAGATTTGCCTTTTCTTATTTAACTGCTGCATTGGCTATCTCATTCAGGAGGGGCACCAGTTTTTTGTGACATTCTTTCGCAAGCCAGAAAGGGTTGCTGTTAGGTTACAGACAAATGTTATATTTATCCTATTTTCTCCTAGGACAAAGTGCAGTTGTTCAGATGTCCATGCCTGTTGTCCCAGGACAAACCCTAAAAAGGTTCATGGGGGTAAGAAGTGATAACAGCATCATTGAATCAATGGCAGAAAAGTAGCAGTACTCTCCACTCTTCACTAGATCCTGATGGGAAGGGCAATGCATGTACATGCTAATCACAGAACTTTTCTGTTCTGGAACAAACACAAGCACAACTTTCCTGGGACAAACGCCATGTCTGTTCCTAGCCTCAGACTGAACGAAATGAAAAACTTCCATTTAGGAGCTCACAACTTCATGGGTAATGAACATACAGAACTCTGCAACTGCAGGAAACTTGGGGTTCATTGGGTGGTGGTTATAGGCAGAGCAGATCTGTGCTGTTGGAAAAGCTTTCCTAAACATGTACAATCTTACCTGCACTTGATGCTTGGTTCTACTTAAGGTAGGGAATATGACTCAGGAGGAGGGCTGGGCTAACAGCAGGTATAAGCCCAGGCCTTAAGAGAAGCTTGGCAGTACGATCTGGAGCCTGGTGAGAGAACACCACTTCAGCAGCAGGACTGCAGTTCTGGAGCACCACCACAAAAATGGACAGCTAAAGCAGTATGGAGGTTTGGGGAGGAACAAAGGGCAGGAGGAGGTTCCTGGTCCAGAGCCCATATTAAGGGGCTGATTGTGTGAGACCAGTGAGGGTCTAAGAATCCCAGATGAGGGGATAAGTAAAAGAGAACATCAATGAGGATGCCATCTGTAAGGTATACGGCATAGTATAGGGAAGGAAGGGAGCCATGCAACTAGCCCATAAGGTAGGAACCACTGGCATCTAGTGCTCATTTGAGAGCAATTTGAGAAGCCCTGGGGCAGCCTGCCTCATAAAAGCAATAAACATCAAGGCATGGTGAGTAATGAAGGGATGACTGCCCAGAAAGGGAGGGCTGCAGAGACTCCAGGGGCTTCACAGCCACCCCTGGAAGGACACCCTGCCACAGAGTGTTCCTCAGACAGGAATCACCAGAGAGGGAGTAGACTTACTGAAGATAAAAGAGAAACTTGGGAAAGAACAAATGGGGATAACTTAGCTGTAAGTTAGAAAAAATTTAAGCCGGAAAAATGTTTCTAACCTTCGGTGGAATAAGATTCTGGAACAGCTTCCTGATAGAGGTATTAGGGGGAAGGAGCCAAGCTGGTTTTAAGATGGACCTTGATTAATTGACGAAAAGGATTATATGTCATGAGGACTGAGAAAGGCTAGGGCAGGGCTAAAGGAACCAGGAGGTCCTATATTTCTATATCTGCTCTGCTGGGTAGTTACTTGGAGCAGGACTTGGCAACCTTGTAGGAAAGTTCTCTTGGCCTGTAATATACCATCCAGATAAGCTCTGAGGAATTCATTACATTTCATCTAGTCTGTATCAGCCTTTGATTTTTGGCCATTAACACTCAAGTGTTCATGCCCTTTATCTTCATCCAGTTGTTGCTATTGGTGTCCTTTATCTAGTCTGAACACTGAATTTGAACTATCTGAGGTTATGCTAATGCTATTAATAGCAGGGCCTTTTTAGTTCAGCAATGGACATCTCAGAAAAACCCACTTCTGATGAGTGTTTACATAGACTTTGGATTAGACGGTGTCAGGCAGGAGCTTGGAAGATAGAATTTTCTGTATGATGCACATTCCTACTTTCTAGAAAAGACTAACCCTGTTCTCTGGGTTAATGGGTGATTCACATTAAATTGTATTCATGACTTGTGGCTATTCCCTGCTAAATGTTTTCAGACTGGACATATTCTGCAACATAAATCTTGATTATATGTTTATTTCAATGGATAGATACACTTTCAGGAGGATAATAACGATAGTGGGGATGGGAAAGATTTATTTGGCTAGTAAAATCACACTGTGTTCAGACTCCCTGTAGAGCTTTTATTGACTCCGCTGCCAGCAGAGATTAGTGCAATGGAAGACTGTTAAATATGCATCCCAGCACTTCTCTGTGTTTAAGTGGCTCAAGTCATTAGCAGGTCTCAGCCCTTCCGTTATGGTTTTCTAACTGGCACAGGCACATTTTTAAAAATACACTTATCTGCATTCCATTCTAATGTCTCTCCATGTAAAAGGTCCCACCGGGCATGCATTCCCACCAGGTTAGCAGCAATTATAGTACAGTCTTTATAGAGAACCTCTAAGACTATAGTTATAGCCTCTCCCTAAAAAAACCCCCAAGGCTTCATTTCATGTAGTCTATCTAGAATCTTTATACAGTACAATCAAGTGAATACATTAACATAAACTCCATCTCTCTTTCAACACCTAGCCAGCTGTTCAAACACCCACCTGGCAAGACAGTACCTCAGATTTCATGGCAGGCAATGAATTACTGTAGATAAGGGGGAAAAGAAACAGAGATACATTTTCCACATATGCCAGGTTTACTTATTTCTCTACTTTGCTTTAAAAAACAAAAGACTAGTGTTTCAAACTAGGAAGGTCTCGCTGTGTTTAATTTTCTATTCAGAGGCATCCAAATTAGCCTGTCTCAGTAACTTTGTGGGTGCTTGTGTGTTTCTTTACAGCCTCATATGAATGGCTTTCTTTTACTTTTAGCACTACTTGTTATATGTACTGCTGCATAGCATCTATTTTTTCTGTCAAGCTATCTTTTCATACTTAATGGAGCTCTGGCATCACTTCCCCTTCCCCCAACTGAAACTTGGCATAGAATTTTAGGCCTGTGAAGGAAAACCCACAGGGGAATGGCAGTTCAGTGGTTGTAATCTTTAGAGTTGCTAAGCACCTGCACATCTCAGTGGATGAGTTTCCAGCCTTTTAAATTTGGCCCCATGATGTGATGAAAGATAGCAGAGTCAAAAGGATGAACAAAGGAAAGAGCATTAGGAATGAATAGCATGGAACATCCTGTGGCTGCAGCCTGTAAAGGGCTCCTAGATTTGCCGCTAAACCTAGCAAGAATTTGTGATTAACTTTTGATTTATGTATAGCCTTCTGCAAGACTTGAAGCATTTCAAAAGATTGTCCCATGCACTTGCAGAGATTGCTTCTCTCCATCTGTCTCTAAATACAAGTTGTCTCTAGGGCCTAGGGTGGAAAATTGTCAGCCATTAATTGGTGCCAGTAAACACTGCAGTGAAGGATCTACCTCTTTTGAAAGCTACTGCCTTCAAATCTCTGCCACTGGCATTATTGCAGGCTCTCAGGCAAAGGATCTTCCCATGGTTAGCTGTGGAAAATCAATCTCAATTCCCAGAAGACAGAATTGCTGTCATCAAAGGTCACTGAGCATTAGAAGCAGTTTTCGAGATAAGCTTGAACAAGGAAAGAGTAGTTTGTAGAGATATGCATAAGTTCAAGTTCTGGTATTTCTGTTTCAAGTATGATGTTTCACTTCTGCAGGGGGTGTAGGATGTAGCCGTGTTGGTCTAAGGATATAGGCAGACAAGGTTATTTGGGTGAATTTGATATCTTTTATTAGACCAACTTAAATAGTTGGGGGAAAAAAAAATTAAGCAAGCTTTTGGGTTTAAAAACTCTTTGTCAGGCTGAGGAAAGACCAAACAACAGCTGCGCACCAGAATCAATGCACACCGGCAATCTATCAAAGACAAGAATACTCAGTTACCTGTGGGGGCACATTTCTCATAAGAAAACCACTCTCTTTCCAATCTCTCAGTTCTAATCCTCAAAGGAAACTTACAAAACACTTCTCAGACGCGCCTATATACTCCACTTCATCAGCCTCCTGGATACTAAAAATCATGGACTTAATATAGACATCAGATTTACAGCCTGCCTGACATCTGACTCTCCAGGTACCTCTCCACTATTCATCCCCTTTCTTCCCCCCCTGCCCAGCTTGTCTTTCAATCACTGACTCCTCAATCTACATCTTCATTGACTGCCTAACTTGTATGCAGCCCAGCCCAGTCTCTGGCTTCTTTACTTTTCATTCCATCCAGGAAAAGCATACACCAAATGCAGAAACTTTCTCAGCCTGATGAAGGGCTTTTAAACCTGAAAGTTCGCTTAATTTTTCCCCCCAACTATTTAAGTTGGTGTAATAAAAGATATCAAATTCACTTAAAGGGGAACTAAAATAGTAACATGAAAACAGAGACCTATGAAATAATATTTCAACCTAGCTCTGTACTAAATGCCTGTCTAAATATGAAGATATTACAGAACTTGTGAAAGATGGGCAGGCTTGGGCTCTGGTAGATTTCAAGGGGGAGGGAGCTGATGTATGACTGCTGAGAATGACCTCCCCTACATTTTTACCAAACAGCCTTGACATTTATTGTACTTGGAGGTGTTTGCTTTTAGCTTGCTTTAGGGATTATGATGTGGTATGCGGGAGAAGATGGTCGCTTAGTTACATAGGGCCCAGCTCACTTAGGGCTTCGTAGATGAAGAGCAACTCCTTGAATTGTGCCCAGGAAGCTATTGGGAGTTAGTGCAGACTCTGGAGCACTGCAGTTATGCATTCCTTATAACCCGTCTATGTCAGAAGGTGAGCCACTGTGTTCTGCATCAACTGCAGCATCAGGAGAATGTGCTACACTAGTTCAGCCTCTAGGTTATAAAGGCCTGGATGATGGTGGCCAGATCCAAATTAGAGAGAAGGGGTTGCAGCCTTTTCACCAGATGGAGTGGGTAGAAGGCACTTCTAACTACCACTTCCACCAGGGACTGGAGAAAATCCAGAAGTATCCTAAGCCTGTGCACCTGAATGACAAGGAGAGGTTGAATCCTACTAAAGATAGGTATCCCAATCTTTCCAAAGTTAGGTGGTCTACCCACCACCATTACCTCTATTTTGCTTGGATGCAATGTCAATCAGTTCATTTGCATCCAATCTTCAACTGCAGCCAGACACTGGGAAAGGACTGAGATTATGGGGCCAGGGTCAGAAGAGGAGAAGAGGTAGAATTGGGTGTCATCATCATACTGATTAGATGGCACCTCACTCTAAATCTCCACTGAGTGTTGCCCAATGGCTTCACATACTTATTGAACAGGAGGAGTGATGAGATGGAGCTCTGGGAAACCCCATAGGATGGGTCCTAAAGGGCTACAGAACACTCACCATGCTCTTGGACCTTCCAGCTAAGAAACAGCAGAACCAGTTTAGAACTGTCTTATGAGTACCTACCAGGTCATGTAAATGTTTCACAAGTACCTCATGGTCAGCTGTATCAGAGGCCACAACGATCATCAGGATGTAATTTCCTGTGTCTATCTGTAGGTGAAGATCATCAACAAAAGCCATGAGCAGTCTCTGTGCTGTATCCAGGATGAAAGCTAGGATTCAGGAGACCAATGACATCCAGATACCCTTAGACCTGTTGCATGACCACTTATTCAATAACCTACAGCAAAAAGCGGGGAGTATAACTGGAGTAGAAGTCAAGATTAAGTGATGGCTTCTTGAACAAGGGCTGGACAATTACAGACTTAAGAGCATGTATCACCTTGCTCTTCCAAAGGGAGGCGGCATTGATAATCCCCATCAGTGGTGACCTCAGTCTCCCCTTGCTAGCCTTTACAATCCATGACAGGCACAAATCCAGTTCAGAATTCATATGCCCCCAAGTATATCCTCTTCATCAGTGAGAAATAGAAGTTTTAAATGATTGATACAAGACCAAGCACTCTCACCCCAAACTCTGCCTTAGCAGCAAGTGGTAATCCCAGAGCCATGCCAGATACAGAGATTTTTGTCTCCAAAGCAGGTAACAAATACATAAATGAGGACTAAAGAGGACTCAGTTTCTGGGCAGAGATATGGCAGATTAATCAAACCAGTCACCAGGGCTGTGTGAAAGTTTGGGTGCTGATCCGATGTGGAGCAGATTTGGTTCAATTTAACGGCCAAATCTCTGAATCCAAATCGAATCAGGGGACCAATTAAAAGGTCCAAATTGATTCAAAGCTCTCTGAATTGATTCAGAAAAGATTTGGAGATCTTCAGTGATTTGGGCAGACTCCACCCGCTGCAGCAGGGAGATGGAGCTGGATTCCAAGCTGGTAAGTAGCGGGCAGAAGAGTAGAGGCTGGAGGAGCAGGGAGGGGACCATGGGAGGACCCCCGTTAGGCCTCATCCCCTGGCCACCCCAGCTCCCATTAAAAAAAAGCTCCCATTCACTGGCTCCTGCCTAGTGGGGGTGCGACCCCTGCTGCCCCCCACTGCCCCATGCCACATGGGGGACTCTGCCACGAGCCCCCCCGATCCCCTCCCACTGTCACAGTCCCCCCATGGCTGCCCTGCCTATCCCAGCTCCAGCCTTTTAAAAAAACACAAAACCCCACACTTGCTGGCTGCTACAGTAGCCTGAGGGCTTCTGGGGGCTTGTGGCAGAGCCCCACCATTCAGCATGGAGCACTGGGGGGCAGCAAGGATTGCCCCCCACTGGGCAGCAGCCCGTGAGTCTGGGGTTTAATTGTTTGATTTTCTTTTAAAGACTGGGAGCTGGGGCAGGTGGGGCAGCCATGGAAGGCTGGGGGAGCAAGCGGGAGTCAGGGGGCTCATGACAGAGCCCACCATGCAGCATGAGGAAGTGGGGATCACCCCCTGCCTGGCAGCAGCCAGTGAGTTGGGGCTTTTTTTTTCAAAGAGCTGGGAGCTTGGGTGGGCAGGGCAGTCGTTGAGAGCGGGCGGGATATGGGGTCTGTGTGATTCAGAGATTCAGCTGATTCAGCAGCAGTCGAATCTCTGAACCAGATTAGGCCGAATTGATTTGAATCACCAAATTGAATCACTGTCCCCCAAATCGGTGAATTTGAATCCAAAGCCAATACTAGCCGCTTTGCACAGGCCTACCGATCACCACCTGGAACAGTTCTAGTTGGTGATACTTTGCAGATGCAGTGGCAGTGAAGAAGAAAAGCATGTTTGCTGCTGCCATGACATGGTACTTTAAGAACAAACTGTGGCACAATCAGTCAGCTTCAGCACAGATCAAGAGCCATCTGCATTCTATCTCAACTCCTATTTAAGCTGCCCCAGCTTCCAGTGGGATTTGTGCTGCTACAAAAAAATCATAAAATCATAGAAAATTAGGGATAGAAGGGACCTCAGCAGGTCATCTAGTCCAACCCCCAGCTCAAAGCAGGACCATCCCCAACTAGATCATCCCAGCCAAAGCTTTGTCTAGCCAGATCTTAAAAACCTCCAAGGATGGAGATTCCACCCCCTCTTGGTAACCTGCTCTAGTGTTTTACTACACTCCTACGGAAAAAATTCTTCCTGATATCTAACCTAAACTTTCCTTGCTGCAACTTGAGACCATTGCTCCTTGTTCTGTAATCTGCCACAACTCAGAACAGTGTAGCTCCATCCTCTTTTGAACCCCACTTCAGATAGTTGAAGGCTGCTATCAAATCCTGCCTCAGTCTTCTCTTCTGTAGACTAAATAAACCCAGGTCCCTCAGCCTCTCCTCAGAACTGATGTGCCCCAGCCCCCTCACCACTTTCAATGCCCTCCACTGGACTCTCTCCAATTTGTCCACATCCTTTCTGTAGTGGGGGCCCAAAACTGAATACATTCTCCAGATGTGGCTTCACCAGTGCTGAATAGAGGGGAATAATCACTTACCTTGGCCTGCTGGAAACACTCCTACCAATGCAGTTCAGTATGCCTTTAGCCTTCTTGCCAACACGGGGACACTGCTGACTCATATTCATCTTATTGTCCACTGTAATGCCCAGGTCCTTTTCTGCAGAGCTTCTGCCCAGACAGTCAGCCCCAGCCTGTAGTGGTTCATGGGATTGTTCTGTCCTAAGTGCAGGACTTCGCACTTGTCCTTGTTGAACCTCATGAGATTCCCTTTGGCCCAATTCTCCAATCGTCTAGGTCACTCTGAATCCTAGCCCTACTCTCCACCATATCTACTATTCCCCCAAGCTTGGTGTCATCTCTAAATTTGCTGAGTGCGCCCTCTATACCACCTTCCCGGTTGTTGATGAAGATACTGAACAAAACTGGCCCCAGGACTGACCCCGGGGCACTCTACTTGATACAGGCTGCCAATTAGATAACTACCCTCTGAGCCCTACGCTCCAGCCAGTTTTCTATCCATCTTACATCTCACATCCACCCTGTGAGACTGTTGTAGGAGACCTAATTATAATCCTTGCTAAAATCAAGGTATACCACATCCACTGGTCTCCCCACATCCACAGAGCCAGTCATCTCATCATAGAAGGCAACCATGTTGGCCAAGCATGACTTGCCTTGGTGAATCCATGCTGACTGTTCCTCACAAGTATCATCCAGAGGCATGTGGAGATTCCCTCTGGAGGCAGGCAGTTCCTTGATCATGAGTTTTGAGAGAGAGAGCACAAGTTTCAGATGGTCCAACTCCTCTCTCTCTCTGAGTTTTTGTCATGGCTGCTGCCCCCTCCTCCTGGGCAGTCCTTATATAGTCCTTCTGACCTCATTTACCTGGTCCAATGGAGGCCAACACTTGTTGGCTGTCAGCCAACCAATTTCAAATGCATCGCTAGTTGCTGGGCAGACTGGCAGTCTCTAGCTCACCAGGGAGTCCAAGCCCCTCACCCAGGTATGCGATGCCAATCACATAGGCAGAGACAGCAGGTTTCCCCTCTCCCTCAGAAATGTATCCAGCTCAGGTTACCTAGAGAGATAGGTAATTTCCTGCCAGTGATAACAATCAACTGTGAAGTGTGTACCCTCTGCAGGGCCCATCCTAACCAAATTGTCACAGAGCAGAGTTTTTGAGGAGAAACAGAGGTGTCCTTCTGCCACACACATACCAAAAATAATATTAGATATAACTTATCTTTAGCTGTTCACAGGCACAGACACATTTTATCAGTGAACCTAATTCAGAGAAATGTGCATGACATTCTGTGAACACCTCAGTATATTATTAGTTTGTGACAGTGACCACCCAACTACACAGCTGATTCCCTCATGTGTAGTTTGTGCTGGCTTTGAAGGCGATGTTGAAGGCACACAGATTTATTGTCTTGCGGGGACTTCAACATCCACGTTAAAGTTGGCTCTTCAAGGATGAAGTGGGACTTCATGGCCTTCACAAAGTAACTGGACCAACCCATGAAGTAAAGCATATGTAGAGATAAATGTAAATACAGGGACTCTGATTATCTGATGTTCAGGAATGTCATCAAGAAACCACTGACATGTCCAGACCAATAGCTCCTAGAGGCAGGTGAGGTGCTAGGAAGGGGTTGGGTGGGGCTATAGTCACCCCAAAATTCACCTTAGCCCCCCATAGCCACCTCTCCCACTGTCTCTCTGTCCAAGCCCCCTGATTCTCCCCTGGGCTGTCACCATCCACCTCACACAGTTAGTAAGCTAGCAGAATCCCTAAACTATCTCCAGTCTTGAGCATGAGGGGGATAGGCTCTATGATGGACAAGTTCGGCAATGGGCCAGGTCTTCCTTGAAGACACTGTCCCTCTGATCCCTCCCTTCACCCCTCGCTCTATCCCTCCCCCACCCCCTCCTCCAAACCTAGGCCCATGCTACACTGAGTTTCCAACTGGAACGATCTGGGAAAACACTGGCCTAGAAGCCTTGTTTAGCCAGGTGTCAGTGATACATTCAAGGTGAGTGGCTGCATCTTGGATAAGACTGGAGATGATTGCTATTTTATTAGGCACTGACCTACCATTAACCAGATCAGGGTTTTCACTGGCTGTAACTCCAACAGAGGCAGAAGAGGAGAATCAATACAGGAGAAAAGGGGGGGAAAGTGCCATCTTTTGTGTATCTGGGGGCATGTTATCCCCTTCTTGCCATAAACCCCTGCCCAGTGTGACATCAATAGGCAAAGTTGCCATTCCAGAACTCATGACCTTCCTCCAACTCATGGTGGATTCTACAAGGCCCTTAGGGTTGACAGTCTGCACAAATCCATGCAGGGAATGGGTGTTTGGAGGTGAGGACAGCCTGAGCCTACCACTTCTGGACACTGATTGGGCAGAGACACAATCCAGTATTAATTAAACCTCCTCCCTGTCCTGCCCTTAGAGGGTCCTCCCAGGCCAAACTTCTCCCTCCCATGAAGGGGCTGTGGCTGTTCCACTTCCCTCCAAAACCCTCCCTTGTCTCTCACCGAGGGGAGTCCCCTCCCTAGTTCCTTAACATCCTGCACAAGCCCAGCTTCCTTCTCATATCAGGGGCCATTAACTATTCCCAATACTATTCACCCTCCCTGTCTTTCCAACATCACGTTATACATTTTGAAAGCATGAGAAAGGGTGAACCTGAAACGCCTCTGACTTTACCTCTGGCTCTGCAAAAACAACACCAAAAAGTGCCATTGTGTGCATCGAGGTGTAACCCACCTAAAGGCAGCCTGCTGGCCTTAAAAGGGAGCCCAGCTTGGCTGGGTATGCACTATGCAGGGGCTGTTATCAGTCCAGGTGCTCCCCAACTCTGGGCTACAGTTCTATGGTATTTTCTTGGGGTCTGCTGTTTCTCATTTTATGGATTATTTGTCCTGAAAATAATGGTATCTGAGGCTGCGTAGCTTGTGGGTCTCTTGGTCATGTGACTGAAATCCCCCAAATTACTCCTTAGTACCTGATCTAACTTCCATTGGAGTCAATAGGACTGGGTCCAGATGTGCAAGCATGTGTAGTTTGTGGTGCTGCAAACTATTTTGCAGCACCACAAACTGCATGTTTTGCAAGTTACTCCATGTGCAGGGCTGCTAACTTGCAGTGACAGTGAAAAATTTGCTACTGGAATTTCCTAATAGCATAAAAAACCCTGAAAAAAGTGGCACAAGGCATGCCAAAGTGACAGTGGAGCCTCTACTCTGAGGCATATGGAGCCCCAGCCAGCGGTTCCCTAGCAGGCTGGGGTGCAGTTGTGCCTTGAGATGGGCGAGCAGGCAACCCTGGGCTGGCTGTTCTCCTATCTCCATGTGCCTTAGTATGGGGGCTTCACTGCAGAGCCCCCATGCTGAGGCACGCTGCTCTCCAGCCAGCCACGGAGCAGCTGGCTGGGGTGCAATGTGCCTCAGTGCAGGGGCTCCACAGAACGCAGAAAGGGAGGAGAAGGCAGCCCCACTAGCCTGCCGGCTCGCCCCACACTGAGCCATCCTGGGCCCCAGCCAGCCTCCACCCTGCAGCACACCTGACATTTGAACCTTACACCTGACTATTGAGCCTGGAACTCTGACCCAGGAACTTCTGGACTTCCAGCTCAGCTATGTCTCTGACTTTCTTCCTACCCTTGAGGAAATCATTGAGGGCCAGATTCAACTTAATTTCATAGGCACCTACAGGTACTCCTGCCTACTGGGGAAGAGACCTGGGTGACATTAACAGTCATGCCTGCATAAAACTCTCTTTAAGCCCCTCTGGGCTTTTGGAATCGTCCTTCAGAGGAATCTGCCTTTCCTCACTCAGCGTATAGAGCGTATAGGCTCCAAACCGCTTTAGAAAAAGAACTTACATTTCCCCATTGCCTGTACAGGTATCCTAGGTGCCTAAACCCAGTCAAATAAATTGATCTCTTGGCTAAGGCACCTGAATTATCAACACCTCCATGACTAATTTCATCGGGCCTCACAAATAACAACATTTATAGTGAACACAATCATTATTACTTAACACTGAAAGCTGTATGTACAGCCTCAGTTATACCAATTCCTGATGTTTGAGTGTTCAGCTGGGCAACATGAGCTGATGATTAACATTGCAAAATGTAGGTTTAGCCAATGACAAGCAGATACCCATATACATGAAAAAGTTTACTAAGAAATCTACTGAGGTCATTTCATATAAACAGCATCTGAGCAAGCTATTGGGACATAATAGATGGTGTTTAAATACATGCTGTGGCTGATAGTGTATATTTTTGTGGTTCAGACTGAACAACTGGCAAAGTGTAGTTTCACCATTAGTGTCTCTACATAATATTTTCATTTCTCAGAATTCTATTTCACTTGATAAAAGTTTGTATCACCAATTTTAATGGGATTTAGCTTAATACATACTGCATATTACACAGAGTATATTGTATAGGATGAGTAATGTAGTTGTCAGTGCATAAAAATGACTCAGAGAAATAGTCTTACCTGTATTCATTAATTACAGTGTTTTTTCCTGCTATGGTATTTTCAGGGATTCTTAACAGAAGCTCCCCTTTCATTTTATTGGATAGCTTATACCCTAATGACTTTGGCCTGGCAAGCAGAGATGGGACTCTTTTGAAACCCGTCAGTAACTTGGCTTGGATTATCTGTGGTTGTGATCGAGACATTCGTCTCAGCAGAGTGTGACCAAAGCTCCTTATAGAGTTCTCCAAGCCTCTTTTTGGAGCAAGGAAAAGGATTTTGGACCTGAGCAAAGAACGAAGGTCCTTCATGAGTAATGCACAGCATGTGCAATTCAATAGAAATCATAATTTGTTTGAAATATAACTCTTTTCCATTATTACATGTGCTGTTTATTGTATCAAATCCCTATGCTGGGAATTGGACACCTGCCCAATTGATCTCAGTGGGAATTTGTGTGGCAAGAAGGAGGCAGTTTATGTAATGATGCATATGATAAAACTCTTTAATGAAATCACAGTTTTGTTGGTTATAAAAACAGCCCTCTTGTGAGTGGTAAAGTTCTGTAGGTTCTTTAAATCTCCATGTTCTGGGCTGCTCAGAGGGTATTTTTTTCTCCAGCAAGCTGTTCCTGGGCCCTTCATCAACATAAAAAATGGAACATATACTTTTTGCAGCCAATAAAATGGTTAATTCTTCTACCCTGTTTAAAGATTGTACAAAATTCGTAATATATTTCTTGGGGCTGCAGAGTATTAAGAATCACTTGCTGATGGCAGCACTTCATTACTCAAGTAAAATTTGCTGAGAAATTGGCACTATTTAGAGAGCAGCACAGCGGGGGTGGCAGGTAACATTTAATTACATATTTAAATGCCTACAAGTTTGAGGGTACAGAACAAAACAAGAAAGAATTAATAAGTCAGAGTTTATTAATGGCAATAATGACCCACCTGTCTGTCGTTCTTTATGGCAGATAGTGCTCAGCTATAGTGAGATCTGCAAAGCTGTAATGAAAACTGTGTTAAGCCCAGATTTATTGTGTCTCAATGTTCTCTCTAATCAGGATACATAAAGCATTCATCCCAGAAGTAAGTTTTAACTTATTTTTAAAATATTATTTCCCTTTCCTCTGAAACCTTCTTGGCACTTCCTGGATTACTGCAGGAATTCTCAAATGCATCTTTTGCAATTCTGCAATTTTGCCACAATGCCTTTTTTCCAGGTTTTTATATTTTCTAGTGGTGAGCATATACCTTTCCGTAAGGAAAGCTGCACTATATTCTTGGGTCTAAAGAACTGGAAAAGAGTTGAAACGCAAAATGATAAACTAAAGTGTCTGAGTTTGTGATGAATGCTATGTACAGACAGGTACAAAGCCCAAGGATGAATCATTTCAATCTTCATAGATTAGTTTAAACTGGGTAGATTGAACCAATAAGCAAGTGAACAGGAATTCACTTCTGATTCTAGAAATGTAGCCACAGTCTGCTTCAGGCCCGGGGCAGGAGCTGGGGGAAGGTAGGGGGCTGTACTAGAGCATGCTGTCCTGCTTAGTTAGAGCAGACAGCTTAGGCCAAGGCTAGCCCACCCACCCTGAGGTGGGGCAGGGGTGTGTGGGGGAGGTACAAAGTATCCTAGGATGCTAGGGGACTGTAAGTTAAGTTGCATCTGGAGAGGACAGAAGTTCAATAAACCAATTTCACCTAAATCACTTACCGTATTTTTCGGACCATAAGACGCACTTTTTTCCCCCCAAAAGTGGGGGGAAAACGAGGGTGCGTCTTATGGTCCGAAGGTGTGTGTCCCAGGGAGACGGGGCGGAGCTTGCCCGCGGAGGCAGCGGAGCCCGAGCGGGACATCCGCCGCTTGTTTAGACCGGAAGCTGGCGCCCGTGCCGGTGGCCGGGAGCCGGCAATAAAAATGGCCGGCCAGAACAGACGGGGCAGGAGTCCGAAGGAGGGACTCGCTGCCGTGGAGACTGAGGCTCCAGGAGGGGTGCGTCTTATGGTCCGGTGCGTCTTATGGTCCGAAAAATACGGTAAGTCTAACATTGTATCCATCCATATTCATCTGAAGCTGGTTTTGGCCATTTTGAAAGCAGTTTATGTGCATCGAACTTCTGCTATGAACCAGTTTCTGATCACCTATACTAGTTTATATGTAATTTCTGTCCCTAGCCAAAGAGTTTACCTCTGACTATGGTGAAGCTGATTCAGTTAGGTCCTAATTTAGTGACACTCAGGGCCATTTTATGCTTTAAAATTTTGTAATTTTGAAATGAAAACTTTATCATTTTACAAGAAGGAAGCAAAATTTAACACCTTGAGACCTGGAAGCTGACACTCCTTCTCCAGTGTTTTGTTTCAAGCCAAATTTGCATACTTGCACAGCAATCTCAACACAGTAGAAATTCCTTGCCCCAGATAACCTTTCCACCACTGATGAAACATTATAATAAGAAAGAAGCATAATTCAACATCCTGCTTGCCATCAGACACCTTTGAGGTAAATAGACTGCTCTAACTTTTATCCAAGCCTAATTTGTATAAAATGAACTTTTCCAACCAAGAGAAATTATACTGTCCTCTTGCTCTTCTGTACAATATGATTTTTCATTTCTATGTGGGAAAAAATTTACTTTATCTTTGCTTTCTCCGATGCCTGAGGAAGGGCTTGTGTGCCTGAAAGCTTGCAAATAAATATATATTTTTTGCAATTGTCTAGTTGGTTTAATAAAAGATCTTGCCTCTAGCACATTGACTTATTAAAATATATACATTTTGGAGAGATTAAAGTTAAGCACATGTTTATGTGCTGTGCTTGTACTTGAGACATCACCTCCCCATTTTGATACACATGTAGTTCAGATTATTTTGAATCCCCCAAAGTCATATCAGGAACTAATATAGTTCATGCTATCCCAATTGCTATCTTCTGAAAAGTTCCTTTACCTCCTTGCACAGTTTGAGGCTGTTACAAATTCTCTAGTTCTTGTTATTCAAATTCTTGGTCCTCACAATTATCTGTTTTCTTAATATGGCAGTGTTCTCAGTCCCATGTCAGAAGTGCTTTATACATTTTGTATGCAATTAAACCCCCCAAAACAAATACAGTAAAATCTGTTATCCCGTACTTCACCAATATCTTATTAATCATAATTTTGGAGCTGTGCTGTTCTGAAAGTGGCAGGATGCACACGGTACCGGGCCGTGCCATTTTGCCTCCTGCTTGGTGGGGGTGGGTTGGGGGAGGAGCTTGCACACAGCCGCTGCTGCTGCCACTCACCATCCTGTGCTGCTGCTG
Organism: Crocodylus porosus; assembly: GCF_001723895.1. NCBI lineage: Eukaryota > Metazoa > Chordata > Crocodylia > Crocodylidae > Crocodylus > Crocodylus porosus. Next base: position 177,964,997 of record NW_017728906.1, on the reverse strand, counting down.
CTCTGCACATAGCCGCCATCCCCCCACCCCCGCTCTGCGTCTGGTCAGAAACCCTATTCCTCAGGTAACCATCACTTTTAGGTTACTGACACCCCCCATTCCCCACTTGTGCTGGATAACAGGGATTTTACTGTAATTGATTCTTATTCAAGGATGAATAGGTCTTTAAAAACATCTTTCTTTTCAACTCATGTAGTTTCCTTTACTAAATAATTGTACAGGAAATGTTCTTTAGCTCACTTATGATGCTTAAATGATAGCAAATCTTTAAAAATATTTTAAGAACCAAGGAGTTAAACCCCAACCATTTTAGATTTTAGCAACCACATTTTATTAATGGCAGTAATGACCTACCTGGAAGTTGTTCCTTTTGCAGGTAGTGTTCAATTACTGCCTGAACTCAAACGTATAAACCTACTATGTCAAACAACAAAACCACAAACCCTGAAGAAGGCAAAAGGGTCACTACATGAAAGAACGTTTTTTCATATCACTGTCAGAGTGATACAGAGAAGTACACATTAGAAATAAGATTCCAGGGCTTTTTATAGTGACTTTGTACCTATGGTTTCTAATATTTGTCACTTTGCAGTCTAAGTGTACTTCCTAGTTCAATGAAGAGAAAAAAAGATTTTGCAAACAGAAAAGCATAGCTTATAGCAGACTTATTGGATCATACCTACACTAATAGGGTCAAATTCCCTCCTGTGTGATGCTCCTGAGGTCAACAAATTAGCATGGAGAGTTAATTATAACACCTTTATTCTACATGTAGTTCCCCACAGGCTTAGTTTCACAGTGGGTCATCCCCAAGTGTGTATTGTTACCTTTACTCTCCAGCTGAACCATTTCTTTAACATTAAGGATGTCTCATTGAACCCCAGTGTGGCCCAGGAACTGAATAGGTCTTCCTGTTAGGTGCATATGAAAAATGAGATTTTTCAAAGTGATTCTAAAAATTGAGTTGATCCCTAGACTTTTGAATAGGAATTGGATATTCCAGTCACTATGATGGCTTCCAGTTCCAAACTCAAAAACATGTAGTTATTTCAAATTTACTGAACCTACCCTCAACAATTGTAATTAACATGTTATTGTAACATTGAATGAGTGCTAATTTCCTTTTAGCATGGCTACAATATTTCCAGTCTTTTCCTGCCGTTTCTTACCTCCCTCTTTTTTTGAAGTTTTTAGTGGAATCTGTTCCATGTGAGTGAGCTGTAGTCGAATCCAATGCAGTTTTACTGAGCAAGGTCACTACACTGACAATAGGTATGATCAGAGATTGCAAATCACCTTCAGGACACATTGGGTGGAATTGAATTTATTTGAGATTCTGTAGCTGTTCGCAGAAAAATGGTTCCAGTTTGTCTCAATCTTCATTCTTGTGAGGAAACATCTATAGAATACAAATACCGGGGAAAAAAATCACACCTCTGCCTTGTAATTTTCATTATTTTTCTGGCTTAATTTACATTTTAAAGAGAACTTGAGAGAGTGAGTGCACGCTTAGTGTTCTTTTTTGCATGCTTATACTCAGAACGATTTCCCAGCTCATAGTAGCTTAGTATCAATTTCTGTTAACTGTCTTGGTACATACTGAAAACAAAGGCTCTGACAGAGTGTGTTCTGAATTCTACAGAAGGATCTGCAAGGAATAAGGGGGGACAGTTTGCTCTGACATTTTGCTTGCATGCCATTCTTGTTTTCAAGAATCAGATATAAAACGTTATTAGGATTTTGTTGATTTGAAGCAAAGCAGATTAACTTGACGAAACAGTTGGTGTTATCTTTGTATCAAGAGAAACAACTCAAGACAGAGCTAAAATAAAAGCCTGATTCTGAAAATGCCTGACATTTATTGTTTGAAATTTGGATCAGAACAATTTAAAGTTTTTGGTATTGTGAGTTAGCCCAGTAGTGTGATTGATTGAATTTGTGAATGTCATCTGAGCCCAGACTTGGATCTGAGATTTGTGTGCAGACTAATCTGTAGATACTATGAATCCTAATGATCCAGTTCCTGAATGAGTTGACATATGATGCTGCGTGGCTGAAAAGCACTAGTAGTGTACAAGGATGATAAATTTGTCTGCTACTTTTTCCAGAGAAAACAGTTCTATAGTTTCTTCCACGTGCTTCCCTCCATTTACTTGTGTTCTAAATAAAATCCAGACACTTCTTGGTGTTCTGTATATTTGCCTTTTTTCTTCCTCGTATAATGATTCTTTCTGGGAATATATTCTTCCTGCTACCAGTTGGCATATATTTCAGATGGATCACTGCTTAGGAACTCTGTAACCATGACCACCTTAACAGTTTAGAATTATTATGCAGGAAGTTTATGTTTTCAACAATGTTCCCATCTTTTTTGTTATATTTCTTGACCACCTGGGCGATAGCGATCATCGCTTACTGGAATTTACCATCCAGCGCAGGGTATCAAGGGCCTGCAGGAAGACAGTAGCCCTAGACTTTAGGAGGGCCAACTTCAACAAGTTGAGGAGACTAGTGGGTGAGGCACTGGGGTCCTTGAGGGCAGGAGACCTCAGTGTCCAGGACGAGTGGTCGTTCCTTAAGGAAATGATACTCAGGGCCCAAGGGAAGTCCATCCCAACAAGAAGCAAGGGGGGCAAGAGTGCCCGACAGCCCCCCTGGCTCACCAAGGGCGTCCGGGAATGCCTGCTTCTAAAAAGGCGGCGTACACCCAGTGGAAGGGGGATGCTATCTCCAAAGAGGACGATAACCCCTCTGCTTGGACCTGTAGGGGGGCTGTCAGGAAAGCTAAGGCGGACATAGAGCTAAGAATAGCGTCCAAGATCAAGGATAATAAAAAGTCCTTTTTCAAATACATAGGGAGGATGAAGAAGGCACCGGGTAATGTGGGGCCCCTGCAAAGTATGCTGGGCAATCTGGTGGTTGCGCCAGAGGAGAAAGCGGAACTCTTTAACCAATTCTTCATGTCCATTTTCTTGTGCAGGGACCGGGACTTCCCAGCTGTGATGTCAGATGGACGCCTCCAGACCTCAGGTTGGGGAGGACTGGGTTAGAGAGCTTCTGGAGGGGCTGGACGTCTTCATGTCAGCGGGTCCAGATGCTCTCCACCACAGGGTGGAGCTGGTTGGGGTTGAGGGAGCTAGCTGGGGTTATTGCAGGGCCCTTGGCGTGGCTTTACGAGAGCTCGTGGTGCTCGGGCCAGGTGCCAGATGACTGGAAGATAGCTAACATGGTCCCCATCTTCAAAAAAGGGAAGAGAGAGGACCCGGGCAACTATAGGCCCGTCAGTCTTACCTCTATCCTCGGGAAACTCTTTGAGAAGATCCTCAAGGAGCACATCTGTGATGGACTGGCTTCAGGGATGATGCTCAAGGGCAACCAGCACGGTTTCATTAGGGGCAGGTCATTTCAGACCAACCTGATTGTCTTTTATGATCAGGTCACAAAAGCAATGGATGCAGGTGTTGCCATGGATGTAGTCTTTCTAGAATTCAGCAAGGCCTTTGACACCATCTCCCACCCCATCCTCATTAAAAAATTGGGTGACTGTGGCATTGATGCCTACGCAGTCAGATGGATTGCAGATTGGTTGAAGGGTCGTACTCAGAGGGTGGTGGTGGATGGGTCATATTCAACCCGGGAGGGAAATGGGCAGTGGAGTCCCGCAGGGCTCGGCCCTTGGGCCTGCGCTGTTCAAGTTCTTCATCAGTGATTTGGACGATGGGGTGAAATGCACCCTGTTTAAATTCGCTGATGATACCAAAATTTGGGATGAGATGAGCACACTAGTAGGGAGGGAAAGATTGCAGCAAGACCTGGATAGGTTACAGGAGTGGGCTGACATAAACA
>NW_017728906.1:177925365-177960378 GCF_001723895.1 Crocodylus porosus | reverse complement strand
TGACAAGGAACAATGGACACAAATTATTAGAGTATATTTAGATTAGACATCTGCAAGAACTACTTCACAGTCAGGGCGGCTAGGAGCTGGAACCAACTTCCTAGGGAAGTGGTGCTGGCTCCTACCCTGGGGGTCTTTAAGAAGAGGCTTGATAACTACTTGGCTGGACTCATTTGAGTCTAGTCTTTTCTCCCACCCAGGCGGGGGGTCAGACTTGAAGATCTACAAGGTCCCTTCCTACCCTACTTCTGTGATTCTATGATATTGTATCCTGGCATTCAGCACAGGCAGGGAAGTGGACAGAGAGTATTATTTTCTAATTGACAGTGGAGAGGACTGGTTTTAATATATCATGAACCCTATGACTCCTGCTTATTTCCAGATTTACTATGCTGCAGTATATAGTGATGGATATTCAAAATACTTGGCAAACTGACCAGTTTATAGGCTCAGAACTGGTGCATAGCAATAAGCATTTTTAATGGAGGATATGGTTTCCTTGAAGTGCAGTATAATGGTTACACTGGAATTTATTGTACTATCTACAAAAGTAGACCAATTCATTTTCCTTCTGATTCATGTAAATAAAGTATCAAAATGCTTTGGTTCAAATTTTGTGCAAATATACTATATTAAAATATTGTATTAGAAACTTGGGAGGGAAGCAACCCTCAGACAAAACTGAACACAGGAGACTTGGGTTCTAGAACTGGTTCTGCCACAGCTCCTGTACGTGATCTTGAGCAAGACACTGCCTGTCACCTTGTGTTCACCCCACTCTAGCTCTGTCTTTTCTCTTCAGGTTGTAAGGTATTTGGTGTAGGGTCGCAATATCAGTTGAGACCTCTAAATAAAAATAAAATAAAGAACAAACAATAATAAGTTGAAGAATCAATTCCTTGGATGTATCTAGACAAGTGTGGATGTTTGTTTCCTCAGGGACAAGTAGTAGTAGCACACCTTGTGTCACTGCTACTTGTCCTGGGGGAATGCCTGCGCCATGCCCACTGTGGTACATGGCAGGTTACCCCAGCTGGGGTAGGGGAGGCTGGGGCCAGTAACTGTGCTGCCCCAGTAGCCTTGCCAGGGGTCATGAGGGCCTTCCAGGGCTGCAGCTGTGGTAGAAAACAGCTGGAGCATGTCTTTGGCCAGTCAGGCTCTGGGTTTGGGCAGTGTGCATTGCTGCCATGTGTACCTCCACAGTTTTTTTTGGTGTGCAGTTTTTTTTAACCCCCCCCCAATGCTATAAAGTAGCAATGCGAGGGACACCAACATGTGTGGTCTGTGATGTGCAGACGGGTGTGTGGCACCACATATTGCATGTCTGCACTCATCTGGATGTAGTCCTTGAAGCCAAATGAATGGTGTAGGTACTTTTACAAAAGCAGTAGGTCATATGCATCCCTGGTACTTCATCTGCCTCTCCATACCTCTAGGCCTTCCCCACTAGGATCAGATGTGTGAGTGACATGGAATAACTCTGTAGCTGCTTTGAAGATTCTGTTCTCCTTCCCCCATGTATCTGCCTAATAACTGGCCCACTAAACAATGGGTTTTGTCCAGTCAGATGGAAATGATGCATATTTCCTGAACCATCATGCCTACAACCTTCCCACAATGATATTGATGAGCAGATTAAAGTGCCTACACAGGATCATTTCTTCTCACAGTTTAACTGTTGTTCACAGTTTAACTGCTGTTGGGGTGGGTAATAATACAAAAATCTAGAACTTTTTACTTTGATCCTTCATTGATTCCTTAAGATTGGTCAACTTTCCCTGGATCTCAAGATACTCAGATATTGCCTTTTTTTGCAGGGGGTGGATGTGTGGAGAGCAATGGACAATTCAAAGGGAACTCTACAGATAAACTTGAGTGCATTTTCAAACGCACTTTTGCTTTTGATGAAATTCTTCATGGAAAGGAAAAGAGCCAATTGTAGGTAATTTTTTCTTCATCTTCTGTCAGTACCCCAGAGATTTAAAAATCCTAAAAATGTCACAGTGTTTTTAGAGATAGCTTAAGAATATTTGGAGAAAAATGATTCTGATAACAGTAATAATCATAGTAACAACAATAACAATAATAATGTTAAAAGGAAGAAGCTAAGCTGAAGAGCGTAGCTTAAACATGACTAGTATCCTGGTCTGGGGACTGATTGTTGAGAACAAAGCCAAAATATATCATGCTTTTGTCATCAATACCCTTTTGTTTGGCAGTGAATACTGGACCACATACTCTGCTCAAAAAAAGCCTCAACAGCTTCCACTTATGTTGCCTTTGCCAATTCTGAAAATGTCATAGTGGGACAATGTTAGCAATGCTGAGGTCTTGGGACATGCCAGTCTCTTCTCAGTCAGTGTCAACTTGGATAGTTGGATCATAATCATACAGGGAGAATGGACAATGGCCATATACCCAAGGATATCTTGTATGGAGAACTCTTTACAGGAAGAAGACCACATAGGCATCCTTCCCTCCATTTCAAAAATGTTTTCCAGAGAGATATGAAGGCAATGAAAACTGAGTGAAACAACTGGGAAAAGATTACTGAGAACTGAAGCACTTGAAAACAGTTTACTAGGTGTGGAATGAAGGCTTTTGAGGAAAGAAAAACCCAAAATGCAGAGAAAAAAGAAACCCTTAGGAAACTTAAGGTTCCACCTTAGGAACTACATTTAGGACTTTCAGATACAAACTTCACATGTGACAAGTGCTGAAGGGTCTGTCTTGGAGAATTGGGCTCTGCAGACACACTCATACATGTTCAGTCAGCTGATGCCTCACTTGGTGCAAATCTATTGTCTCACGAGTCCGAAAGATGCCTATTATTCTATAGAGAAAGAGTACTCTTAGCACTGTGCAGATTAAATGAGGTTTGATATTTATGAGGGAGTAATGAAGGTGTGGAGCAGTTTGACTGTGTGAAGGCTAGATGTGTAAATATTTTCTGTTAGCAGGCAAGGTTCTTTGAGTAAATGTGATGGCTTTTATCAGACCAACAGAGTAGTTGGGAAAAGTTCTTATTGAGCTTTCAGGCACAGTCACTCTTCTTCAGACATAGGGAGTCTCTGTTGTTCTGAGACTCCAAGGAATGAGAGAAGCTAAAAGTATGGCAGGATGTCAGTGAGTATGTAAATAGGTAGAAATTAGGAATACAAAAGGTAAAGCAGGAAAGGGAGGGGGGAAAGGCAGGGGATAAAAAAGCCAAAGGTGAGTCAAGAAGACTATACAGTAATAGTGATTCAAGGTAGAAAAGAGGCTGTCTGTAAAAAAGGAAATACCTATAAATTAGGAAGACAAAAAGCAGAAAAGGAGGGGAGGGGAGAAAAGGAATGGGCGGGGGTGGGAAGAAAAGTTTAAAAGGTCAGGTCTGGCAGGTACCTGGTGAATTAGATGTCAGGCAGGATGTAATGTGTCATAAATTCAATGTCTATTAGGGCTGTGTGTAATCTTGATGGCTGTTTCATTTCAACACTGTTTCAATTCATTTTGAGGTTGAAACAACGAAATTGAAACAAAACAAAATGCTTTGAAACAGCCTTGAAACAAAACAAGGGTAGTCAAAACATGTTGAAATATTTCAAGTTTTGAAGCTGGCTTGCCTGCAGCTAAAGAGAAACTAAGGAGAAGAGGGGGAAGAAGGAGGGAAGGACTGCTCTGATACTGACATGTGTAGCTGACCAGTGATTGTGATCCTTCCCTGAGGTCCCTTCCAATCCCATTTATCTGGGAGAGGGACAGGAAAAACAGCATCATAAAAAGCATTGCTTGAACTGAGCTTTCTCTGTGCTTTCACACTTACAAGTGACACAAGTTTTGCTCTGAACAGTTTGAGTTGCAGTTTCCCAGAAACCCCTGTGCTGATCTCCTTGAAACTTGGCAAGCATTATGGCCTCAGCAGGGGCTACCATCTCTGCAGTTTTCACCCCACTGTGCCTCAACACACAACAGTAACACAAGTTTTGCTTTCAAGAATTTGAGGTACCGTTTCCCAGAAACCACTCCACCTATGTCCTTGAAACTTGGCAGACTTCATGGCCTCAGAAGATGCTACTATTCCTGTAAGGTTCATCTGAATCAGGCAAGAAATGACAAAGTTATAGGCAGTTTTGTGCTTCTCCATCATAGTTTATGGGCAAAATGTCGAAACAGTGTCAAAACACTGAAACAGTTTCGACAAAACAAGATGGAACAGTGTTTTTGAAATGAAACAAAACTCAGAATGATACACTGTCCCCTGGAAACAGCAAAACAGAAGTTGGAATGAAACAGTGCTGGTTCCGCACAGCCGTAACATCTATATTGAATCTGTGATTTTTCGTATCCAGTAGATTTATGAAGTGAAGTTCTTAGGCTTGTCTACAAAAGGTGTTTTGTAAGTTTCCTTTGAGGATTAAAACTGAGCGATCAGAGAGGGAGTGGCTGTCTTGTGAGAAATGTGCCCCCACAGGTAGTTGGATATTCTTGTCTTTAATATGTTTTCAGTGTGCTTTCATTCTGGTGCACAGTTGTTGTTTGGTTTCTTCTACATATTTTCCATCAGGGCATTTGGTACCCTCATCTAATAGTGCAGTATATTTTCCTAAGTGTGATACAGCAGGGACACAAGTGATGAACTTCCTACAATTTCTAGGCCTCCGTGCATCTCCCAAACTACTCTTATGCCTGGTAATATAAAGGCTGCTTTTTCCATAAGAGCCTCAATCAGCTGCTGCCTCTATGTTCCCAAGAGTTCCTTTCAAGACCCTTTCATCAGCCTTCCAGATAAGGGGGTGTTACCAGTCTCTACTACTTCCCCTCTAGCACAGACTCAATATGGCCATGATGTCTGTTGATTACAGCCTGTTCCTCATGTAAATTCTCACTGTCTTCTGCACCCTGCTCCTTCGCACAGTTTCCCATTTGTCAGATGGTTTCTCAGAAGTTTGGCTGCGCTATTCCTGTCTCTTCATGCATCTCATGCTTTCCCTGAGAGGTTAAGAGTAGGGCTGGAAGAGACCTCTTAATTCAAGTCCTGTTCCATGCTATCACAAATAGCCATGCCCTATTATCCTTTTCACAAAAATAGGTGGGGGGGGGCGGGGTTTGCCGGTAACTGGAAGGCTATTCCAGAACCTTTCTGCTCTGATGGCTAGAAACTTTGTTCTAATTTCCAGTCCAAATGTATTCATGCCAGTTTGTAGCCATTGACTTTTGTGCCATCATAGCCCTTCAGCTTAAGCAGTTTTTTTCCCTTTTGGGCAAAACCTGATATATTTACATGGAGAAATCATTCCTTGTACCTTCCTTTTGTCAGACTGAGCAAATTAGATTATTTTAGGTTGTTAATAGTTTTTTTCACACCATGCCCACCGGCTAGGGCTGGAGAATGTTCTGTTCATCCTACAGGGTCTCAGGTCAGCAAAAAGGCTGATAGGAGCAGTAGTTTTGTTCTTAGCTGACACATCACAAATTAAGTCCATAGGTTGATTTTCGTTTTGCCAGTTTGTAGCTGTTAGTGGAGAGCTGAAACAGTCTTGTGTAAAAAGACAATGCTATATTGCACAAGCCAAAAACAGACAGTTGCAGCACACATTTACCAAAATAATAAAACCCAGGAATGAGCCTCCTGCAGTATGTATGTAAACTGCTCTGGATCACTATCTCGTTTTTATCAGGAAATTTACACATACAGATTAACCATGTCCTCCTATACAGGAACTGCTCTTTGGGCTCCATTCTCTGAAGTCACTGTAGTGAAAGTCAAAGTATAAGGTAAAAGATTCTATGACATCCATTGCTGAAACATATATCAGACAAATGCACTCATATCTGAAATCAAAGCAAGAAATATTTGGCATTAACACAGAACCAGTACCATATGTTACTGATACCAAATGCAGGGGCTAGTTTGAACTTGCTTCTCAAATTAGCTTTATGAAAAAAGGCTTACTAAGGGATACTTCAGTTCTACTTCAATTAATAAAATTGCTTACTTAGTTTGAGTTTTCAGTTCCAAAGATTTCAGGTACATGCTAGCTGCATATCTCAATGAAGCTAAATTGCTTACCTTTCCTTGTCATGGCTTTAAATTGGACCCAAGTGTCTTCATTTAGATTGAAAAACAATAAATCTGTTGCACAAATCCACATGTTTTATCTTGATTTAATAACTAAAACTGTAATTGGTGTTCAGAGGTATTTAAATTGGGAAAATTGCAGCATTTTGCCTGGTTGTGCTTTAATGAGCACTGAAATGACATCTTCCTAACTATTGATAGCAATTTTTTCCTCAGGGCATACAAATCCCTGCTTGACCTTTGGAAAGAAATGAACAGCAGAATCTGAGTCTTGGCGTTTTGATGTAAAGGTTATTGTGAATGTCATTTCTGTAATATAACAGAGTAGCATAGGTTGGGTTTATTTGGCATTAAGTATTCTCGAAGGTACTGCCCATATTTTAGGCAATATGCTTAAGGGTCTGTTCCAGAGTCTTTTCCAGTTTTTAAAATCTAAATTTAGAGGATCTATCTTACCAGGCCTTAGCAGGAGAACCTCTTTTTAAAACTGAGAAACAAACTCAACAACAAATAAGTAGAGCCCTTTTCTCCCCAGCACCTTCTGGGGTGACAAGGAACAATGGTGATAAGCTGATGGAGAATAGGTTTAGGTTAGAGATCAGAAGGCAATATTTTACAGTTAGGGTGGCCAAAATCTGGAACCAACTTCCCAGGGAAGTGGTCCTCGCCCCTACCTTGGGCAAATTCAAGAGGAGGTTGGATGATTACCTGTCTGGGGTGCATTCATTCCTGCCTGTGGCAGGGGGTCAGGCTAGATGATCTGTTCAGGTCCCTCCTGACCCTAGCTACTATGAAACTTGGCTATCAGAGGCCTTAGGTGAACAAATCACTGGTCTGTAGAGTAGATTTTGGGTGGTTCTATGTGAGAGACAGGTGCTGAGTCGCTCAGAGTGGTGCACAGGGGTGCATCTACACTTGTACATCCATAGTTCACAGTAAATACAGCGACTTATGCCAACTTGAACATAAATTTGATTCCTGCATCATGCAGGGGCTGTATTTTTGCCCTGTGGGACTAACTTTGTTCCTATTGCATGTCATCATAAATGATTCACTACTGCCACAGTGGTGCCTAAGAGCATTTATGGTCCATTTCAATTCAACTTAACATGTACACGCATAGGCTAGGGACAGACATTACACATAAACCAGTCTAAGTGATCAAAAACTAGTTTAAACCCGTAACAGATCAGATATTTTTTGCACATAAACCAGTCTGAAAATGGCTGAAACTGGTTTGAGATAAACCTTGTTGAATGTAGTATTAGACTTAACTGATTTGGTTCAAACCAGTTTATACATTGTCTGTCCCAGGCCCCTTACTGGTTTACATTAAACCAGACTCATCCCAGCATGCTTGCTAGGCTGGGCAGAGCTTTCTGGTCCACAGCAGGGCTGGCCCCACCCCCCTGCTCCCTGGCTGCAGCTCCCCCCCTCCCACTCACTACTTCCTGTTAAGAAGGAAATCCCTCCGCTCCTCTGCCGTGCTGAGAGGTATCTGTATATTAGCTAGCATACTACATGCTGCCTACGGTCTGGTACATGCTGTGACAAAGGCAGAATCAGCAGGTAGCTGGTAATGTCCCTCTATTGTTTTTTTAATGGGATGATAAACACTGAGGGGTGATAAACACTATTATCAATTCTCTGCTGGGCTAATCAGAACATTCTTCTGGGGCCTGGCCATGCCTCCCCTCAGCTCACTGCTATGGAAGGGAAGGGAGGGCTGCTCTAGCACCCCCAAGCTTCTAGCCTGAGCCACTGTATGCATGTGCCTGCATTTCTGGAATGAATAGGGAATGCCTATCCACCTTCAGATGGGTTCAAACTTTACAGGTTAGACTAACCTGCAAAGATTGAATCAATTCAGGCTCAGGCTTTTTGAATGTCTGTCCCTAGCTAGTCTGTGTATACCCCCAAAGCTGAGTAACTGCTAGACTTACAGAGTCACGTTTTCTCCCTGTGACCCAATGAAAAATCAGGACTGGCAACTGTTTGACAGTGAAATGAGACCAGTGTGATGGTAATCCCATTGCATGCTCATTGACCAAAAGCCTTGGGGTTAAATCATCTGTCGAGATCAAAGGAGCTTGGAGAGACCTAGGTTCTGGCAGGCCTACCTTCTTCCCTCCCACGCGTTCCCCAAGCCTGGCCTCCCACAAGGCAGGACAGTTTGCGAAACATAAGGGGTGACACTCTGTTCCTTTCCTGCTTGTCCCTTCCTGGTTGGCACTTGTGTGCCCAGAGGCATTCTGTTTTTGGGATAGCTAGTCCTGTGCTTGTAGTTGATTACGTAGGTATGCTGCTCCTACAGCATGCATGTGTACCCTTTGTGAATGCATAGCAGCATTAAGTACCCAAACCTGGAGTTGACCAAAACACATAAGTACAGGACTTAGACACAGTGGGCACCTATACACATGCTGGACATCTTCTTCAATGCATGGTAATTAGTACGCGTCAGAGAAGACTCAATTAATCAAGTCTCCTGCAGCGTGTTAAATAATGTGCTCCAGAAGCCTCCATGTCACCTCTATTCAGCATCCCCACACTTCAAACTGGTGGTGGCTGAGCTTTAGTCCAATGAGCTTTAGTTCGAGCACCACCCCCCCATTGGTATTTTGAAGTGCAGGAATGCTGAATACACATGACGCTGCAGGCACTTCAATTAAAGTGACTTGAGTCCTAGACCTCTCAATACTCAGAGAGTGTTCCAACTCGGGTTTCTCTGACTCCCAGGAATAGTATTCTAGCCACAACATTATAAATCAGATATCATTGAATCCCTTAGCCAGTGCCTCTTTTGAAACTGGCTTCCTAGGCAGCCATGCAGCCATGTTGGGGGCTGGATTCGATGATCTCCCGAGGTCCCTTCCAGCCCTAATGTCTATGAAATGCAAGGGAAGTATTGCAGAGATATGTGCAGCCAGGTGGAACTATGTCTCAATAAGACAACTGCTGGCTTGGAAGGGAGGGGGATCTCCATTTTCACATGAGCCCTTGCTCCCAGTGCACCAGAAGCTTAATCCCTGTGCTACCCTCCATCCGGTTTTTCTAGTGCCCACGTTAGTGGTTTAACTTTAAAGGAGTGCTAGAAAAGACCCTGGGGATAACGGGTGCCTTGAGGTGTGGTGGGTGGAGTGCTATGCTAGAAAGTTAGAGAGCCAGGGTCAAACCTCCTTTGGGTAAGGGAAGGGCCTATAACCCAGTTCCTCTGGCTTCCAAGGGGTGTGTTTAGCCACTCAGCTACTGGTCAAAAAGGATGGGGGTTGACTTATCTCATTGTCAGTGAGTGTGCCTGGTCTGTGTGCATATGTAGCTGTGTATGCTCTCAGAGCCATACATCCAGGAATAGAATTCCTCTGCTGTGGTGCACCTGGCCAGTACTGGCCGTCTCTCTCATCCCTGCCATTCCTTGCACCTTTCCTGCTCTGACTCCAGTTCCAGCAGTGGGAAGGGCAGAGCAGCAGTGGCTGGAGGTTTGTTGCTACTGAAGTAGATGCTACTCCTTTTTTTGCTGCTGGCATGCATGCTGGTGGCCATAAGCACTGTTTTTTAGCAGGAAAAAAGGGAGGTGACATCTCTCCCAACAGCAGCGACCCTTTGGCCTCTCTTCCTACTCTGTGGGACATCACTATTTGTCTGCCCTTCTCTGCTGAAGCTACTGCAGGGAGGGTGGGAGCTGAGAGGAGGTGGGAGGATGGGGGAATGGGAGGGTGAGACAACCCCTGAGCTCCATTACAGTATCCTTCCTTAGGCAGCACCCAGAGCTCCTGTCCCACTCACCTACCTATTGTTTCAGTACTGTTTCTATGGACATGTAAATATCTGAAATGCCATGTAGTTGATCCCAAAGTGGCTACTTAGACAACCAGGAAAGAACAGACTCTAGGCCAGATAGCACTAAAAACACTATCTTTTTGAAGCCAGGCTGCTAACTAGCCAAGAGAGAAAACATCATGTGGCCAGAAGGAGAACAAGCCAAAAGGAGCTTTATTCTGTAGCTCAGGTTGGAGGAAGGTGGATACTAACTTGGTTGGAATAATGAGCCTTTCCTTACAACGTTTGTATATTTTTCATTACTGAGTCACTGGAAAAACTGCAAAACGAGTACTGGGCAAGAGAGAGCAGACTTCCCCTCATGGTGCTCCACTTAACTGACACTCCCTTCCCATAGGCCAGACTGTACTGCACTCTTTGGAAAAGCTTTTAGTGGCAGGCATCATTAAAGTGTTACTTCATATAGGAAAAACATGTTGGCAGACATGACTCAAACTGTAACAGGAAGTGTTTACAGAGGGAAAGAAAGCTTTGTGGACTGTTAGTAGCAAACTTCGAAGTTTTTCCTTCAGATAAGTAAGGAAGTCCACACATATCCAATATTTAGACTTCTTCAGCCACTGACTGACTCTCTCCACTGTCAAATTTCTCCTGAAATCACACTTCTCATGTGTTACTTCTCTCAACCCATTCAGCTGGTGAGTGGACATACTAAAGACCGCTGATCTACTTTTTTGACAGCTTCTCCTGTGTACAGCAGGCCAGGGCCCCCTTTCTCTTGCATTAATGTAATTCCATCAGGCCATATCCTGAATCCTGCTACTAAGTCATAATTCTGAGCCAGACTACAGCTGTCATGTATCAAATTGGGCTGGATGAATGGACTGTAAGGTGCATAGAAAACTGGCTGGAGCACTGGGCTCAGAGAGTAGTAATCAATGGCTCAATGTCTAGCTGGAAGCCAGTATCAAGTGGAGTGCCCCAGGGGTTGGTCCTGGGGCTGGTTTTATTCAATGTCTTCAACAATGACCTGGAAGATGGCATAGAGTGCACACTCAGCAAATCTGCAGATGAAACCAAGCTGGGGGGAGTAGTAGATACGCTGGAGACTAGGGCTAGGATTGAGAGTGACCTAAAAAAATTGGAGTATTGGGCCAAAAAAAATTTCATGAGGTTCAACAGGGACAAGTGCAAAGTCCTGCACTTAGGATGGAACAATCCCATGTACCAGTACTGGCTGGGGGCCAACTGGCTGGGCAGCAGCTCTGCAGAAGACCTGTGGGTTACAGTGGACAATAAGCTGAATATGAACCAGCAGTGTGCCCTTGTTGCAAAGAAGGCTAATGGCATACTGGGCCGCATTGGTGGATGTGTTGCCAGGAGGTCAAGGGAAGTGATTATTCCTCTCTATTCAGCACTGCTGAGCTACATCTGGAATACTGTGTTCAGTTTTGGGCTCCCCAGTACAGAAAGGATGTGGACAAATTGGAGAGAGTCCAGCAAAAGGCTGGGAGCATATGACTTCTGAGGAAAGGCTAAGGGAACTGGTTTTACTTAGTCTACAGAAGAGGAGACTGAGAGGGGCCCAAGAGCTAGACTGTTTTCAGTGGTGGAAGTTGACAGAACAAGGAGCAATGGTCTCAAGTTGCAGCAAGGGAAGTTTAGGGTAGATATTAGGAAGAATTTTCTCACTTAGAGGGTGGTCAAGCACTGGAACAGGTTACCCAGAGAGGTGGTGAAATCTCCATCCTTGGCGGTTTTCAAGACTTGGCTAGACAAAGCTTTCGCTGGAATGATCTAGTTGGGGCTGGTCCTTTGAGCAGGTAGTTGGATTAGATGACCTCCTGAGGTCCCTTCCAACCCTATCTTTCTATGATTCTAAATTTGCCAGTAATGGAGACCAGGACACAGGCACCATGAAGCCTCTCTGTGCCACCCAAATTTCACCTCTCAGGAGCTGCAGGTCATTAAAGACTTTGGGTGTTTGCACCTGTGATGAAAATTGCCTGTTTTAGTGGTTTAATTGTGTCACACTGTATACGTACAAGATTTTTTATGATTTAAATGAGTTTTTTATGTCACAAACTAAGCCACATCACATAGTTAAGTTTGTAACATAGCTATCTGCAACATTGGAGCCTTCTGATATCGTGCCCCCCAATCCTCCTGCTGCAAGAGATATGGGTGAAAGGCAAAAGTGCCCAATTCTTTTTTTGGTGGAGCCTGCCTGCCTCTCCCGTAGCCAGGCGGCAAGCTGCTGGTGGGCCCTGAGCTTCAGGGGGACCCCAAGCCTTCCCTCCACAGTGGCAGTGCCCCCCAGAGCCACCCAGGTGGGCAGCTAGTGGGAGGGTGCTGCTTCAGCTTGGAGGCAGCACCCAGCCTAATCCAAGTCTTTCCTGAGCCCAAGCTGGGGCAGCATCTGGCCACCCAGGTGGCTCTGAGGGGTGCTGCCATTGTGGAGGGAAGGACTAG
The DNA here is from genome assembly GCF_001723895.1 of Crocodylus porosus. Lineage (NCBI taxonomy): Eukaryota > Metazoa > Chordata > Crocodylia > Crocodylidae > Crocodylus > Crocodylus porosus. Next base: position 177,948,065 of record NW_017728906.1, on the reverse strand, counting down.
CCCCTGCCCCCCCCAGCTCAGGGGCTGCTCAGCCTTCTGGCAGGTTGTCCCCCAGCTGTGGAAGATGCAGGGGCAGGCTCTGCAAAAAAAAAAAGGTTGAGCTGCTCGCTGTAACAGTGATGGAAGCCCCTATTTGAAATGGTGAGTTTTTAAACCCCATTGCATGGACTAACCCCCTTAACATGTACAAGCACCCTCTATGGCCTAGCACATGGAAGAACACCCAAGAAAGGGGTGCACCACAACACCCTCATGGAGTGTGACTGCTTGTCAGGGAAGCTGCAGGAACATGTCTTCTCTGTGCCAAACCAGGAATAGACCACAGAACTGAAAAGAAGGGAGGGATCTCTAGTTGTAGGCAAAAATGCAATGCGAGTAGGGCATGGAATAGAGTCTGGGGAGCTTTTATTGGGAGGTGATTATCAGGTGCATGGAACTCCATCTTTTTTTGGCTGCTTCCACTGTCATCACTTGTCAGCTCCTTATGCTGTCTCTTAGATTGGCTGACCAGTCACTGCATGTGATCAGAGTGGTATCATGGCACTTCTAGACAATCCACCCTATGGTTTGCCCAGCTACAGTCCAGTAGAATCAGATGCAGTGCTGAGTATCTAAGAGCCACTTCTGCCTCCAGAAGGTGGGTAGCAATAGAGCAACCTGTGGCTGTCCTGGTGCCTAGATTTGAAGCTGGCTAGAGACTGCAATAGAGTTCTTGGCCATTTCACGAAGTGCTGCAGATAAAGGGCTGCTACCTATGATTAACTACGGAGCCGTAGATCTACCTTGCTTGTGTTTTTAGGCTGTTTCTGGAGACTTGTAAAAGTAAAGGTCTGAAAGGTGAAAAAAGCCTGGCTTTGTCAACTATACACTTATCCCATATTTTCCTGCGTTTTCCTAGGGTCCAGTCTTCCCATCTTTCCCCTCTCAACAGAAACCACCTTCATAGTGGCTCAGCTGTGGCAGTATGCCCTGCCCTGTATGAGGCAAGGGTATTGCAGGTCCCCCTATGATAGGTCCCCTCCATTGCTATGGTTTCCCACTTCTGGTGTGTCCTTCAGAAACTGGATTTTTGAGAGTCTTTCCTGGGGGGTTAGGGAAGTGTCCTTAAGTTGTCTAGGTGGAGGTGTGCTGGGAAGAGGCACTGGGAACTGGAGTATGAAGGGAAGGTTAGCTTGGGGAAGGTTCTTCTCCTGTATAGCTCTAACCTGACTGGTGGATAACAGATGATAGCTACAACTGTTCTCCAACACTCAGTGGCAGGATGAGTGAGTTACCTAGCAGATCTTAGAGGACTAGGACCAGTCCCAATAGGAGGGTAATTCTGTTTCTCCCACCATGAAAAGTGACCTTACCTTTCCACTCTATAAGGAGATGAGTCTCCACAAGCATCTTGAAAAGCTCTACGGGATAGATCCATGGGTATCCATTGGCCATCTAGAAGTGGGCGTCTTGGACGTGTTCTAGAATGAGTTGGAGGGAATATGCCAGAATGTACATTAGCTGAGGCCTTCTCTCAAGCTGCACCTGGGGGAAGAGAGAGGGATAACTGTGCTATAGTGCTGTGTGTGAAGTAGTTTCTCCTCTCCCCACCCTTCCATCAGCATCTCACCTCTGCCTTGCCTATAAGGTGAGTGGTCACAAGGTATTGCTGTGAGCCTCAATAGCTGGTTTAACTTACTATCTGCATGATGTGCTAGGATGTGGTGCCACATTCCATCCAGTCTCCCTGACTGTTGTGGTACCATGGACAGAGTCTTCAGGGCTTCTCAAATGCAGCAGGGATGTATGCATGTGTGACCTTGTATTATGGTGGCCAGCTGAGCAAGTGTTCTCGTGCAATTCTGTAGCATCTCCAAACATCTTCTGAGAGCTGCTAGTGAAAAACCCTGGCATTCAGCTATCTCCCATGAGAGGCTTTCTCAAAGTGCTGCCAGTATCTCTGAGACAGTTTAAGCATGCACCACCTGTGGGCTGTTGCAACCTAAATTGTCCAGTGGAGGAACATTAGACATCTATTTGCCTCAATGCATGATGCTTGAGTTAAATAGGATGCATCTCTGAAGATGTACAAATACTGCTGGATTCATAAAATGGGGCCATAATGTGGGTATCGAGGTGAAGAAAGATTCAGTCTTTGACCCTAGTTGTGTAAAGCAGAACATGGTCATTAGCTATGCCTTAGACATCTGTTTACATACATAACACAACCCAAAAAATGGCTCTTTAAACTCAGTAATCAGCTATTAAATAAATGCACCAAAAAGCCCTCCTGAAGCACCCAATCTATACAAATGCTGAGGAGCTGGTTTGAACTAACATGCTTCCTTTTCTGGGAAAGTGAGTGTCCATCTCACCCCCCCCCCCAATCTGTCATGATGGTGGGTGGAATAAGATTCTGCCCTAGATAGAATTTGGCACCTAGTTTATGAATCCCAAATGGCCAGAATTCAAATCCTAACCAGTTAATTTCATTCCAAATTGCATAATTATAATTACTGAGCATGAACAATGACTATATTTTCCAATACCTAGGTCCTTTCTCACTTGAGTACTAGCGTAGGCAAAACTTCACATGTACTTAAATACTTAGATGGGACTGCACTGATTGCACAGTTGAGAAAATGCACATACATTCTGAATAAAAAGTGATCTGATTGCTCCAAATCCCTTTTTTTAAATCTAAGCCTATATACCTAAGTCTTTTAGTGGAATTAGGGAGACTTCATTTTATTAGAGCAGCGGTTTTCAAACCCTGCAGTCACACAAACTATATCTAAGGTGCCTGTGAAAGATGACTGTCATCAATCAAAAGTATGTGAATACCCACACTTATAATTCAAAAAGGTCTGCACCTCCATTCAAAATGTTGTAGGGGTGTACAAATGAAAAAAGGTTGAAAACCAGTGTATTGGAGGTTTGGGCATCTGCTAGGTTGTGGGGAAAAAAATCATCCTTTCAATAAGCTTAGTCACTGGATTTTCTTATCCCAGTCACCAGAACTTATACTGCAATTTCAGTACCAGTGATTCTACTTTGAATGCAAACTATACTGAGGAAATTCAGCAGTGAGAGAGAGCCCAGACAACCTGAATCTGCATCCTCTGAAACCAATGGCAAAACACTTGTTAGCTCAGTATCAGTTTGTAGCTCATATTTTTTTATTGTTTAATTTCTGTGATTCAATTAATCAAAGCAATTACAATTCTCTTACCTTTGTACTGTGTCAGGCTCTAGTTGTCCCTATTAGAACACAACATCAAGTCCACTATTACAGAACCGGTATGTAAATAATGCCTGGTTCAGAGACAACAACATGAACTTCCATAGACAACAACAACCTACTTTTGTCAGTGGCTAAGAACAGACTGGCAGAAAGAAAAGATTTGATATTGAAGGGAAAGGCAAAAAAGGAGTCCCTCTTAGCAGTGTTCCCGCTCCGTGTCCCTTCCCCTTCTATATAAATTCTCTTCTTTCTGCCAATCTATTCCTAACCTCTGGTGAAAGCTCATGCTTCTCTGAATTAGTCAGTCTTGAGCAACATGCCATCTTATCTTGCCTTCTGCTGACTTCAGAGTAACACAGCTAATCAGTTCTGTGAGGTTTACTTGTGAACTCTCCATTTACAAATCCCCCCACTGTATTTTTTTAAAGCACTGACACCAGTGTCGTATTTTTCATTAAAATTCTTCATACTCAAAGGTTGAATACTGTTTCTTTGTACATGAAATAGCTTTTGTTTTGCCCATTTTACCCAGATTCAAATAGATATCCCTTCCCATCAAACCATTTTTCAGTAGTTAATTCTTTTTATAATAATCTTGAAACTGAAATTCTTTCAAATGAAAATTAAGACTTCTTTAGGTTAGAGCTACAGCATCAAATATGTTAACCTTTATTATACAATTGATTCCATTTTTACTGAATGAAGTCTGCACTTCAGTAATTCTCTTTGTTCAATATGTATAAATTAAGTGTTTTCCTGAAACATAATTTCAAATGAAATCTTAACACAGTCTAAAATTCTATTTCCTTTTAGTTATGGCAGCATATTTGTTTGTCTGTGCCATATGAATTTTGGAATTTCTATTTTGTTGGAGTGGTCTTAGAAAGAAAATACAGGAATCCTATTTGCACTTTAAACACTTACAGCAGATTTTGAAAGAATGTCAATAACCAAATAAATTACAAGTGTTCTGTTTTCCAGTATATCTGATCAGGATTGTCAATAAACAAAGTTGTATTTCTTAGAATGAGAGACCAGAATTCTAATCTCTGCATTTTCATTAACTGCTGCATTGAAGTCCCTGAGCGAATACTAGCAAATTGGACATCTGTTGAATTAGCATTGCAGCAGTAGAGCTGGGCAAGTTTTCATTCAAGAAAAAAAGTAAAGAAAAATTAAGGGAGCATGTATGAAATTGCTTCATCTAGGACACAGGAATCTGAAATCTCCTCAAAGAACCTTGTGTGTGCATCTATACAAGTTGCTTCAGCTGCCTAATTAGCTCTGCAGTAAAGTGTCACTTTTTACAGGAGCAATGCTATTAGGCCACAGTATATGGATGAACTCTGCCATAGGATAGTACTGCCCAAGAAAAGTATTATTCTATGGCAGAGTTATTTACTCCATCACAATACACGTATAGAGAGGAACTGGGGCTGGCTGGTGCACAAGGGTTGGGCTACAGCGTTGGGCTGCCTGCAGGTTAGTCTATCCTGTAGCACCCTTGTGCCCTAGCAAACCCCTCCACAGCACACTGAGCCAGAAAGGAGTAGCCCTAGGCTGGCAGGTTTACCCCTTGAGTCCCTGTCAGTTAGGGCTGCGCTGCCCCAGTGTAACATGCCGCAGTCCTGGGTGCATGTGTAAATGCTGGACCTGGGAGCAGTAAACTCTAGCATGAATTGCACTGCAGTTTATTGTGAAAAATTAATTTGATGTGTAGATGTACCCTGTGTGCTCTTCTTTTGTGCAAATAGGATATTTTTATAAATGATAAATAAAAGAAAATTATAAAGAAAACACAGATAATATACATTGTATTCACTGAATAGAAAGATAACTAACTGCTTTTCAGGGTATACAAGATTTAGAAAAGCAAACACACAAGGGCAGTCTGATAACACCTGGTAGTATAGCCATTATATAACAATGCCAGGTCTGAGAGTTTCATTTTACCTTTGTGCCTTGTGCTGCGGTTGCTCACTTTCAGATGCACTGAAGATTCAGAATTGATTCTCAGAGAAAAATTATAAAGGACAAAGGCACACACACAACATTAGGAGCATGTTTCTCACAGAATAACCACTCCTCTGATCTCACTATCCTTACATTCAAGGGAACAACTTTAAAAAGTGAACTTGGGAACAAAAATAAACTGGACACTAAGAACTAAGGATGTACTAATTTTTGTTTTATGGCACATTATAATCTACCTAACTTCTGAATTCTTTCTATGCATGAAAGGTACTCTTCCCTTTTGATAGGCCTTGGTCTCCCAGTAATCAGCTTCTTTTCTTCTGTTAATTGTTTGCTACCCCTCAGAATTTCTTTCCCCTCTCCTATAAGTACTTTTTTTTTACTATGATGCGTTAGCCCTCACTGCTCTGACCTGATGAAGAATGGCTTGCATTTGAAAGCTTGTCTGACTCTATCCTAATTATGCAGTTGATCTAATAAAAGATACCAACCTCAGAAATCCTCACCTTTTGAAGACACAATGCAAACATACTTCCTGTGGGTGTCCAATTAATATTTCCAATTAAAATTTCAAATTAAATTTTGTTCCAATTTCCAGTTAAAACAATGAAAAGAGGAAGCTGTTTTTTATTCACCCCTTTCCCTTAAGAAATGGTTTGGGGTCTGGTTGGTTGTGTGAAAAAAGAGGAAATATGAGATTGCTTTGTGAACAGGAATGGCTTAGAATAAGGACATCAATTTGTAACCCTTGGTGGCAAGACTAGTTCTTCTTGTACATAGTTCCAACGAAGTTTATGGGATCTTCCAAGTAAACAAGGCTATTACTGTGAGCAAAACCTTCAGAATTGGCTTAGAATTGGTCTTTTTAGGCAATGGTACTTACTAGGCAATGGCAACATTACAAGCTGTAGAACGAACTTGACAAAATCCTGATGCCTTCCCTTAGAATTATTTAATCATAGGAAAGTCAAACTACTGGCGGGGAGGGAGGGTGAGACAGACCTAACTGTAGGTGTATACTACAGACCACCAAACTAGAGGGAGAAGCTTGATTTGGAGTTCTCTCAAGAACTGGCAGAAACTGCAAGTGCACGGGACATGGTCGTCATGGGTGACTTGAATTACCCAGACATCTCTTGGGAGGATCACTTGGCTAAGTCAGATCAGTCACATTGCTTCTTGACCTATATGGAAAAACTCTATCTCAAGAAGTGCATGGGCCAACTAGAGGTAGTGCTCTTCTAGACTTGATGTTGGTCAAAGGAGATGATCTGGTGAGTGACTTGAATATAGAGGGTAGCCTGGGTGACAGTGACCATGGAACCATCACAGCAGGCTCAGGGAAATAGTAGTGGAAGCACTGTGGTACCAGGGACTGAAGGTGAAAGGAGTGGGACAGTCCACAAGGAGGACTGTATAACAGTTGTGGACTGTATAACAGTGGCCTGCACTTGTAGGGAGCAGATTAGAAAAGCTAAGGTGGCGACTGAATTTAAACTAACAACAGAAATCAAGGACAATAAGAAGTCCTTCTTAAGGTATGTAGGAAACAGGAGGAAAACAAATGGAAGTGTGGGGCCATTTTTTAACAAGTCACTCAGGAGAAATCTGAACTCCTGAATGACTACTTTTGCTTTGGTATTTCACCAGACTAAGGGAAAAATAATACTAGATAAGGTTCAGAATGGGGATGGTGGGAATGACCATCTTCCTACTGTTGACGTTGAGCTGGTGCATGATCAGTTAGAAAAGTTAGACGTTTATAAGTCAGCAGGATCAGATAAACTTTATCCAAGAGTGCTGAAGGAGCTGGCTGAAGTCATTATGGGACCTCTGGCAAAACTCTTCCAAAACTCGTGGTGCTCAGGGGAGGTCCCTGAAGACTGGAAGAGGGCCAATGTTATGCCCATTTTCAGGAAGGGGAAGAGAGAGGACCTGGGCAACTATAGGTAATTAGTCTAACTTCTATCCCAGAGAAAATACTGGAAAAATTAATCAAGAATTCTATGTGCAATATGCTTGCAGAAGGTAGGATTCTGAATGACAGCCTGCATGGATTAATCATGGGTAGGTCTTGTCTTACCAATCTCAGCTCCTTCTACAACCAGGTAACTCACCATCTGGATAAGAGAGAGGAGGTTGACATTGTAAACCTAGACTTTTAAAAGGCCTTTGAACTGGTATCCTATGATGTTCTCATGGGAGAATTGGAGGATTGCGGGCTTAACTGCTTGACAGTTAGGTGGGTAGGAATCAGGTTAGAAAAGCTGGCTCCATGGTAGGACCCAGAGAGTTCTAATGAACGGATCTGTGTCGTCTTGGCGAGAAGTGGCCAGTGGTGTCCCTCAGGGGTCCGTGCTTGCTCTGGTGCTTTTCAACATCTTTATCAATTATTTGGATGGGGGCGGGTGAAGAGCTCACTGGTCAAGTTTGCAGATGACACCAAGTTATGGGGGAGTGTGGTCATGCTTGAAAATAGGCTGCAGATGCAGGTGTACTGAGACAGCCTGGCAAGTTGGGTGGATTGGAACCAGATGAATTTCAACACAGAGAAAGGTTAAGTGCTTACCTAGGGGACAAAGAATCCCCAACATACTTACAGGCTCAGTGGCACCAAACTGATTAGCGCCATGACTGAAAAGGACCTAGGGGTAATAATAGACCATAGTATGAGCTTGAGCCATCAGTGTGATGCTGTAGCCAGCAAGGCAAACAATACCCTGGCATGCATCAACCGATACCCCTCAAGCAAAACCAAGGAAGTGATTCTTCTGCTTTACTCAGCATTGGTGAGACTGCAGCTGGAGTACTGCATCCAGTTCTGGGCAGCACACTTCAACAAGGATGTGGAAAAGCTTGAGAGAGTCCAGAGAAGAGCCACCCATATGATCAGAGACTTGCAAGGCAAGCCATATGAGGAAAGGCTGAGGGACTTGGGTCTCTTCAGCCTAAAAAAGAGGAGGCTGAGAGGAGAGTTGGTAGCAGCTTACTGCTATATCAGGGGAATACATCAAGGGCTCAGCAAACAGTTCACCAGAGCATATACAGGTCCTTGCCTAGCCTAATCCTAAAACTACACAATCAACCCCATCATGCAGCTGTAAGCAGTGAGTAGTTACCCATGTTAGTTTGAAGATGGGGTAGATTTGCACCTCTATAGACTAAGGGTGCAGTTACACATTATACTTAGAGCATACTAAGGGCACTTGGAATGTAAGTGTAAGTGTCCACACATTTAACATGAGTTAAAGCTCATTAACACATACTAAGCGCCTTCTGAGTGTCTCAAAGTTATGCCACTTCAGGTGATGGCTAAATCTAGGCTGTGCTACATAGCTTGGATTAGGATAACCTTCTCCTCAGAGATAAAATGAACATTTTGCAGTCATCTGTTATCCTAGAATGCTCTGCTCCTGGTTCCCTCTACCACCTAGAGCAGGGATAGGTGTATCTTGGCCACTAGCCACACCCTTGCTCATACGCCTTCTAGTGGCAAGTTAGAGCAGTGTAGGCGAAAAATGATATTAAGCCTTAATATGTGACTACTCACAGGATGTTCTAACTTTTAAACCACTTAACATTCCACAGATTTAGTATAGTCTATGTAACTTCACCCTAACTAAATCAGAGATGTGTAGCATAATTTTTCATAAGCAGAGAGGTCGGTCTTCCTTCATCAGATGGTATGAACAGATTGTGGGGATCAGGGCTGCTAAATAGAAATCAGTGATTAGAATGCAAAGGGTAGGGAAGTGTGGGTGGGAAGGAGGCAGCAGGAAAGAGCAGGCACTGCTGAGAAAAGCCAGGTGGTTAGGAGAGAGAAAAGCCAAGCATTAACACATTGCAGGACATAGGGCTTAAAAAGCTAATCAAGGTAATGGGATAAGAATCCATAGTCTTGATTTAGACTATATTTAATACAATCCTGTCTGGATGATTCTTTGTTCTGCACTTTCCTATTCAAGTTCATTTTTAATTTTTTTGTTGCCTGAGAACAGTTACTGAGGTCAGTGATGAAATGTCCAGGGAGGTTAAAGTGTTCTGCCATAGCTTTGTCTGTCTTTCTGGTCCTAACATCAGATTGGTGTTTGTTCACTATTTCATGTAGGGCTTAACCTCTCTGTCAAATGTAGACAGCAGGTGGGGATTGTAAACATATGATGGTGTATATGACATTGGTAGAGGTAGAGGTACAGACACATGAACCTTGGATGTTCTAATCCATCTTATTTAATCCAGTGATGGTGCGTTCTCTATTGTTGAGGGGGCATGGCTAGCATCTGGGTGTGGAGCAAGGTCTAATGCTTCTGTTTCCCCATTTAGCTTGTGGGATTTTTTTTGACTACCCTTCTACAGCATCCAAGTGTTTGTCTACATTGTGGTTGATGTGTTCCAGCCAGGCTTTCCGTGAGCTCTTCCTGCATACATACTCCAAACCTGGAAATATGCTGGTGAGACTGCTGCAGTCACATCACCAGTGGCTGCTCTCAAGCATTCAAGAGGGATAATTCAGAACATCCTCACCATCAGGAAGCCAGCAAGAGAATTAGTGGGACCATTAGATGACCAAAGGGTAAAAGGTATACTCAGGGATGGTAAGGTAAAAGGAATTCTGTACATTGGCTTTTACAATCAAAAACCTATTTTTACAAGCAGTTGCTTTGCCAGAGGACTGGCAAGTTGCCAACGTAACACCCATCTTCAGAAAGGGCTCCAGAGGTGATCCTGAGAACCACATACCAAGTTTCCTTTCCGGTCATGACAAGTTGATAGAATCTATAATAAAGAATAAAATCAGCATTCACAAGGACAAAAAAGACCTGCAGGGGAGTATTCATTATGGCTTTGTAAACGGAAGTCCTGTCATTAATCTGCTGGAGGTCTTTGAGGGCATTAACAAGTACATAGACAAGGGGGATCCAGTTGATATAATATATTTGGACTTCCAAAAGCTTTCAATAAGGTCTTTCATTAAAGGCTTTTATTTAAAAAAAAAAACTGTGTTGCCTTGAGATTGGAGGGAAGGTGATTTCATGGACTGATAGGTAGTTAAAAGGTAGGAAGCAAAGGGTAGGACTAAATTGTAATTTTTCAGAAAGGAAGGTCAACAGTGGGATCAGTCCTGCAGGGATCTGTGCTGGGCCCAATTTTATTCAACATTGTCATCAATGATCTGGAAATGGGGGTGCAGCATGAAATCTCCAAGGTGGCAGATGAGACCAAATTATTCTGGGTAGTCAAGTCCCAAGCTGATGGAAAGGAGCTGCAGAAAGGTTTCATCAAGATAAGTGAGTGGGCAAAATGGTAGATAAACCTCAGTGTAGACAAGTAAAAGGTAATGCATGACTCAGGAAAGAGACCTTGGAGTCATTGTACATTGTTCTCTAGAAACATCAGGTCGGTGTGTAGTGACGACCAAAAGAGACAATAAAATATTCGGCATCATTACGGATGGAACTGAAAGCAAAACAGAGAAGATCCTCCTGCCATTATACAAATCCATGGTGCACTTATATATCAAATACAGTGCGTAATTCTGGTCTCTGCATCTCCAAAGGACAGTACAATTAGAAAAGGTACAGACAAGAGCAGTGATCATGGGCATGGAACAGTTGCTATACCAGACGAGACTAAAAAGGCTAGGCCTCTTCAATTTGGAAAGGAAAAAGCTGGAGGGGCACATGATAGAGGTCTATAAAATCATGATGGTTGTGGACCAAGTGAACAGGGAACTATTGCTCCCCAAGTTCCAGAATATTAGAACAAGGGGGCACCCTCTGAAATTAGTAGGAGGCAGATTTAAAACTAACAAGACAAAATACTTTCTTGCACGATGCATAGTTAATTTGTAGAATTTGTTGCCAGAGGAGGTGGTAGGGGCAGATAGCATAGCCAGGTTTCAAAAGGGACTAGACAGATTCATGGAAATTAGATCAATTAATAGCTGCTGAATAGAGCAGTTGGAGATGTTTTCTCTGGCATCTCTAAACCAATGATGGTGGATGCTGTGGACAGTAACGAGCAGGGGATAATTCAGTCTAGATATGTACAATTCAATGTTCTCCCTTTAAAGCATCCACGCCTGCTACCGTCAGACATAGGATATTGGGCTAGGTGCATCACTGGTCTGACCTAATATGGCACTTACGTTCTTAGCACGTTTCCAAGTTTGGGGCATGCCTATAGAGAGAAATAGGATGCATCTCCAGAGGTGCACCAAGTCTGCCTTATTCGGGATGTGGTGTATTCATGAATAGTCTGGCTCAGTATGGACATACCCCAACCCCTCCAAGCACTGGAATTTGTTTCTGGATTTTCCTGTATGGCCCAGGTGCTTGGCTATGACCCTTTTTTGAACCTATGCCTCAGTATTTGCCCTCAGTTGTAGTTTGCTTAAATGAAGTTTAAGTGTGAACTAAATGCAGGTCTCAGTATTTGGTCTGTAGTAGAGTACTAACTAGCACATACAGGCAACCCTCACTTAACATGGTTTTGCTTACTGCGGTTTCGTTATAAAGCTCATTTAAAATACCTACCTAGTTTTGCTCAGTGCTGAGCGCGTTTTGCTATAATGCTCAGCACGGGTGTGGGGAGAAGCAGTGGCAGCGGCAGTGGCCAGGGAAGTGATGAGTGGCAGCCAGCGGGAGCGCAGGAAGGGGTGGCAGGACCCTGGGGTCCATTCCGGCACATGGTGTTGGAGTGGCTAGCGGGTGGGGAGGAGCGCTGGTGGCAGCAGTGAGAAGGGGCAGATGGGGGGCATGAGCGCAGGGCCTGGGCCAGCGGGGTAAGCTGAGCTCACAGAGCTCCCCCGCCCCTGAACCTGTAGCAGTCTGGTGGTGGCAGCTTGTCTCTGTGCCAGATGCCCTGGAGGGAGCCCCCGCTGGGCAAAGCGGGGCATGGGCAGGTGGGTGACCCCACTTCTTACCCCGTGCCAGAGCCTCGACTCAGGCCCCATGTGGGCAGGGCAGCTGGGGCTGTGCACTGGTGCACTGGTGGCCAGTGGGTGTGGGCTGGCAGGGGCCATTGCGGTGGGGGAACAACGAGGCTGAGAGGAACTGATGCCTTCCCTGGCAGAGCCCACATGGTGCCTTGTTGGGAATGGCCCGGCAAGGGCTGGCAGGAGTGCAGGGCCCAGGATGGGGCTGCAGGAGCGCAGGGTCTGGGTCAGCGGGTGGTGCAGAACCAGTTATCTTTATTCCTATGGGGAACTGGGTTCTGCTTAATGCTCTTTCACTTATCGCTGGTTTTTCCCAGAACCAGTTAGGAGTGCTAAGCAGGAACTGCCTGTAGTTTGCAGCTGGCAAGATTAATATTTATCTTGATATTTTCAGTAATTCACCATTGTGTGATTAGTTGTTTGAAATGTACCGAGGACAAGTTAGGCTTGTGCAGTGGGAATGGGGAAAAGATGTTTCTTGCTTTGGCCTTCCTTGGTCGAGGGCAGGCACAACAGCTGAAAGTGGGGACAGAACCACTGTACACTCTGGGGCACTGGCTTTGCTGCCCACTCACCCTAATGGGAATGTGCTGGATCATTCCAACAGAACACCTTGACCCTTCCCTGATGCACAGTGACTCCCATTACTTCCAGTGGGCACCACTCCTAAATGCTCAATGGATGGTGTGACCTTGCACAAGTGACATCTGATGTGCAGATTATGTAACAATCATTCAAAATCACTTATATCACTTTTTTCAAAAGCAATGTTTATTTTTCATCAAGGTAAGACACATAATGTACTGCATACAATAGGAAATACTGTCCAGAAAAGCTGCTTTAACTGTTATAACCAAAATAATAATATATATATGTATATATATATAAAAAAAATTGCACTTGAGAAATTAATTTCTATCCTAGAAGAATACACTAAATAAAAGGTAGTGAGCTGCTTTGAAATGATGGAACTATTTCTTTTGCTTTTGAAAGTTATATTTATTCTATGGGTTTCCAATTACTTCAACAAAAATGAAGCAGACTAATTTAACTTTTTTAAAGACAATTGATTTTAACTTAAAAATAACATATAAACAGTGTAGAAGCTGTTTCAAACCTACAAAGAAAGAGGAAAAAAAATGGTACAGGGAAAATGCCTGTTTGCAATTTCTGACAATAAATAAAAAAGGACGGTAAAGCTATTTCACCTGCTATGGGTTATGCAGTTTGGAGTGTGGTTTACTGGAAACTTTATGTTCAGTCAGGATAGATATTATCCTTTTTAACATTTTTGGCAGAAAAGGCAACATCTCCATAGCAAACAGTGGCAACTAGTAACAAGTAGGTCATTCGTTTCCAGTAGTGCTTAGTGCACCATGAGAGAAAAGTTAGTTTTTGTGACCAGCTCTGGAAGTATCTAAAATTTTCCAATTTCAAGCAAATGAGAAGTCCCACTGACTTCTTGGGGCCTCTTGCATGATATTTCTTCTGTTTGATGATGTTCTGTGCTGGGCCCTGGTACACTCTTGTTGTCTGTGTTTAATTCAATAGTGTGTTTCTAATGTTCCACTATTAACACTGAAGTTTTGAAGAGCATACAAAATTGAATTTGAGATGCCAGGCATAACTGAGAACTCAGTCTGGTAAGCCAGGGTAAGTTGCCTCAAAGGGATGAGAATCAATGAACTAGGCAAAGCAGAAAGTAACATGAAACCAAACTTCCCATAAAACCAATTTGCTTTAACTAAACCATGGTGCTTAGCCGACCATAGCTTGGCAGTTCAGCTAGGAAGAGCTTGCTGCCTGCACTGTTGTGGTTTCGCAAGTAGGTTCCCCACCCCCCTCAAATTAGCCTAGAATTATGGGGGTGATTGATCAGTCGTATAATTACACCTGAGATAGGAAAAGAATGTAGTCTTCTTTTAATAAAACTGAATTAAGTAATGAAGCTGGCAATCTTTGGTTTCAGTGCTGCTCTTTAAAGTGAATTGCTTTGAAAAAATGATGAATCACTTCCCATTTCAGCTTCCCATCTCAGAGTATTTTAAATAGACATCTGGGAGCCAGGGAGGAAAAATAGATACATATATATAAATATATAAATGCTTAAACAGCAAAAATAAGCCTACCACCAGCACCAACAAAAAAAAACAAACCCTAACCCAAGCACTATATTTAGAATCACAAATGTTCAAATAAAGTACAAAAAGTAACACTCACAATATCTTATATGGTATATTCCAGGATAGATTTGATAAAGTTAGAAAAACAGGTAACAGATTTGACTTGATAAAGAAAGTAATATAAAAAACATGAGAGCACTTTTATAATTGTTCTGGTGATAACCAAGACACAGTGGTTCTAATGTTCTCAATATTATATGATATATTGTGCTATTTGGCTGATTTTGAAATGCTATTGTAAAGTCACTTCTTTCTGAGCAACAAAAGCACAGAGGCAGCACACAGAAAAATGAACCATGCCGCTTGAGTCTGCTATTAAATAAATCTATAGATTCTTGGCCATTAAATGTTCCACCCCATTTTGTCCGTAACGTTCACAATCAAAAGTTCAATTCTCTTCGAGATTTATAATTGCCTATATTCTCCACTGGACCACTTTCAGAGCAGTATCTCACAATCTTTAAAGCTAGTTTAGAAAAAAAAATCCTTTATTTTAGTTAGAGCACTTTCATAACGTTTTGATAGGCATATGAAGCTATGCTATAGCTTTTAAAGTGCATATTTAATTAAAAGGTGATAGAAGAATATTTTGTGTGAATAGTAATTAATGGTGAACATTTTTCAAGATACAGATGTCGATTAATGAGCTAATATGTCTGAACAAAATGCAATCCAAAAGAAAATCAGTGCTGATAGTTTAACAATGGCAATAAATGCTACTGAAGTCAGACAATTAAGATTACTGTATATGGTGACAAAGTTACAGTATTCCTTATTTACCCCCCCCCGCCCAATCAAACCAATATTGATATTAGATCTGTTCTCTAAAGCTAGGACCCAGTTTTGTTTCCAACTTGAATACACATGCAAGAAACATCAGCATTTTCAACAGAATAATGTCCATTTTGACTGTCTACCTAGACAAAAACACAATCCTTGAAACACAGTGAAGAAGAGCATATTCAAGAGTCATATCTTGCTTTCTGCATGGAGACCCTGCCTCTTTAACCAAACATCTTTAACCAAGTGGCAGGGCTTCAGTGGGCTTGATAGCACTCAGGATCAGGTCCTCAGGCAAAGTGTTATATGATTATGATAAATGTTTTGCTGGAGTAGAGACTGCAAGACTTGACTTCACTGTAGTTTTATTTTATTCTATATTTTCCTCGTTATCTATAAATGTACTGAAAAGGGGCAAAGGAAAATTCTTCTTAGGGGATGGATTGAAGTGAATTAACCATTATATGGGTATATTCGATCAAATTCTACCCTCATTTACCTGTGCCACCCAGTAGGCCAGGTATACACGATGCCAGAAATTAAGCACTTGCATGTATGTGTAAATTTAGAAGATGCAAACACAGATATAAGATTATCTTAGTGAACACTTTTTCTCCAGATATGGGATTTAGCTGCAAAACTTTAATTAATTTTAATTGGAATTGTGTTGTTTATCCCCATATTCAGGTTTGAAACTTTCAAACCTCAGAATCTACTGCTAAATGTAATCCTGTATTATCAGATGACACAGAAACAATGGTATGCCTGTTTAGGTGCTGTGGCACTAATCAACATAGCTATGCTGAAACACAGAATAATGTCTGCCAGTTGCAATGTAGGCTAATAGCAAAGTTCAAATTATCAGTTAGAGAAAGTCATTTGAGATCAACCCTGATCAAAATTAAACACCCTTTAAACTGCAAGTAATGTGCCTTGCTCTGTCTTTACCGTGGAGGTCTTGAACTGCAGATGCAATCACAGCGCTCATGATGGTCCAGTTGAATATCCACTAGGGCCATGCTGTTCCTGGTTCTCCCCTTCCTCCTGACATGGCTTAACTCAGGGATGAATTTCAGCACCTGAAGACAAAAGTAAATGTATCTTTTAGAAAATTCTCTCAGTGGTTTAGAATGAAGTAGGTATTTCTTTTGAAAAACATACATACAGAACCTCCTATGGCAGGGAGATACCAGCGCAATATGTTTTGTTCGATGGCACCAGGCCCAAGTTGCATTTGTTCATTCTGGCTTTTAGGTGGGTTGGTGCAGTTAGAGCAGAAACTGGATCCAACCCCAGAGAGAAGAAGCAGCTACATGGAGAGAAGTACTATCAGAGCCCCTGAATATATTTGGTGTTAGAAAGCTGCACTGGCTGAACTAAGGTAATTATTTTGTGCTGTTAGCTCTGCACCCTCTCTTCTACTTATCCTCTGCTGTCATGCTCCCTTCTTGTGTCTTCCAGGCCCCTCTCTCTGCTCTTTCCTTCTCTCTCCAGTTCAAACATTCCTCTGACTCATTGCCTTCTTTTCCTTGTTTCTCATGCCGTGTTCCTCATCTTTCTGTCTGTCCCCTCTCCCTTCACGTTCACCACCATATTTATATCCAGTACAGTGGGTTCAGTTTATTTGGAATCATTAATGTTTTGCACACTGCTAGCCTGTGTTATCAGGCAATCTCATTATTGCTATCCTCTCATGCATCTCTTTGGTGCTTTGTTATGGAGCTCTACACTAGACTTTAAAATCTCTAGGGCACCAATCACTTATTGCTAAATATGTGTAGCTCACCTAAAAGAATGGGGCCTGTATTCTGATTGGGCCCCTGGACACTGCTGAACCATAAGTAAAATAATACCAATCTAAACTTTGGGAAATATGGCACTTGCCAAAGCCAAAATGAAATTGAAGGCTAATATAGCTCTGCTATTGCATGGGCACTTGTATTGTCCTCACCTTGGAGGTCAAACTTGCTTCAGTGCATACACAGGCTGAAAAGTAATTTTTAGATAAACTGTTTTTACAATGCACAGTCTTACCAGGTCTTTATTGCTATCTTGGGGAACAGATTTTATTTTCTGTTAACTTTGAGATTTTTTTTTTGTGTTGTAATTTCAGCTTTTTCGTTCCACTCAGTGAGACTCCACTGCATGGTTTGTCCTGGAGCTATGACAGATTAGATTATTTCTATAACACTATCTTTATCTTGTGTAATTACTTAACCATGGTCATAGTCTTCCTTCACATGCTAATTATGAAATATGTTTCTTTTGGTCTGTCTTTACAATACTGTGTTTGTCTGGGGGTTTGTTTTGCAAACGACACTTACTGGAGGAGTTAATGTCCATGTTCTAAATTAGTAAGGGCCAACCTTTTCGGCAGGTTTCCATATACTCCACAAGTTGCACTCCAATCTCCTTCCCCTGCCTGCTTCCTGCTCTCTGCCCTATCTGATGCTGTGCTGCCTGTTCCCTCCCCAGTGTGCTGGGTGACATGCAGAGAGGCTGCCTGTGCCACTTGTGGTTTACAGGCTACAGGCTGGTCACCCCTGCTTTAAATGAATACACATATTTCTTTGTAAGCTGGTTAGAGCTTCTACTAGGTTCTATATGGTTGGATTCACTAAAAGTGCCCACAGCTATATATGTAGGATGAGGAGTCTAAGGGAGATCAGAGGGAGCTGGCCACTTAATTTCACTGGGATTTAGGCATCCAACTGCTATGACTTCCTTTGAAAATCCAACTGTTGTCCTGAACTGATTTCTTTGACTTAAATGCTGTCTCATGCTGTGCACTACAGGGAGTGAAATCTTGTGTGAGGGGACTACATAGACAACAAAAATGGCAACATGAAAAGATTTCTCTTCTAGCTTGTTCCCCACATTCACCTAATTAGCTTTGTCCTCACTGCAAAAATATCCATGTGGGAAACAGAGACACACCCAGAGAAGGAGAGATGCTGAACAGTATGCTTTCCCCAACTTTAGAAATGTAATAGTAAAGATCTATGGACAGCAAACTAATGCTGCTTCCAAATACTTGCTTCATGCACTGTGTTCCTGCAAGCTGGCAACAAATAATCAGAATAGCACAGCCTGGCCATGTATGGTGACCCCAGAGGGACTGCCCTTTAACATGGCTAGATGGGATCTGATAGAGCCTCATTAAAATTTCAGATCCTGAGCTCTCTGTTGTAGTTTATGGTCCTTATCTCTGACAGTTTTGTATCTCCCTGTAAACCCCATGGACCAGGTTGAGGGGAAAGAATATACCACGTTTTCTCATTAGGTTGTTCTATACTGAAAGATTTGGACAGTGGCAGGAAGGGATGGAGAGAAAAGACTATCCTATTGTGTTTCTGTACACACATAGACTTTTAAATTCACAGTAGTTATTCCAAATTTCTGTCCTGAGACCCAGGTATCAATTACAAGTAATTAATACACTAAAGGAATTTGCTGAAAAACTTGTAATTAGAGCACAACAATTATAAAGCATTTTCATCCACCGATCTCAAAGTACTTTGCAAATAAAGGCAAGAACCATTATCTCCATTTTATAGAAGAGGAATTTGAGGTAGAAGGGGAAAAATACTTATTCAAGGTCATGCAGATCAGTGACAGAGCTGCCTATTTACAATACTTGTGCACCCTAGCCCCATTGCTATAGTATGTGAGCTTCTCCAAATCAGTTACCTTCACAACACACCAGCTTACAGATGGGGATTTGAGGCAGAGGCATAACTGGTAAGGTTTTGCCCTGGGCCAGCATTTGCTGATACCATCCTGCTACAGGGAATAGCCACTACCATGCAAGATATCAGTGAAACCAACACCAAGATGATTAAGGGAGCAGCTGCTGGATAGGGATCCTTTAATGCCCCGCTATTACAGCCACTGCTGTCACTCACAATACTGCCCTGAGTGCCACCAATTGTCATTGCTGGTGGCAATCAACAACAGTAAATTCGTTGGCTACAGTGGCAAAGGAAAGGGGAAAAGGGTCCCTACAGTTGTGGCTGCTATGTTAACTCTGACATCAGTGGCTGTTCCCAATACCAGGACACTTTGGCAAATGCTGACTCTTGCCTTGGCTTCCCACAGCCAGATCCTCATGCTCCTCTGTCACCAGTCCTGACCTCTATCCCTATCCCGTGTGCCACTTCTGTCACAGAAGACACAGTGGTGTGTAAAGTACATACTCCCATTCTGGAGATTCCTCTCTGCTAGGGCTCGGGGCTCATGGCCCACTCTTCTGACCTTGTTATGCTACTGAACTGAGGTACAAAGAGATTAAATGACTTGCCCAAAGTCATAAAAGAAGTCTGTAATAGAGCAGAAAATGGAACTTGACTCGTCTAAATATAAGATCAGCAACCTAATCACCAGACTTCTTGCCCAGGCTCCTAATCACTAGATTAGGGTGTCGCATATCACCTTCCACAAAGTCTATAGCAGAACCAAAAACACAGTGGAAGGTCTCCTAGCTCATACATGTTAACCATAAGACCAATCCTTTTTGACTGTGAGGCTTGAAGAGTAGGACGTTCATGGAATGTAATAACAATGATCAAACAACATAGCAATAAAAAAATCTTCCTAACTTTTTTCCATGTGTCACAGAGCACGCAGGTGCCCTGCTCCTTAGAGCAGGAACAGCTAGGGAGAGAGCCCTAGCAGTGAGTGGGGAGCCCAGCTGCTAGTTGCCAGGGCAGCCAGGGTCACAGGTGCTGGTTGCTAGGGCAACTGCTGGGGAGTCAGCTGACAGGAAGGGGCAGAGCCTGGCACATATAACCCCAGGAGTGAGGCCAGGAAGGCAGTGCTCCACTGGCAGCCATGGGAGAAGGAGCTCTGCTGGGGCAAGTGGAGTGGAGAAGCCTGACGGCCCGAGCAGCTCCTCTCTGCTGTTACAGGTGGAGAATTCCCTGGTAGGGACTGAATGAGACTTTTCGATATAGCCCAGGGGCTTGAGTTTTTATTGTAGATTCATAAGTCCGGAGGACCAGGTGAGGCTATTAGGGGTTGGAGGAGGCCTCATAGGGGCTCCACAGTAGTGTGGGGACCCTGGTGCCAGAGAGGGCATGGTATTTTTGGGGTGCACTGGCCCCAGTCCCAGAGCGAGGGGGCAGCGAGAAGCCCCAGAGCGAGGGGGCAGCAGAGGGCCAGGAAGGCATGGGACAAGACAGGGTGGTGGAAGCCCAGGGAAGTCAAGGAGAAGGGCAAATTACAGCAGGGTCGAGGTCAAGACCACATCAGTACCATCTGCAAGGCCTGGGCTGCAGTGTAGGGGAGAAAAAGGAGCTGCAGATAGGCAAAAACAATGGGCAGCCTCCTGTTAATTACATATATTAATTAATCAATTAAGATAAAGGTATGACAGATGAGTAGGCAGACGGTTGGCCTATAATAGGAGGGTGGAGTCACCGATAGAAAGACTCTAGTAGAGGTACTCCTGTCACACCATGTTACAGTGAAGTTTCTGCTTTCAGGGGTGTAAAATCATGTAATACTGTAAGAGAATGATTGTGCTTAGATGAGATATAGATAATTACTCTTCTGCAAAAGACAGGAAGACTTGCCAATTTTTAGAGAAAACAGCAACATTTGCCAAGTGTGAATTATTTTCAAACACTGACTGCCTCAGTGCAAATAATAAATCACAAAGGACACAAGGACACCTTGCTGGGCCACGTTGCCAGCTAAAACATTAAAGAGCTGAACCTAACAGGTCTGTGAAGATTATTTTGGAGCTGAAAATAGCATCTTCAAAGACACTTATTTTTTTTAAACATACTTTAAAAATCAAGTACAGCTGCCGAAGCTGAACTCACAATAAAAAAATTCTATTTAAAGAATGCTTTCATCAAAATCTGACAATTTCAAATGACTGGCACTTTCAAGATCATGGTTAGGTAGATTTGCCTTTTCATTTTACAGCAAATGAAAGTGTGTGCAGTGAGATGAGAGCAGATATGTGGGCAGTATTTAAGCTAACAGACCTCCTGACAGCTTGGGGATTTTCCCTGTGTTTTATATTAAGAAACATGAACACTGTATATGTGCTTTGCTGATAAGAGTAGAAAAATGAATTGGCAGACACTTTCCCAGACAAGACAGGAAAGCTGTGTTTGAACACTGTGAAAATTGGAATGCTTTAATAGCTGATCACAGAACTGATGTTCAAAGTTTTCAGTCTAGCTTCTGTCTAATAGTCTTAGGTTAAGGTAAATACAAGAGGACTGAAAAGAATAAGGCAGTCAGGCCATTTTTAGTGGCCACAGCAGATGAAAGAAAGTCCTTTCATGTTGGAAATAAAGCTGCTTTTTATTTATTATCTGGTCACTTCTTCAAAAGTGATACACTACTAAGTTAATTAAATTAGTTCAAAGAAATGATGCTATCCTTTAAGTGCATCTTTTTCTGATAACATCAGTAGTATACTTATTGTAACACAATAGGTACATAAAAATGCTCAAGGATATTCTCCAAGGTTTCTTTTTTGCTTAGCAAAAAATGAGTAAATTCATGGTTTTCATGTCCAGCAATCAATATCCAACTGCACTAAGCAAAGCAAGGAGGCCCAGATTTTCAGATTATTGTCTCACAAAAAAATACATTACGACGGCCATAATATCTTTGTCACATATGAAATAGTGACTTAATTATGGCAATAAAACCATTACACTAATAAAACAGAATGAGATGGAAGACTTAACCACTGGGCTGGATTTTGTGTTTATTGAAAGTATAAAAAAACACTATTATGGCCTTGTACCATTTTTCATAAAAATGATTATGTAGGAGCACACTAACTTGCTATAAAGTATTTTTCTTTGTAGACATTTTCGAGATGTAAAGCTCAGGTGTCTGTGGCAACTGTGTAATTTTTCCACCAGGTTGAAGAAAACAAAAAATGAGAATTGTTCCCTATTTTTCTCTGGAAGGGTCTTTTTTTAGGTGTAGTCTATGGAATTTGGATACACCACATATATTTGAGAGTAAACAGTAAATGTATAATAAACCAAAGAAAAGAATCATTAGAAGGTCAAATAGAAGCGGTGCAAATTTGAGCTGGGACTTTTTGCTTCAGTGCACATGCTCTGACATGTACTTCGTTGTGGAGCAAATTGTGCCACTTGGGGCACAATAACCCTGCCTCACTCCTCCTGGATCTTCATCCAGGGGGAGCTAGAGCCCTGGGCCAGCATCTGTGCTGTCCCCAGAAGTATAAAAAGCCACCCTGGCAAGTAGCTCAGGGCTACTAGCTCTCAGCAGCTTCTGGGGCCCCCGTGTGCCAGATGGACTGCTGAAGCAGCCCTGAGAGTTCCCTGCACCCTCTACCCACTGCAGCAGTCTGGCAGTGGGGGCTGCTGCCTGGCTGTCACCTGCTGTGCACCTGCCAGATTTGGATGGGGACTGCAGAGCAGAGCTGCCAGCGGACTGTGGTTGCAGGGTTGGCCTTTGTGCAGCACTACTGCAATGTGTGCCCCTGCCTGGCCATCTGCACAGCTATCACAAGGTATACGGGTCCCCACTGGGGGCCAAATGGCCCCCACAGGGGCTACCACCCCCCTTGCAAGGCCCACATGCCCCACCCCAGCCCCCAAAT
>NW_017728906.1:177923760-177925190 GCF_001723895.1 Crocodylus porosus | reverse complement strand
GCACAGTCCCACCAGAGGAAATGCCCTGTTGGACCTGGTCCTGGCCACAGGTGATGACCTAGTAAGGGGCCTCCAGGTCCTTGACCACCTGGGTGATAGCGATTATCATTTGCTGGAATTCACCATCCAGCGCAGGGTGTCAAGGGCCTGCAGCAAGGCGGCAGCCCTAGACTTCAAGAGGGTCAACTTCAATGAGTTGAGAAGGTTAGTGGGAGAGGTGCTAGGGTTCCCAAGAGCAGGGGAGCTCAGTGCCCAAGATGAGTGGTTTTTCCTTAAGCAAACGATATTCCAGGCCCAAGGGGTGACCATCCCAACAAGAAGCAAGGGTGGCAGGAGTGCCAGTAAACCCCCCTGGCTCACCAAGGCTGTACGGGAATGCCTGATTGCCAAAAAGGCAGCGTACAACCGGTGGAAGGGGGGGTGCTATCTCCAAAGAGGAGTATGCCTCCTCTGCTCGGGCCTGTACGGGGGGCTGTCAGGAAAGCTAAGGCGGACATAGAGCTAGGGCTTGCATCCAAAATCAAAGATAACAAAAAGTCCTTTTTCAAATATATAGGGAGGAAGAAAGAAAGCACCGGGAAATGTGGTGCCCCTGAAAGATCCTCTGGGCAATCTGGTGGTTGTGCCAGAGGAGAAAGTAGATCTCTTCAACCAATTCTTCACCTCTGTTTCTTGGGCAGGGATGGGGACTTCCCCACCACGATGCAAGATGGACTTGAGGGGAACACCTCCAGACCTCAGGTTGGGGAGGACTGGGTTAGAGAGCTTCTGGAGGGGCTGGACATGTTCAAATCAGCAGGTCCAGATGCTCTCCACCCCAGGGTGTTGAGGGAGCTAGCAGGGATTATTGCAGGGACCTTGGCATGGCTTTACAAGCTCTCGTGGTGCTTGGGCCAGGTGCCAGATGATTGGAAGATAGCCAACGTGGTCCCCATCTTTAAAAAAGGGAGGAGGGAGGACCCGGGCAATTATAGGCCCTATCAGTCTTACCTCAGTCCTAGGGAAACTCGTTGAGAAGATCATCATGGCGTACATCTGTGATGGGCCAGCCTCAGAGATGATGCTCAAGGGCACAGCACAGTTTCATTAGGGGCAGATCATGTCAGACAAACCTGATTGCCTTTTATAATCAGGTCACAAAAGCTTGGATGCAGGTGTCGCCGTGGACGTAGTCTTTCTGGACTTCAGCAAGGCCTTTGACATCGTCTCCCACCCCACTGTCATTAAAAAATTGGGTGACTGTGGCATTGATGCCTACACAGTCAGATGGAGTGCAGATTGGCTGAAGGGTCGCACTCAGAGGGTGGTGGTGGATGGGTCATATTCGACCTGGGGAGAACTGGGCAGCAGAGTCCCCCAGGGCTCGGTCCTTGGGTCCCCACTGTTCAATTCTTTATCAGTGATTTGGACAATTGGGTGAAAAGCAACCT
>NW_017728906.1:177917116-177922589 GCF_001723895.1 Crocodylus porosus | reverse complement strand
CAGCTCCCACGACCCCTTACTCACCGGCACCGGAGTCCTGGTGCTGAAACATGCAGCCTGGCAGGCCACGTGTTTCAGCACAAAGGTGAGGGCCAACGATAGAAATACTCTGGCAGCCAGAGCATCTCCATGGAGGACCCAGCCTTCGGTTGCCTGCACTGCTTTTTTAAATGTTGATTTTTTTAGATCAGTCTAATTTTCTCCCCATGCTGCAAACTTGCAGCGTGGGGAACTTTTTTTTGTTCCCAAACGTGCCTGTTGCCTCACCTCAGAGGGGTTTGAGGTGGGGCAAGAGGTACATGTGCTCTTGTTTGGATGCACCCAGTGGGTGCATCTACACATGATGATTTAAAGGCACTTTAGTCATTTTTAAGCTGCGTTAAGGTATGGGTCTACATGTGCTCACCCTTAATGCGCCTGAAAAATGGCAATTTTAGGTTAATTATGCCTACATTTGATATCTGCATAATGCCAGCGTCAAACCTAGGAGCAAACGGTTAAGGCTTCTTAAGGGTCATGTATATGCCTCAACGCTGTGTGTTGACTGAGCGGGCCAGAGCTGAAGCTATGGGGCCCTACATTACTGATGGGCACTGCCAAGAACAAGTGGCGGGTGCTGTTTTTCATGGTTCAGATGCTGGAGCTGGAGTGGTGGTTCTAGTGGCAGTGGTACCCGCTGACTGATGACTGTGTGCTGGGCACATAAAAAACAAAACAACCCAAGCCCTGGCATGAATGTTTGCAGGCCAGGATAGAGTGGTGGCTTCATGCACTCCCTGCATTGCACAGCGAGCAGAGGGACTGTGCCATGCTGTGCTGCTCCAGCAGAGGCAGAGGCAGACAGTGTGCCCCTGCACGTAGTTGTTGGTTGGCACACCAACAGGTACTGATGCTACTGGAACCACTGCTCCAGCTCTAGTGTCTGTGCCTTGGAGCACACCACCACTCACTTCTTGGCAGCACCTGCTAGCAGTGTGGGGCCCCATGTGCTTGGCTCCGGCCTGCTCTTGACTGATGCTTGGGAGGCAGGAACATGAGGAGGAGGTTGGAGCCAGGGCTGGGCTGATCACATCCAGGAGACTGGAGGCTCCTGCCCCCTCAGCCAGCACTGGACCACACTGCCCAGCTATGTTGTCATGGGCTTCAGGGGGCTGCCCACCAGGGCAGGCTGCAAATGCATTCACCCAGTGAGCTGCTTTAAGGCGCCTTAAGAAGCTCTAAACATGAGCTCTAAATGTCAGAAAAGGACTATTGCAATCCTTGGATGTATAAACAGGGCAGAAGCAGGGAGTGGTGTTCAACCCTTTATATAGCACCGATGAGATTAACATGGAATACTGTGGGTGCATCTACATGTGCTATTAGTGCAATACAATAAACTCCAATGCAGTTTGCACCAGAGTTTATTGTTCCCAGGTGCCATGTTTGCATGTGAGCCCAGGACTGCAGCATGCTGAGTCAGGGTAGAGTATCCCTGGCTGGCAGGGGGCTCCAGGGATCATTCTGCCAGCCCAGGGCTGCTTTGACCTGGTTCAATGTGCTATGGAGGGGCCAGCTGGGGCATGAGGATGCTCCAGTGTGAGTCTAACCTCCAGACAGCCTCCTCACTGAAGCACCCTCATGTCCCAACCTTCCTTGTCAGCATCTATATATGTGCTGTGGTGCACTAAGTAACACTACCATAGGCATGGGCGACTGGTGCCTCCTGAGTCTGGGAGGGCACCCGCAGATACTGCTGGTGGCGTTGGCAGCAGGGCCAGAGCTGGCAAGCACTTGCAGATGCCACTGGCAGTGTTGATGGCACAGATGGCCCTGTTGAGGGGGCACGTTGAGCACCCACAGAAGCTGCTGGCAGCAGGAACGGCCCTGTCGGGGGGGGAGGTACATGCCCCTCCATGCCTCCCTTACCAGTCACCTATGCCCATAGTGTAGTACTATTCTATGGCAGCACTTATTTCCTGTGCCCTAATAGGGACACACGTGTAAATGCAGAGATTTTACTGTGAGGCTAATTAGTCAGCTCCACAGTAAACATCTCATGTAGATGTGCCCTGTGTCTAGCTCCAGCATCCATGTTTAAAAAGGGATGTTGGAAAACTGAAGAGAAGGGACTAGAAAAGAGGATATGGGGAAATGGATAAAATACAGCGAGAGACAAATAACTTAGTCTGTCTAGCTTATCAAAAAGGAGAGTAAGCAGTGACTTGTCTACAGTGTATAAGGATTTTCATGGGGAACATATACAGGGTTCTGTTTGATTCTAGTCTAGAAGACAAAGGAATTACAAGAACCAAGATCAATATGTAACTGAAACTTGGCAAATTCAAATAAGAAAGATGCAACAGTTTTTTTTTTAACAGTTAAGGTAATGAACCACTTGAACAAACTTCAAGCGGAAAATGAGATTTTTCATCTCTTGATGGGCTTCACATCAAGATCAGGTGCTCTGGGGGGAGATATGCCATAGCTAAAATTCATGGGTTCAGTACAGAGGCAACATTTAATGGAGATCATACAAGATACTCTAATAACGCATCTGACCTTAACATCTCCAAAAGCTCTTAATTGCCTTAATTTGTCACCTGTGCAAGTCAATTTGTTGTACGACTAGTGGTAGCCATAGAATAGACAGGACTCAAGCATTTGGTGTATAAGGCACAATTTGAGTCCTATTTGCATTACAGCTTGTTTTTTATACTAATATTGATGATGCACTTTGGTAAGGTGTGTGTGGTAGGAAAGAGCAGTTCCATCGCTGCATGGATCGTTAGGTAAAATTCTATATCTTATGCTTTTGAGAGATCACATCAGAAAACCACAGTAGTTCTTTCTGATTTGAAAAATCTAGGAGTGGCTTGAGACATACATTTAGTCATACGACCCAATAGCCAGTTAATATGTCATAGTCCACAGAAGCAGACTTCTGTTCGAATACATCCAAAAGGGTTAAAGGAAACACAACAAATAGTGCAAGAAAGAAAAATGAGTTTCCAGCTGATAAACACTTTAAATTTCTTTATAATTGTTCAATTTTAGTGCTTTCTTTTGCTTTTCAGTCCTTTACTCTGGGAGACCATAACCACTAACATGGCTTCCACTATCACAGAACGAATGGATCTCCACTCCAGAATTATCCTACTCAGTCTAATCTTGCATCATACTCTTGGTCACTGATTTCACCTTGTTGGATATTTTGCCACCAACTTAAATTGTACTATGGTCAAAAATGAACTCTTATCTTTTCCTGTGCTTTATCACTGCTGAACATTACCATCCTGCCTGTCACTCAATCCTTTAACCTAGGAGTCATCTTTTACTTATCCTACTTGCTTGCACTTACACTCCAACTGCATATAAATCCTTTTGGTTCTCCATGCGAAACATTTTCACACAGTAAATCTCTTGTCAGGCTTTCATTATCTTCTGTCCTGATTACTGGAACTTCCTCCTCTAAGTCTTCTTGATAAGTTAACCAATCTCCACCTGTCCGTACACACTTTGTTTATATTTCTTACTCACTAATTTAATCACATCTGCTCTTTTTCTGAATCCTGATGTAAAGACTTCCACCCTTACTGCAACGGTCATGCTGCTGTACTGACCTGTATATCTTTTTTGTCCGTTTCTCCTAGGAGTTCCCACAATTCATGCTGCTTGCTCCCAGGAGACCCTTCCTGCAATGTCAGGCCATTACTCCTTGCTCTTTCAAGTGCCTCCTCAAAGCTTACTTCTTCTGCAACACCACTGATAAAAATATCAGCCACAATGACATTTTATTAGCTAATAAAGGTACTTCAGACTTCTTTATTCTATCATTCTAGACATCATTATATTAGTGGCACCCCAGTGTATTTACTGGAATAACTGCTACTCATTCTTTTCTATACACTTTCATATTGTCTTGTTATGATTCTGTTATACTGTGTTTGGTTAGGCCTATTTCTAAGACTTGTGCGTAGAACATTTTTAGGAACCTTTCAACAAGCTTCAGTACGGCAATAAGCATTCTGAGGTTACTGGTATAAAATAAAATATGCTATTGATAGTATGAGTTTTGTGGCTGGCACCATCTCTACTCTACCTCAGATAAATAGAATCTGTGTGCCCCAGAGACATGTATTGACTATCACAAACTTAAATGGAGATGGCTCTACAACTGTGACAACAGGAAATGAGAAAAGGGAATCCCTATCAATATTGTGATACACCATGAGAAATGCAACAGGTCTTTACACGCCAGACAGGTGAAAAGGTAGGTAAAAAGTGCAATTGGCCTCAATGGTTTCCTTTTTCCTGAAGTGCCTTTCAGCTGTACTGTGTAGCATAATGTTTGTGGAGAAGGTTTATATAGTGTGACAAATTCTGGTTACCGCCTTAAGGGTGCTCATCTCTTATGGAAACTCATTTCACATCTCATCAGTTACAGCAATGAGTTGGGGAAACTGATTTCTTGTTTTTCTGAGGTAAGAACATGATGGGTAGATGGCAAAGACTCAGTCCTAGCAGAATAAAGAATTGAAATGAGATCATTAAGTGGATTTTTTTTAACCTCAATTGGCTGACCCTATTCCATCTTCAGTTTTAGCATACCTATCGCTTTCCAGAACAACAAGCAATTGGTGCAGTGGCAACTGAGCTTCATTTTAAATACACGGTAACAAGTTAGATAAAAGCAGACATAGTCATTTGATTGAAGTATGCTGTATTCATTTTCATTAACGCATATTGCTTTGTTTATCTTTTGTGTGGAGTTCAATAGTGTTTTTAAAGGAGTCACTTACCACAGAACGTGTCTGACAGTCACTTTAAAAAGATACTAATACATACAATGTGAAGTTTACACAGTTTGTTTTGCAGGGTTTCTTGTCAATATGTTCTAAATTTTGAGTCATGTATTCTTGTTGCTTTGAGCTCTGGGCTCAAACTAACCCAAGGTTTTCTTTAATATCATGTTGAAACCATGTGAAAACCATAAAAATGTCAAAGATGTCATAGACATTAGGGCTGGAAGGAACCTTGGGAGATCATTGAGTCCAGACCCCTGTCCCAAGGGCAGGAAGTCAGCTAGGGGCAAAGGATCATCCCAGCAAGATAAGCATACAAATGCTTTTTAAAGGAGTCCAGAGTAGGTGCTTGCACCACCTCTGGAGGGAGCCTATTCCAGGCTTTGGGGGCTTGTAAAGAAGTTTTTCCTTATGTCCTGCCTAAAATGGTCTTGGAAGGTTTGTGACTGTTGGTCCTTGTCATCTCTTGGGGTGCTCTGCTGAACAGACGTTCCCCCAGATCCTGATGCACACCCCTGATGTACTTATAGGCAGCCACTAGGTCTCCCCGAGCCTGAGCTTTTCCAGGCTGACGAGTGCCACGGCTCTCAGCGTCTCTTCATAAGGCCTATTCTCTTGCCCTCTGATCATGCGTGTGGCTCTCCTCTGGACTCTCTCAAGCTTCTCCACATCCTTCCTGAATTGTGGAG
>NW_017728906.1:177901463-177916726 GCF_001723895.1 Crocodylus porosus | reverse complement strand
TTTAGAGAAGAAGGGGAACCAACCATATTGCATTTTCATATTCTCATTGCCATATAGTTAATTTCTTGCAACTGGACACAAACTTCATACTTTAGAGGAAAAAAAAGCAGCAGTCTCAGTTTAGGGAAGACCACCTGTGATGATTAGCTGTTAGTCTTGTTGCTTAATACATTAATAGGGACTGTTAAGATAATATGATCATGGGAACAGAAAGGAGAATAACTGGAAAGATTACTTTGAATTTCTTTTCTAACAGACTTCTTTCTCAGTGCAGGTAGCATAGAGCATAGAAAGCAGGTAAGCACAGGCAATACTGATCCCTTTGGTTGTGTGCATGCAATTCATTAGATGAGTGAGAGTCAGTGACTGCAGGACAGAAAAAAAGAAAGTTGATGCTAAAAAAAATTGCCTTTTCTAAATACAGTGCTCCCTGAGAGGTGATGTAGTGTCCTTTACAGGCATATGGAAAGGCAAGGGTGCCCATATGAACTAAACAACTCCCTGCATTATTTCCCAAAACAGTTTCTATATGGAATGTGAGGAGATATATAGGGAATTTTCACATATAGGAAAAAATGGATATAGTTAGAGCAATCCAAAACTTTAGGGATAAGAGGCTAATTAGGCAAAGTTAAACAGCAGGAATAAAGAAGACCTTGAGTCCTTAACAACTGGTTTAATTCCTTAGGAATTTCGTATTTATGACTTCATTTGATAACTTCTATTGGTCCCTTTGGCACATCAATTACACTAAGTTGAATTCGAGTCTCAGTTTTCCCAGTAGGGTGTAGATGGATTAAATAATTAGGATGAAAGTATTAATGAAAGGATTGTCAGGCTCAATGGGCAGTGATCAACGGCTCAAGGTCTAGTTGGCAGCCGGTATCAAGTGGAGTGCCCCAGGAGTCAGTCCTTGGGTTGGTTTTGTTCAATATTGTTATTAATGATCTGGAAGATGGGATGGAGTGTACACTCAGCAAATTTGTGGATGACACCAATCTGGGAGAAGTAGTAGATATGCTGGAGGGTAGCGTTAGGATTCAGAGTGACCTGGACAAATTGGAGGATTGGGCTACAAAAAAAACCCTTATGAGGTTCAACAATGACACATGAAACTTGGTACAGGCTGGGGGCTAACTGGCTGCGCAGCAGCTCTGCAGAAAAAGACCTGGCAGTTACAGTGCACAGTAAGATGAATATGATACAACAGTGTGCCCTTGTTGCCAAGAAAGCTAACAAGCATACTGGGCTGCATTAGCAAGATCTCTGCCAGTAGATCAAAGAAAGTGATTCATGCTCTCTGTTCAGCACTGGTGAGGCCACATCCAGAGTACTGTGTCTGTTTTGGGCCCACCACTACAGAAAGGATGTGGACAAGTTGGAGACAGTACAGCAGGGGGCAAGAAAAGTGGTTAGGGGTCTGTGGCACATGACTTATGAAGAGAGGCTGAAGGAGCTGGGCTTATTTAGTTTGCAGAAGAGAAAATGGAGGCAGGATTTGATAACAGCCTTTAACTATGTGGGAGGTGGTTCCAAAGAGGATTGCCCTAGACCAGGGCTATGCCAAATATTGCTTGAGGCCTGCATCCATCCAGCCAGGCACTTTCATCTGGCCCATGGTGACCTGCAACGAGTTGTACCCCACCCACCCAGTCCTTCTGCCCACCTGGGTGGGTGCCTACCCCCCCCCCCCCCAACATACCCTATCATACCTTGCTCCCACCCTCGTGGGTGAAGGGCCAGCTCTGCTAGCATAGGGTGCAGTTGCTGCTGCAGGCTTCCCCAGCACCCCACTCCTTCCAGACAGTAGGTAGGGAAGCTGGGGGCAGGGGTGGGGCTGCAGCTGAGTAGGAGCATAGAGACCTCACTCAAGGGAGTGACACCAAAGTGAAGTTCAGCTGGGTATGAGGGAGGGTGGGGGGGGTATGGGGACCCTTCCCATACCCCCTCCCGTGGTGCACAGGCCTGGCAGGCAGCAGGGGGCAGCAGCAGGAAGATGGGGGGAGGGAGCTGTGCTCAGTGCTTGCCTGGCTCCTGGCTCTGGCCAGCGCTGTGAGAAGCGCAGCTCCTGCTGAACCATTTGTTTCCCTGGTGATCCCTGGACTCACAGGGCACAGGAGGGAGTGGCCTGGAGTGGGGAAAGCAGTGCTTGGAGTGCCTGAGTCTTCCCTCCTGTGCCCTGCAAGTGTGGGGAGTGCTGGGAAATCAAACAGCTTGGCAGGGGCTGTGCTTCTAGCTGCAACATACAGCACTGGCCAGAGCCAGGCACCGGACCCCCACCTGCTGCTGCGCCATGATGGGAGTGTGTGTGGGGAGGGTCCCCAAACCCCTTCCACCCTCTGTCACCCCCACAAACCACACACACAGACACAAACAGATACCCCCCCAGTGTTGCCTGCATTGACTGCAGGAGAGGACAGTGTGTTTCAGAGCTACAACCCCCCCCAACATACCCTATGCCCCCCCAGAAACAGCCACACCCCTTCACAAACTCCCCCCATGCCCCACCACACATACATACTACACACAAACACACACCCAGCTACACCCCACACAATATAAAATACTAAGAATTTATTTTTGAGTTATTATGCAATCACCTCTGTACAGTACATAAACACAAATCAAGACAAAAATATTTTTAAATAAAAGTAAAATACGTTATAGTAGGTGTGTGACTGTTAGTGTATGATTTGGTTTTTCCTGGTTCTAAGATGGCAACTCCCCCCTCCCAAAAGGAGTACTGCCAGGGGACAAGGGTGGGACTTCTGGTCCCAAGATGGTGGCCAGGGGGCTGGGCACCTGTCAAGGGATGAGGCAACCCATGTGGCCCTTGACAGCTAACCAAACCTCCTTAAGTGGCCCTCCAGCCAAAATAATTTCCCACTCCTGAGCTAGACTGTTGTCAGTGGTGGCAAATGATAGAACAAGGAGCAATGGTCTCGAGTTGCAGCAAGGGAGGTTTAGGCTGGATACTAGGAAAAACTTTCTCCCTAGGAAGGTGGTGAAGCACTGGAACAGGTTACCTAGAGAAGTGGTGGAATCTCCATTCCTGGAGGTTTGTAAGGCTCACTTGACAAAGCCTTGCCTGGAATGATCCAACTGGGGCTGGTCTTGCTTGGCACAGGGTGTTGGACTAAATGACTTCCTGAGGCCCCTTCCAACCTGAATTTCCTATGATTCTATGATCTTTGTCTCTATTATATCTGTCTCCAGCCACTGCCAAAATATTTTATAGAATTTCAGCAGAAGTCCAGCTCTTCCTGGATCTTTCTCGCTCTTGCAAACTTTTAAGCAGTCTTCCTCCTCTCTCATACTTAACTTCTCCTCTATTTTTTGTTTCTTTCCATGTTCTATTCCTTTCTTTATCCCCTCAAGGAACACCTTCATTTTTCTTCTATCCGCTCTTCTTCTCTTGCACAATTCTTTATAAAACTCCACTGCCACATCCAACACCTTTGCACTTTCTTTTATTTGGATTCCTTCTTCAGTTCTCACTGTTTTCAGTTCCTTCCTTATTTCCCTCAATGTCACCAAAAATACTTAAAATGTCCTTCCCCTTTTTCCACCCAAGGTGCTCTCATCAGAAAGATTTTCTCCTCTGTGTTCCATGTACTGTATTTATCATGTATCTTCTCAACATACATAACTTTTTGTACATAATTCTCCAACCATTTCATTATGTCCTCCATCTCAAGCATGTCCATGTGCATTTGAATAATCATTATCCTTTCTATTGTCTTTTCTCCCACAATAAAATTTATCATCTTAAGTTCTTCTCTCTCACCTATGACCAGGTTATGTAAATGTTCCACTTTAAGATCCAAAACTTCAGACAATATTTTTTCTACAATTTTATATCTATTCATTATCCAACTTCACTGTTCTCCTTCCCCTGTTACTACTGCTCTTATTCTCAGGCATATATTACCTGCTGATCCTGTTTCCTCCCATCTTCTTTCTCTTTGCATGTCTAGCTTATTCCTCCCACTAGTCCTCCCTTTAATCATTATTTCATTCTTCATTTCTCCTTTGTGACCTTCTCTCCTCCTCTTCTCCTGTTCCTCCAGCTGACTGGACTCTTCCCTCATAGCTTTCTTCAATAAAGCCTTCTCCAAAAACACCCATCCCAGCAAACCATTCTTTCCTACTTTTTGTCCATTCTTACCTAATTTTGCCTATCTTCTATCAGACTCTCAATCTTTGCTTCTACTCTGCAAATCACCTCTCCATCTGTTTTCCCTTCCATGACTGCCACTCTCTTCTGCAAAATCACAACCAATGCTGCTCTAGGAACTCCTTCTCCATCCCAGCACCCTGTCACTATCCCCCCAGCACTCCTGGTAACAATCAAAGCAGTAAAACCAGACCTCTACCAGCCTGTACACTTGATCATAACCAAGGAATGGCTGAAAAGATCTCCTACTGATGGGAACCCACCACAAAGATAGATTAGCCTATTTGAATAAGATACAAGGCCCAATGAGTTCAGTCCCCCTCAATACCAACTCTTTTTCAACTCATGGTGAACCACTAAGTTGAATATATTTTGACTTTCTCTTCACTCCCACAGCTGAGCAGCATCATTTCCCCCCCCCATTTCCAATGATTCCTGTTTCTTCACCAGCCTTAAATGTCTGGCAAACATCATCAAATATCTATGTAAATGAGAGGCCAGCTCTTTCAGCTCATTTCATATGACAGGTGTGGCCCCATTTTCCATGTGGTGCAGCTGGACCAGGTGGCACCATATCTTACCTGCATATGAATTTCCCAGGAAGGTCTCAGAACTTGTGCAAAAAACACTCAGTTCCATTTGTGAGTACGGGGCTAATCAGCACATGGATCCTTGGGGCGGAGGGTGCGGCAGGTATATGGAATACACACTCAGACTGAACAATGCTGGGCTGTGGGATTACTATGGCTTTAAACCCTTTTGACTCTGCTGGGGCCCAGCCCAATGAACATAATAAATCACGAGCCTTTTGGCTTTGGATTAATATTGTATATAGTTTGTACTATGTTTAAGTGGATATAAAACTGCTGTTTAAAAGTGTGTTCAAAAGTGGAGTACTTCTGCTGAAACTTGCAGTAGTTTCGAAAAAGGTAAAATGCATTTGGATGAAATAAGACTGTAGGCACCCATAGTAATTTGCATATAAGCAAATCATCATGGGTATATTTAGTTCAAAGTCACGGTTCTTTGCTCCCTTGCATTTCAAATTAACAAGATCCCCCTCTACTAAGTAGGGAGAGTTGTGGGGGGAGGAGATGGCAGCTTCTGTGTCTCTGGCTCTGGCTCTTCCAAAGTCAGACCTACAGCAGCCTCCTGCTCCTCCTCCACTTGCCCTCGGTAGCTTCTGCCCTCCTTCTGCCCCTTCCCACACTTACTGTCACATACAACAAATTTCTATGTGCTGTAGCAAGGAGGTGAGGATGAATTAATGACAAACCTCCAATAATTAGATTCCATACCTGGAAAATTATAACAAAATTATAATTTTTCCATATATAGAATCTAATTATTGGGAGTGAACTTAAATTCTGGGTCATTTTAGATTCAAATAAATATGTTATTTTCACTGACTTGTCCACAGTGCTATGCAGAGGCCCAGTTCTGCTCTGATTTTAAGCTGTGCTTAAGGACAAACATTAGGTCCGAATTTGGTATTCAGATGTTTTCTTTTCTCTGCTGTTGCTGTTTCAGATTGTTCCTTCTAACATGCAACACCTCATACTTATTTACATTACATTTTATCACATTAGGTCCCTTGAAAATTCCTCACAGACATCTCTAGTCCTGTCTGACTTAGTGTTCTGACCACAAAACTTTATCTTAATAGTGAGCCAGTTAATTGAAAGAAATCTGTAATAGGGCTATAAAACAGTTCTGTCAAACTCATCTTACCTTGCACCTCAGGCTTGATCCCGATTGTGGGGCTCTTTGCAGGCTGAATTCAGCCTGGGGCATATAGCTCAACTTCAGATCCTAATGCATGCCCAATGCCAAAGTTGGAACTGCTGCCACCATAATGTGTCCCATGCCACACTGGCAGCTCTAGTTCTGGTATGGGACATGGGGAACATGGTGGCAGTGACTCCAGCGTATGGCATCAGTGGGTCTGGAAGCTGAAGAGCTGGGGCCATAGCAGTGACAATGTGTAAAGCCTCTGAAGGGAGACAATAGTCCTAATGCTAATACAATAACATAATAATGGTCATTTACTGGGTAAGACCATAGATCCCTTTTGCTCAGTATCCTGTGTCATACAGGGGCAAAGAGTGGATGCTGAAAGGGAGACAACAGGATATGACCAGGTTTTTCTCACTGTTCCTTTCCCACTTGAAGCCTCCAGCATTTACGGTCTAGGAAGTTCTGATTCAGCTGTCGTACCCCTAACTAGTGATGTACCTTTCCTCCAAACATTTGTCCAGTCCCTTTCTGAATCTGGTTAAACTGTCAGGTTCCACAACATCTTATGGCAAAATCTGAATTACATGCTGTATGAAAAAGAACTTTGTTCTGTTAGTTTTATTTTATGAGCCCTAGTTCTTGTATTGTGAAAGACAGTAAATAATAAATCCCTGTTTACCTTCTCTTCACCATTTAGTATTTTGTAAACCCTTATCATGTTCCCCCTCAAGCATTCTTCTAAACTGAATAGGCCTAGGCCACTTTAGCCTCTCCTCATATGGAAGTCCCTCCATACCACTAATCATCCTTATTGTCCTTCTCTGTCCTTCTCTAGTTCTACCATATCCTTTTTGAGGTGCTGACACCAAAACTTGGCACAGTATTCAAGGTGTAGATACATGATGGATTTACAGGAGTACAATGACACTTTCTATTTTCTTTACAATTCCTGTTTTTACTAATTCCTAACATTTGTTTGCCTTTTTGATGGCTGCTTAGCACTGAGCTGATGTTTTTAGCGAGCAATCCATATTTGCCTCTTTTATTCACTTTCCATATTTGCCTCTTTTATTCACTTTCTTCCATACTGATAAGAAGAAATAACACCTGATATGAAAGCTTGGAACCCTCCAGTTAGCCACATTGCATGTTGAAGCTGTCTATTTATTCCATTTACTCTGCTTTCTCTCTCAATCAGTTTCTAATCCATGAAAGACCTCATCTTGGTCAATTTTACATTCTTTGAAGGAAGCAACAAATCTTTTAAAATCTTCCTAAGCCACATGCAAATTTGTAGTGTTATATAAATATTTATACACTTCCGGGGTTGTTTTTATCAGATCATGTTCATCTCAGTGTTTTATGACAGGGGTGCCAGATCTGGTTTGCAGAGCCACTCTATCCAGCCTGCTGGGCTACCAGTGGGTTACCAGAAATTGAGGGACATGGTCTGAGCAGTGGCCTACTGCAAAAACTTGGTCATTTGGGCCCTGATGGACATGACAATTGGTGGCAGCCTCAGGCCCAGCTCCTTGGCCACCAGCTCTGCTGACACTGTGCTGGAGCCTTGGATATCATATACCTCAAGGCTTGTGTTGGAGCTCAAGCTGCCACTGCAGTACAGGGCATGTGGTGGTAGCAGTGGCTCTGGCTCTGGCATGGGACGTACAGCAGGAGCTGGACTTGGACCATGTTCACTGGGTCAGAGCCAGAACTGCTGCCACTGCATGTCTTGCGCTGGATTCAGCTCCCAAGGAACCCTATGCTCTGGGTGCAAGGTGAGCTTGAGACCCCTGTTTTGTGGCCCTATTAGAAATGTCTTTCAATTGAGTTAAAGTTCTGTGGTCTATAACTACAGTCATACATTGCATCTTTCTTAAAAGTTGGATACAATATGAATAGGGGTGCACTGATAGAGATTGCTGGGGCCGATACCGATAGCTGATTTTTAAGGAGGCATATCAGCGGATACCGATCCGATTTCCAGTACTGAAGAGATGTGTCCAGCTGGTAAGTTTGGTGTGGTGGAAGGGGAGGGAAGAGGTGGGGAGGGGGGCATGCAGCAAAGGTCCCTGCGGTGAGGGAGGGAGTAGGGCTGGGCAGGGGCAGGCACTAACCAGCCAGGGAGGGGAGGGAAGGGGTGTGGGATAAAGCTGCAAGTAGCTTGTCCAGGGGGCTGGGGATGTGGTGCTGTGCCACCTGGATCTACATGGCATGGGGTGGGCTGCAGCTGCGGGCTGGGGCCAGGGTGGAGAGGCATGAGAAAGGTGGGGGGTGGGCAGCTCCTGCTGCTGCATGCAAATCGGTGCTCATCTAGCAGCTTCCGCCGCTACTCCTGGCGCTCATCCTTGATCTGCCCCACCACGACCCATCCTCCTCCCTCCTCATTCCAACACACTGGACTTACCAGCTGCACACAGCACTCCACGCTGCCGGCTGTGCTCCTCACTGCCTATGTGCTGTGCTCCGGCTGCACAGACGCATGGACATTTATCGGACAAATCACTGGCCACATTGGACCAATTTCCAATACAGAACATTTTCTTTATATTGGTGCAGATCTGATATTGGGCTGATGTATCAGTGCACCTCTAAATATTAACTACTCTCCAGTAATTTACAGCAGTTGATCTGGAGGCTACTGTATTTTGTAATTAATGTGGTGAAAAGTGGGGGGAACCTTGTGCCTTAGAAAGATGACAACAATACTGATTACAGCAATGTTTAGCATATTTTCTCACACATCTATCTAGGCTTTATTGTCAATAACCTCTGGTATTCTAGCCCTAAGCCTCTCCTATATCATAGACTTTGTGCTGTGGGCACACCACCTCCAGATTAGGAGCTCACTAAATTCTTTTTCATGTGACCTAAACAAAACAGGAAAATAGGGCACTTATACACATGCTCCAGGGTGGGGCATGGGGCCTTTTAATTAGAGTGGCTCTTGGGGAAACTGGTCCAACTAAAATGCTGGCAGTGTCTTATGTATTCAGTACCCCATGTTTCAAAATAGTGGCAAGGGTGTTTTAATTATACTTCATTCAACAAGCTTTAGTTAAAATGCCCCACCGTTATTTTGAAATGTGGAGGAGCTGAATTCATTTGATGCTGCAGCACACTGGAGCATTCTGATTAAAATGCAAGTGTTGATTAATCGAGTCTTTTCTGATGCATGCTAATGTGTAGAGAATGCCCTACGGATTCTTCCATGAGCGTGTCAGAAACTGACTCAGGATGGCACCTACCAATCTGCTTTGGGTTGCTTCAAAGGATTATATCAAATAAGTTTCCATGGTACTTTCAAGATCATTTTCTGTAAAAACCATCTTATATACTTGAAAACAATTCTTTCCTTATTGATTATGACTTGTTTTCCAAAATGTCCTTTGAAAGGATCAAAAATGTACATGGCTGCTCTCAGGGGACAAGCTGTTCTCTCAACATTTGCCGAGTGAGAAAAAGTTAGAACAAAAAAGGTCAAAAGTCTCCTAATGCAGAGAAACTGGAAGGAAAAAATCTTATACAGTGGTACCCAAATGGTTTCAGTTTATCCCATCTAGATGTGGCTACAAATTAAGCAGCAAGGCTAGAAGCAAGAAGAAATGCAGTTAATTAACTCCCTCAAAACAGAAAGTCGTGTTATGCCTGAGAAAAGCATTTACACTGGCATAAATCTTTGTCTGGCCTCCTCAGTGGTGATGCCACTCCTTGTGTTCCCCATAGCCATCGCTCTTGCCATCAGTTCTGGGAAACTACATGGATCTAACTGCAGAATCTGAGCTTCCTGGTTATTCCAACCTCTCTTAGACTTAAATAGACTCTCACCCCATTTCCAGTGTCTTTCATACCTCTTTCAATGCTGTGTAATTGCTACTCACTTCACTTCTCATAGCCCAAGAAGCTAGAAGAAAACAGTGCAAGAAAAGTACCTAACAAGAAGGTGTAAGAAAATCCATATTACTTTATCACAATTTGCATTTCTCTATGTAGTGCTTTAATCCTTTAGCTCATATATAAAACCAAATCAGGCCCTTCTGCAGATCAGTAAGAATGGCTGTATGGCTTATGTCTCTAATGCATTATGTCTAAGCATAGCCAAGCTAGCTTTGGTTTAGAACATGTGGATAACAGAAACAATGTGGTACGACGGGCATTAAATACATAAGCCCACCTCCATGTTTACTGGGGTGGTGTGTGAAGCCCAAGCTGCCATGGCTCCAACAACACTGTTAAATATGAGCAATGATCTCCAGGGAAGTTTCCACACAACCCGTGTTGTCCCCATATGTGCTGCTCCCACAAGGCACATCCAGACAAGTGTTCATGTGTAGTATGCAGTACCTCAAACCTGTTTGAGGTGCTGCAAACTGCATGCAGCACATGTACTTGTTTGCCATGCTTCAGTGCCAAAATCTGACACGGGGAGATCCCAGTATCAAACAAACAAACAAAAAAATCACTGAAAAAAGTGGTAAGGTGCATGCAGCAGCATTATGTGCCACCAGAAACAGAGCTTGGCCATCCAGAGCCATGCTCTGGCTGCCAGCCAGGTTCCATGTGACTGCGGCCAGATTAGCACTGCTGCTGCCCTGGGAGTCTCCTAGGTAAGGCTGCTGCAGCCAACACACATGCTGCAATTTGTGCTGTGGCAAATGCATGCCCAATTTGTGCTGTGGCAAATGATGTGCCCACAGGGTAGCACCTTGATTTCATGTAAAACTGCATGTGAGGTGGAGGAAAGGATTTTGGCCATGCTCGTGTAGATGAAGCACCAACACAATCAGTTGTGCAGCTGCAGGGGAAGTATTTATGAGTCTACTTCTGGCTTAGAGCCCACAGAGGAATCACAAGAAAGGTCAGAAATAAAATACCTCATGATATTTTTTCACTGTTTTCCCAGAGGTGCATGTGCAAGATTTCCAATTTGCAGTGCCGCATCCACAGTTCCCACCGCAGCGCTGGACCAGGAGGCAGCGGG
Organism: Crocodylus porosus; assembly: GCF_001723895.1. NCBI lineage: Eukaryota > Metazoa > Chordata > Crocodylia > Crocodylidae > Crocodylus > Crocodylus porosus. The sequence goes on along the minus strand of NW_017728906.1, from coordinate 177,905,831 downwards.
GAAAGAAAACCACATTTGTCAGTCTCAGTTCCTCCCTTAAGTTGACAGAGTAGTTCCTTGGAGTGCAGCTGTAACGTTTCACATCATCATTCAACCTGTCCAGGTCAACTGCAATGCAAAATAGCTCTGATTTGTAAGGGTTGAGTGGGCAGTTCCCTAGATTGACAAGTATTCTTCCTTGGGAAGCTCACAACACAGTTATACTCACTGGATAGGGGCAGAAATTAACTGGTATAAGTATTGGAAACTGGTACAAATCTGTAACACAACAGAAGTTACATAAACCACTTTCAAAATGGCCGACACCCATTTAACATAAACCTGGATATGTAGTATCAGACTTACCTGAATTAGGTTAAATCAGTTTATTGAAAATAAAGGTTAAATCAGTTTATTCTGTCCCAGATCCCCTCTAGATTCAAGTTAACTCACAGGCTAGGGATAGACATTACACATAAACAGGTTTAAGTGATGAGAAACTGGTTTAAACCTGTAGCAGACAAGACATTCAGTGCACATAAACCAGTTTGAAAATGGCTGAAAATGGTTTGAGACAAACCTGGCTGAATGTAGTATCAGACTTAACTGATTTGGCTCAAATGAGCTTATGCAATGTCTGTCCCAGACCCCTTGTTGGTTTAAGTTAAATCAGAGACCCCCAGCATCCCAGCATACTCTCTGGGCTGGGTTCTGCTCCAGGGAGCTGGGCTGGCCCATCCCCTCTTCTGTCTAGCTAGAGCAGGGGTGGGGTGTGGCCCTGAGGCAAATTCCTCCCTTTGTCCTCTCTCCACTCCTGCCACTGGCAAACCCTGTGGACTTCTATGGCTTTCTTGAAGCCCAGCAGAGACAGAATTAATTCCTCCCTCTGTCCAGCTTGCCTGCAGCCAGGGAGGAGATTTATTCTACAGCAGTCCGGAGTGGAGGAGAATTGCAAGCTAGTCCCCTATGAGCCCAGAGCTAAGACCTGCAGGGTCAGACTGAGAGGTGGGAAATGGTGACAATAATTACACATGTGCTGGAGATGGAGTTCAGGGAAGTTGGAGACAGTTTCTGGCTGGAAGTTTCAGACCAAACAATGCAGAGAGCTACATTTACATTATAAAGAAGAACCTGTGAAACCTAAACAAAACCTTTCCGAATGCCTGGCTGTAAGGAGACACTCTGCCCTCAGGATTAGTAAAACTTATGCAAGGCTTTCTCTCATTTTAGTTGTTAAAATTCACAAAAATTAAAAAATACCCTGAGAGCGATTTTTACAATTTTTTAAAATAAGGACGTAATGTCCTCTTTCCCCCTCTCCCTCCCTATTTTCATTCTTTGGAAGTTATTCTCTTTTGGGTGTTTTTCAGATTTTGTGTTGGATTCATTTCTGAGATGTTAAAATTTGTTTCTACAGATGTAGGGAACTGTCTAGTGCAATCTGTAGTTTGCAGCTCAGTTTGCACCCCATAAGAGAATACTCTTCATATTGAAATGGCAAATTCAAATTAAGATGCTTGGGAAGTACATCCTTAATTGATAAAAGATGGTTCAAAAGATGTACTTTGATTTAAAAAAGGCACTGTATTATAGAGAAAGGAAGCATTGAAAGATGGGAAACTAATATTGATAGTATTCATTCTGTTTGGAAAAAATAAATTCAAATTAAAAGAAGTTTCAACTGATAAGCAAGATTCAGCAAATGATGGGAGCTAATAGTTAAATTAGCATATAAAGATATAGAACTAAGCAACAACAACAGAAGGCTATGTACTAGTGAACTCAAAATTCAAATCTTGAAAACACTTATGCATGCATTTTATTTTAATTGTGTGCTAACATCTACTGTAGTCAGTAGAAAGTTACCAGTTTATACCATCTGTAATTTCAGGCATCAATCTATATACTAATAAATGTCAAAAAGTAAATTGTGCATTACCATTGATTTATACAATTTTTCAGGGAAAAGTGTATTTTTTAAATATGCACCTTTACATATGTGGCTTTAAAATATTTATATATTCCAAATATATATGCAAAGGTGAGTCTTTGAATTATAGAAGCATAATTTACCACACTCATCTAAACTCCATTTGTTATGCAATATATTGATATGATTGGTGGAAATCTAGCAGATAAATCAGAACTCTGGACATGTTGTAGCAATTCTGATACATCTCACGATTAAATCTCATCTGTTCTCTCAAGAGAACTAGTATTGCTACAAAGAAGGTATATAGCTCCCTCTTGATATGAACACAAAATCAATGGGAGTTTCTAGTACACTCATGCACCAAGAGAAAAATACCCCAGTTGTCCTTAGCTAGGACTTTGAAGAATAGAGAATATTGATTTTTTTTGTTTTAACAGATGGTATTTTGTACTACGTTGTCATTCTTCAAAGCCACTCCCTTTCATTCCTTTTCCCTCAGGCTAATTATTTTTCTCACATGGAAGATGCTTTTTGTTTTCTCTCCATAATTCCCATCACAAAATTCCAAAGACATCTTTGCTTAAAGATAAAGCAAAGACTACTTTGCAAAATATTCCTATGTTTACCTGAATTTAAGAGGACTTCAAATTTAAGGCGACCACCCTGTAATTAGAGTCTATAAATAGAAAATTATAAATTTGCTATAATTTCTCAGCATATCTTGTTTATTCTATGATTTTATGAAACTCATCTCCCTCACAACTGTGGTAGGGAAAGCACTAGTGGGGGCCAAGGGGCCAAACCCCTTCCCCTTGCAACCCTGCCCCTTGCCGGCTCCTGTGCTTTTGCCTTCTCCCATCTGCTCCCTGTCCCCTCTGCTGTTTGCCCCACCAGTGCCTGCCTTGCCTGCCACTTATCCCCACTTCCCTGCTGCCTACCCCCTTCTGTCCTGTACTTGTTCCTACCCCCCTGCCACCTTTCCTGCCTTCCTCTTGCTCCTCCCCAACATCTGCCCCATTGTCCCTTGCTCTCAGCTTCCCACAACATAACCCCCTGCCCTTCCCACCCTTGCTTCAACCCATCACGTGCCTGTACCTGCCCACCTAATACCTCTCCCTGGTGCCTGCCTCCCTGTGACCTGCTTCCTGTCTCCTTGCCATGGGTGGCTCTGACTCCAAGGCAGTCAGCAGCTGTGGTGGCCCCAGTTTGGCCACAAGCTGTAGTGGCAGCTCTGAGCTAAGCTGGGCCAGGGCCAGAACTAGAGCTTAAAATAAGTGAAGGGAGGGTAAGCGGCTGGGGCAGGGAACAGGACAGATGAGAGACAGCTGCAATGAAAAGGTGTAAGTAGAAACTTGCACAGTGACTGTCCATGCTAACCCTAATGGGCACATCCACACAAGCATGAACATATATCTTGCAGCATTTCAAACCCCTTTGAGACGCTGCAAGAGGCACATGCAGAAATGAAGAAATGTTCTTTGAGCTGCAAATTTGCAGCGCTGGGACAAAATTAGACCCCTGAATATCCAGGGGAAAAAAAAATGTGGGGAAAGGCGGGGGCAGGGCACTGTCCTAGATCATGCCCTGAGGCAACTGAAAGCTTGGTCCTCCACAAAAACACTCAGAAAGGGTGCTATGCTGATATTTAGTCAAGAGGGAAAAAGCTTCAACATATCTCTGGAACAGTATTCCAGTGTGTTAGGTAAATATGACAGAAGGCAGGGTGGATATGCACCTTATATGTTTACTAAATATGTATATGGAGAGCATAAGCTTTCATGAACTTGAGCTCACTTCATCAAATGCTGTGAAAGCCGCTACTGGCTCTGCAGTCCACATCCGAGTCTGGCAGGTGCACAGCAGGTCACAGCCAGGCAGCAGCCCCGACTGCCAGACTGCTGCAGTGGGTAAAGGGTGCAGGGAACTCTCAGAGCTGCTTCAGCAGTCCAGCTGGCACAAGGGGTAGTGTCCCCAGGTACTAATTGGCTGGGCCCCAGAAGCTCCTGAGAGCGAGTAGCCCTAAGCTACTTGCCAGCGCAGCTTTTTGTACTGCTGGGGCCAGGACAGGGAAGCTTTTTATACTTCTGGGGACAGCACAGGTGCTGGCCCTCAGCTCTAGCTCCCCCTGACTGCAGATCCAAGAGGCAGGGTAATTTTGCCTCAAGTGGCACAATTTTTCCTACACCAAAGCAGATGTCCAGGCATGTGCACCGACGCAAAAAGCCCCGGCTCAAATTTACACTGCTTCTATTTCAGCTGCTGCAAGCACACATTCTTGCATGTGTAGATGTGCCCAATGTATGTTAAATTATTTCCATAATGCTAAGGAAATAATACTACGCACAGGAGGAAACAGTCTTTCCTGGATTATTTAATGTTATCCTAAGATTTCATAGACATTAGGGCTGGAAGGGACCTCGGGAGATCATTGAGTCCAGCCCCCTGCCCAAAGGGCA
>NW_017728906.1:177876881-177900763 GCF_001723895.1 Crocodylus porosus | reverse complement strand
GATGAGGGGGTGGGGTGGGGTGGGGTGTGTGGGGGGTATGGGTGCATATGTGGGCAGGTGTAAATGTGGGGTGTGGGTATATGTGTGGATGTGGGTTGTGTAGATGTGGGGGGGTTGACGTGTGGGGTGTGTTTGTGGGTATGGTGGGGTATGTGGGGGAGTGTATATGTTGGGTGTGGGTATGGTGGGGGTCAGGGTGTGGATGTATGTGTGTGGGATGTATATGCTGGGGTTTGTGGGACAGTTTTGGGTGTGTGTACAGGTATGGAGAAGGGGTAGATTGTGTGAGGGTGTGTGTGGGGAGGTGGTGGGTGTGTGGGGGGCTTCCCCCCACCTGCTCATTGCAATGGGGCTCAGCCCAGCCCCTCCGTGGGTGGGGTCAGGGGGAAGGGGATCAGCACTGCTTGCCTGGTTTGCAGCATGCTGCAAAGGGCAAGAAAGCAGCTGCTGCTGGCCAGCAGCAACAGAAGCCCCTGGAGAGGGGACAGGGGTATCATCAACTTTCTTAATCTGTGTCCCACACTTGGCCAGCAGGACTGCAGCCGAGCCTGTGCTGGCTCCGGGTGCTGTTGCTTCTCTCTCACGTGCCAGCCTGGCGGGGCTGCACCAAGTGCATGCTGCTCCTACTACTGTTCCCTCCTCTCTTGTCTGTTCCTGCCTGCCCATCAGAGCTTTGTGAGCAGCCAAGCTCCTTCACGCACCTCCCTTCCCCTCCATCCACACATGCTACCCCATGCATGTTACACCAGGGTAAGCTGCAGGCAGAGCCTACCCCACTCCCCTCAATGTTGCAACTTCCCCTCCTTATCTGCTGCCTGAAATGCTGCAGCAGGGACAGGAGAAGGAGTTGCTGGAGGATGGGGGAGCCCAGCAGTTCCCTGGGCAGCAGCGGCAGTGACAGCAGCAGCAGCAGCAGCCGCCTGCTCAGAAGCTTTGCTTGCTGGTGGAGGAGGCTGGGAGTGCAGCACGCTCTGCCCTGGGGAGGATTCAGCCCCAGGCAGAGTGCAGCAGGGACAGCTGTGAGTGGGGCCACTTACAATTAATTGGTGGGTGCTTGCCTGCAGGCCGGATCCAATCAGCTGGCACTCAGGCCCATGGGCCATATTTTGCCCACCTATGCTTTATACTATTTGGATGTTGTGACTGATGCAGATTGAGCGTTCCCACTTATTAAGCAGTTTCATGCAGACAGCACATTTATATGAGTCACACTGTGGCAACTGCAATTAGCCACAGTGCTTAAATTGCCAGATTTAAATGGCAAAGCACTCCCTTGTGAACAGTCTGTGGCTCTGCCATGTACTGTGTGCACTAGCCTGGATTTAGTGACCTTCAACATTTGATTGACACCAGTTTTCTTTATGGGGTCTCTTTTTTCAGGCTTTTTCTAAGTTAGGGCCACAAAAAGAAAGGGTGCTGTGTTGATGGGCAGGTGTGGGGGGCTGCTGAGGGGTTTCAGTTTTTTTAGATTGATGTGATATGTGTGGTTTTCTCACTGATACTTATGGCAATATGCTCAAGCTTTAGGCTCTTAATTATGTCCCTCTCCCCCACCATCATTACCTACCAAGGAAAAATGATAGCTATTCCAAAGTAAACATACTAAAACTCTCAGGATCTACATTTGAGACATAACAATCTTGATTTTGGGGACTACTGAGAACTTACAGATAGTTCTTATCTCTATAGTTTTTACTTAGAGTCATAAATGCTATGAACTCTTGAATATTGCCCCCTTGATATCATAGAAAATGAGGGTTGGAAGGGACCTCAGGAGGTCATTTAGTCCAACCCCTTCTCAAAACAGGACCATCCTCAGGGCTTCCCAGGGCTTTGTTGAAACAGGCCTTAAATTGGTAGCACAGTTCATATTTAAATGGACAAACTGGCTGCATCTACATGTTCAGTTAATGAACATGATTAAATTCTGGGGCTTATTGCGCTGGAGTTGATTACTCCCAGGTGCTGTGTCTTTATGTTTGCCTGGGCGCACAGCACATTGAGGCGTCAGGCCCCCCAGCCTGCCAGCCCAGGGCTTCTCCCCCCAGCTCAACGTGGTACATAAGGGTTGGTTGAGGCACAAGGGTGCTTCAGCATGGGGCTAGCCTACAGGCAGCCCCTGCACTGAAGCACCCTCACACCTCAGCCAGCTGGGGCAGTATCTACCCGTGTGCTGCTGCAGAGTAAAAACTTTGCAGCAGTACAGTACTTGTATTTAGAAGTATTCTTCCATGGAGTTAATTAATTTACTCTAGCCTAATAGGGGTGCACATGTAGATGTGCAATGTTTACTGCCCAGGTGTGCAGTAAATGTCTTATTTAGATGTCTCCATGTGCAATAATATGCCTGAACTTTCTCTGCAAAATTCAGGTTCATTAAAGCACTGGTCAGGGCTGGACCAAGAAGAATTTCCTGCTGTAATCCCAGCCCAAAAACCAGCCCAGTTCCAGGAAAATCTGAAAACTAGAAAAATCACAGAGGATGGTGTGGGGTGGCCCAAGAAAGATTTCCACCTCTAATCCCAGCCCAAAACAAATTCCTTATCTGAGCCCGTGTACTTAGTACAGTGGGCATAGGGGGACTGTCAGTTGGCAGTCTGGCATCCACAAACCACACCTTCAACTGGGCAAGACCCTGGCCAGAGATGTCCAGGAGAGTCCCTCGGTGGCACACAGGAATGGTGTCAGATTGCCCGCAAAGCATTTCCATCTAATCTCAGCCCAAAAGCCAGTTTCATATTTGGGGCTCTATACTTAGTACAGCAGGCATGGGGAGGTTGTCAGTTGGCAGCCTTGCACAAAGACATCAAGCTTTGGGCTGGGCAAGTGTCTGGTCAGATAAGTCCAGGAGAGTCCTCCAGTGCCACAGAGGCACGGTGTGGGGTGGCCCAAGAAGGATTTCTAGCCATAATCCCAGCCCAAAAGTGGTTCCTTATTCAAGCTGATATATTTAGTGCAGTAGGCATGGGGGGTGCTGTCAGTTGGCAGCATGGCATGCAGAAACTGCGCTTTGGGCCAGCAGGGTTCTTTGGGACAATCCTCCAGTGGCATAGACAGCAAGTTGGGGGTGCACCCTGCCCTGGCTGGCCACCAAACCATTGCCAAGCCGAGTCTTTCTCTGGTCTTTCTTGTCTTCCCCCCACCCCCCATTTTTTGGCAACGCTTATTTTAAAGCCCCAAGACGGGGATCTATTTGAGCTAGGCACTCTTGCCTTTGGGGATTTGCTGAGGCACTTTCAGACTTCGGGGATTAATGGAGTCACCAGCATTGCTAGGTGATAGGGAAGCTGCCCATTCCAGCACTGCCCCTGCACCCTTTGGCACCATGCAGCCCATTGGGCTTTGCAACAAGGGTGCACACCAGGGGTTTCACACCTCATTTGTCAGCCTTGCTGGGGTGCTGGTTTTAGGGTGACCTCAGTGGTCACCCAGGCAGTTCCCTCATTGCCAGGACAGCTCCCCCTGACACTGACCATGGTACTGTCTCCTTATCTCTCTGGACACAACCGTGTCAACCCAGGGCTGACCCAGGTACACCCAGCTCTGAGTGTAACAGTCACATATAACAGTGTATGGGGAGGGCTATGATGAAATGTTATATGTGGCTGTTGCACCTAGTTCTGGGGTGTATCTCAGCCCTCCCCATACACTGTTATATGTGGCCATTACAATCCAGAGCTAGGGACACCCCATGCCATGCCTCTGGCACTGGGAACTCTCCTGGACACCTAGCCCAAAAACCAATTCCCTATGCAAACCCATATACTTAGTACAGTGTGCATGGAGGGCAGCATGGCACGAACAAACAGCATTTTGGGCCAGGCAAAACTCTGGTCAGAGATGTCTGGGAGAGTCCCCCAGTGGCAGAAAGTCATGGTGTGGGGGGGGCCTAAGAAAGATTTCCATCTCTAATCCTGGTCTCCCATCTCCATCTCTAATAAGAAATTCCTTATTCAAGCCCATATACTTATTACAGTGTGCACAGGGTTGTCAATCAGGCCATGCTTTGGGCTGTGCAAGACTATGGTCAGAGGTGTCCAGGAGAGTCCCTGGTGGTACACAGGCATGGTGGATGCAGGATATTAATTTACATATTATTTGGTAAATATGCATAGCTAATGAAATTCTCTCTTTAAAATGTGTAATTCATTAATAAGAAGCTTTTATTGGGTATAGATTAGCTTTGAAAAAAGGAACTAGGAACCAGGAATAAGGACCTGGGAATTAAAGGAACAAATTGCAGCCTCATGAACCATAGCCTGTAGCTTTGGCGTTGGCCACCCCAAAACAGTGGATGGTGAGAAGGCCAGTCACTGCCAGCCAGGGGTCCCTGCCCCACACCCCCAGGGCCAGTGAGCGGGGGGGAGGGGTTGTGTGGTGCAGATGTGCCTTGACCTTCAGTAGAGGCAGGCAGTTTGAAATTCAGGGAGCAAACCGTAGCATGTGGCCTGGGGTGCCCCAAAACAGTGGATGGTGAGAGCAGGCCACTCACTGCGAGCAGGGGGTCCCCCACAGCTGCAGGCCCAGGCAGAGGGGGGCTGGCAGGGAATTTTGCAAGTGAAATGTTCCTGGGACCTCAGAAATGTGGGGGGTGGCTGACTGATGAACAGAGCAAATAAAGTGCACGGCTTACAGCTAAGCAGGCTTTTGCCAATTCTGGGAGAGAACCTTAACGTATGGCATTGGGTGCATGTGTGGTATGGGTCAGGCAGCTCTGGGAATAGGCCTTGGCATACTGGAAGGTAATGCAGGAATGGGGATTTGTCTCTGTGGACTGCTTGCTAGGGCATGGCTTCCTCTATTCCTAATGAGGTAAGTGACAACAAAACAATAATATTGCTGACCCTAAAACAGTCACATCACAGAAGTCTGCTTCTAGAAGAGGAAACTATATGGTTTATTGAACTGGGCTGGTGTCTGTTCAAACTGTTCAAAAGCCAGGTTTGGAGGTCTGCTTCAAGGCACAGACTGATGAGAGCTGTAATCTTTGTGGCAGGGGAACCAGAATTGACATGCAAATAGGGTTACTGTGAAATACTGATAGGACAATGCACTGTCAGATTTCAAGAATCAGCTCATAAAGCAGACCTAGGGTCCTTGGACTCTATGGCATAACATCATGAAACCATGTCTGACTATGAAAATAAAAAAAAAAAGACAAAGAAAATTGCTCCATCAAAAAGAGTGTGGTCACTGACTTGTCATGCTTTGGGGTGCCTCTCACTTCAAACCTGCAGTCCCTGCCCCCCAGCCCTGCCAGTGCCCTCACCCAGGGCCCCAGCCAAAAAACACCTTCATTGGAGCACTGTTAATGCAGACAAAGCAATTCAAAGGGGGTCTGGGTTTGTGGCTGTAGCCATGTTGGTCTAAAGACATAGGCAGGCAAGGTTCTTTGGGTAGATGTGATATCTTTTATTACACTGAGTAGTTGGAAAAAAGTTTTTGGCAAGCTTTCAGGTGCAGTCACCCTTCTTCAGGCATGGGGAGTCTCTGCTGTTTTGAGACGCCGAAAGAAGCTAAAAGTGTGGCAGGATGTCAGTGAAAATGTAAATAGGGTCAGCAGTCTAGGACTGGCCAGTTGCTCAACTGGTTTTACAGGTTCTTTTGAGGAATCTTAAGGTAATGGTCTGAGTGGGGACAGGAAATGGTCCTTTCCAGTCCTACAGGAGGCACAATATACAACAATAACACAGAAAACATAATCATGCTTTACAGCCAAGCAACTACCCACCCAGTCCTGCCGGTGCCCCTCACTCCTGCTGGGGTCACCTTAGCTCTGGGGTGTAACGGCCACATATAACAGTGCATGGGGAGGGCAGAGATGCACCCAGCTCTGGGGTTTAACAGCTCCATTTAACAGTGTATGGGGAGGGCTAAGATACACCCCAGGGCTGGGTGCAACGGCCACATATAACAGTTTAACACTGCCCATACCATACACTGTTATAATTGCTTGAGGGGCTGGTGGGTGGCGCAGGTGGTAGCCCCTACCCCCCCCCCAGCCCTGCCTGTGTCCCTGACTCCGAACCTGAAGCCCACTGCCCCACCAGCCCTGCCAGTGCCTCTCGTTCCCAGTTAACTTGGAGCCCCCTAACCCATTTGGTGCCCCTCACTCCCTACCTGCAGCCCCCTGCCCTTTCAGCCCAGCCGGTGCCCCTTACTCCTGACCCACACACCTTGAACTCCCAGAAAGAGGCAGCAGTATGAATGTCAGGCAGAAGAATGGCAAGCAGACAGTGGTCAAAGGAGGACAGGGACATGCTGCTGGGGACAAAGGCTTAGAAGGAACAGGAGTACTCAAGAAGAGGGGCAAGCTTAGTGGGGTAGAGGACAGGAGGGGGAACAAGTATTGAAGGGATCTGGTTGTAGGCTGGGGGGTTTTGACTGCAGGCGATGATGATCTGCCAATGCAGCAGTTAAAAGACTGACATGCAAATAGACTAAGTGATGAGAAAATTCCTCTCATTGAGCCTGGGCTGTTTTTTTCTTCACCTCAACCCACACTATGCCCCTACTGTGCAGGGGTGGGGGTGTCAGTTCATGCTGGTCACTGTGTGGTGATCACAGGGCGGGGGGAGTGGGGAGAGGGAGTTGGAGTAGGGTGATCATGGCCCCCCCAACCCCACTTTGGGGGAAGCTGTCCTGGGTGCGGGATACCCAAGGAATCCTAGTCAACCTCAATAATAACCTCAGGCCACCTCCATGCTGGTGCTCAGCTTTGGAAAAAATCCTGCTTTTTGATGTGAGGATACAAACAACAGGAGACACAGGATTCTTTCTGTTTTGCATAAATATTCCTGTAGCAATGTTTCCATTCAGGCTTTAGCCTGGATAGCCTGGGTGCATGATACCCAGATGCCAACACACAGGGAGGTGCCAGGGGGCAGGCACCCAGACCCTTTGTGTACCTTTGTGTAGCCCTAAGTGTATCCCACACCTAGTGACCAGTGCAACACGCCTGCAGAAAAAGTGGAGGGCGGAACTACTTTGGGACCCAGCTTGGGTAGGGGGGCAGCCCCTTTGGGAGGCCTGTGTACAGACCCACAATGCCAATCCAGACTTGTGAGGGGGAGGCAGGCAGGCTCACTCTTGTGGACCTTTGCATGAAAAGATTTCCCTCCCCACCCAGCAGCGCTCCGTGCAACAAGCAAGAGGTGCCCAGAAAAAAGCGTGAAGCTTTGCATGGGGGGTGGGCAGCACTGCATATTGAGCTCAACCTCCCCTCACCACAAATGCATACATCTCAAGCACAACTGCCAGTAATTTCACCCCGCCCCCCCTGAAAAGCAACCTGGCACAATCCAAGACAATAAACCAACCAAAATATCAAAAGGGCAGGAGGGTAAAATTGTTCTGATGTGCCCCCTTAGCACATTTTACTAGTTATACCATAACTCATTGCATGGTAAACCACATCCGAGTTACTGAATTAGTCATCATTAACCAAGTAAGGAAAATTAAATTAGGAGCATTTTTAGTGGGTAAATGCTGATTACATAGACAAGTGCCCCTAGGGAAAAGTACTGAAGTTAATTTTTGACACTGCCCCACAGATTTGCTTTGTTTGGTGAGACAAACTGAGGAGGTAACACACATTTGTAAAAGAGTATCCCTTATTCTGATAGCATCATACAGACACTTGAGAACTGCTCCAAGAGTTTAATTGGCTTTAAAACACAATTTGTAAATCCTTAACAAAAAAGCACAATTTATCTGAAGAACATTCTCTGCAGAAAGCTCAGATATGTCTCCAGATTGTCTTACTCTATGGAGCGAGTTCATTTCCTCATGCGTATAACAATGGGATTTTACAGTACAGTCAGTTTCACGCATCATTTCACTACTGTGACTAAAAAGTAACTGAGCCTTGGTGTGACTGGTGTGAAATCCTGCTGCTTTACTTATCAAAGGATTGAAACCACACGGGTCCTTAATTTAAAACTAGAACTAAAAAGGTTCTTCAGGTGGATGCAAATATCTTCCAAGTATCATTACACAATTTCTAGATAAGAGATTCAATTCCTAGGCAATTTCAAGGAAGATGGTAAAAAACAAACAAACAAAACAAAGAAAAACAAATACACAAAACCAGAGCAGCATGCTGTATACTAAACCCTGACTTTATGCCCATGCTCAAGTCCATCCCCGTTTAGGACAGCACCTATTTGATTAACTTGAAACTTTGATTTCAGTGAGATTCACACACTGCTTACAATCAATGCTGTGCTGCTTGGGGAGGTTCTCTTGAATCTAGAGCTCAGGCTAATGCTGCCTCTTATTTGGAAAGTCATGCTCTATTTTCAGATCCAAATGTGATCTTGTTTTGCCCTCTTTTAACACACTCTTAAATACTATTATTGTCCGTATTACAGTATTACCTTAACATCTCACAATCCAAACAAGGAAAGGCAGTGCTGTTATCTTCAATTTGCAGATGAGGAAGCAAACCACATTATCCTGTCTGTTATCTGCTCTGTGAGGAATAAGCCTCCTTCAGCATATTATTGGACTATAAACCCAGGCTTGTTTTGCTAAAAATTCTAACACTTGTCCACTTTCAGATAGCTCAATAGAGATATGTGCAAGTGCACTTGCACACTTATGGGTAGCAAACTCAGGAGCGCAGTGAGCTCATGGAACACCCCAGCCAGACGGGCGGAGGCGGGTGGGGGCTGGGTATACTGACCATGGTAGACCGAGGGCTGGGGGAGAAGGCAAGGGTGATGGAAAGAGGAGTCTTATCTGTCCAGAGCAGCTGCAGTGGCAGCTCTGGCAGGAGCCCCATGACCAGGATTCCTGGGAGAAGACCCTGGTGCCCCATTCACCACCCTTCCCTCCACTTCCTCCAGGATATTCATGCTGGAAACAGAGCTATGCTTATTCTGGCAAAGGCTCCCAGGAGCGGAAAGGGGGAAGAACCAATCTGCCTGCACCATTTGCCGCCTAGATACAATTTTAGGAGCAGCACTGTGCTGCCTGGCTCGTACAGCTTGGCAGGGGCAATGTAGGGGTGTGATAAAGATTCATAGTGTTCTCCTCATAGCCTGGACAGGTGTCCTGCTTGCCTTGTCCTAGTTCACTACTGGGTAAACCATTGACAAGTCCAAGTGATACCATGTACAGTGGAGCTACCAACTCTCATTAGAGGTTCAAAATTGTGGATACACTAGCAAAGGCTGAAAAATAAAAATCCAGAGTTGGGGGGTGCAGGAGGGAGAGAGATCTGTATGCATAAGTCTCCAGTTTGATTCCAGTCTGACTACGCTCACTCCAAGTAGGACATACAGCTCATAACAAAAAGACTGTGCTGTCATTTGGATTTTGAACTCTTTTCTAGCAGTAATCATTTCCTCTTTTACATGATAGGATTTCTCAGAAAGCTAAATCCAGTTGTAGATTAATGCACTTCCAAAAATCCAGATTCCTTTAGCATAAAATTGTATATCAAGGATATGCCAGGCACTGCTGGGATATGAGGTGGCTCTGTGGCTGAATTTGAATCTTTGAGTCAGCCCCACATTTATACCAGTCAAATCCTCCAGTGGCATACGTAGGCATAACTCCATGTATCCATCATGAATAAACTTTATCAATTAAGTTATTCTGCTTTATATCGATTGAGAATTGGGCTCATACCTGTAAGTTTTCAATAAATATGTCTAATGATAACCACACTTTTTTTTTTTTTACATTTTTAATTATGCTACATTCAATGTAGCTGAAATGTATTTCATAATTTCAAGATTTATCCAAGTCTTTCTTGGTGACAGGTAGAAGAAAGGATACTAACACTTGGATTTACACTTGAATCAGAACTCCCACATTAAACTCCAATACAGCAACTCCTATTTAGGAAAAGCAAAAAGTCAGAAATATCAATGGGATTAAAACTGTCCCTATGAAACAAGGTTCAGAATGTATGTACCTATTATAAACTAGCACACCAATTGTGGGGGGAGTAGCAAAACAGGCCCAAACTATCAGTCATAAATAGGTGCAACTTCATTGAAATCAACAGAATTGAACCATCTTATGCTAGTGATAAAAAACAAGTGTAGGTTTCACCAGCCTTTAAACAGGTTTACAACAAAAGCTTTCTGTTGCACTGAAGCATGTTTTGAGTGCCCCACAATAATTGCGTATACAGCAACAAGGAAAATCCAATTCATCACAGTGGGCAAGAGCATGGCTAGTCAGTGGGTCTGACGTACAATGTGAAATGATGTTGGACAACTTACGCAATGTAGATAAACTGGTTTCTGATGATGGATTTTAAGGATCGTTTCATGTTTTTTAAGGACATGCTATAGGATATACTTGTATTTAACAGTTATTTGAGAGGGCATTTAATGAACTCACAGCATATATATTTGACACGAACAGGCATTTTGCATTTCCGATGTTGTATTCAGTGTTGGATGCACTGCAGCTTGCTGGCAATTATCCCAGAACTTTTCAAGGAAGAGCACTTGGATGTTTGCAGTAATTTATTGGCTACTGTTTGCCAATGTCTGAGAAACGAGATTCTTAACTTCAAATTTTAGTTAGGTTCTTCCTAGTTGTTTTTAAGCAATGGTAATTAGGAGCTATGGTAAGTGTATGGTGAACTTGGAAGTTTTAGAAATCTGTTTGCCTGTTTCCTTATGGAAATTGGAAATATTCCATCCAGACATGTGGTCAGTATTTTGCTACTCATCTTTCTACTCCTCCTCCAGAGCAATCTGGCAGTGAGAGTAAACGTTTATTTATTTAACTTGTAAAGCTGTCACCATAGACAGATGTTATTTCAAGAATGTCCCACCTGATTCATTTCTTCTGATAGCCAAAGGCTTTTTGCATACTATTTGCTAAACATAAAATAAGCAAAGAGAGAAAGTGTAGGGTCATAAGTCTGTGTAGTCTCTATTAGTGCCAGAATGCATCCATGTGTGTTCCTGTTTACTGAGATTATTTATGAAATGGATTTTCTTTTTTGAAGTTGACCCTTTTCTCTACATATCTCCTTCAGACCTTTCATTCTGCTTCTATTTTGAAACATATTTTAAGCCTGCCTTTTTTCCCAGAACCTTAACATAATGCCCGTTTAAAATCAATAACTTTGCTCTGAAAAATTGTCTTATTTTTTTTACTTCTAAAGCAATTATATATATATATATATATACACATATATATATGAGAGTTAGGGATTTTTAAAAACTTACACTCAAACTTGGTGAAAAAGTTAAATGAAGCATAAAGATTGATGAAAATTTGTCTAAAAGTAATTGCATGGGGTGCTTGCTCTCTTTTTATATGAATTATTGTATTAACTAGTAGTAAAAGATGTATTAAATAATAAACTAGTTCTAATATCTATTGAAGAAACTGTTACAGTGAGAATAGCCACATTATCATGACATTGAAGTCAAGTGTAAGCTACTAAGGAAATTGCGAGGGGAATTATTGTTCAAGAGACATAATGAAAATTGTATGACCCTCTCTTTTTAACACTTAGGAAGAACACATTTAGAGTTCCTTATTCTAAAATATAGATGTAATTACCAAATCTAATTGAATATATCTAAAATCAAGGGTTATTTCAATCATTTACCTGTCATATTTCTTTATGGAGGAAGGATTTTTACCTAGTCCATCATTTAAAGATTTTGAAAACACAAATGCTTATTTCATAATAAGCTTCCTTATGAGTAGCAAAATGCAACCTTCAGGGCACATACATAGAATCAAATTTCAAACAGGCATGATGACATTATTACTATATTAATATATACCTAACTTAAATACTGTAAATCAAGGTTGTCCAACTGGTAACCCATGAGGGACTAATGTGAGGCCTTCAGTATCTCACCTGGTCACTGTTTCCTCATTGCTTTGGCTGCAATAGCAGCTGGAGTCTCCAGACTCCCCCTCCCTTTTCCAGCTGTCACTTCCTGCCCTTGCCCCAACCCCAATGCGGCAGTATAGGGAGTTAAAGGTGAATCTGGGGTAGGCGGAGAAATCAGAGTTATGTACGGAGGGATTTCACCCATATGGTGCAGCAGTAGGGTGGGGAGTGGAACCTGCACAAGTGTGTGGCACAGTGGTGGTAGGAGAAAGGAAGTGCCCACACAGTACACCTTGTACATCCCATGTGTGTGCAGCCCCTGCTGGTGTGGCCTCCAGGGGCTTAGAAGTTGGATAGCTCTATCGCAAATAAAGAGTAACCATATCCAAGTCAATGGAGTTATACCATTGTTATAGAGAGATCAAATACACAGATTTAGAACTTTCAAACATTGTAGAAATGTCAGAAAGTTTTGAAATACCATACTCTTTTATCGCTTCTATTCTGATCCATAGCTTCATTCTTCATGGACTGACAAGTTTAAAAATATTATAGTTTTATGAGACATTTATGGAATTGTTCTGCTATTGCAGTTGATTATCTAGAAACACTACTTGCTAAACCCAATTTTCAAGAACTGTTTGGCATGGGCAGGGAGTCAGATAACAGTGAAGTCACTAGCAATTCACATATATCATTTATGTGACATGTTCTGAAAATGCCAAGCGTTACCCAGGGATTACATCAAGTTGTGCTAATCTGCCTTTGAGACTGTTCTAGCCAAAAATAAAGTACAAAACCAAACTGGAAGTAAAGAAAGATACAAATCTGATATAAACAATGATACAATCTATTGTTCATTCAGCTATAAGATTACTTCAGTGCCTGTAAACAAGTCCTGGATTTCACACAGCCCATATTCAAAGACCCCAGTGCATTGCTACCTTAAATGATGTTATTTTTGTATTCTGTAAATGATTCTATTCTCAAATAATTTTATTTCTGTATGAAATTTCTGTACTCACATTTCAACATGTAAAACTTCTGCACTCCTGGCATATTAAAATTATGTGTATTTCTTGTTATCACTAGTTTATAACCAAGGAAAAGAATTTTGGATTGAATTTTTTGGGAATCTGGTTTGGGCAGGGCATTGTTGGTCAGAGTTTGCCAACAATCAGGTAGTCTGTGCTTTGCTTGGAACAAAGGTGTCCATGGATGCTTTTATGTTTTTCATTGTCAGCATGAAAAAAAGTCAATTAAAACATAAATTGGCAAACTCATTCCTTCTTCATAGCATTTTGCCAGGAGAAGTAGAATTCAGTGGAGAAATTGTAATGAATGTAGGTTTCCTGCAGGCAACCAGGAAGATCAGATAAGTACTTGGAGTCAATTTGATTGGGCTGGATAAAACACAGCATACTTTGTTTCAGATACAATACATTGTGCTGGCTCTGACTTGATTTGAGTGTTGAATGCAGTCTGGATAGAAGACTTAGTAAAGGATCAAGGTTTCTTGTCAGGCTATATTAAAAACAAATCAGACCCTTCATGCCTTTTGTATACATTTTCATCAGGTCTGAATCTAGTCTGGGAATGGTAGACACATAGCTGATTATATTCCATACATTCCAAATGAGATCAGATTATATCAGATGTCAAGTTCAATCTAAATGGAAGAAATGTGGCCTTAGTTTTCAAAAAAAAATGTGAAGGCTTTGGCTGGCTGTATTTTTCAGGTACTCAGATGGAATACCGTAAAAGAGCCTGATTTTCAGAGGCTGTATATGAAGTGCTTTCTAAAAATCAGCGTCCTTCAAAAGTTGAGCACTAAGGTATGAGACAACCACTACAACCATTTGCTTTAAAAATGTAGAATTATAAGTGTAACTTGAACTGAAATAGGACAAGGCCTCAAATTCTATTACTTCTGATGTGCCTGAATGACAGTTTTTCAGCTGTGTATGTGGTGCTTTTGGCAATTCTTTTACCATGCAGTATGGATACACTAGTATCCACACGGCTACTGCATATATGCTCATTAGCCTGTCTACTGGATGGACAAACATGCAGCTATATGCAAGCCCAACATCTATATGTATATTTCACACTGGCAAAAGCCTTAGGATAACAAGGACAAGAATGAGCTTCACTTTTTTAGACCCAATAGCAGAGTGATTAGCATAATCGAGATAAAGGAGATGCAGGTTTTAGGTCCCCCTGTCACAGAGAGAACTTGAAGCTACACATTTTCAGCTGTTTACAGTAGCTCTCCAACTGCCATACCAGAGGTTAGGTGCTACCCGACCTTTCTCCAACCCTCCTTTTGAGCCTGGCCCCTGGGGAGACAAAAGTCAGAGAAATGGACACAGGAGGAAGAGAACAAGCAAGGGGGTGCATGTCTTACTGAGACTGATGCAACTCTTAAAGAGGGAACAAAAACTTCCTCACTCTTCTCCATCCACTTTATTCAATGATTATTAAATGCAAGGTTCAGTAGCTCAGCTTCAGAAGGAGTGCTCGAGAAGCGCTGGATCATTCCTAATATGTAATGTGGATGCTACAGCCCACCCTGTGCAGGGAATTTGGAGCAGCACAGGCCTAAAATCTTTCTAGGTGCTTGGGGGGTGGGGGGGAGAATCTGGGCTTTCCATTTTTTGAGCAGGTGCCCTAACCAGTAACTGGGGCTCAAATATTAGAGGTCCCATGGACTTGTTTTTTTCTTAGCCATGTACTTGCCCAGCCAGTGTTCAGCCTACTGAGCAGGTGCAATAGCTGTGTGAATAATTTCAGGTATAGACTGATTGGGTTACAGTCACATTTACAGTGCCTGTAAGAGGAAAATTAGCCTTTAGGCAAACAAAGGGAACAGGACTGTCCTGAAAGGGCTTTTCTCTTGGAGGTCATCTACAAACAGCATTTCCAGTACTGGTTCTAAAGTACTTAGCAGACAAATCCCAGGTCTTTCCTTGCACAAAAGAAAAATTAAAGATAGTGGAAGTTTAAAAAATGATGGTTTTGCAGAATCAGGTCTGCAATTTGCAGATTGTTTTAGAAAAGTTATTTGTGAAATCATATATGAATGCATGTATATTGAAATTGTAATGTAGGCTATTATTATAAGAACATTTATAATTCAAACTAAATTGTATTACATATAGGCTACTGGACTCTATAGTGATGTTTGCTCAGAAGAATTATGATAGAAACTCATATCTTTTCCACCACAAGGTACAATTTCAATGGACACAATAGTGGCATGACTGACCCTTCTGATCAATGTTCCCCATCACTATTGGTTTGTATCACCAACTTTACATTTAGTGGACAATTTGGAGTAAGGGAGGAAACAAGAAACATAATCCAGAAATGCATGCTTTGTTCAATTGCAATTAAAATGCTGAACCATACTAATGTTCCCCATCAACATAATGAAAATCAGTGAGATGCTTGCATCTTAAAAAAACCAGCTGCATATACAGGTGTTTGTACCAGATGCTTCCCTAAGCACAATATGATAAAAATAATTTTTCCCCACTCAATGTAGAACAGTCTTAAAGCAGGATATTTAAAGGAGGATGATAGTACAGGTAATTAGAAGCCCCATGCCTTACACACAATATAATACTTTAGTGGGAAGCTGAAAACCATCTGCCCTGTACATATATAATTTCAAGTGCCTGTGTCTTCATTTGTGAATTAATCATACTGATGGGCAGAAGCCAACTTGGTGACTTGGGTGACATCTTAATCAGACAGACTGAAAATATTTAAGGTTCAAACTCTCTCATCCTCAGAGCAAGTTACAGTCTATCACAACTGCGATTCATTCCATTGACTCCAACTTAAGCGAGGGTATAAAAAACTGGACTTGAAAATCAAATAAGGAACACTGGTAAGAAGTTTAAAGGAAACAACCAGTCTTAATACAAGAATTCATACTGTGGCTTTCCCTACCTTTGGACTTTCTGTCATGGTAGCTCCTGCCTCGATAGTGATGTCCAGCATCTGTGTACAGATTTTCAAGATCTTCTTGCCATGAATCCGGATTAAAGTGTTTGAGTAGCTCTTCCACAGTGTCAAATGCAGCAACGGTCTGGTCTAGAGCTTCCACAGTGAGGGTAGGGTCAGTCACTGATGGAGAGGGATAGGATACCCCCTAAGAGTGACATACAGCTCAATGTACTTTGAAAAATTATAGCATAACTCAATACAACTGACAGTAGGTACTAGAGAAGCTTTTCTCAATAGCTGATTCACTCTTGCAATGGAGACATTTTCCCTGATATTTACACACCATTTTTCGCCACCTTTTAAAGTCTTAACATTGGTTGTGCCACTGCAGGTAGAAACAGATGGTGATTTTTGAGTGGGATCAGTTGTGTGCTGGGATGTGTCCTAGCACAGTGATCCACTTCACTGGCATCTATAGAGTCACTGGGACCACTGTCCCAAAGGGTTGGGTCCCTACTGCTCCCAGGATTCAGAGGCCCAATCATACAGGATGGTGGGCCAAGGTGCTGCTTCCTAATTCAAAGCACTTGTCTACAAGTGTGGTATGCGAATCCCCATATGAGGAAAGGTCCTACTTGCAGATGTGTGCCCTAAATCAAGGTACAGCAGTGAGATATGTGCGCTGCAGGATTCCCCATTACGCTCAAAAAGTAAACATATGGCCTCCCATTTAAAGCATCACAGACTGTGACAGCTTTTGATCATACCACCATTTTTGGCCCTTGAAGTGAGTGCAACAAAGGGCTAGGACATTATTTGCTCACAATATGTGCTACCACAAACATTTTTATGGTGGCACAAGGAGGGCATCTATTTTCACCCTGTCTGATGAAGAGCAGTGAAGCAGCACGGCTTTCTTCCCTTCTAAATAAGGGCAGACACTACAAGAATGGGTGGCACTGATGCTACTAGAAGGGGTTAGCCATTCCAAGAGACCATGCAGGGTGGGAAAAAGGCAGAGTTAGGTTTCTACTTCTCTCCCTGGCACGAAAATGAACAACTTCTCTCAGTATGCATGTAGACAAAAATTTCACTGAAATATCCATACATTACTATCTTAGGTATTTAATATGGTGGTCATTACTGCAATATCTGAATGCACTGGAATCCTTTTGTTATTGTCCTGAGACTCTTTATGTGACGCATCATGCGCCCATGCACTCTTTTTTACAGGCTGGCAATTGTGATATACAGAGTCAAAAGTCATCACCACAAAGGAATTCGAGGGACTGAATTCTGGTCTCCCAAGCTAGCAGTCTAACTACTGGACCATCCGTTCTCTCCTCAGTCCCTTTGAATTTAATTTAATAAGGCCTCAGAAAATACTTCAAAATTTTGGTCTCTGATATTAACAAATAAATCTACTTTAGAAGGCCAATAAACTTGAGAAAAATTGCTGAAGTACGTTAGAAAATTGTACTGCGAATTCTAACCAATCAAAAAGTGCAAAAATTGAGGGGATTACCACTTTTGTTAAACGTCGTAATGACTAACAAAATAAAAACAAGGATGTTACTATGGATTTAGATCTAAACACCAGTTTTTGAGGCATGCAGCTTGTACTGACTTCAACCGAAGTCAGTTCACATCTAAGGGAAAATTTCACATGCAAGAGTATGCATTTATAATGACTAACTTCACTTTTAGTAGAGCAAACTGTTTACTTTTTCCGTAACCTTCTTTTCAGTTCACAAATATTCAACATTATACTATTCTACTTCCCCTCAGTTCTCATCTTTTCTCTGCTCAGTGTGAAATATTCACTACAGATATGTTACTTTCTTAAGTGCCACCTCCACTTTCATAAGCACTACCTCCCACTCTTCATAAGTTTTAATTGTTTTATTTCTACAAAAAATAGCATATTGCACAGTACTTATTTTCAGACAAGATAGTACAGGAGTTAGAGCATTATTTTTAAATAAAAAGATCAGAAATAGAAAAATGGGGGAGGAAAAAACGCATCACTTTCTCCTCAAATCCTGGATCTGAAGCGATGGAAACATAGCCATATAGCTTAATGTCAGATAACCATTCAAAGTCCTCACTAGAAGGCTAATTATGGTCTGAACCTGCAAGGCCTACACACTGTTAATTTGTAATTAACTGTAGTTAGGTGAGCAGTCCCATTGTAATCAGTGGGGCTACTCATGTAAATAAACCTTCTCACTTATTTGCAGGAGTGGAGCCTGTCATGACTGGAGCACTAACTTTACTGTAAATTTAGTCCTTTTAAATATTCAGTCCTTTAAATAAAATCTGCTAGATTTAGAATCTTTAATACAACTTGTATGGCTGTAAGTATGAGCCATCCAGATTATCAGGCCCCAGAGAGAAAAAAAAATAAATATCACAATGCTGTGTTGCCAAGCAATCAAGAAGAATTGCAGTTTTCTAACTATCACAACTACACTGGCAGTTGAAAATGGGTGCATATTATTAAGGTTCACCTTTGTACATATATGTATATGTACACATGTATACAAGGTACACATACATTTTCTGTACATATATGTATCCAGATAAACCTCAATAATATGTACCTATTTTCAAATGCCAGTGTAGTTGTAGCTTATTTCATATACTTAGACAGACAGACATACACACACACTTATCAATATCAAATACAAGGATTTTTTTTCAGTGAAAGTAGCTTAGAATTTATTAAGCCTTCCCATAGAGACTTCATCCAAAATAAGTTTCAGAGGCCACCCTTCTGCAACTGCAACTACAACTGTTCTACAATCCAGTGCTAAATACAGCACAATGCAGAAGAGCCTAGAAATTCATGATCCACTAAAAGAAAAACCATGCAACAAAGAACCTCAACTGACTTCTAAGAAATTGGGCATAAAAACTGTCAAATTGATGGGAGCCCTATGAGAACAAAAAATTCTCTGTAAGTGAAGTGAATAGTGTGCTGTTTAAAACAATGCTACAAGAAATTCAATGTGCTGGTCACAGTCATTAAATGTCAGTGATTACTTGCAGTATATTTTATATATATAAAAAAATCAAAATGCAATAAAATATCACAGGGTATTTATACATCAGAAAACAAATGGGTAGCAACTAATTTATAATCCCAAGCCACCACTGGAAAAAACTCTAGTACAAAGAGTAGAGAAATAGGAAAAAGATGCAAGAATGCTGAGTAAATACCAAAATTGTAAAGAGGCTGCCCCTTGTTGTGATGCCCTCTACTAGGGCAACTCAAGCACATGCAATTGTGTTGTTTGCTACAGGCTGTTTTCTACATGTTGTTTTCTACAGGCTGTTTTCTACAGGAAAAGTAGAAGAAGCCCCCTCAAAAGTAGGTAGAAGCCCTCTCAACAATGGAATTAATGCACTATCTCCTGTGGGTTAAGTGGTAGGCACCAGAGTTTGATACAGAAAGGTCAGGGGGTTAAATCTACAGTGCCACATGTATGTGACTGAGATGATGAGCATACGGTTTTTATGTGTTATGCCATGCATTTTAGTACATTCTGTGGGCAACTGGGAGATCAAATTGGCAACCTATAAATGTGCTCAGGGATGGGATGGAGATGCATTTTAATTAGATTGGTTCCTGAAGAGCTCCTCTAATGAAAATGCCTCAGTGTCATATATAATAAGTTCCTGCACATTTAAAAATGGCTGCAGGATACTTTAACTAAAGCTCATTCAACGAGCTTTAGTTAAAGCACCTCAGTGGCCATTTTTAAACCCTCAGGGGCTTATACACATGACACAGCAGGGATGCTACAGCGTTTTAATTAGGATGCAGATTAATTGAGTCTGCTCTGATGCCTCCTAATTAAAACACATCAAAGCACATATACAGGCCCTTGTTGTAACTTTGTAGCACATTTCAAACTTAATAAAAGCTGGGGAAGATTTCACACCTTTTGTATGAAAGCACCTACATAAGATTTCTGAAAGAGAAATTTGCACATCTAGTTCGCATACAGAAGCAAGCTTAACATTCTCAGAGTGATGGGCAAGAATTATCAGAGGAATTATTACAGCAGTTCAGATAACTTATTGGCAGCTGCATCATGGACAGACCCAAGAGCAGGTTCAAAGCTGCCAACCCAACTGCCTCTCTTTTCTCCTGCCAAGAGTTAAATGTTAGCTTTAGAAAAAGATTGAGCCCCCTCTGTAATCTGGTTTCTGTGACTGCATCCAAAGATTGATGAATAGTAAAATATAAGAGGCTAACAACTACCAAGTAGCATGCTTCTTGTTGGTGACTTAGAAACAGTTCAATATTTTGTGACTGTTGTAGGACCACTGGCAACACTTTTCTTATTAGTGCCAAACCATTAGCTACTTTGGTACCTAATACAACTCACTACTATTCTATTAAATCTGGTAGAGTCTTCCTATGCTACTGGGGATGTGATTGCAATTCAGTGGGAAGTTTAATTATCATTTGATCAGATTATACACTGCACAACAAAAGATAAAGGCTGGACCTAATTGTTTTTCTGGGGCAAGAACCTATCCTGAGGATTTTTTTTGTGGGCTCTGGCATATGTGGCAAAAGGCAGATGGTAGCAGTGTTTTCTTAAGTGTCCTGAGCAAAAACATGAGGTGTGATTAAGTGGTTTGAGTTCAAGCCTGGGAATAGGAACACACATACTTGCTTACCCCAAAATTTCCTTTCCACAAGGAGCAAAGGTCACAGATCTTCTTACTATGCCTATTTGTGGGTTTGACAGGGATTTTGAAGCTCTTGATCATTATGGAGTGGAGGAGCACATTGCTTGGCCAGTGACTGATGTGTCAGAGGTCTGCCATTCAGCCATGCTCACTAAAGCCCCTTTACAGAAGCTGAGGATCTGCTTTGCTGAAGAATTAAGAATTCTTCAGCTGTAAACCTGGCCCTACTACTGACTCTTTCTGTAGTCTTGGGCAAGTTACTTAACCTCTCTGGTTCAGGTTCTCAAGCTGTTAAATGAGGTAAACAATGCTTACTACCTAATGCTGGTACACTTGGGGTTAGAGGAAGGAAAGATGGTTTTTTAGTTAGGGCAGTAGAGTGGCTCAAAGAGACACTTCATGAATTCTTCACTTCCTATTAATAAAATAGAAAGTGCACTTTCCTATCTCACAGAGCTGTTGGGAGGATAAACACATGAATGATTCTGAAGCCCTGTGGGCCCCTCTCCTAGTGTAAGTAAAGGCATGATGGGATCTAATGCGTAATGTCCACATTCACACCTCTGCCATGCAACGTGCATAGCAGGAGGCATGCCTGTGGGAATGTGGATGCGATCCTATCACACCTTATGGTTGGTGCATGGGGAGCCCAATCCTTTTGCACCAGCAAGAAGTAAGTTCCTGTGGCTGGGAGCCCCTCAGCTGACAGGACTCTCAGCCGCAGGGGTGCCCCACACACCTCTAAAACTGGGAGAACATAGATGATACAATTTTCCAGGTGCGGGGGTACACCAGGCACTCCACAGCACAGAGACTGCTGCTGCTGCAATCTGTCAGCAGGGAGGGCACCCCACAGCAGCTGCAATCTCCCAGCCATGGGGGCACAGACTACACACGCAAAATATAAAGATGGAAAGAAATCAACTACAACATTATTACACATACATAACACTGCATTCCAGCAATAACTTTAGAGCTGGCTGGACCTTTTTAAGACACCATAGTTAATTTATGTATGTAGGCAGTCTAATTGTGCAGTTAACCAGGTAATAGATGTAACATTTGGAGGGACCGATGGTAAGTGGCCATACAATGTATAGGGGAAAACCCCCAACTAAAGGGATTCAAACATGAAAAAAAGCTGTAATCAATGATGTAATCAATGTTAACCCCTTATTGTGGTGAGAGCAATTACTAAAATGCCATTTTCAGTGTAATTTGATCACATTCTCACAGCCATCTAAGGAGACTTACCTTACATTTTCTAATGACAATTTACAACATTCTGTGTATAAATATGGTATCAGATAAAAATGCATGAATTCATTTTAAACCCTGTGCTAGAATGAAACAAGTCGTCATTCTCCAAATATTTGTGATATCTTTTTCATGTAATGTCTGGTAGAACCAGGCCTTGATAATACTGATACTCAGAATTAAGATTCACAGAGCAACTACTCCCAGGATCTTAAAGCACTTCATCATGGAAGATAAGCATTCTTCCGAGCTTTCATCTCCCCTGTCAGTTCTACTTCAGTCACAGCCCTCTTCCTATGGTGTATGTAAGAGAGGCTGTCAGGAGAATCAGTATTGTGAGTGGGGCACTGGACAGACAGTAAGGTATCGCAGAGGGTCTGCCCCACTACCAAGTCTGCTCCTGGCATTTTCCTCCCACACACTGTGGATACAAAATCTACATTTTGCTTAAGAAATGTTGTTGGGCTGATTTCCTATTTGATAAAAATCAGATAATATGAATGAGGGATAAGATTTTTAATAGAATCTGTTTTTTAAAGTCAGATTTAATTGTCCAAAATGGAGATTTAAACTAGGATCTTTCGTCACTAGTTATATTAAAAAAAACAAAACAAACAGTTTTATATTGACTGTTGAAAGGGTAATCTGTTCTCCTAACAGCTGGTTTTTAAAGCTAATTATCACAAAAATTTACTTTGGTGTAGAAATACTATAACTCAAAACTTAAAACAGTCTGTACTTATTTCTGTACTGAGCTGGACTTAAGCCATACTGCCTATCTTTTCTTGGACAAAACAGTAACAAGCTACTTACTGAGACAGAGCTTGTGACAGATTCCCAGTTGGTTTCTGAGGCTGCGGGCTGGAAATCATCCTAAATGGGAAAAACCCACAGGAAAAATCACCGTCATAGCAATGTCCAGAAACAACAACAGGCCTTAAACAATGCCTCTGTGGCTTTGGTCCTTTGCCCTTTTAAAACCTCTTCCAAATAAAAGCACTCTGCCGCATATTTTTCCTACCCCCTTATACATGATATCATTATTTGCCTGTAGAGACATTTTTTTCATTCCATTTAAGAAAGGCATTTGCAAGTTTTTTGGGGCAGTGTCTGCTATTTATTATAGGTTTGTTCAGACTGGGTGAGCCCTAGCAGAAAAAGGTTCAACCCGTTTGAGGCATTTAGGTATACAATGAATGTTAAATAGCAACATTTTTCTCAAACATTATGGCAACCACAAATTTAAATTACAAATCTTGTTATAAAAAAACTAGACACCTATCAGTAGAGATTGTTTATAGGTTGGATGGCTCTACGGTAATAGGTAATAATTACTTAAATTGTTTGCAAGCCAGCTGAAGATAAATACAACAGTACACAAGTATTACTTAGTTCCATTACAGTTTTGCCCATTTCCACTTAAAAGTGTATTTACTGAAAGCATCAAAAAACGATGAAAGGAAAGCTGCACCAAATATAATGGCTCTCTCTCTTTCTCTCTCTCATACTCATATATATATGATAGAATGAATTGTTATATCTTCCTGTTGCAGTGCAACCTGCATATGCCAGCTGGTTTGAGGGAACTGGGAATTGGACACAGACAGCTAAATTTTCAATCCTCATAATAGAACTACCAAATAAATGCCATTTAAAATAAAGGGGTAGGTGGAACCTCAGCTACACCAGTTTACATTAACTATGGCTCTACTACAGATTTGTTTGTGTGTTGGCAATGAGTAAAAGATACAAACTGGCTGCCAGATCTTTGGCTGGATTAAATCTGCTTTGCTCTACTGACTTCACTTCCAAGCAGGAACACACACACATGCGCGCATGCGTGCACGCACACACACACACATGCTTTTTTCTGAATGTGACAAGAGAAAATTGAACACACAGTATGCTAGATCATCAATAAATCTGTCACAGTTTTCTCTCTCCCTCAGTCAGGAAGGAACCTAACTACTTTCAAATAGTCCATGTAGTCAATATAACAGTCTTCATATTGCTAAAGGAGAAAAAGGCATCTTATATGTCTTAAATTTTCCAGAATGTATAGACATTATGGCTGGAAGGGGCCTCGGGAGATCATCGAGTCCAGCCCCCTACCCCAAGGGCAGGAAGTCAGCTGGGGTCA
>NW_017728906.1:177849942-177876781 GCF_001723895.1 Crocodylus porosus | reverse complement strand
CAAAATCTACATTTTGCTTAAGAAATGTTGTTGGGCTGATTTCCTATTTGATAAAAATCAGATAATATGAATGAGGGATAAGATTTTTAATAGAATCTGTTTTTTAAAGTCAGATTTAATTGTCCAAAATGGAGATTTAAACTAGGATCTTTCGTCACTAGTTATATTAAAAAAAACAAAACAAACAGTTTTATATTGACTGTTGAAAGGGTAATCTGTTCTCCTAACAGCTGGTTTTTAAAGCTAATTATCACAAAAATTTACTTTGGTGTAGAAATACTATAACTCAAAACTTAAAACAGTCTGTACTTATTTCTGTACTGAGCTGGACTTAAGCCATACTGCCTATCTTTTCTTGGACAAAACAGTAACAAGCTACTTACTGAGACAGAGCTTGTGACAGATTCCCAGTTGGTTTCTGAGGCTGCGGGCTGGAAATCATCCTAAATGGGAAAAACCCACAGGAAAAATCACCGTCATAGCAATGTCCAGAAACAACAACAGGCCTTAAACAATGCCTCTGTGGCTTTGGTCCTTTGCCCTTTTAAAACCTCTTCCAAATAAAAGCACTCTGCCGCATATTTTTCCTACCCCCTTATACATGATATCATTATTTGCCTGTAGAGACATTTTTTTCATTCCATTTAAGAAAGGCATTTGCAAGTTTTTTGGGGCAGTGTCTGCTATTTATTATAGGTTTGTTCAGACTGGGTGAGCCCTAGCAGAAAAAGGTTCAACCCGTTTGAGGCATTTAGGTATACAATGAATGTTAAATAGCAACATTTTTCTCAAACATTATGGCAACCACAAATTTAAATTACAAATCTTGTTATAAAAAAACTAGACACCTATCAGTAGAGATTGTTTATAGGTTGGATGGCTCTACGGTAATAGGTAATAATTACTTAAATTGTTTGCAAGCCAGCTGAAGATAAATACAACAGTACACAAGTATTACTTAGTTCCATTACAGTTTTGCCCATTTCCACTTAAAAGTGTATTTACTGAAAGCATCAAAAAACGATGAAAGGAAAGCTGCACCAAATATAATGGCTCTCTCTCTTTCTCTCTCTCATACTCATATATATATGATAGAATGAATTGTTATATCTTCCTGTTGCAGTGCAACCTGCATATGCCAGCTGGTTTGAGGGAACTGGGAATTGGACACAGACAGCTAAATTTTCAATCCTCATAATAGAACTACCAAATAAATGCCATTTAAAATAAAGGGGTAGGTGGAACCTCAGCTACACCAGTTTACATTAACTATGGCTCTACTACAGATTTGTTTGTGTGTTGGCAATGAGTAAAAGATACAAACTGGCTGCCAGATCTTTGGCTGGATTAAATCTGCTTTGCTCTACTGACTTCACTTCCAAGCAGGAACACACACACATGCGCGCATGCGTGCACGCACACACACACACATGCTTTTTTCTGAATGTGACAAGAGAAAATTGAACACACAGTATGCTAGATCATCAATAAATCTGTCACAGTTTTCTCTCTCCCTCAGTCAGGAAGGAACCTAACTACTTTCAAATAGTCCATGTAGTCAATATAACAGTCTTCATATTGCTAAAGGAGAAAAAGGCATCTTATATGTCTTAAATTTTCCAGAATGTATAGACATTATGGCTGGAAGGGGCCTCGGGAGATCATCGAGTCCAGCCCCCTACCCCAAGGGCAGGAAGTCAGCTGGGGTCACAGGATCCCAGCGAGATAAACATCCAAATGTCTCTTACAGGAGTCTAGAGCAGGTGCTTGGGGGCTTGGACAGTAAAGAAGTTCTTCCTTATTTATTTATTGTTATTATTATTTGTTTATTTATTCACTCTCTCTTTCTCCCTCATTGAAGTGCTCCTTTCCCTGAAAGGGCCAAAGCCCCCAGGATTTTAAGGTGCCCTTCTGCTTTATGAAGTTTAGATTATTCAGCCATGGAATACACAGTATGCAGTGTCATATAGATGGCCAGTTAAATTACACAGATACTCAAGAGTGAATAATTCATGTAGATAGTTTTACAAATAACCCACAGGACAAAATATATTTGCATCTATAATTAATTATAAACAGCATACCAATTTGTAAGCTCTAGAAGAGTTCAAGAAGAATGGACTAACTTTGCTAGATTAATTGCAGATTAGTTGGTCCATTCCAGTTAACTTTGCTATTAAACTAGAATGAATTCAGAATCCCTGATAACCTCAGTCCACAGACTGCCCGATAACCTCAGTCACTTAAAAAACTTCATGACCAACTCCATTCCATCGTTGGATTGCCTTCCGCATCGCCTCAGGAAACGTGGCATTGAGTTTTGAAGTATTAATCTAATACAGGACCATGCTGCCTTTTTCATTGCTCAGAGAAGATTGCAGATGTGAAATGGCCTTGTGTTTGAAATATCTTTGCTCTCTTATGCTGTTTGTCTAACATTAGATACGGAAACTGTTTCTTCAGTCTGTGATTCTTTTGAGATAGCTGATGCTAGGCCAATATTCCACAATCACTGAAATGACTAGGTACGCCACCTGCCTCTTTAGATCTCACTGATGATGACTATATATTTTGTCTTGGTGATTGCACTTCAGCTACTAAAACTCACCGTTAACTATTCATGGTTACGTGGCTTTCTTTCACCTTCACTTAAAGCAACTGTAGCTCCTAGCCTCTAAAGAGCTTTTAACCCCCCCCTACATTTTGAGTTTATTATTATCTGCTCAGAGCTATTTAAAGGAATGATATCTAAAAAGGGTTTTTGGCCGTTAATTTTTAAATCTGTTTCTCTTTTGCCTTGGTTGTTTCTAACAACCACATAAAAATTTGAGAGCGAGATCTGTATTGAAAGGAAAAGGAGACATCTACCCATCGACAGGCCTACCTGACCACAGTGCTTTATTTTGGTAAGGTTTTGTGCATGAGCACGAGCCTTCTGGGTACTTTTATATTCATTATTTATACATTTAATTTGAAAACTAAAACTATACAGCTGAATTTCCAGCTGATATCTTGAAAAACAGGAAGTCAGTAATTTGAAAACATCACTCCCAACACTCCATTTAATTGCTTACAGGTCTGTGCTGCTAACAATAAATACTGCTCAAGACAGTGGCGAGTAAACTGTTGTGCATGCAGCAAATAATATGGGCACTAATATGCTCACTGTCACCGCTTATTTTCACACAAAGAAAATCTGTCATCTGGGATCAGCCAGTTACAGACACAAAAACTTTTATATAGCTTTGTTTCACAATTTTTGAACACGCATGTGTAGGGACACGCATTTCCCCTGAGACAAAAAGCAGCGCAGATGTTCAAACTGCTGTGTTTTAGGGCACTGCTCCTGGGACCCCAGCAGTTTGAGCTGGGGTGGAGCTGCTCCAGACTGGCAGGGGTCCAGGGGTCAGCCATGGGTTCTGGGAGTGGTACTGGGGCTGGCTCAGGCACAAAAGTGCCCCAGCATACAGAGCCCTGTGGCTAAGTGGAAGGCAGGGGTCTGGACCCTGGTGCCTTAGCTGACTGGGGACATGTACACCTGGGTCAGCATTTACATGTGTGTTAAGGGACAGTTATTTAGCGCTGTAAGATACTATCCCTGGTGGTAGTGAAAATTAGTTTGCTGCGATCTAGTAGTGTTGTACATGTAGACTGACACTTTACACCACAGCAAATGAGTCTACTGCACAGTCAAGGGCATGTGTAGATGCACCCAATATTACAAATCTTGTTCCTCACCTAT
This sequence comes from Crocodylus porosus, assembly GCF_001723895.1. Lineage (NCBI taxonomy): Eukaryota > Metazoa > Chordata > Crocodylia > Crocodylidae > Crocodylus > Crocodylus porosus. The sequence goes on along the minus strand of NW_017728906.1, from coordinate 177,873,039 downwards.
GGGTCAGTATATCTGAATATTGTTATATTGCAAGTAGCTATTGCCTTAGAGAGAACACAGCAGGCCTATAGGGCTTGCATGGACTCCTAAAGAATTTACCATGTGTCACGTCTCATATCTCAGCTAGGTCCCAGCAAATCATGAAGGGGGCGTTCTTTACCTCACCAACCACCTGCGTGTGTAGATTTCGGTGAGACACAATAATATGATGTCTCCTTTTCAAAGGGTAAGTGAATACTTGCAAAGACATTATGAGCAAAATGATTCCTCTACCAGTGCAGTTTCTGCCATCATGAAGTTGTCTCATTATCTGAAAGAAGCAAGCAGAAGGATGAATGGCAGCTGCCCCTAAAACTATCTAGGGAAGGCAATAGTTTTGATAACAGGAACAAGGATGTACTCTAACCTGAGAAACGTGCCCTTAGCCACCAATCATCATGATACACAAGTCCTGTAGGCCAGGCTGGAATTCTGTTTGCTTCTAAATATATTTTGACATTGAAAAAAATCATTTAACCTTTTCTGGCTTTATCCCACTTTCTCAAATGTGTAACCATTATGGTCTGTCCCTTTGCTAGATGTCACCTCTGTGCTAGATGTATGTTACTCATTCTACCTGGGCCTGGCAGAAAATGCCTCAGGAAAAAACACCATATACAAACACCCAGTTTTCAACAAAAGCTTACAAACAAAGCTCTGAATTTGCTTCTTACTGAATTTGGGCATCTACCCCTAATCCAGAAGCCCTGAAAGGAAATGAGCCAGACTCAGGCAAAGACTATCTATCAAGACAACTACATTGCACAGATCTGATATAGTTAATAAAACCCAGAATAATGCCCTAGGTGCAAGAATCTGGGAGGGAGGAAGAGAAACCAGGAGATCCGATCAATTTGATATCGCTAAGCATAAAAGCCACTTTTATAAGGTCCTTTCCTAGAAGAGAGATCTTCTTCCCTGGCCACTCTAAGTAGGGAATGAGAGGAAGACAAAAAAAACAACTCAGACTTGTTCCTAATTTCTTAGACAGAATGGAAGAGACTGAGAAAGTGGAGAAAATGGTGTAGGGGAGAGGAAAATATAAGGGGAAAAGAGTCAGGAATACTGAGAAATAGAGAAAAGTTGAGCCCAGTCTATTTATTAATCCACTAATAACTGAACTTCTATTAATATACAGCAGTGGTAAATGCTTCAGGCTTGTTCCAGACAGGTGGTATAACAGGGCAGCAGATACTAGAAGCCTGTAGAGATCAAGCCTAAATTATCCCGATGTCAAGTGTTTGTACTGAGAGGCAGAGCTGATTCTGCTGACTCAAATTAGAGATCAGATCAAGCACACCCAATACATTCCAGTGTGGGGATATAAAATAAATTAGGTTGCTATAGCTATGAGAGTCCAGAGAATATGCAACAGCCAGGATCTGTTTAGTAATGCCTTTTATTGGACTAGCCATATAGTTGGGAGAGATGTCAGACAAGCTTTATGCCTGAAAGCTTGCCTGACCTCTTGAAGATATTACCAAAAAACACAACAACAAAACCCCCCAAACCAAGCCTGCTTCTCATGTAAAAAAACCTGAAGTATGAGGATATTAGGAGATAAGGGACTAAGTACTAAGAAGGCGTCCAGCAGGACAAATTTTAGTAAAGGCAAACTTCAAGGAAAACCAACTGTTTAAATTCTGCTCATATTTAAGGTAAAGAAATTAAAGAGGTAAAATTGAACTATACTTAGTGTGTCTGTTGCATTCAAAGTCAGGGGTTGTGGGGGGGCAGGTAAAATCCCCTGTCCACAAACAGGCATTTAGATTATGTAAAAGCTACCATAAATAACTAGGCCTCTGAATGTTGTCAGAGCCCTTCTTCCCCCAGAAGAAACATTAATATTCCAGAAACAAATTGGAGTAAGCTGAGGAGTTGGGGTTTGGCGGGGTTTTTTGTTAGTTTTGTTTGTGGCTTTTTATTTATTTTGTTTTGTTTTTTCTCTGTAATAGGCTTTAGTGGCAATCTGCTTAGAGGAAATTGAACCTGCAATTCTCACATATTATAGTGTGACAGGTATTTTAAACAAAATTAATCTAACAAATGTTGTACAAGAATAATAGTGTTAGGTTAAGCAAGAAGCATTAGAAAAGCTATGACTTCATTGAAGAACGACTGTGATAAATGCTCAGATTTCTGCAATTGTGCTGTTTCATGATGATTTTTTGGTGGTATAGCAACATGCAGCAATTCTGTTTTTAAAGATAAATAAAAATGTGTGAGAGAGAGAGAGAGAGAGAGAGAGAGAGAAACTACAAGCTGTACATAAACATTCTCACTTATTATAGCTTCGACCCATCACATAAGGTGATTTCACTTTCCAGTCGGTTTGGTATTTAATTGCTGTCTCTCAAGAGTCAAAGGATATCTGTTTTCATACAACGGGGATACACAGCAGGAACAGCGAGGTCGCATACAGTACTGGTAAGACCACTACTTTGGCCAGCCTGGTGATGATGTGTTAAAAAACACCCACACAGAACAACAAAAATCAACATCCAAAGGTTGGGGAAAGTTCATTAGAAGTGCTACAAGTAGCATTTGTAGTATAGAAACCATACCTTGCAATGAAAAACTAAAGGAGGCTAATGTATTTAAAGAGGACTAAGGGGCAACTTGACTATGATTTCTAGTTATTACAAGAGGAGATACCCTTTCATTTAACATACCTAAGTAGAACAAAAGTAAGGCTGTAAACTGGAGCCAGTAATTTTTATACACTGAAGTACTTAATGCAGAAAAAGATTAGAACTGAATATATTACTCTATGACCTTACTGAAGTGAATGGAAAATGACAGCCTTTCTAAGTCTTTTTAACTGTCCTAAAATTGTATATATTTTATTAATATAAAGTTTTATGAGATGGTTCAAAAATCCTGGAGAGTGGGTCTCATTTATCTTTCAATTTGGCAGTGCAGCCCTACAAAGTTATGCCATTTAAGCCCTTTCAGAGCCCTCCTCTACACAAGTAAGTACTTATCACTACTGTGAAGTCAATAAACAGGTCTGACAAGCATCATGGAGCATCTAACCCCAGACCTGGTATTAGAGCTCTTGCCCTTTAAGAAAAGAAAGGCATACATTGAGTTCCTGAAGCCCTGCTGCCACTCTGTATCAGGAGTTTTATCCTAGCATTGGTTCGGGCTATGTTAATGTCAGCTGTATATGAAATGACGTACAGAATCATGCTGGATCTGCTCTGACAGTCACCTGTTGTAACAGAACAGCAAGTTTGAGACACCAATGTTAGAAGCTGTAATTATCATGTAGGTGAAATTCAGCTTAAGGTGTTTATCTATAAAAACTAAAAATGTTTAAACACTGAAGGAAAAAGATCATTCTAATAGGTTTGTTTGATCAATATTCCTCTCTGTCCTTCTCCAAATACTGGAAGAAGGCATAGATGGGGCATATTATAAAACTGCCCAAGACAGCTTGCTGACATTTACTATCTAAACAGTTAGATAACATTTTCCATGTCTGAGGCAATAGCTGTGCCTTTGAAAAACCTGATGCTAACTGACATTAACCTGCCTGTGAGCTTCTATATCTGATGGGCGTACCAGTGAGAGAGGACTCATTGGTCCTCAGTGAGAGAGGACTCATTGCAATAATCTTTATTAGCATGCTGTACATTACAAAGTGTGCATTACCTTTATTTTTCAGTTTATAAAATACGTCTATGCTCACTCTCAGGTAGATAAGGACTTGTTTACTATTATCAGCCACCATGGTGTATGCTAAATTTGAATTTAGTAAACAAAATAGAAACCAAGTGCACTGAATATAAGTATTCAGCAACAATTTCACTGCAATTTTTAAATGGTCTGCACACTACAGTGGATATACAGGACTGTAAATGGGAAGTGGACCAGCTGGGTTATTGAGTTCAATCCCTTGATACTGTAGGTAACCATGTAACTTAATCCCTTAATACTAGGGCTGTGCGAAGCGTCAGTAGCCATTCAATTTGGAAGAGTTTCGGCCCGATTTGGTGGCCAAATCTCTGAATCCAAATTGAATCGGGAGAACCGTTAATCTTTCCAAACTGAATCAGAAGCCTCTGAGAGATTCAGAGATTTGGCCATAGGCTGTAAAGGCAGGCACAGACAGTGCTGGTGGGAGCAGCTGGGGGAACAGCTCAATGAGCCCCGGCTTCAGCTGGCAGCCCTGGGAGAAGCTGCAGCTCATCTAGTTGCTGCTTTGGCTGCACCCCGGCCAGGCAAGGCAGGCAGTGCTGGCAGCCCCAAGAGAAACCACGGGGACTGGAGGCGATGATCAGGGAGCTGGGGAAATGATCAGGGGCTAGGGAAATGAACAGGGGCTTCCCCACAGCTCCCAGTTTGATTCCCTAGCTCCTGGTTCGATTCTCCAGTTTCCAGTTCAATCCCTCAGCTCCCAATCAACCCCCCAGCTCCCCGGATCATTTCCCCCAGCCCACAGCTTCTCCAGGGGCTGCTGGCTCAAGCCACGACTCATCTGGCTTCTCTCTCAGCTGCCCCTCCCTGCCCCCCCGCCACCAGGGCAAGGCAGGCAGTGCTGGCAGTCCTGGGAAAAGCCACAAAAGCTGGGGGAATCATCGGGGAGCTGGGGGAAAGATTGGGAGCTGAGGGGAAGACCCTGTTCATTCCCCCAGCCCCCAAACATCCCCCCAGCTCTGAGTTTGATCTCCCAGCTCCCAGTTAGATTCCCCAGCTCCCAATCATTCCCCCAGCTCCCCGATCATTACCCCTCAGCCCCCCTGTGGTTTCTCCCAGGGCTGACAGCAATGCCTGCCTCACTCTGGTGGTGGGGGGGGCAGCAGCTGCGGGAGCAGCTGGATAAGCCACGGCTTCTCCTGGTGCTGCTGGCTAAAGTCGGGGCTCATCCATCTGCTCCCGCTGCCACTGCCTACCTGTTTAGTCCATGGCCAAATAAGATTTGGCACCAAATATCTTCGGATTTTGCTGAATTGAATCAGGACAGTGATTCAAATCACTGATTCGAATCACTGTCCCTCCAAATCAATGAATCTAAAGTGAATACTTTCTGCTTTGCACAGGCCTAAGTTATACGCTCAACACAGTCTATCTTAAAACAAAGGGATTGCCCCCTCCCTTCCATTTCCTGCTGAAAGGCTGTTCCAAAACTTCACTTCTCTGCCAGTTAAGAACCTTTAAACTTCTAGTTACGCCCAATATTATCCATTTGTTCTTCTTCCTTGTATTGCCCTTAAGCATAAATGGCTCCATTCCCAACCGGGAGTGAAACAACCATATCCCCTTTCAGACTTCATTTTTCTAAGCTAAACAAGGCAACTTCTTCCAGTCTTGTACCAGAGGCTCTCCATTGCTCTGACCATCCTAGCAGCCCTCCACTACACAAGTGCTTGTTTGGCTTCATCTTTCTTGAACATAGGTCAACAAAATTGTATGTAGCATTTCAGTCTCATCAGCACCTTGTACAATCATGTTAATATTTCTCTAACATACCCAGGTCTTTCTCCCTCTCAGTCATTTCCAGCTGATGAGTTCCCAGCTAACAACAGAAATTCCTGTTATGCATGACTGTATATATTACTTTTTGTTCCCTTTCTATTATTCCAGTCCACATGGTCCTGTAATTTCAATATGACATTCTGATCTTCCTCCATACTTATATTGCTGATCAACTTTGTATTAGCAGACTCCTACTATTTGTACCAAGATCACAACTAAAAAAATTATTTTGGAGGACACAAAACTGATCTCCATTAGAAACTTTTATCTCACCTAATACTTCCCCATTCAGTATAATTCATTGTCTCTAATTTTTAATCACTTACCCATTTCACTATTAATCAGTCCTTTCCAGCATAAATAGCAGTTTTCTGTGTTGGACTGTATCTAATGCTTACCGAAATGCAGAAAGATTGGATCTATGGCATTTCCTTTGACTAGAAAATCAGTTATGTTTCTCGTTTAACTATTCTTTTCTTCAACTTTTATTTTGGAACCATGCATACTTTCTAGGTTAGACTCATGGCCCTGAAGGTGCCTAGATTGTCCCCTCCTCCAGTTCTTATATAAAGATATTGGATATTCCCAAGTCATACCAGTTCTACTTCCAATTTTGTAGCTGCATTAAGGCTAGGGACAGACATTACATATAGACCAGTTTAAGTGATCAGAAACTGGTTTAAACCTGTAACAGAACAGATGTTCAGTGCACATAAACCAGGCTGAAAAAGGATGGAATGAATCTGAGATAAACCTGGTTGAATGCACTGTCAGGCTTAACTGATTTGGGTCAAACCAGTTTATGCAATGTCTGCCCCAGACCCCTTGCTGGTTTAAGTTAAATTAGACTTCCCCCGCATCCCAGCATTATTCCAGAATGCTCTCAGGGCTGGGCAGGGCTCTCTGCTCCACAGCAGGGCTGGCCCCTCCCCTCTGCTCCCTGGCTGCAGCTCCGGCAGAAACTGCAGATGTCTGCCTGGCTTGTACTAGCCCGCCGCCCCCCTCCCCCACAAGCAGGGATTCTGCCGTCTCCTCTGTTTTACACAGACACACAGCATTAGCTAGCAGACTACATGCTGGCTACGGTCCATGCTGTGGCAGGCAGGACAAAGGCAGAATCAACAGGTAGTTGGTAATGTCCCTGTGTTGTTTTATTAATGGGGTGATAAACATTGAGTTAGGGGTGATAAACACTGTGCTATCAATTCCCTGCTGGGCTGGTCGGGGTGTGGGGGGGTACCCTTCTCCCTAATCAGAGCATCCTGCTGGGGCCTGATCAAGCCCTCCCCCCACCAGCTCAGCAGTATAGAAGAGAAGGAAGGGCTGCTCTAGAGCCCCCTCCAGCTTCTAGCTTGAGCCACTGCAGGCATGTGCCTGCATTTTTCCAGTTCAGAGGGGATGTCTGTATGGTTACAAACTGGTTTAGCTTAGCCAGGTTAGGCTAACCTGCAAAGATTGAATGAATTCAGGCTCAGGCTTTTTGAATGTCTGTCCCTAGTGCTTATGTCTTCGCTACAGGCTTGTCATGTCAGGCATCCGTTTATTCAGAATTCTGAACTGGACACTTCACTGTCTGTTCTTTCAGGAAGACTGGGTTGAACGAATTACATTGCTGGGGTCTAAATGTGTGTCCAAATGGTAGTAAGGGAAAGAAGGAATTTGAATCAGTCTGAATCAGTAACTTAGCAAGAAAACACTGAACCCAGGAGTCTGAATCTCATTCCCAGTGCAGAACCAAATGCCCTTGAGAGGACTCTGGTGAACTTCTGTCCTGCTGACTGACAGTTTCTAGAAGAAGCCTTCTTGGTAACAGGAGAACCTGCCTTGAGCAAAATTGAAAAAAAAATGACATTTCACTAGTGCTGCAGTGTCCAAGTCGGCAGAAGGGTCCTTCAGATTTAATAGAAAACAGTGATAGCGTGTATTGCTAATCTGGTTGTTTCAGGTGCTTCCCCTTTGTATGACTGATTCCAAAGAGTGAATACAGAGCGATCCTGTTATTAGGGTAGGGAGATAAAAAAAATAGAGAATAAAAAATCTAGGAAATTGTATATTTTTTGTTCCTGAACTCATTTTGAAAGAGGAACAAAAAAGAGAGAGACTTTTTTAATAGGAGATTTAAACATATTCTGTACTTAGTAGAAAATAAAATAAAATTAATTGATTCCACATATTCCAAGTTTTCTGCATCCTTATTAGGATGATTTGCTAAGTTCTCCAACATGCTCATTCAACTGTTCAGCTGAGATATGGGCAAACACAAGAGGGGAAAAATGCTCTAATTGAAGCTAAACAGATTTAGCTCTAATTCTAGGACACAAAGTAAAAAGATTCTGGTAAGGGACATTAGCTGATCCAACAGTAATCCCAGCCCATTGATTTCTTTTGAAGGTTCCATTAGTTTTTCAGCTTACTCCCAGAGGACTCCATTTCATTCTGCAGTAAACATGCAGAAGAAGCATGTGTCATGTTTTATAGGGATAATGCAAAGCAAAACAATTTGTTCACCCTCCTGCGTTTTCTGGAAGTCACTGTGCTCTTAAAGGACAGCAAAAAAATCACTATATAAACTTTCCAATATGACAAAAATGAAAAGAACATGTACTCACAAGCTCTGAGTACAAGGCACATCTTCTGTGAGCTTTTTAGTTTACTGGGAGGTTAAACAAATATTGTAAACAATGAAGAATACAGCTTATTTGGATTTGTGTAACTTGTGTAATTTGCCTTAATAGATATGGAAGAACATTTTTAGACTGGGTTTTCAGTACCAGTTCTGTTTCCAAGCAGTGCCATTACTGTTGACATTAAAAAAACTGGAAGTCAGACTTGTAACTTCTTTTACCTATTATTCTTATAGGTATCAGTGCTAGGGATTTCTAGGAGGAAAAATAGATAGAAACAAAATACGTTTCTATATTCTTGTATATTTTGTTTATTTTGTGCACATAATAAACTTCAGGGATTATCAGACCAGGCAAACATAATTACTTTTTTTGATTAAACTGAATCCAGATAGAGTTACCCTGATCTGAGGTTGTGCTACTTTAGCAATAAACATGTGCAAGGGCTTCCTCCTCTTGCAGAAGGAAGAGGTTCTTTCACTCTGGCTAGGGAGAGACACTGAAAAAGCCTGAGCCTGAATTGTTCCAATCTTTGCAGGTTAGTCTAACCTGCATTAGCTCAATCAGTTTGAAACCACACAGATATCCCCTCTGGACTGAAAAAATGTAGGCACATGCCTGCAGTGGCTCAGGCTAGAAGCTGGGGGGTGGAGAGGGGCGCTAAAGCAGCCCTCTCTTCCCTTCCAGAGTGCTGAGCTGAGCGGGGCATGACCAGGCCCCAGCAGGATACTTTGATTAGGGAGGGGTGTAACCTGCCCCCTCACCTCAACTGTCCCAGGCTTTTTCCTACTCACTGGTTAAGAGGCAGGAGTGTTGCCAAAGCCTGCATCTGTTGATACTGAGCTTTTCAATCTCTGTCTCCCTGCTTCTTCAGAATGTCTGCAAACCAGGTCATTTTAACACCTTTTTCTGTTCCCTCTTGAAGACTGGCAGATTACACCCAGCAGGTTGTTTATTGGCCCATCAAGCCCTACAAAACATTTATCATTAGTTTCAAGCTCTTATCTTTAGGGCACATTTTCATTCGGAAGCCACTAGCTGTCTGCCCTTTGTTCCTGTGAAATTGGAGACCCACCTCTCACCATTACCTACCATGGTGGGGTGGGGGGGAGACATGGCTAGATGCCGGGTCCCTGTCATGGAAGAGGGGTGGGAGGGGGGAGGATCCCTGCTTGAGCAGTCAACTGGGGGTGTGGGGGGAGCAGGTCAAAACCTGCCAGCTACTGCAATCCCTTAGCCAGCTGCAGCAGTGATAGTGGTCTGGCTAGGAAGAAGAGGGGCAGGGCCAACCCTGCTCTGCTCCAGCAGATAGCCCTGTCCAGCCCAGAGAGCTAGCCAGGATGCTGGGGGAGGGAGCCTGGTTTAACTTAAAGCAGAAAGGGGTCTGGGACAGACATTGCATAAACTGGTTTGACCCAAATCAGTTAAGTCTGATACTATATTGAACCAGGTTTATCTCAAACTGGCTTCAGCCATTTTGTTTTGTTACAGGTTTAAACCAGTTTCTTATCACTGAAACTGGTTTATGCATAATGTCTCTCCCTAGCTTTGGCTTCTACAAGACTTTATTCAGCACCACTCAGTGTTTTCAAATATGTTCAAACCACAGTCAGGCATTTTGAGGGTTTTTCCCACTTTTAGTTTAAACTTTGTTTTAGAGTAGTGTAACTTCTCCTCTAGCTGCCCTTTGTTCAGGATGATAAGCTCTTGTAAATAGCCACGGCTGCAGCAAAAAACCTGAGTTTGCAAACCTATGGATGTCAGGTAGTTGGCACTGTAAGCACTTCCTAGGCTTTCAATCTGTTTCTTAATGCACCTGGAAAATGTAACTGAACCAGCACTGAGCCAGCAAGGCAAGATCTGAGAGCTTCTGCTAACATGCAAAAAACAAAGTGTTTACTTTCACTAGAAACAAATTCAAGATAGGAGAAATGTCCTACTTTCTCCTGTTTTACATTACTTGACTTGGCTTTTTATTTACAGTGTTTTAGTAATGTTCATTTTTTCCCCTTATAAGCACTCACATATGCAGAAAAGGGAGTAGAAATCATGAGCTAATGATAACTGATATAAGTTGGTTACTTGATTGGTATTTACACACATGAAGTAAGTAGGCAGCAAGGGGCAATCCGTTAATAAGGGCATATAGTATACTGCACTGTTGATAGCTCCTAAAATATCCAAAAAGAAAGAGCTTTCTACCATTCATCTGCAAAAAGTTCACCTTATCTATAAAGTAGGTATTCAATTGTCTCCTGCACATACCGGTACTTACACAACGTCCACATTCTTTTTGTTAGTTGCTGGATATAGTTGGACTACAAGTGGTGTCTATCCATCACTTTTAGCTGATATAAATATTTAGAAGAAACTATATGCAAGAATTTCAACATTGCTGATCCTGCTGCCTGAGGCTTGAAAAAGTTTAGGGGCCAGGTCCTAAGATGGCAGAAGTCAGCTGGCCTCCATCACTCGTATGTGACTAAGTTAATTTTACACCAGCTATGTATTGGGCTCTACAATGCCATGCTATCTTCCCAGGTAAGGACTCACTATTTTTTAAACATAAAGAAGTAAGATTTTCCTTTATAAAACCACAAAGATAGGCTATTGGGTCCCACCAGCTTGTTGGGGTATGGATTCTGTCATTTTGGAAGCTAACAGAGTGTGACTGAATACTGAATCTCTGTGTATGAACTTGTGTTAGCATTTACTCATACTGAGTCCTTGTATAGATCAGTGGTCTCCAAGTTGGGGTGTGCACATCCCAGGGGGTGCGGGAAGAAAATATTAGAACTTCTATTTATATATATATTTATATAAATATACATATATTGGGGGTACATGCTCAAAAATTTTTTACTGATATGGGTGCGTGATCAAAAAAGTTTGGAGATCACTGGTATAGACAATCTCTACTGGGAGAGCTGCTGCTCTCGCAGGAAAAAGTAGTGTACAGATGTTTAGGGTTTCTGTCCTAGAGTAAAAATGGCCACTCCAGGCAGGGCTGTCCCTAGAGGGGGGATGAATTGGGGTGACCGTCTCAGGCCCTATTCTTTGGGGGGCCCCGTGGACAGTACCATACAGGCCCTGCCACAGGCGCCATGCACTGCCACTTCCACCACGGCTGCTACGCACCACTGACTCCACGCTCTGGCCACTTGCCACCCCTAGTCCCAAATGGGCTAATATGTCCTGGGCCCTGCACACCCCTGGGACAGCTCTGAGTCTCCAGGAGAAAAGTAAGCTGGGAACAACCAGGGTTAAATCACTCTGTGGAAAATTTCTCTTGAAAGAGTGAATGTCTGTAGAAGCTGTGAGGAGCATCATGAATTTACACAGCAAAATCAATGATCAACACTCAGGCATTTCTCCATTAATGGATCTGATTCTACAATTCCTTATACATATGCTTAGTTGCAACTCTGTGGTAGTAAACTGCAATGCTAACAATTTGCATGCAGTAAGTACAAGAGAAATATTGTACTTGTTTCTTCAGCTACATACAAGAAGTTATTCGCATCGTGCATACTGAGAAATGTGTTGATTAAAATGAGCATCTTCACAGCTGAGAGAGTAGCAGCATTCTTGGTGGCAAAGATGTGGCATGTGTACTCTAAGGGACACTGTGGCCTTTAACACCAGTTTCCCTGGATAAGTTTATATCAAGACAAGTGCAAGGTGCTGCACCTGGGCAAAAAGAACCACCAACAAACTTACAAGATGGGAGATGACCTTCTCAGCAGCACAGCAGTGGAAAGGGATCTTGGAGTCATAGTTGACTCCAAGATGAATATGAGTTGCCACTGTAATGAACTGATCAACAAGGCTAACTGTACTTTATCGTGCATTAGCAGATGCATGAAGATCAGGTCCAGGAAGGTGATGCTTCCCCTCTAACTGCATCTAGTTTTGGACGCCACGCTTCAAGAGGAATGCAGAGAATCTTGAGAGGGTCCAGTGGAGGCCACTCGTATGGTCAGAGCTCTGCAGGTAAGACCCTACGAGGAGAGACTGAGGGATAGATTTCTTTAGCCTTCGCAGGAGAAGGCTGAGAGGTGATCTTGTGGCTGCCTATAAATTCATCATGGGAGGGCAGCAGGGATAACGAGATGCTCTATTTACTAGGGCACCCCCTGGAGTAACTAGTAACAATGGCCACAAATTGACAGAGAGCAAATTTCAGTTGGATATTAGAAATCACAGTAAGGGTTGCCAGAATCTGGAATGGTCTTCCAAGGAGCTGGTGCTTTCCCCTACCCTGGGGTTCTTCAAGAGGAGACTGGACAAGCACCTAGATGGGGTCATCTGACCCCAGCACTCTTTCCTGCCCAGGGCAGAGGGTTGGACTTGATGACCCACTGAGGTCCCTATTGACCCTAACATCTATGAATCTATATATTTTAAATATTTCACCAAACATAAACTGTTAAGATAACATAATCTTTTTTTCTAGGTCACAGAAGACAGACAGCATATTTAATATTACTGAAGATTATGTAAAAACACATTTACAGATGTTTTAGCTATAAATAACATGTTTAGGCCCTGATCTTGCACATGAGTGTGTATGGGTCAAATTCTGTGCCTGAGCACTTACTTACAGGATCAGGGCTATAATCATTGAGCATTCACACAATTTCTTGCAGACAGTGGGGGTGTGTCCCACTAGTGAAAACATGCATTTTCCTGGGGACAAACAGCCTGGGGACAACATATTGTGCCACTGCTATTTGTCCCCCAGGAATACCCGTGCACACATATTCTGGTGCATGGCATGTTGCCCCGATGGGGTAGGTAAAGCTGGGGCCAGCAGAAAGCCTGGCCAGCATGGAACCAGGATCTAGAAAAGTCAAGAGGGAGTTATCAGAGATGTAGTCCAGATTGCAAGTCAAGGTCAGAAGCCAGAAGAATCACAGAGCCAGGTACTGACCTTCAGGGAAGATCCAAGAGCAAGGTCAGGAAAAGCCAAAGCCATCTCAGGAGACAGGAGAACCAGAAAGAGCAGTAAACATAAGGTTTGCCAGAGCAGACTGAGGCTGCTGTCAAGGTGTGCCCGTATGCTTAAAAGGGCTGAGTGGTGCTCATTCAAGCCAGTTACAGAGAGCTGGGGCAGTTGAATTAGCCTGAGATCAAGGTAAGGTGTGGAAGCTCAAGAGTTTGCCCAGCCTGGTCCAGCCTGAGTGGCCAGAGGGCCTGACAAATAGGGAGGTAAAAATACTTTCCCAAGATCACCCAGCAGCCTGGAGGAATTGCTAAGCAGAGAAAAACAGGTCTCTCCCATCCTAGTTCTGTGCACTATACATTAGGCAATATGAGGCATGATAATATTTGGGGACTATATTGAAAGGTGCTATGTACCTCATTGAGCATATATAGACAATACAAATACTGTCAAGAATGATATAATGTAGCTCACCTTAGAAAAATGAAAATTAATTTAGCTGTGAAAAGAAAAGGACCTAAAAAGAGACCTAGATGACAGTGACATTCGAATTAGACATGGGTTTCCAATCTTATAGCAGCCAAAAAAAATAGTTTCATTTTGAGCTGTATATGCATGTGAAGTCATGGAACAGGGAGGCAAGAATCTCTCCAGTTCTGGTGAAAATTCATTGGATTCAATTTATCACACCACCAGGAAAGAAAAATTAAAGGCGGGGGTGGGGTGGGAATGAAATTGTGTGGGAGTTCAGAGAAGAGCAACAGAAGGAGTTGGAGAGACTGACTTGTATAGAAGAAATAAAGCTAAATACATGTAGTATTGCCTGACAAAGAGACGAATAAAGGGGCATGAAAACACTAGAAATATCTCAATGATGTAAACACTCATGAGAAAGAAAGAGGAGTTCTTTATGATAGATTAAAAGGGAGTGTAACTACAAGCAGCAGGATGACATTAAGAAAAGGGAAATTAAGGCTGACTATGAAGAAAATAATGGCACTCTCTCAGTGTGATTTATTAGTCCATAGTTTAAAATCCCAGGAGATAGGATGAACGTTCCATTGCCTGGAATATTTCAGAACTATACAAGACAAAACAACTGTAAAATGTACAAGAAAAAAAATTCCTGCACTTGAAGAAAGACTGACTAGATGACCTAAATGTGTTTGGTTTTTTAAATCATCAGAATTTGTGCTTGGCTGCATTACCTATTACTGACTGAAAATCCACCCAACTAAGTTTACTTGGGACTCTTAAACCACAATTATTGCTTGATCTTAGGTTATAAGTATTTTTCAGTGGTTACAGATGTTGTAATAAAAAGGAAATGATTTATTCTGCGAACACTTTAACACACATTATAGCCAATGCACTGTTTTTTCTAGGTGGCAAAGAATGGCAACAATGCTGTGCAATGATTCTGAGTATGAAGTGACATTAGACTGGAAGACAGGGGGAGCCACTGGGAAAGACCATTCAGACTTTATTAAATAACATTGATATGTGGTAGAATAAATAATACTGGTGCAATTCAAAACAAAGCTAAGCCTAAGAAACCATCTCTCTACAACTGGAAAGACATATAGGCCTTTCTTGTTTTATAAAATAATATAATCCCTAGCTGGGATTCTTACAAGTGTTCTCACAAGCCTTTTTATATGGTTTTATAAAGGTAGGTTGTGGGGTTCAACATATGTCTAAATCTTTAAATTCACCATTCATCTGCTTTGGAAGCCTGCCACGCAGCCTTAAAATAGATGAAATTTCTATCTCTGTCTGTACAGAATCCTTTCACGCATTTTGTTCAAAATTAAACCCTTTCTGTCATTTGGCTTAGAAATTCAAGCATCCACCAAACAGAAAACTTAGCCTCAGACTTTTCCCAAAACCTGAAGTGAACATTGCTCTGAAGAAATAGGGTCTGGGACAGGGGAAAGAGCCAGTCCTTCCTCCTGTATAGCTAAGATTCTATGTTACATTGACTTACCCGGACTTAGTTCATGATTAGGCACAGACATTACAAATAAACCGGTATAAGTGATCAAAAACAGGTCTCAAGTTGTATAAGGATGGGAGTTCAGTGCACATAGACCAGTGTAAAAATTGTGGAACCCAGTCTAAGATAGACCTGGAGGGAAATAATATCAGATTTAGTTGGCTTAGGTTAGACCAGTCTGGTGAACTTTTGTTCCACATCCTTTCCAACTTCACTTAGGTCGCAAGCCTGTGGCATCCCAGCCCCTAGCCTCAGCCCGTGTTTTTTTATAACAGTCTTGAAATAACTGAAGGGTGACTATGGAGAGGATGGAGATGGGCTTTTCTCTGTGGCTGTAGGGGACAGGACTAGAAATAATGGTCCCAAGCTTCAGTACAGGAAATTTAGGTTAGAGATTAGGAGAAACTTTCTGACTATTAGGGTGGTCAAACTTTGGAACAGGTTAACCACAGAAGTTGTAGAATCTCCATCTCTAGAAATACAAGACCAAGAATAAAAAAAACACTAGATGTTTTGCATGCTATTTCAAGCCAACTAGCCCTGCATTATTTCTTTAATTTGCTTTAACTTTAGAAGAATGTAAAACATATTGGTTTTCATAAAGATACAATATTTTTGCTACCAACTGGGTGTATAAACATGTTCATTAATGCGCGTTTGCTACTGCACATTAAATTTAGTACCTCTAATGTGACATACTAAATAAATTTGCATTAGGCTGCCCTAATGTACAGCAGCAAAAGTGCACACTTTTTTAGTGATGCTTAATGCACTACTGTGCATTAGCATATTAGCATGATTTTTGATGTGCCATTTTAATGGTCACTAAAATAAGCTACTGCGCATTAAAGCACACGTGTAGACACACCCGCTGTGTTTAGAATATGAAATGCTTCATGAACCAGGAAGGTGTATGCATATTAAATTACACTTTAAGCCACTTCTAGGCCATGGACTTATATTCCTCACTCACTAAGCATTGTTGCAATATTTTAGTTAACTTATTTCATTTATTTAAAAAGTTTTGGCATTCTTCAAATTACACACTTCCAAATAATTACAGTTCTTCGTTCTCATCACCCTGACCCTTGTCTTTCTACTTATACATTCAAAGCCCCTTCTCTGTCTCATTAGCAATTTGATTGTAGATCCTTTGGGGCGGGAGCTGCCTTTTAATTGATTTGTATAGCATACAGCATCAAGTGCCCCCAGTTCTTAATAGGGCCTTTGGGAACTAATGGAAAAAAGGAACTTATTGCGAACTTTTTTTTTTATTTGTCAGTGTGATACCTAAGATGCTTTGTGTGGTGTGATAATCCTTTCCCTGTTTTCTTGCTTGCATGTATAACTTTTTGGATATTTTGGAGAAGCAGGAGTATAATTTCACTTTTAAATCATAGACAATTGACATTCGTTAACTATCACAACAACTGAGATGCTGCCAGAAGTAAAGCCCAGTCCTTTACATTCCAAAGCCATTTAAGCATCTTAGGACGTGTCTGCATTTATTCACTAACTGTGCTAGTGAGCACTGCAGTGGAAACATGCCCTACCAACTTACTTCTACTCTGTTCCTGCCAAATGCCATTTACAAGGGTTGTAGCCACTGTTTGGAGTACACTCTGTGTCATTCTCAGGCTCTCAGTTTTGCACGTGCTTACTAGTGCCTGCGCAGTGCCATTCCAACAGCAGCTGCATTATACTTTTTTATATTTGGCATGTTCAGAACAAAAGAGAATGTTTGGGAGATGTTTTCACACTAAGTTCCCAAGCACAGGTAGAGGAAAGCAATGCCCCCAGTGGTCCATTCCTTTAAAGAGTTGATAGGTTCTATTATTTAGTAATATGGAGCACTTGAAATCATACTGAATGTATAATCCTTGGATGTTTCAGGGTGCTAAATACAGTAAGTATTGATTATTACTATTATTACGGCTACTAATATTGTCAACATGCACCTAAATTCTTGCCAAACCTTTGTCAGAATCTTGTGAGGATTAGGGTTCCAATCATACATGGAAATATTATTTTTCAATAGGACTCTGATGCTATTAGGATGACTATTGTGGTAAAACACAGAAAAGACACTATAGTTCATATCTGGCTCAGTTGCACTACGCCATCAACACATGAGAGAAGGAAAAGTGAAAACAGCTAATCTTTCATTATTCTGTTGAAAGTCTTCATGCATATTTTCTTTCTAGATTAAAGAAGCTTTATCAGTTTAATTTTGACAATCAGCCCCCTATCTTTACTCTGTGCAAAAACCTATCCCTTGTACATCTCATGTCTCTCTTCCAAAAGTCCATGACAGGAAAAGTGTGACACTGGGAAATGACCATCTTCCCTTTCCTTGGCTTCCTTTCTGATCCACAAAAGCTTTACTTGGCTTTTTTTTTTTGGTCTCAGTCACTCCTGCCTTTTCACTCCCCTGATACTCTTCACCATTTCACTGTCATGCTCTTTAAGAGAATTGCCAATTACTACCCCTTACTGCTATTTTACCCTTGACAACTGGGCTGCCACAAGCTCTACTTCACTGGGTTACATGAATAATGAATGACCTTTTACTGATTAATTACAAGGGTCCCTTCTCCATTCTTATCAGAGGGATCCTCCCCTCCTAACCCAGCCTAAACCTGGCAGTTAGGGAATTCCTCTGGGATGCTGGGTCCTAGCTCAGGTGGTTAGAACCTAGGTCTCCCATATTTTGGCCAAATGCTCGCAGTGCTAGACTACTATAGGATGGAGGAGAAGGAACTGGTTACTTTATCAGAAAATTATGATTGCTTTCTGGTAGGTAGATTTCCCCCACTTAGGTCTTGAATTCCAGGTGGCTATCAGCCCTCTCAACTGCCAGTAGCAAGCCAGACCATGATTTGATGGAGACATGTTATGCTGCACTAATGCTCTCCATACACATCTGAGAGTGCAGATACTCTCCCCAGTTAAATAATGGGAGAACTGTGCAATACTGCAAGCGAAACAGAATCACTATCTTAGCCTAACTACATGAGCTTAAAACAAGTGGTATTGAATTTAGGGTTGTCCTTGAAAGGAAACAGGGTATAGGCCTGTTTTTAGTATAGTTTTTACTGACTCTTTTTTAGGTTGCAAATGCTTCTCAAGCCAAATGATCATAGATAATCACCCCTATCCTTTACTTGCTTATATATGGAGATGGAATGCTAAAGATTTCGGACAAGACTTATCTAATTAGGAAAAATTCCATTTGTCCCCTCCTAGGAAGACGAACCTTTTGTTGCTAATTTTATGAGAATGACAAGCTCTGGGCAAAAACAGATAATGGTTATCTGCTGGAATCTTAAGTAAATAGGAGCTTCATCACATAAAGCCCTGGAATTTTTGTGTAGTGTTTGTTAAATTCTACAGAATAGACTCTTTCTGAGGGTGCAGGCTCCCGGTCTGCCTGTTGCATCACAGGAGGCTGCTCCTGCCGCCTGGGGCCAGTGGCAGCACCAATCTTCCCAGTGCTGGGTGCAGGCTTCTGGTCCCAGGCAGCAAAAGCAGCCTCCTATGATCTGGCAGGCAGATCAGGGGACCTCCACCCCTGGAAGGAGTCTGGCAGAGCCCTGCAGCCCTCCCAGGGTTGTGGGCAGGCCCCTGATCTGCCTGCCGGATGACAGGAGGCTACTGCTGCCAGCTGGGACTAGTGCTGGGTGTAGCCTGCACCCAGCACTGGGAAGATTGGTGCTGCCGCTGGCCCCAGCCAGCAGCAACAGCATGCTGTCATCCAGCACGCAGATCTGGGGGCCTGCCCGCACATTCAGGAGGGCTGGGGGATGTGCCAGAATCCTCCTGGTAGGGGTATGGCCCCCAGATCTGTGCCGGACGACAGGAGGCCGCTGCTGCTGAAGCCAAGTAAGCCTGGCTTCGAAACTTGAAACGTTTCAAAACTTTCTAAATGTTTCAAGTGCCTTTGTTTCGTTTCAGAGATGTTTTGAAGGCTTTTGTTTCATTTCAATTTCGCTGTTTTGAGCTCAAAACGCATCGAAACAGCTTTGAAACGAAACACCCAGCGAAATTTTGCACAGCCCTAATTAGCATCAGTTTTATGCTGCTGGGATTCCACTGACTTCAGCGGAATTACACTCAAGCTTAAAAGTGCCCTGCCTCAAATTTCATATGCAATAATATCCAGACAAATAAAAAATGATGCTAAGCATCTTGAAGTCTCCAGTTCTTGACAAGTATTATATAAAAAAGAAAACATGAAAACTAGCATATAAAATATAATTTTTCAATGCCAAACTCCACTGATATTCCTTTTTATTATATTTTGTCTATGTTACTTGGAATGTTTATTTCTAGCAATGTTTTGAATCAAAGTTCCCAAATATGCATTTCATTTAAATTTAAGAGGACAATTAGCTTATGCAATAACAATTAATTAACGTCAGTATAGAACATTATATGCTTCTCATAAAATAAGCCTAAAATAATTGTTTTAATTATCAAATGGAATGGAATATTTTCTAGCTGCCCCATTAAATCAAAAAGAGATGCAGATTTGGGGGTTTTAAAGTAAACCATGAATGTTTTAAATTTGTTGGAGTTTGATCTTGAACTACTTGATTTTCTTTTGCACATTATGGTGATATTTTATAAAATTTAGGATCTGATTCAGCCAATGCTCATTTCAACACTCAAGTAGTCTCACTGCAGTGTATGAAACTACTCACAAGACTACAACTAACTTTGCTATGCAAAAATGTCTGAATTCCTATACCACATGGCACATGATAAATTGGGCAGTTCAAGCCCCGCATTGGTAACACCAGCAGCCGTTTACATTGTGCACATTGCATAAGTCATTCCTCAAACCCTTTTGACTTCTTCATTGAAGGTACCACTTAAAATTAATTAAGTATCTCTACTACATTGTTCTGGGACTCTAAACACTTGTGTGTACCTTCTTGTTAGCTCCTAATTAAGGCTGATTATACTGATATTTAGTGCCCCATAAAGGCAATTCATCAGTCCAGCAGCTTTTTTAACTTTGTCTGGCAGGCCCTGACCTTGTGTGTGCGCGGCAAACAGCATATACTTTTCTTCAGATTTTTCTGCACTTAAAGCACTGCTCTGCAGAGAGGAACAGCTAAGACTTGTGTAGTGGTGTTCTGGGGCAATCTGATCATCAGACACTGAGATGAACTTCTAAGAGCAGCTGTATACTTTATACCAGCCAATTCTGTGGCTGCCCACTGGGCCTTTGATATGCACCTTAGACTGAATTCCTAACACTTCCTGATCTCAGTACATGTCAAGTCCTTCAATGTGAGAGGCAACAGTTTCTTAGGGTGATATCTTTTATTGGACCAACTGTATAGTTGGGATAGAGTTAGACAAGATTTTGAATGCAAGACTTTCATCATCAGATCTGATCAGCTGTCACTGGCTTGTTCTGGTCAGATCTGATGAAGAATATCTTGCATTCAAAAGCTTGCTTGACTCTATCCTAACTATGCATTGGTCCAGTAAAAGATATCACCCTAAGAAACCCTTGCCTCGTGCATAATTTCTGGATCATTATGGCTACAATATCACTCTTATACTACCAGGTCCTTCAATGGAAGAATCCCCATTGAAGCCAGAGGTATGCACCAGTAGATTACACCAGCAGAATGTCTGGCCTTATATTTTTCATGTGAAATACTAGATCCCTACTAAGAAACTATATAGCCTGGGAGATGAAGGTAATTGATTCCCTAGTGCTATGCATGGCCTTGGCTAGTAGTCATTATTTTAAGAAAAAGCTAAAATGCCTCTTAAAAATAAGCACATAAGGAGGGAAAAGACTGGATGACCCTTGAGGTCCCTTACAACTCTTGGATCCTATTAACATAACAAGGAGATACTGCAAACATATCTTCAGAGTCAATGGAGCTTATGCATCTTCACGGTCCTGGGAGGCCTTTTTTTGTGCTCTAGACCTAGGAAGCTTGAAGGAAAAGGAGATTTTAGAAAAAAAAATAAAGGGAGAAATTTTCCAGTGTGGATGCCTAGGTTGAGCTGATAAATACCAGAACTATAGTAGCAGGGTTTGAGCATTCAACATCCATTTGCATATCTAATTGTTTGTGTATGATGACTCATTCTACAGGGGAAAATACAAGTGTTGTGTATGCAAATCAGTTTCATGCTCTTTGGAAAAGCTAGTTCCTATTTATGGATATTTTTTTCTTATATAAATTGGAAGTAAAGAAGACTAAAGTTGAAACATGCTAGTAGTGATAAAGAAGTTTGCTCAAGCATTTTTAAGACGCATTGCAAAGCCTCAATCTCTTGCCTCATGTAGGAAGCTGAACTAACAATCTTATCTGCACCAACCAAAGTGAATTTAAATAGCACCATGGACTGTAAGGCTTGAAGGTACCATTGTAATCATATAGTCTGACCGTTTGCATAACACATAGAATTTCACCCACTCATTTCTCCATTATGTCCCAAAATACTGTTTTAATCATTAAATCCAGGAAATACTATTTTGCTGTCTTTTTTTGTCTCTAAAATGGTGGGGTGAACACACAATAGATGAACCTACAACCACTCTATTACAAACTTAAAAATAAAATATAAAAAGAAGAAAAATAAAAATAGACATTTAAATGAATTATGTATACTTATTTCTAGCAATGTTTCTCAGAAAAGTCTCTCAAATACCCATATGATAGAAACAGCTATGGAGCAAAGCAATTTACATTTATTTTCTTTCCTTTAATACAAAGTACCATATGTTTTTGCATGGTTCATTAATGTTTCTTTGCCTACTGTCTGAAAATACACTTTAAATTCAACCTTCAGGGGTCAGTGGTGTGCAGTACATACACTAAGTATACTCAGTCCTGAAACATAGTGAAGACAATCAAATAAAAGTTGAATATTAATCCTATGGATTTTAGGTTGGGCAATCTGCACTGTGAGCACAAATTAAGGAAATTTCATTTTCATCTCATGAATGCCATGAGTCACCCATAGATTTCTTTTCTAAAGAAAAAAAAATCCACTTTGTCTGAAGAGCATGTTTGCCTCGTATTGTAACAAATCTATGAGAGAACATTTTCCAATCAATTTTTGACAGTCTTGTTTTTAGAGGAGTACCACTTTGAGTACTGTAGCACTGAATACTCTCAGCTTTGAAAAATAAATTTCATTTTCTCAAAGCCTGAGTGTCATTCTACTTGAACATGGCCAATAACTAAAGCTGGTTAATTGTAACAAGGTTTCTGGGACTACTCAAATAAAAACAATGTAAAAAGGTTGCTTTATTGATTCATTTTGATGCACCGTGGCTTCATAGACTGCAACATAAATTTTTGTCTTTTGAGATTACCTGCAAATTAAGTTTTAGATTTTGTTGACCTTACTCACATGGAGTAGTGCCTTACTTCACTGATTCTAATCCAAGGAAAAAGAATTTGGCTTTAAATCTGTAGCCTTAGATTTGTCTTTTCATTCTGCCTCCTGCAATAGACATAGAATGGCAGAGGCATAACAAGCAGGGTTTCCCTCCTAAGCAAACTCTGAAGGAGAGTGGGGGAGGTACTGCTCAACAGGGCTGTACAAAGCTTTGCGTGGGGATTTGATTCAGAGGAGATTCAGCTTGATTCAGTGGCTGAATCTCTGAATCCGAATTGAATCAGGGGACCAACTAAAAGGTCCAAATCGATTCGAAGCTCTCTGAACCTTCGGACAAGATCCGAAGAGCTTCCATGATTCAGACAGTCCCCAGCGGCTGCAGCAGGGAGCTGCAGCCGGACTCAGAGCTGGTAAGTAGGGGAGGGGGGGCTGGAGCAGGAAACTATGGAGGGACCCCTGCCAGGCCCCATCCCCTGCCTGCTCCTATAGCCCCCCGACCTCAACCTGCTCCCCCAGCGCCCCCCATGACTGCCCTGTCTACCTCAGCTACCAATGCTTTAAAAAAAAGCCCCTACCTACCAGGTGCTGCTGGGCGGGGGGGTGATCCCTGCTGCCCCCCACTGCCCCACCCT
>NW_017728906.1:177832589-177849757 GCF_001723895.1 Crocodylus porosus | reverse complement strand
TTTATTTGTTTTTAACGGGTGGTAGCTGGGGCAGCCATGGGGGAGCTGGGACAGTGGGGGAGGGGTGGGGGAATTGTGTAGAGCCCCCCCCAGCAGTGTGGGGCAATGGGGGGAAGCTTGGCTTGCCCCCCACACACCCGGCAGCAGTCGGTGAGTTGGGGCTTTTTTTTTCAAAGTACTGGGAGCTGAGGCAGGCAGGGCAGCCACTGCTGGGCTGGGAGAGCGGGCAGGAGATGGGCCTGGCTTGGGTGATTTGGAGATTCGGCAGGAGCCAAATCTCTGAATCAGATTTAGCTGAATCGATTCGGGACAGTGATTCGAATCACCAAATTGAATCACTGTCCCCCAAATTGGCTGAATCTGAATCTGCAGCAAATACTAGCCTCTTGGCACAGGCCCGCTGGTCAATACCAGAGGGAAGTAAAGGTAATGGGAGTCCTACCTACTCCAGGCATGTCCCCAGGTAAGTACCTGGTAGCTGCTGCTACAGTGTGGTTTCCATTCCTCTGTTGTTGCTTGCATAGCAGCAGTGCAGTCTCCATGCAAGCCAGCTGCTGCTGCTGCAATATCAACACCACGGGGCTGCTTCTGCAGACTCCCTGGGCGTGGAGGCAACATTCTGGTGCCTCTACTAAGTTGGTGCCCTGGGCTGGTACCCCACTTACCCACACTAGGTTACACTACTGTTGAATGGCCTCTGTTGGTGCATCTACATGTGCAGGTAGGTACTTTTCCTGATGCACATTAAATTTAATACCTCCAACATGAGGTACTAAACAAATGCACATTAGGCTGCCTTAATGTGCAGTAACTGAGCAGTTTTTACTTAATGCATAGTAGCCTATTTTACTGAGCATTAGCACAATAGCATGTTTTTATGTGGTGCTTTAATGCGCAGTAAAACAGGTTACTGTGCATTAAAGCACATGTGTAGATACGTCAGTACAATAGCTCACATTCACTTCAGGCCATTAGGTTGAAGTGAAACAGCATCAGTGTTGGATTTCCCCTAGTATGACTGTAACTTTATTATTATACAGGCTTTCTTATTCTGGTGAAGTAACATGGAATTGAATAAAAAAAATGAACTATGATGGATATGAAAATAAAATGATGACAGTGTAATAAATTACTACCTACCATTCCATAACTGACTGCAAAATTCATCACTGCTAAGCTACACTGCACCAAAATTATTATAACATTCTTCAGGATAATATCTGGAATATATGTTTGTATCAAATCTGTTTATACAAATGAGAATTCGTGCCTCCTACAAAAATCCAGAAAGCTTGTCTCGTGCAACTGGTACGTGCCAAAAAGAGCACTACCAAAAACCCACAGATTTTAGAACTACAGTCTGAACTCTGGCACATTATGTCCCTTTATTGTGTATTTTATTGCATCTTACCATGCATCTTCAAATCATAGTAACCCCATAGGGTATTTTTGTTTGACAAGAATAAAAATGGAATTTAAACAGTAGCTGCTATTGGCTGCAAGTGTTTATCAACACACCCAAATAGCAAACTTGGTGCAGAACTTGTTAGCAGTTTTGAAACGTATTAGTATAAATCCTATGCTGGCTTTGTGTCTAGTTTAGATTACCAGGTTTACTCAAATAGAAGATGGTTCTGATTATAAGATGACCCCCAATAATTAGATTCTCTAAATGGAAAATTTATAAATTTGTTATAATTGTTCAGGTATAGAATCTAATTATTTGAGATTTGCCTTGAATGTGTTCCCATTCCATTGCTACAGCAGGGAAAATAAATCTGGGGATTAGATAGCTCTTTGCTCTCTGCTTCCTCCAAACTTTAAAGCTAGGGTGAAAGTACAAAAGGAAATCTTCCATTGCCACAAAATTGTGCAGCTGAGATCCTCACATCTGGGGAGACTTACAGGGTCAGTCTGCCTAGAATGCAAGGGACCTATAACTACACTTGATTTTAGCCCAAAGGCCACATTATGCAATACCACCCCCAACCTCTTATTTATTTTTTTATTTTAATTTTATGTCTCAGGACAAATTAGCCAAATAAGTTCCAAATTCCATTGACGAACCAGAGCTCAGTCGTTCAGGTCCATGTGGTGCTACCATCGGCAAGTATCCTACCTCTTAGATTCATCAGTCTTGGGTTTCAGACACTCCCAAATCCATGGCAGGCATCCTACTTGCAAGCCCCAATCCTGGATGCTTTGGGGTTTCAGATCCCCGCTAGTTTTGCTTGCCCCTAGCCAAAAGGCTGAAGGTGCAAGCTAGATGGAAAGCCTGGGAGCAATCCTCCATAGCCATAAAATGTATAGCTGAGATCCTCCCAATGAGAGGCTATAGTAGACTCTCACAGGGGTACCTGCCTGCAGTGCAAAGGACAGGTTTCCACCCTGAACTACACCCAATCATTCATGTTTGGGGAGAAGGGGATCTCACCTTCCAGGTACAGTAAAACCACCTGGACCATCATCATCTTTTAGATCGTGGTATCTCCCTACCACAAGGGTAGGTTAGTGCACCCTATTCAGTCCCTCAGCTCTGCTGTTCTTTTAGACTACAGTCTTTCTTTTCTCCACTGAATAGTTAAGTTACTTACCACAAGGGAATAACAACTCTTGAATCCTGGTTTAGCCACAAAATAGTCATCAGATTTGAAGGTTATCTTTATTTGGTTTGTTTTTGAAGTTATTCTTGGAGGAACTTCCTTGTGTCCACACCATCGTCCTCGTATAACTGTACTGGTTTCAGATATATCTTCTACTTCCACAAAGTCATACCTAGAAATCAGTTTGATAGTTTAACACATTATCCATACATAAAACTTCTACAACAAAACAGAACTTTGCTCAAGAAATTAAGCCAAACATATGGTGGGCTCTATTACACAGTATTAAATTATAAGTCACAAATGGTCACAATGCCTGTCATATTCTAAGAAACTTAGATATCTAGGCGTTTTTTTCTTGCTTTTGGAGTATAACAGAAAATATGCTCTGCCATTATAGATTACCATTCTAACTGTTTCATAGTGCAAGTAAATGATTTGTGATGTGACACTCAAATGTTTGAGGAATGGACCGATTTTAATTTTAAGCATATGCAAAATTAGGTCAAGGCAGTAGCTCAGACTCCAGCAGTTATGTATGAGCTAACCACAAGGTGGGGACAAAAACCCACACTATGGTAGCAGAGGTTCTCATAGCAAAACAACATCTGCTTGTGTCTTCATGTGTCAGTAACATTTATAGTTTGAGTTTTCCACAGTCTTGCTGTAAGATACACAATAGGAAAGAAATTAAAGTCAATGGGAGTTATCCTATTGACCTCAGTGAGGTTCTTGCTCAGGATCTACATATTCCCAGCTGTGGAAGAAAGCTGTTGCCCAAGCAGACTGAAGTCCAGAACAGAGGAAAATGACAAAAGGATGGAGAAGAAAACTTCCCTGAACAGTTAAGCTCTAAAATTTCAGATTTTTTTACTCACGAAGGACTTTTGTTATCAAAACGTATGTGCCCTCAAAACAGAGACTAACCATTGCTAATTGATTCTTATTAGAATCGTGTTATCAAGGGGCTTCTCTGTTCTTTGAGACTTCTCGATCAAAGATATCCTTCTCTACCTAGATACTGGTGTCTGAAATGTACTGTAAATAACATATTTGGTTTGCTTTTGCTGCCAAGGAACCATATGAGAAAAATGTAAATGTGATGCAGCTAGAAAGCATTAGCATTATAACATTTATATTCACCAGTCTAAAAGTATACAGCAGAGAAAACAAGAAATCCACAGTAACTGCATCACTAAATCTGTCCAAACTCTGCTACCAATGTTTTTTCCTGTTACTAGAAAACTTAGTTTTAGATAAATGAGTTACAGGCATTTTCACTAGCCTCATTCTGACCTCTGCTCAAAAGGATGTTGCAGGTGTTTTAGAGCCTACCTAGTGACTCTAGGTAGTGATATCACTCTACCTAGTGATATTACTTATTTAATATTTTTCTGTCTCCTTTTGGGTTTGAGTTCCACAATCTCTATTTCTTCCCTTTTGCAAGTGTGTGAATCCCAATTGTCTGCCCTTTCTAACTTTTCATTTAAAATTCATTTTATCAAAATATGTTGGCAAGTTGCAACAAGATCCCATAATTGACCTCCTACATTTTGGTGAAAATTACAGGAATGATAGACCTGTACCTGCTGGGTGAGGGGCTAAGTTCACTGCTAGAATAAACTAGTTCAAATCCAGTAGCTTTACTGGAACCGGGTCTGCTTACAGTAAGAACATCTTTTACACAAGGATCCTGGAAGCTGGATACATCTCTAGTTTTCAAACTGTAGGTCATTAGGCCCTGGGTAAGTAGCTTGTCAACTGCATCCCATCTTTAATTGAAAGTTTGATCATAAAAGTACATGGTTCATAAGAAATTGTGAGGGCTGATAGTTGGAACTGGTTTGGGAAACCTGTGAGACAAGGGAATTTGTATCCATTTCTGGGCAACCAAAAATTCATACTATCTGGATAATTTCAGTGCTTTTCAAAACCCTCGTTCTCAAATGATTGCAGAGGTGCCAATGACAAATGCAGAAATATTTTTAAAGCTTCAGATTTTTTTTCTCTGTTCTAAAATAGTTAAGCTAAAAATTCACGTTTTCATCTCACAGCCCAAATGAATTTTAATCAATTTAATGCTCATAATTATGTAGATTACCATTATTAATATTAATGAAAAAGTGAAAGAACATGTCAGGAAGTTCCTGGTGGGAAAAGAGTGAGGACAAAAGCAGTAAGAAAGGAACAGAGGCATGGGGGTCCTTATTCAGCAGTGCATTCAGCAAGGCATTTATGTACATGCTTAACTTTAGGCACATAATTAAGTTTTAACAACATCCTGGGCACATCTTCACATGCTCCTATGGTGCTGTTGTTACTGTGCTGTCATTTAGTACTACCTTTAGGAAGTGCAAAATGATGGTGCAGTAACAGCCATTATCATACTGTGCCAGCAGCGCATTTATTTTTAGCTGCTATGTCACTGAAGCAATGTACTATAGCAAAGGCGCGCTCACTACTGCATGTTATGGTGATGTAGCATCTAGTGTAGATGAACCCCCTTTGCTGAAGTGGAGCCTGAAAGAGCATCAGAGAGTAAAGTCGAGGAAAAGACCTGCTTTTTTTAAAAGTTCCTCTAAAGTGGTAAAAATACCCCTATACTTATAATAATGTTTCTAACAAGTCTGAAAGTCATTACACATATTCCCCCTGAGAATGTCCTCATTCTGGAAATAATGACATGGAAATAAAAGTCTTCCAATAACTGGGGGCAATTCTGTATTTCTGCAAAATATGTAGTATTTTTCCAGCTTTTATAGACACTATAGATTTTGGAAGGTATGTTCTTCGCATCATAAATTAGCAGCTTTTGAAAGCCAGCAGATTGTCTGCAGCCATGGTCAAAATCCAGTCTGTCGATAATGACTTGACTTCCTCTCACCATGTCATCACCTTTAATGGTCCTTTAAAATAGAACACTTCATCTTTTTCCACAATAAATTAGCCCTGTGTTTCAAGGTTGAAATGATTTAAGGTCAGCCATAGTTTATTCTCAATATAAATATGAACGGGCTGCTTCTGTGTGCAGTAGATGCTATATTCTGGCATCGCCTCTCTGGTACTAGAAGGTAACTGTCATTACTTACACTGCTATTGCTCTCAGACCAACAGCAGCAGAGCAAAGAAAAGCTGCCAAGATAATAAACATGCAGAGAGGGAAGGCCAGTTTGAGTCTGCATTCTTTTATTATTAAATGGAAGACAAACCTGCTGGAATGGTGTTCTCTGTTCAATGGTAATGCAGAGCATTAAAAATAATAATGACAAAGTCCCACAGACTTGCCAAACAAAGTCTATAAAGGCAAACTAATAGATGTTAAGATAAACAGGGGCTGGGTGTGATTTCTGGAAAGATATAACCATAATTAATAACAATCTGGCAGAACATTGAAAGTGGATGCTTTAGCTTTTTTAATATCAATGCAAAAATCTGGCATTTGAAGATATGGAAAATACACATAGGCTTTGGGCCTTTCTCTCACATAAAATCTGCTTGTGAATAATAACCAGGGATTTTATATTACTTTATTTATTATGAGCCAATTAATCTGTATGCTCTGGAAATGCAAAGCTGTCACAAAATTGGTTTAGCCTCCCATTAGTTTAGTTGCTTTGGTCAGTGGAGTAGAGCAAAGAAGCCAGAGTATACTGTTGGTCTGGGATCTATTAAGGCATCAAGGAAAAAATATTCCCAGATGCAAGTCATAATTGGATAGATTATCAGTCACACAACTTCAAAAGCATACCACTCTCCAAACCCTTAATTTTTACCTGTCCTCCAAAAAGGAAATGCCTTACTGAAAAAGTGAAAGAAAAGTTTTTCACAGCAGGCAACATCCACTGTTAATTAACTGAGGAAGACCCCAATTCAGTTATTATTTGGCTGGTTAGCCAGGAGTATAAGATACTTGAGTGTTTTGCACTTAAAATGTAATGCAAGGAGGCAGCTGGGTCCACGGCAGGTACATTTCTTTAGATTTGTGTTTGTCGCATTGGGCATGCCTTCATGACAGCGGTGCCTAAAGGGACCCTTCCAAAACACTACACATGGGCATTTCTACATTACAGGCCTTCTGCTGACAGACAGGCACTGCCCCAGGGAAGCCACCACCACGTGTCCTCACCTGCACAGATTGGGTGGCTCTTACCATTTGTGTATCTCTAGTAGAGCAGTTGTGCTGGCAGGGGGCACATGGTACCTTTAGGAGGCACCAAAGAAGCTGCAGCTATCTGAAGAAAGTACACTGGTATCTACACATACTTTCCAGTGGCCCCCCTGCAGTGGCAGAAGCTTTCTGGTACTCACAGAATAGGCACTGCTTTGCCAGCAGGAAAAAGTGTGCATGGTCAATGCATACAGCCTTCTGCTGATTTTTAAATTGACATGAATTCTTTAGTTCTCTGAAAAGCTGCTCGCTCACCTGCAGATATCATTTTCAGGCTCCTCCAGTCCAAACTGATTGTCAAAGGCCAGATGTATCCTTGTGTTCTCCGGTGAATGGAGCCTCCATGTCAGTAGCAGGTTCCTGGGGTAGCTACTCGGGAAGCGGGGACTGTGGATGCAGCCGTTTCTGGCGACGCTGATGGTCTCTTCTTTCCGGTACAAGTCTGTGAGGTGATTGCTCTCTGTTAGTAGTCACAACTTGTAGAAATTAGTATGTTGTTCCAGTTACAGGAAGGCAAAAAAAGAATAACAGTTTATAACACAGCAAAAAGCATTTGCATTTGAAGTCTTTAAAGAGCAGGGTTTAAGTAACAGTTATTGATTCAAACAAGAAAATACAGTGGTTTTTTTCCCCCCACTGACTTAAAAAGCCCCCCAACCCTGTCCTTTGTTTGCTTCATAGAACAGAAATGGAAATAAACTGCCCTACATTGTTTCCATTTTATGATAAATATAAATATGTATACATTATATGACATGTATTATTTATTTTATGCATCTCGCATCATTTTGCTAGAAAGCAAGATTTAAGCCTAAAATAGTGTCTAATACATGGAAGCTATTATATGAGACCAAAAGGAGAAAATGGCAGACCAAACTCTGATTCCCAACTTTTGGAGGCTTCACCCACAGGTTAAAAGTCGTGGGGGAAAACCCCTGTACAAGAGAACGGTTTTAATAGCAAGGGTATATGCCTGTATTAGGTTTAAACACTGCCTTCAGAAGCATGATGTTTGATTGTATTCTGATGTAACTTAGACCCATGACACATTACATTAAGATGCAAGTAACCTGTTAACTGCGCCTTAAATAATAACCCAGCCACAGGTTCAAGTCAGTTTATGGAGTAATAATACAATATGAGCCAAAAAAGTTATTCCACATAAATTATGTAACAACTTTGTGGCTCATTTGTAGGGCGCTTTAAATGGAAAGTGTATCAGCTTGGGGCTGGTGGTGCTTGACAGATTCCAAAATTCAGCTGAGTGTCAGGATCCAGCAACCCTGAGCCCCCTTGGGTTGGGGGTAAAACTTGTTCCTGGACCCTGGGTCCCACCTGGAGGCAGGTGTGGGGAGCACGGTGGGCCTGACATCACCAGTGTTTGGTGCTCTCCTCAATCCTGAAGTCCCCATATACCAGGGATGTCAGAAACCCAGCTGCACATGCACTCTTCAAGAGTCCCAGAACAATGGGAGAACAGGATTGGTGCCTGGAGCACAGGAACTCTGGGATCAGGCTGCCATAGCCTGATTCTAGGGTCTCTGTGTGCCATGGTGAGTAATACAACCATATCTGCATACCTCATTTACCGGTCCCTGCAAGGGTACCTCAGGATTAGGGAGCATCTTTCCAATCCCATCAGGCTGGGACCTCTAAAAAGTGCATATGCAGCTGGACTGCACCTGCAATTTGCTGACAACACCAATGCCTTGGGATCAGAAAGTGAATCCTTGACCTTGATCCTGGGATCCCCTCGCAATGGCAAATAAGGTGTGGTTGGGATCTAATTCCTGATCCTAAAATCATGCATCCTGCTATCAGATCCCATTACACCTTTAAGTGAATGTCTGTCAGTGGTCTCATACTGGTAGAAATCTTCATTTGGCCATTAATGTTAATGGAGTTACTCCACACCTATACTTTTATACATGAGATCAGAATCCTGCCAAGTAATAATTACTTTGCTCAGTGCAACGTCCCACTAAAAGTAATGTAAGTTCTATGTAGGTGAAAACTCAAAAAGCTTGTCCATACTACCTGCGGACCATACTGGGAAGCAGTGCAGTACAGTTTGGCATGCTTAGTCCATAAGTACTCCCCTCTACAGTGGATCTAATGCAACCCATCTTACTGTATGGCTACGTATCATCCAGTAAGCATTTCTATTTATGTGGCTCTGTTACTTGCATTTTGCATTTGTATGCAGCCATATAAGGCCCCTCTCAGGCCTGCCTCCTCAGGCATGGTAACCAAAATGCAGTTTAATGTTTGATGAAACCTTCAGAGCTCTTGTAGTAAAAGAAAGAAAAATGTCTACATACTAAAGGAAAATCAGGAATTAAACAGTACAAACTGAGCAACTCTACTTTTCAGATTGTTTTTTAGTGGCTCACGGTTGCCAATGTCTACAAGCATGCAGAATGGAAGTCCATCCTACCCCTTTATTATCCACCCCTCTAGTTACTGAATAATTCTAAAAGCAGAACAGTTTGAAACTCATAAGGCAAAGTCTGAAATAATGATTTACTCATAATTTTTACACAGCATCTTTCTTCATAGTTAAGTGTTCTTGGCTCACATGCCACAAACCATATTTTCCAAGTAAATGCAGGCTCAGATCTTCATATGACTGAGCACAAGATCTGGTGAAGAATTTTTTGTACAGCTTCTAGTTGAAAAAATGGCATTTTAAATTATTCTTTCTTTTGGTGAAAACAGATTCGTTTAAATAAAAATGTTTTCGAGAAGGTTAGAGCTGGAGTTTTCCCTCTCATATAATATTTCTGTAAAAAGTTTTGAAACTTTTGCTTCATCCAGATGTGAAAGGAAAAGATATGACCACGCAACCCTGCAGAAAACATCTGTGAAATGTTGAGGAGCTTCAGAGTCAGAAGAATTGAGATGATTTAGCAGTCAGAGGGACTTAACATTTCATAAGACTGAGTCCAAATGGCCAGTAAAAGGGATAAAATCAAAATGTTGGTAGAAAGTTTTCAAAATGAAATACCATATTTACTGAAATATAAGAAAACTTAGAAATTAAGATGACCCTCCCAATAATTAGTTATAATTTTCCATGAATAGTATCTATTAGAAACTATTAGAGTGTTGTCTTAAATTTGTTCCTCCCACCACTGCAGTGAAGCAAGCAGCAACAGGGAACTGGTGGGGGGGGGAACAAGAGGGGAGCAGAAGCTGGAGGTAGCCAAGTGGCCTGCCCCCTTCTCTGCTTCCCTGCCATCTGCCCTCCCCACATCATTTGATCCTCTTGCTGCCTGACCCCTGCCATTTGCCCTTGCTCCCAAATGCTTGCACTTCCCAGCACCTGCCCCACTCACCATTTGCCCCCGTTTACCTCCCCCCACATCTAGTCCTGGACACCTGACCCCTCCCACCATCCTGCTTCTCCTCCATGGGTTTAGATTGACTCAGTTCTGGTCTGAGATATGGAGCATGCATTTGCCTTAGCCCCTGCCTGGCCCAGCAGCAGTGCTTGTGGCTGTGACAGCTGCAGCCTTAGAGCCAAGGCTGTGGAGGGTAAGTGCTGGAGGGCAGGATGAGGAAATAAAGGCAGTGGTGACAGGGGGGCAAAGGTAGCAGCGGGGGCCAGGTACTCAGGAGACAGGCAGCTGCTGTAGTTTCAACTCTGACCCTGGTCCAGGGCTGGAGCTGGAGCCACAGCAAATGTTTTCCCCCTGACACACACACACACACACACACGAACTCAAATCCAAGGTGAGTACCCTCCCCCCCCCCATATTAAATGTATGGGGAAACCTTGTCTTGGATTCAAGTAAATATGGTGAGTCAAAATTTTGGACTATGAGCCAAACCAAAGGTAACTACTAAATTAAACCAAAGATAATTCTACTAAATTAAGGACAGTAGAATTCATACCTATGCTTGACTGTATTTACAGTTCTTTCTAGGAAAGCACTGACTCTAATGAAGAGCTGTAATTCCCTCATTAACAGATCCTGTTATCTGTCAACCAGGCACTGTCCATAGCTGTAGTTGAAACACACCCTTTTTCTAGCTAATTGTTACATAGCTTTATCCCAGAGTCCTCAATTGCTGTGACTGGTATCAGGGACAACATATTTTAATTGGACTTTACAGTATATTGGAAACAAAAATCCTGAGAGGAAGTTACGTTACTAACATTTCCTGACTCCACAGAAAGAGGCTTTTTTGTATTCTTTGCGTTTAACTTGAAGTATGAGTTGGACTGTCTGGGGGGTCAACTAAGGTTGAGTAGGTCAGCACTGAACTGCAACACCTGATGCAACTCTCCAACATTCAGACCAAAAGTAGAAAATGAGTTGGACCTATCAACAAAATCAGAAAAGCAGAAATCGTGGCTTATTCCTCTATGGCAGCAAATATAGTAATTGTAGAATAACTGATAGCATATAAAAGGGAGTTTCAGAACCATAAGGGAAATGGACAAGAAAAGAACGTTTCTGAACAAAATGAAATAAAGTGATAAAGAATGTTAAAATATGAAGGGCATTTCCTTTCTTCTGTGCAAAAATAACATACAGTTGGCTCTAAACATTAGGTCTGCCATAACCAGGGACCCTGGTTTTCTCTGATTAAAAAAAAAATCCCCAATTTTTGGATTTAAAAAAGTAACCCAAAATCCACATTTTTCTGTGATTAAAATGAAAGGCCACTAATATATAGATGTATATATAGTGGTGTTTCACTTTAATCATGGATAAATGTAGATTTTGGCTTACTTTTTTAAATCTGAAAATTGAGGATTTTTTTTTTTTAATCAGAAAAAACCAGGATCCCTGGCCATCACGGACAGGGGACAAAATAAGAAAAACAACCAAACAGCCCCACTCAAAATTAAAATGGAAACTTTTTTAACTTTGAACTAATTGAACTAACTCTTCTCCCTGCAATCTCCATCTCTTCTTGCCTATCCCCTAGTCTCAAGCTATTGCGCAGCCAGCATCTTGGGTAGATGCGGCCCACATGCTACACTGTTTAATTGGTGCAGCCAGAACTATATACAGAAGCATTGGTGTTCTCTCATAGGACTTTTAGTATAATTTTACAGAAGGAAGTGGCTTAAACAGACTTTAGGACTTCCAGGTACTTATCAAATCCAAATGCAGCATCTGAAGGCTTGTCCCTTAGGCTGATGGTCATCAACAAAACTGGTGAGGTGGTGTGCTCAAGTCACACTATTTTAGAACTTGAATACCAATCAATATATGACATGAAAGTAATGAAGCCCTTTGAAAGAGGTAGACATTCGCCCTATCCTGACAGAAAGCAGGGGACAATGTGGCAACTATCTACCAAACATGTCACAAGAAGGGCAGAGAGAAATATCCAGAGGAAAAGGAGTGGACAGTGAAAAAGGCTCAAACATACTTATTTCAAAAACGTGTGGCATTTCACAATTAATACAATAAAGCCATAAGGCAAAAATCAGAGGCCTTTTAAAATTACAAACAACAGATGGCAGGGCCTGCAAATAAATTGTTGCACACGAGCAAATTTATCAGACAGATGAGTGGCGAGAGAGGCAGAAAGACTTTGTGGGATGAAGAAACTCTTTAAAGAGTTTGAAAGCCAGGGGATAGGACCCTGAAATGAACTGTCCTTTGTTTTAATTAACAGACAAGTTCAGTAACTTTTTCTTTCTTCCTTCTCCAAACCCTAATTTTAAAAGTGTCAGTGTGCATGATGATCCAGTGCCCAAAGCAGCTCAGCTTTCATTTGCGCACGAAAATAAAGCGGGCAGATTTTCGAAAGTGCTTAGCACCCCACTGTTTTCAGTGCAAACTGCTGGGGACTGAATATGCTGCAAGTCTAAGCACAGCATTTAGAAAGCTGAGCTTTTTAAAATCTGGCTCAGTTTGCAGGTGCTGCTAACTGTTGACAATGTTTTCTTTCATTTACTATTTCTCCTTTCTAGCCTGCACTTGGTCTTCAACTGCAAGTTGCTCCAGCAGTGAGATTTGAAAATGCAAAGATTTTCAATTTTTTTATTCATTGTATCCATACATTTTGTTCTCAGGATCTTTACTAAAGCAATTTCAGACCACAATGATCCTACCAAAAGGGGTATTTTGCTCTGTGATTATCACTGCCAAAGTGAGTGTGTGAATTTATTCATTAAAAATGATGTTTGGATATCTCTAGAGACAGAGAGCACCAAAAACATCAACTACTGCAAAATGAAGAGTTCAGGAGAGGATCTTGTCTAAGCCCATAGTCAAGAGGACAAAATATATTTTACTTCTGTAAAGCTACCTGGATGTTAAGAACTTATGTGGCTGTTTTCTAGATCCATCTCCTCCTCCACCACTACTCTGCTTGACAAAAACACATAGGTTAGTAGTTACCAGTTTTTGAAGAGATGAGATAACTTTTTTTGGAAAATTATAACTTTTCAGTTCCCTGGGTTGAACATTAGCCTGATCCAAATAGCGGAGTCCACAGAGATGTAAGTAAAAAACACTTTTGAATCCAGGCTGCAAGACATATCCATCAAACTGTATTTATGAAAGCTTGTTCATTCATTTATTTTTGTAATTCTGCCCATCCCATCTCCTAAAAGGCTGGAATTGTATTTATTACACATAAAACTATGTGTAAATCAAAGGGAAGGATAACAGACTTTGTGATCAAAATAACCCATTTCATAGTTGGTCACAGCTTGTTAGGAAGAGTTATAAAATTGCAAGATCATTTTGCCTTGTTAAAAATGTTATGTGGTTACTTCACAGTAAATGTAAACAATAAAATGAATCGTAGCCAATGATCACAACATTACATTTGTGTGCTTAAATGAGGAAAAGGCGTATGGGCTGCTACTCTCAGTCATCTCTTTCCTTTTTTTACAAAAAAGGCACATGGTAGGAGCACAATCTTGCTCCCATGAAAGTTAGTGGCAAATGAAATCAATGAAAATAGAAATTAACTCTACAACACTTGGAACTTAATTATCTTAGGGGACAGGCAGCAGCTGTAGCTTCAACTCTGACCCTGGGTCAGGGCTGGAGCTGGAGCCACAGTAGGTACCTGTTGTCCCCTACCCCCTACTTGTACTCAAATCCAAAATGAGCTCCCCCCACATTAAATGGAGGTGAAAACCTTGTCTTGGATTCGAGTAAATATGGTAAGTCAAAATTCTGCACTATAAGCCAAACCAAAGGTAATTTCTAAATTAAACCAAAGGTAGTTTTACTATATTAAGGACAGAAGAATTCATACCCATGTTTGAAATAGCAACAACAACAACAAAATCACACTGTTGACCAGGCTGCATAAATGGTCAGCATGACCTGCTGTACCATTAAACTCAGGAAAGAGTCATTTGTAGGCATGCGTAGCTCGTATCCAAGAATACATTAGGTTATGGCTTTGATCCAGGAAAGTACATAAGCATGCACTTAAGTAACCACTTGAGTAATCTCATTAATTTCAATGAAACTGCTTACCTTCTTGGAGTTAAACCTGTATTTACATATCATATTTACTTGAATATAAGATGACTCTGATTATAAACAACCCCCAAATGAATAGATTCTATATATGGAAAAATGATAAATGTGTTTTAATTTCTAGGTATAGAATCTAATTACTGGGCATTTGCCTTGAATTTTCCCCTTTCCACTGCTACATCAGGGAAAATCAATCTGTGGGAAACAGGTAGCCCCCTGGCCTCCCACAACTTCCCCCTGCAGTACTCCCTGCTTACTGTAAGACCCTACTCTCCCTTAGCACATGGAAGTGAGAAGTAAATCTGAAAAGACTGAAATAAACATGCCTGGGTACTCATAGACTCAGTGCATCCAGAATTGATGAATTTTACCTTTTTTGAAACTGCTGCAAGTTTTAGCACAGGTACTCCATAAAAACACTTTAAAGCATAAACTTTTGTGCCTCCATATAGTATGTATAGTAAACAATGTTTTTTTTCCAAAAAAATAAATATATATATATATAAAGAGAGAGAGAGAGCGCGCTATATCTCTACCAACCTGTAATGTGACTACTGTGGTTGACTGTCCAAAACACATTTACAGTTACACCATTCTTATTCCTGTTACAGGAACCACACTCCGCATCTGCACACCCATGTGCCTATCACCATCATCTTTAGCTGCCATAGAGATAAATTGATTGAAGCAGGCTCTTGTGGTCCCTCGCTGCTTTGTTAAGTGATCATACATAACTGCCTCTCTGGTCAGGGTTATGAACCCTGTTACCACCAGAAGGGGTATGTGTACCCTCTTCCACACCTTTCTAGCACATGAGCAGTCTCAGAGGAGGTGGTCAGTTGCTTCTATCTCCCACCAGCAGGATGGGTGTTTCTGCCTCCCACCAGCAGGACTGGGGCAGTTTGATGGGCCTCTCTGCTCCTCACTGTTTCTCCAAACCCAGTGGCTAACCTGTGAGTTCAAGTCTCTGTGCTCCTCCTGCAGGTCCTTGTGGAAGATTCACTCCTACACTGCCAGGCAGCTGTCACTAGCTGGAAGGTCCATGAATGACATGATCTCCCTTGCCCCTACCACATCCTGCATCTTGTGGTCATTCATCAGGATTGTTGGGGCCTCTTTTTGTAGTTTGTATTTGCCCCAGAAGAGTTTCAGGACCTTGTAGAACCATGGCAACTCCAAGGTCCATGGGCTTGGTCCATGGTCCAGTGGTCTTCTACACCTGCCACTGTCACAGTAGTTGCCCTGCAAAATACTTTAAGCAGGCTGTTTGGGATTCTGTCCCTGTTGCCAGTTTGCAGATCTGGCTCGTGTACTTGACCCAGGAACAGCAAGACATCTGGCACCCCTTTGCCTCTGAACTATTTTGTTCTGTACAGTGTGGTCCTTACCGCCCCACCATCTTTGGATTCTGTGGACAACTTCATGAGTGCCACACACCCTGCCACTTATAGCCAGTACGATTGCCATAGTCCCAATCTCTGCCTGGCCTTGTCTGACTTTTTCATGCCTCTCTCCAGTCAGTTCTGGTCAAATTCCACCCTGAGGATCTTCACCCCCTTACAGGGGCTAAAGATCCTCAGAAATGACAGGTCCCTGAGTTCACCCAGTTCTAGGCAGGTGCTTTTGCTCTTGTTGAGCTTGGCCCCTGCCACTGCTCCATGTACTTGGGTGTTTTGTAACAATCTTTCAAACAATCACTTGTCCCTGCATGTGATATTAAAGTCATCCATGTAGGTCAGGAGCCTTGTTGCTTCCTGGTTACTCCCAGGGATCTCTACTCCACTGATCCTAAGGTCCTACTGCTATGCTAGTGGTTCCATCACACAGGTACAAACTGCATGATATTAGTCAAAGCCGAAAGGCTCATGGATTTACCATATAGTTCATTGGGCTGGGCCTCAGCAGAGACAACAGCATTTCTAGCCATGGTTACCTCACACCTCAGCACTTCTTAGTATATGTGTGTAATCCAGATACCCGTGCACAATGAAGCAATGTACTAAATAGCCCCCTACTCATGACTGGAATCAGGAGTTCTTGTCATTAATCCTGGGATGCTCCAAAAATGTATATGCAAATGAGGCACCTCATGAAGGGTGGGGCACACTAATCATATGTGATGGGCTGAGAGAGGGGGCAACAGAGGGATTCTAGATGAACTGTCTGCAGCTCTGTTTGGTGACGTTTGCTAAACATTTAAGGTTGCTGAAGCAACAGGAATCATTAGACACAGGAAAGAAAGGCACAGCTCAGCTGTGAGAGTGAAGAGGGAGTTGATATGCATTCAATATAGTGGCTTACCATGACTTTAAAAAGAGTCAGTGCTGATGGGGACTGGCACAATGGGCACTATCACATATCTTATTCATAGTTTCATAGTTAGTAGGGTCGGAAGGGACCTGAGCAGATCATCAAGTCTGACCTCCTACCACAGCAGGAAAGAGTACTGGGGTCAAATGACCCCAGCGAAGTGTTTGTCTAGCTTTGTCTTAAAGACCCCCAGGGCAGGAGCCATTACTACTTCTCTTGGAAGTTGGTTCCAGATCCTAGCCACCCTGACAGTGAAGTAGCGCCTCCTGATTTCTAAACTGAATTTACCCTCTGTCAGCTTGTGATCGTTATTTCTAGTCACTCCTGGTAGTGTTTGGGGGAACAGGGACTCCCCCAGTACCTGCTGATTCCTTCTGACTGGTTTGTAACAGGCCACTAGATCCCCCCTCAGCCTTCTGTTGTGGAGGCTGAATAGGTTCAGGTCCCTTAGCCTCTCCTCGTTGGGCCTGCCCTGCTGCCCCCTGATCATGCGAGTGGCCCTCCTCTGGACCCTCTCCATGTTGTCCACATCCCTCTTGAAGTGCAGTGCCCAGAACTGTACGCAGTACTCCAGCTGAAGCCTGACCAGTGCTGCACAGAGGGGGAGTATCACCTTCT
>NW_017728906.1:177778414-177823572 GCF_001723895.1 Crocodylus porosus | reverse complement strand
GAGAGAGAGCTAGACAGCTTGTTAAAAGTACTAATTAATATAATAAATCAGGAAGGTTTAAAGGATGTATGGGCTGGTGAGAAGGTGATTACAAGGATGGAACCAAGTGGGATACAGGTATCAAGGACTGTTATTTTATTAACAACAAATGAGCCAGATCTTGCAGAATTAAATATGATGAAGTTCAGGGTATGGGTAGTGGACGGTACAATCAAGATCTTGGGAATCCCAATGGATGTCAAAGGAAAAGTAACAAAGGCATGGAAGAACCTAGAGATAAGAGTGAGACAGATCTTGGGATCATGGAGTGGTAGGATGTTATCTTTCAAAGGTAAAAAATGGCTGCAGTGAAAATGACAATCTTGCTGATTATCTTTCATCTTTCACACAGAAATGGTATATCCACTGTCATGACAACAGATAAGGAGATTACAGAGGCAGATATGTGTTTTTTCAAGGGAGAAGTAAAAGAGAACGGGTAGCCAGAACAGAGATATACCAAGCCAGGAAATTAGGAGGCTGGTGAATGCCAGATTTTGAAAGTTTTGTGTATACTTATGTTATAAAGGTATCCTGTAAAGAGATATTGGAGGAGATGGGGAAGAATACATGTTTCTGTGGCTACCTGTCAGGAAGAGAGTTAAGAAGATAGGGCAAATACAGGGAAGAGTGTAAAAAGCCATGGGCGTGGCAGCCTCCAGCCCACTATGGGAAGACAGAGAACTTTGGAAGGGTAAATGAACTTGGAGAGAGTAGGATTAAAGAGCTTGAAAGATTGCAAGAAGATGACTAATATGTTGAGAAAGAAAGATAAAATAACAAGAATTGGGGATCTGACAGAGAGACAGATGGCAAATGCATGGAAAAAAGTGACAGATCACAGAGTGAAAGTACAACATACGGCTATCGTATGGGTGACGATACAGAATACTCTTCCTGTGATGGGCATTCAGAATAAATGGGGCTTGGTAAGATTGGCAGTGTGCCCAAGAGGGGGATGTGGGGCTGAAGAATCTATACTGCGTGTATTTTGGGACTGCCCTTTTGTGCAAGGGGAATGGGAGGGAGTGTGTTGTTTTTTGAAGGTAATCGATATGAACTGTGTCTTAATGTATGACATTGTGTTGTATGGGGTAATGCCCAATGGATGGGACACACAGACTGAGGACCATACTACTTTGTGTGACAGTAGCAATATGGAAGGTGAGAAACCTACTACTGGTCAAGGGCTGGCTTTCACCGAAAGAGAATGTTTGGTGAAGTTAGCTATTTATTAATTGAAATCCTATGTGGATCAAGATGCAGATACAGGAAAGGAGAAGGCAGAGAAGAAATGGAGGAAAGAAGAATGGCAGGCTCTTGGGGCCAAAAGGAAAAAGGGACAGAGTGCAAGTTGCTTCTTCTTGGCTTGGGGGTGGTTCATGAAAGGTTAATGTGTTAGCGGAGTAAGAAGACTGTAAGAACAAGGTTTTGTTGTAAGGGAAGATAACAAATTTCATGTTAATGGGGTTTCTTTTAGTTGTTTTGTAATAATAATAAAAGATTCCTATCAGCATTTCTGGCACTAAGGGACGGTGACAGAGCTTGCTCCAGCCTGGTATTGCAGTACCTCCAGACCCAGTGACCATTCCCTCCTGGGGGAGCAACTGTCCATTTTTGTAAGGGACATGGGGCCACACACACACAAAACACGGTTCCCATCAGCATGGGAATATATCCAATATGGGCCATGTGTTTTATAGTCATGCTTAGTGTTGACTGCATTTAATCAACTTCATAGTAAGTTTCCATTACTCAGCACATGCTGCTTTTGGCAACAGTTTAATGATAGATGACATATTTAATGAGGTTGTCTTGTATATATATAATTCTTGGAAATATAAAGCAAATAACTTTATTCTCTATGCTGATTGGGGGGAAAAGAAATCTCATCTTATATTTGAGTTGATATGGTAATTTACTGGATCAGAACCTACATAATAGTGTAAAATTTTCATGCCACCTCTGTGTTTCCTATTAGAAACTAAGGATTGGATTCTAAACCCACAGGGTTTAATTCATTGACTTTGGTTGGCTTTTCATCAGACTTCATTTCAGACTTCAAACAGGCAGCTCAATTTCTGTTTTTCCACTCTGTCACCCACTG
Source organism: Crocodylus porosus (assembly GCF_001723895.1). Classification (NCBI taxonomy): domain Eukaryota; kingdom Metazoa; phylum Chordata; order Crocodylia; family Crocodylidae; genus Crocodylus; species Crocodylus porosus. The sequence goes on along the minus strand of NW_017728906.1, from coordinate 177,821,426 downwards.
CTGATCTTCACATGAAAGAGAATGTAGGCATTATCCAAGACCCAAAGTGTTATATATGCGGTAACCAAGGTAGTACTGAAAGACCTTGCTGTACATATATTAGGCCGCATTCAGTTCATAGATGCACTCCGGCAACTCCCACTGAATTCCATGAGAACTGTATGCATATCTCAGAGGAGAATTTGGCTCATACTGTAATTTGTTATACTGCAGCAATGAAAACTCAACTGGCTGTTGAAAGAAACAAGTTCCTGAAAGCCAATGCAGCAAAGAAGCGGAGAGAAAATGTAGTCTAAAATTCCAACAAAGCCACAATCCATTTTCTAACACTAGTGGTTAATTAACTGTATGTATTTTTGTGCAGTGATGCTTCACCAATCTTAGCATTACAAATTCCAATCTACTATTTAACAGGACCTCAGAAACTACAACTTACGAGAATATGCAACTATAATTGATCAAAAAGTCTGGGCATATCATTCACAGAGACACCCTGTTATATTGCTTCTCATCATTTTATTCTAATTTAATAATATTGTTGCCATCTTCCTGCCTGCATTTTGAAAATCTTCTTCTACCATAGTACCAAGAAGAGCATTCACACAAATAAAGGGCAGCCTCATCCTGAATTCAACAGAATAAATTTTGGCTATACTATATAACATGTGGGCTGGGGATATTAATTTATTGTATCCCATTCAAACTCAAGTCATTTGTCCTGGACAAATGAGGGGGAAACATCTCTCTCTGCTTATTTTTATGGAGGTTTTGAACTCTAAAGCATGTTTGGTTATCACAGTGAATGTTATTACTTGCTTTTGTTTCACTCTGAGATTTTGCTGTACAGGAACGAATAGGCTGAATACCTCACTTTTAAAGCAAAAGCACACACAGAAAAAGAAAACCCATGAGTATCTAAATAAGGCCTTTTATTATTTTAATTTTGTGCAAGATCCTTGCATGCTCAATATTTTAATGGGCAATAGCATTGCAATACTTGACTGGATTCTAATACCAACAGCAAACAGAGTGCACACAAGACTTGGTATTCCACAATTAAATATGAAAGAAGTAGCCTGTGGCTAGACTTTGTAATCTTTCATGTGGTAGACTAACATTCTTGTAAGTTGTCTCATTTGCATTCGTTTCAGAGAGATAAAGCAAAATACTCCTTCAGTCATCAAATCTTGTAAAATTGTGAGAAACTATTTGAGGCAACAAGATATGAGAAATAATCAATGACTATTTACCTGAAACAGCAGCCCACATAGAAAAAAATCAGCGCGCTGAGGGCTTCATAAACTTTTCCTTCTACAAAATGGCACAGGTTCTCAACCCCTTTCTCGTGTCAAAGAATAGTCTGTCATGTGTACGATCCCACTGATGTTATGCCACTTAGTCATGAAAATGGTGCTTCACACAAGTAATGATATTAGAAGTTGTCCTATACTGTTTTGCAGGGGGGTAGGGGGGTGGAATTTGCACTTCAAATTCTGCCATAGAACAGTTGCTTCATATACATGGAATTCACAGGAGTTTCTTTCCTATTTCTGTGGTGTAAAGATAACATTTTTCCTTTTTGCTCTCTAGCCTCATCAATTCACAAGATTTTGTGGCCCAAGGAATATTTTGCCTCAGATATCTGGTCTTAAAAGCATCAGTTGTGTTTAGACGTCATATTAAGAACCGCTTCAGACTCAAGCACTCCTGAGACTCTACAAGACCTGGAATTTCTTTAAAGCATGAATAATATTGATCAAAAGGAAAAGAAATTTGTTGAAAAGGGAAATGGCTTTTCAAGTTAAATAGCAGTTAAGGCAAAAGATTACAAAAGTTAAGGTCATAAGTTAGATCATTAGTGGATGAAATGTGTTGTTTCGGAGTGGGATCAAGACGCTTTTCTCTTTCTATGCTCTTTTAGCGATGTGTGTCCAACTTCTTTTCCCTATTCATCAATAGTTACAGACCTTATCCAAAGCTTCCTATAATGGAATAATAAGCTTCTTATAATGGATGCCACTAATGGAAAAAATTATTAAACAGTCTCACAGAAGTTCTGATTTCCTCCTCTTAAATCTGCCACTGAGACACAGGCTAATCAGTTGGAGCCAGATCCAAAAAAGGACTTAGGCGCATAAAAGTTAGGTGTTGCAGCACCCAGCTTTTAGGCAGCAGATAATCAAACTCAAATTCAGAACCCTATCCCAAGAGCAAGGCAAGTAAGAAAGGGATCCAGAACAGCCAACGCATGAAGAGTACGGGTGTGAGAAGCGGGCTGCATTCAATTCGGATTCGGCCCGATTCAGGGGACAGCGATTCGATTCGTTGATTCAGATCACTGTCCCAATTCAATTCAGCTGAATCCAAATCTGAAGATTCGATTCTGATTTGGAGAGTCAGTGATCTGGCCATAGACATAGCTTTAAATGTTTTTTCTACATACCTCAAGATACCAGGTATGGCTTGTGAATGCTGAGATGGTGAGGCGGATGAAGCATCCCACAGAAGTGTTGGGTGGTCTCCCGTGCCCTCTGCGGCGAACCCAGAAGTGGACTGGAAGTGCTTCTAGTTTGCTTCCAGGTCTGCTGCTAAGCACGCTGGGGATTCCCCTTCTGCGCTCCCATGGCACACGCCATCTTCCCCACCATCTCAGCATTCATGAGCTGCCTGGTACTTTGAGGTATGCAGGAAAAACATATAAAGCTGTGTCTATGTCTGAATCATCAAATCTCTCCAAATTGAATTGCAGGCTTCCAATTCAATTTGGAGATATTAATGGGTCTCCTGATTCGATTTGGATTCAGAGATGCAGCTGCTGAATCAGGCCAAATCTCCTCCCAAATCAGCGACTGAAGCTTCGCTCAGCCCTACTGAACAGGGAGCCAAGTAAAATCAGCACACTTTTGGTTGGGGTAGGTTGAGCAGATCTTCAGAGTTAGGGAGTAAATATTGATGGCTGCATCTTAAGTATGACCCTCTGCCAGCTCAGGGTCCAGAACCCTTCCTTGATAGACGGGACTTTTGACCTCTTTCATTGATCCCATTTGGTTAGAGAATCATGTAGCAAAAACAAAGTTCAATTCACTCCTCTGCTAAAGGGATTAAAACCCATATTTCTTACTTGCCAGAACAAAACAAAAGATAATCCTGAGAGAAGGGCCCAGGATCCAGGTTCTCTCCCACAGATTAGAGCCATAATTACTAAGATAGAGACTCGTGCTCCAGGTCTGGCTCAGTGAAACTCAAGTTAGTACAGCTACAGAGCACATGGAGATTCTCCTCACTACAGAAGAGGGGACTCTTGTGGTGAAGATTCTCCAGGGAGGTGAGAGATGTGAATTCATAACTCCTCAGGCACAGCCAGGAATTGAAGTGAGCAAAGCTCTAATCCACAGCCTGTTGTGTGAAAGAACAGCACACCACCACTTTCCCCAGCTGTGCTTAAAAAGAATGCAGCATCCACCACTGCATCTTGAAAGGAACCCAGTCCTGCTGGGGGGTGTGAGGTGTATACTTCTTTTTTGGATCTGACCCTTAGTCTTCCTGTGCCACAGTTACCTCATCTATAATATTTGGGAAATAATGCTTGACTGCTTTGTTAGACACTAAGATCTACATCTTAAAAGTGCAGAGTATCATTCCTGCAAACAAACAGAGTTTTCTCTGGAGGTTTGGAATCAGAACATTGCAGACTTGTCATGTGGATAGATATGGCAATTTAACAATGTTCCCAGGCACATTCATAAAATTCTTGGCTGCAGCTGACTTTTATTATTGTGTTTTTGCACCAAAGGATCATCTAGAGATTTCCTCAGCCTTGCACCTAAGAGCTAAGTTCTATGTGGTCTAAAACAAGTCTTGTTCACCCCATTGACGTTAGATATGAGCCAGTCTCCAGGAATAAGACTCCAGTGTATACAAGCAAAGTACACAAGGCAGTGTTTCAGTTTGCAACACTCTAGCTGGCACAGCCGTTGCCCTGTTACTGAAAGCTACGGGTAAAGCTGGAAATACTGTTGGCTCCAAAGGCACGATTTATCCCAGCATATTTCTACATCCTGGGGTTCCTTCTGGAAAACAGCTGCTTGGCTGTTACCATGAGGATAATGATAAAAAACATTTTTCTGGACTATGTGGGGATCTTTTAAACAAACAACCAAAATTGACTGAATGGGGAACTAATAGAGTTGCATGCTCAAACTTAACATACTGAACAAACAGGAGATGTTCCTGATTAAAAGGCAGGAATGAACCCCAACCCTGATGAAATATTTGGCTGCAGCAAAGACAAAACATAGGAATGCTGAAATGCTAGAAAACTAACAGGTATGCTGCTCTTTAAGAGGATGAAATAGGTACTGCTAACAGGTGGGCAGCTAAAAGGGGCAATGCAGGAAATATGTTTGTCATAATTGAATTGTTAACTGTGGAATTAATAAATGATTTAGTACTATCTGCTGTGTGAAACAAAGCTTTATATTAAAAATAAAGTTTTGTTTGATGTCCTTTAACACTTCTTGAGAAGCAATTGGATAGCTGTATAATCATCAGGGATCCTAGTTTTCTATGATTAAAAATAATCCCCCATTTTCAGTTAAAAAATAGTAACCCCAAATCCACATTTTCCTGTGATTTAAATGAAACACCACTATATGTATACTTTTTAAACTGAAAATTGGGGATTTTTTAAAATTAGAGAACACCAGAATCCTTGGTAATCATAGACTCACAGAACAGTAGTGTTGAACACAACCTCAGGAAGTCATTTTATCTAATCTCCTTCTCAAGGCAGGAAAATCTCTGACACGTTCCAGTCAAGTGTCTGTCTCACCTGTTTTTTAAAGGCTGCCAGCAATGGAGGTTCTACAATCTCTCTGGATATCCTGTTCCAATTCTTAAACACCTTCAGTGAGGAAGTTACTTCCTAGATTTGCCTTGCTGCAATTTAAGACCAACACTCCTCATTCTGTCCCCTGCATCTGCAGAGAAGACTTTTGTTTCCCAGTTTTGTACTCATTTGTGCTGCTGCCTACTGGACTTTTTCAAATTTGTCTGCACCTTTCTTGAAGCTGGGGGTGGGGGGGACCTTAGACACAGTACTCCTAAGCCGGGTACAAACATTACACATAAACTGGTGTAAGTGACCAAAAACTGGTCTAAACCTGTAACAGAACAGGATTTCATTGCATATAGACTGGTTTAAAAATGGCAGAACCTGGTCTAAGATAGACCTGGATGGCTGTAGTACAAGATTTAATTGGTTTAGGTTAGACAAGTCTATCAAACTTCTGCACCAGATCCCCTCCCAACTCAACTTAGGTCATTGCACACCAACATCCCAGGGGCCTTTGAGGCTTTCTCTTGCAGGAATACATGCTAGCACAAGCTGGGTGCTCAGCTGCTCTGGGATGCCACAGACCCAGGGGGAGAGGAGGAAAGGAGGTTGTGCCAGGCAGCAGAGACAGGAGCACTCTGTACAAGGTAGCCAAGGGAGGCGATGCTTCCTTCAATGGAGGGCTCCTTTCCCTGCTTCCTGGGGCAAGCCTCCTAGGCTCCCTGACACACCTTACCAGCTGCCGTGGGTGCTGAGCTCCAGCAAGACAAGCCAGGTAGCCTGGGAGGCTTGGGGAAAGGAGTGATCCATAGAAGAAGGATCAGACCCCTCAGCTGCCGCTGGTGCTGAGCTCTGAAAAGCCTGATCCTTCTTTCCATGGAGCTCTTCCGCCCCTGCCGAGCAGCACAAGACTCCTGGGCTGCCTGGCATGTCTTGCCAGAGCTCGGCACTACGGTAGCCAGCAAGATGCACTGGACATCCCGGGAAGCTTGCACTGGGCAGTGGGGACAGAAGTGCTCTAGAGAAGGAAGGATTAGGCCGCTTGGAAACTGATTCTTCCTTTTATGGAGGTAGGCCATCCCTGATTGGCTGTCAGGCACATGTCCCCAACCTCCTGCTGTCAATACGGATCCTCCCCTGCAACCAGCCCTAGGTTTCCAGGACAGCCCTAGAGGGGGTCACCATTGCATGTCTAGCAGGCCAACTTGTGTGGGGGGAGGGGCCTGATATGGTGACTTGCTCTAAGGCTCTCCTGGAAGCTGGACACAGGAGAGGGTCCACAGTGACAGTAGGGGGTTGCGGTGTGTGCCTGACAGCCAATCAGGGATGGTACCTGCACTTGGCTGCCCTTGGCAATCTCTGGCAGGCAGGGACTGGAGGCATGCAGAAGCAGACCCCACCTTCTGGCCTTGGCCAGTGAAGGCATCTGTGTGCCCCACCCCCAAAACTGAAGAGTGAACGTGTGTTCTGTTCACTTCTGGTTCTAATCTACACAGCTTAGAGAAATCCGCATAGATTTGATGGATTCTGCCTCGGGCTTTTTGGTTGTCTATACCTAGTCCAAATGAGGCCTCAGCAGAGCCAAACAGAGTGGGAGAATTTCTCCCCTGGATTGGAAAGTGACATTCCTATTAATAAAGCCCAATATACTTTTGGTCTTTTTTTGAAACAAGAACACACTGTTGGTTCATATTCAACTGAGGTCCACTGTGACCCCCCAGATCCTTTTCTGCAGTACTGCATCTCAGCCAGTCTTTCCCCAGTCTGTATACGTGCATGATATTTTTCCAACCCAAGTGCAGGACTCTGTACTTGCTCGTGTTGAATTTCATCTTATGAAATCCAATGGCTTTTGGACCATCTCTCCAGCTTATCTAAGTCATTTTACATCTAGCCCTACTTTCCAGAGTGTTTGTAGTTCTACCCAACTTGGTAAAAATGAGATCAAAATGGCTGATCTGTTACTGTCCTCAATTTGCCAGCCCCACAACTGATGTCTTGTTCTCCTTTTACTAGAGCCAACCAGCTCCATCATTACTGACTACACTACAATGACCTTTAGCTGCTATGATCAAGATAAATATAGTGAAGGATCATTTTAGCCGCAATTAGCTTACATTGTAAATGAATAAGGGTAGGAGAACTAGAAACACAAAAAGTACAAGGGAGCCACCCTAGCTCACGTAGAAAACAGGTGGCAGAAACAGAAAATGAGCATAGGTTTCTTGGCATCTAGTCAATATACTAGCCTATGCTGTCAGTCGCAATACAGTTACTACCAGGTTTTCATTAACTGCTCTTCTGAGAAAAAATGAAAAATGAATTTCAAACCAGTGGCAATCAGTCTCTCTTTCAAGTGAACTGGGACTGGATATAATGAAACTGAGCTTGGTGCTCTTCCCAAACAATATTAGGTAAACAAAATTCCTCTTTTCCTGAAGAAATGACTGCCCCTTTCAGCCTCTTTATAAAATTCTCCTTGCACAATTGGAAGAATGTGGAAAGGGCAGAATTGTAGTTTTTGGTTGTGCATGTTCTCAAACCCACCACTTAGCTTTTACATATCATGTCTGTTGAAGAGGATCTCAGGGCTAGGCCAGAAAATGCAATACACAAGAAAATGAAAACCCATTGAGAACCTGCGTATGAAAAACTGCATTTAGGACTGAAACTGCTAAGATTCTTTGGGGAATAGACAATACTTATCTTTATGTTCTCTTCTGAGCTGAGTGCATTACTGGCAAATCAACACGTAATTAAATAATCCTTCACTTCCATGAGCCTTGAATGAACTCTCATTTTTAAAAGTAAAACAGGAGACCCTAGTGTAATCACAGTGGAAGCAAAACCAAGCTTCAAAATTGTCCTTTGACTGTGGACTCAGTGGAACATCTGACAGAAAAAGAATTATTATAATGATAAATCTATGCCAAGAACAGGTCAATGTTCTCTCTAGAGCCTGTAAGGAGGCTCATGAAGCAGTACATTTCTTTTCTGAAGACTTTAGAACACATAAGGGACTCAATAAACATTAAATATTACCTAAAGACACTATTAGTGCCTGTTTGTGTTATAGCTTTCAAAGAGGCAGAGCTATCTAAGTAAACTCAACCTTTTCCTGCATTGGTAGAACCCTGTTTCCATGGTGAAATAGTGACAGAAAAGAGTCCATACAGTTAAGAAAATGAACCTCCAAATGTCCTTCGCTATGAATCTGACCTAATTTATAAAGATGAGAGTTGACTGAAATAAGGGAAACAGTCACTGTCATGATTTTCTTTCCTCCAGGCTGGTTAGCAGTGGATATGAGTGAGACCAACGTGTCTGTACCTTTACTGCTTCCTTTCATTTTACACCTGTACAGCCAATACATAATTGGAGTTAACACAGTGGGTTTCAGGCTCTTGTGATATAGATGAGCACAATTCCATATTTTTAATTTTAATAACATACCACAGATCAGTTGGAGGAGCTTGATAAGGGGATTAAAGTGGTAAGAGATTAGGAGAGTGAAAGGTACAGTGAACAAAGTGCTCTCACTTCTTAATTTGCCTCCATGCAATGGCAGTGATGTTAAATTCAAACAGATATCACCTCCTTTTCATAGCCATTACTTTAAACATAGAGCACTAGCGTCATATGCTTTCTACTACCCAGACTTATTCCAATGCTTGACCCTGTTTTGATGGCATCACTGAAGGTATATATATTTAGTATTGGCTTATTTTTATTTATAACAATAATATAATAATTTTATAATTCCATTTTTATTAGGCTCAGAAACTTTGGACCAGATGTTACCAGATATTATGCTGAGAAAAGAAAACTAAATTCACCATAATACTGCCTAAAACTATACTTCGGTTAGTTTCCAGCATAAAATATGAGGAATAATGAAAAGTCCTTTATTGCATTTAAAGCTAGGAAAACAACAGGTACAAGGTATTTTATTCTTGCCAGGTTGAACCCTTTCTGAAAAGAAGAAAATAATGTTAAAGTTTATGTATTTGACATGGGAAAGAAAAGCAACTGATTCATCTCGGCAGCACACCCACACATACATACACGCACCCAGAAATAGCATTTACAACAGTTTTGTTATCAAAATCATATTTTTCTGCATAATTGTTGAGCAAAATTTGGAAGAACTTCTTTCATTTGCACATCTAACTTGCTTTTGCCTTTCCTGGTAAGTTTATTCTAAGATCCCCATCCCCCACTGGTCAACAGGGCAAGCCATGGAACAGCAATTGTCAAAAGAACAAAAACGCGAGCCTACCTTGAATTAGATACTGCAACCCGTCCTTACAACAGACATTCTAGAAGAGTGCTCACTTAATAAAACAAAATGGCAACAGCTTTTTTTTTGGGTTCCCTAGGGGGAGATGTTCTGTGTGTTTTTTTTAATAGCTTAGTCTGTAATTAAAAAAATACCGCAACTATGACCTTGAATATCTTTTAGTATAAACTATAATTAAATAACTGACATCTCTGGTAAATAACAGCTGCACTGTGTGCTCCTAAAGTCAATTATAAGTAACTTTTTATTTATGCAGCTCCATCCTTGCAGGTTTTCAAAATTCTGCTTGACAATCTTTGGCTGGGATGATCTAGTTGTGGATGGTCCTGCTTTGAGCTGGGGGCTGGACTAGATGACCTCCTGAGGTCCCTTCCAGCCCTAATGTTCTATGATTCTATATCACAAAACCTCTCTTCCGATGACTGATGCACTCCACACTCAACTGTTTTCCCAAAACCTGTATGACTTAGTCACTGAAACCATGTTACTACAGAGGATCAAGACTTGGTGGTAACAGCCCAAGGAACTTACTATTTGCTCCTAAATTCTAGATCCCTCCAATCCTTGCTCTTGTCCTCCCAGAGAAGAACTGGAGCAGAACTCTAGAGTTGTTGTTTAACTTAAGGCTCTCCATAAGGATTGCTGGTTTAGAGCAATGAGAAGGGAGCCCATTATGAATGCTGTAAAAGGGTGCAGCTATCACTGCTGAGGATCATACACTTCTCACAACAACTCAAAATAATAAACTCCTTCAAGCAGGTGGGTCTGGAAGAGACTGTGTATATGACCTCTTCTATAACATGTTTAATGGAGGAGATGACAAGACAGTTCGACCCTCTTAGAAGCACGACACTGTCTTGCAATTCATAGTTTCATAAATAGGTTGCAAACTTATGACTACATTATCAAACATTCCTAAAGCTTTCACAATAAATATTTGGCAAACTTCCCTTCTCTCCCACGTATGCCTAGTGCACTGGTTCTCAACATTTTCAAGACATCCCTCACAAAATGGCCTTTGTTTTCACTCATGTTTTTGACTACAGAAAGATAACAGAACAAGTCTTCTGCTGCAAAGAATGCAGAAAACCCAAACCCAGTCAGAATGTTTTTAAAACCATGGATTCCTATTTAAAATCTGGGGGGTTTTGTGAATCATGCTTGTTTGTACACCTGAAAGTACTAATATAGCGTGGCACCCTACAGAGGAAGCTTTCTCCCAGAACATTTCCATTAAGTAGGGAAATCTGTTTGTGTACATTAGCATGTATTTGCTGATTTCAAGGCACCTATAGGTAATGATTAGGGGTGTGCAAAGTGGGCCATATTTGATTCGGATTTGGCCCAATTTGGGGGACAGTGATTTGATTTGCTGATTTGGATTACTGTCCCGATTTGATTCAGCCAAATCCAAATCTGAAGAGTCGATTCTGATTTCGAGAATCAGCGATTTGGCCTTAGACACACAGACACAGTTTTATATGTTTTTTCTACATAGCTCAAGGTACCAGGTGCAGCTCACGAACACTGAGATGGTGGGGTGGATGGAGTGTCCCACAGAAGTGCGAGGGGGAGTTCCCCTTGCACTCTGTGGCAGGCCCAGAAGTAGATTGGAAGTGCTTCTAGTTCACACCCAGGTCTGCTGCTGAGTGTGCTGGGGACTCCCCCTCGCACTTCTGTGGGACGCTGCGTCTGCCCCACCATCTCAGCGTTCACAAGTCTAATACCCTGTGGTATGTAGAAAAATATATAAAGCTCTGTCTAAGTCCAAATCATCAAATCTCTCCAAATTGAACTGGATGCTTCTGATTTGATCTGGAGAGATTAATGGATCTCCTATTTGATTCAGATTCAGAGATCTGGCCACCGAATTGGGCCAAATCTCCTCTGAATCAAATTAGCAACTGAAGCTTTGCACAGCCCTAGTAATTATACCATTTGGGGATCTGGCCAGTTTATCTGAAACAAGAAGAGAAAAAAGTGGAAAAAACTGTAGAAGAAGATATAGGAGAGAAATGGCCTGTGAGCTTTAAATAACAGTGTTTTTACATGTTATCTTTAGGCCATATGAAATCTGTGGAATGTTACGCAATGTTAAAGTAAGAACATACTCTGATAGTTAGACACTAGGACTTAATACTATCTTTGACCTGCACAACTCTAACCTAATGCTAGAGGGCTGGTGAATCGGGGGGTGGCTAAGAGCTAGAACATCTGGGCTCTAACCCTGCTCTGGGTGGTGGGGGTGCAAGGAGGGCAGCTGTGGGTGTTGGCAACATGGAGTTGAGGCAGAGAAGCAGGGGATAAATGGGGGGCTGTGGCTTCCCTTTGCATGCCTCTCTGGTCTCCCTTTATTCCAAAATAAATCTTTTAAGTGCATGTAAAGCATTATACTTGAAGTGAAAAAAAGTAAATACAAGACCAAAGAAATAAAAAATACCAAATAATTTGACATGTGCCAATGAATCAGGATTGGGTAGTGAGGGGAGGTTTTGGAATCAGGTCAACAGGAGACAGGGAAATTGAGGCACAGGGAACAACCATATTTTCCCCGCACCTGGGTGCTCTCCCCTAGGCAGGCAGCTTGGGAGGGGGCATGGCTTTCTTCCTGAGGCACCCATGTTTATGTGCTGGCTTGGGGTGGAGTAGGAGGGAGCTGGTGAGCTCAGAGCCACCAGGCCGCATGTAAGCCAGCTTCAACAAGCCCTGGAGACCTGACCATGGCCCCATAGACTCAATCCCAGGCCCCAGCCTTCCCTGAAGAGAGTTGTGCCTTTTGCTCAGAGCCAGGAATAAGCCAGAGACAAGTTCAATTGAATGTGGTTCCTTGAGTTAATTGTTGAGGTTAATTGAAATGTCCCTATGTTGCTTGGCCCTGTTTCCCTAAGTGCTGCTGGCTTGCCCCTGGCCAGATGACTTGATGAGGGCTGTAGCTCCACAGTCCCTATTCCTGTCCTAGAGTCAGGGTGTGAGAGACAGCTTTTTGGCAGTGCTGCCAGAAGGGGGTTTAGCATGGTAGGAGCATGCTTCCTTTCTCCCTATAGGAGTACAGAATTTGCATCATGGGAAAGGAGGAAACTTACAGTATGTACCCCTCCTCCCCACAGCTGCTAGAACCATGGAGCCACAACTGTGGGGAGGGGGGCAGCATGCTCCATGTCTTCCCTTTCTTTGTGGCTGCTAGGACTATGGAGTTGCAGCTACAAGAAGGGGGGAGCACACTTTACCCTTCCCCCTTCCCGTGACTGTGGCTCAGCGCTTATAGCAGCTGTGGAGAGGGGAGGATTCCCCCGCCCCTTAGTTGCAGCTGCACACTCTTAGAAGATGTGAAAAGCAGGGAAACATGCTCCCACTGCACTAAAACCCCTCCCTGCAGCTCTACACTGTGGCTGACCCTCACAGATATCTCAGACCTATGCCTGAGGCATCTACAAGGGTGAGGTCTCCTGGGGTCCCTGGAGCCAGATAGCATGTAGCTGAGCTGGATTGCAGCTCCATGCTGGGCAGTAGGGGGATAGAGATTCGATTTGGTGATTAGAGTCAGTGTCCCAAATCGATTCAGCTGAATCTGATTTGGAGATTTGGCCACCACTGAATTGGCTGAATCAAACAGGCCTCATCCCCCACCCGCTCTCCTGGGCCTGTCAAATGCTTCCCTGCCTGGCCCCAGAATCCCAGCTCTTAAAAAAAACAAACAAAAAAAGTCCTGCACTCACCGGCTCCTGCCAGGTGCAGGGGCATTGCCCTGCACTGTGTGGGGCGCTCTGCCATGAGCCCTCAGAGGCCCCAATGGCCACTGCAGCAGCCAGTGAGTGCAGGGGGGGGTTGTCTTTTTTAAAGTGCCAGGATGCTGGGGCGGCCATTGATGTGTCTGGGAGAGTGGGTAGGGGTCCCCTCATGGTTCCTCCTCCCAGCCCCCCCACTTCCTACTTAACAGCACAGAGTCTGGGTCCAGCTCCCTGCAGCAGCAAGTGGGGACTATCTGAACCTCTAAAGCTCTGCAAATCTTTTCCAAATCGAACATTTTTATTGGTCTCCTAATTCAATTCAGATTTGGAGATTTGGCCACTGAATCGGGCTGAATCTCCTCTGAATCAAATTGGCACCCAAAGATTTGCACAGCACTGCTGGGCAGTCCCTCCCTTTCCACCCAGGACAGGAATGTGGGTAGTTGGGGAGTAAAGCCACAGTCCCACCCAAGCCACCTGACCAGGAGATAGCTGCTGAGAGGTGGGGGAAATGCAACCAGGCAGCATGGGAAAAATTCAATTAAGCATGAGTAACTGCTCTTAATTGAAATTTTCCTGCCATTTTTTCCTGGTTCCAGGTGAAAGGCTAGCCCACTGAGGGAAGGCTGTGTGCTGAGCCCCTGACCCAGGAGGGTGTTGGCTTGGGGCCAGTACCACCCCCTTGGCAGTAGAGTTCAGGAGGGTGGAAAGTTCATCCCCAGAACAGGTGTGGAGGGCCTGGGAGTGGTGCATCCCGAAATGGATGAACTGTAAATGACTTGTTTTATCTCTGTGGAGCAGACTTATATTACCATAACATGAATTGGGTAACACAACTGAATAAACCCTTGCCCAAAGTGGCATAAATTTGAGACTCTCAGAGTGCATTTGGCACCAGTTTTCCCTCTTTAACATGTGGATGCTCACACTTCAAGTGCCATTAGCATCTCATAAGGGTAGCATGTAACAAAGTTCTTGGATATGCTGGTCTACAGATCAGTTAGACTAATCTGTATTACAGACAGTGGTTAAAATGTCCAAGTGTGCTAAATGATTTTGGAATAAAGCAGTGTAAATGACAGATTTTTAGTTCAGTGGTCAAACCACGTGGGGAAGAAAAATGGTCAACCTAAAACATTTTGTCCCAAAAGAAAATATTTCATGTTAATTTCATAAGATGTGGAAGTGCACTTTTTTCTGGATTTCAATGTTCCCCTTCATTGCTATGGTGAAATGATTCCCTGAATTCAGCCATGATTTGTGAATAATTTCTTTTCTCCTGTGACTGCATTTTTTCAGGAAACTCAAGATTCATCAAAATTTTTTCCCCAGTTTGACCTAACAATCCAAGTTCCATATTCCAAAAACTTATTTGAAGTCTACTTCTCACTGAAAATTTCCCCAGATACAATTAGGTTTTTCCCCATGATTCACACAAAATGCCAAATAATTAGCTAATGTAAAATGGTGTTATTCAGTTGACTTAATCAGAACTACTTTGATCCAAGAGGCCAGGACATGGAGCTTAAGATATTGTCAAATATGTCATGGCTGACCATTATTTTGTGTTCTTGAGGGAAACACTTGATCATTTACCAAGTTATACCCCAAGCAAAGTCATTATGATTTGGGGGGGGAGTGGCGTAGGGGGGGCTGGGAGTTCTCTTTAAACCCTTCTTTTGAACAAAAGTTCCAGTTGCAGACTCAGAACTTCACTGCTGAAATCAGTTTCATACATGTAGTATAAAATCTCCTAGTTTAAAACATTACTTAGATTTTTTTATACTTATTGTAATGTGATTCTTAAAATAATGTACTTGTATTATTTCTTGAATACTATTGATTTAGTCAAGTATGTGCTCGAGGTCATTTTTAAACACAAAATTCATCTACAAGTATGGTAACGGGAGATTCTTGAGTGACTTGCTTCTTTCTTTTTACCCTTGATTAATCTGGAAAACATCTCCATATGCCCAAAAAGAACAGTAAATTCAAGCAGCAGTCCTTAAAGAAATGCCAGCTCATTAAATGTCTCTAGAGTTATTAGATATGTGTTGAGCTCTCCACATTCCCTGGATACAAAATGTTCAGTCTTCACATAAAAAAAACAACATTTCAAGAAATTCAAGGGCAAAAGAATTCAGCTAAAAAAAAATGACTTTGGAAAAGCCAGTTTTAAAACAGCACATCGTTAAAAGGAATAATGAAAAGATGATGCTGAAAAGTTAGGCCAACTCTGGCCCTGCAAGAAAATAAACAATGAAAACAGATATATAAATTCTTGGCATTTTCAAAGTTTGAAAAAGAAGAGAAGAAATGGGAACTAGTTATTCAGCATGAGAGAGTGACTGGGGAAGATGGATCTAAAAAATCATGTTTGTTCCAGAAGATAAGGACTCAATAGCTAGGCATACTATTGGGGGGAAAGAGTTTAGATAAAGAATGATTTTCTACCAGACTATAATGCCACTGTTGATTACACAGGAGTCTACAGATTGTTTTCTCTAAGAAACGACGAGAATGAGAGGCAAAGACCGTCAATGCATTTTTGAAGTTACCATAAATATCTAAAGGTTAGTGGAAGGATAAATTTAAGCATTATTACTCTCCAAATACAATATACAGCAGATAAGACAGGGAATTGTCTGGCCTTCCTGTGTGAACAATAATAATTGGAGAAATGTTTGCACCATAAGTTATTAGTAGTAGTGTCATGGTAGCCCCGATAGCTAAAATCAGGGGCCTATTATTCTAGGTTCTATAAAATGTAGAGTAAACATGTTTTGCTTTAAGAGGTTAGTGTCTGAATAGGCAAAGTCAAATGGAGGGCTCAAAATTTGCATTGGAAATGGGATAGATTCTTAAATCTGGGATGTGGCACTCACTGGAATGGTCTACAAAGGGAAGTAGTATATTCATCGTTATTTGAAACCTTTATACTAAGACTGGGTTTCTACAAGATGCGTCTTAGCTCAGCCTCAAGTTCTTGGACTGAGTATGAATGAGCCTGTCACCTGCACTGCACTGAAACTATACAGCTGTGTTATATAGGTGCGGGCACAGAGGCCTTGGAAACTGATAAAAGCATAGTCCTTATATATCAGGTAAAGAGGATTTCTTAAGAGAAAAAGTTTGCTATTTAATTGGAGTTCACCAAAGAGTTCATTCAGGAAGGCCACTGGGAACAAAAAAAGATTCTTATGGCTTTGGCATGTGACTCCACATTAGATCTCTTCCCAAGCCTGTTGAAAGCAATAGGACTCCTGTGGCTTTGGGTAAATCCCATAATAAGACACTGGAGAGTATGTCTATTGATGTCTCAAATGTCTATTGATTTATGGGAGAATATTTTCAATATTTAGACTATATATAGTCACAAGTACAGCTTCTCCCTCTGCAGATGGACATGTTCATACACTACATGAAAAAGGTCTGCAGGGGGCACAAGAAAGAGGGAGTGGGGAAGGCATAGCACATGCTCATTTTCCTAAAGAATAATACCAGTGTCTTTAACTGTCACATCAGCATCAATAAAAGCAAAGCAAAACCAGGAAAAACTTATGGAAAGAAGCTGACAAGGCTTGTGCCCCAGTCAAGGGTCTATGAAAAAAAGAAAATACCTATAAAACTAATCCTAATCTAGTTATTAGGATAGGGTCTCCTAGTCTGATATTCTTTATTCCAGTTCCCCTCCACTGTTGTACAGAAGAGCAATAATTATAGCCAGTGTCCAGTGCTTTGTATACTTTTAGAAAGAAAGTGTTGATGGTAAGAAAAGGACACCTTCCAGATACAAGTGAGTGCATGTAAATGTAACAACCTTGTTAGGACATGATTTCTACTTCTATTGACATTCACTGATTTCAGTACAAGCAGGATCTGGCCCTTCCTTGTTATTGATTTTGTTTCTCTTCCTTCCCATTTTCATGGTTGGGAAGGGTTGAAATTATACAACTATGCTTTTCCCAGAAAAGTTAACATGCCTATTGGCTTCCTTGCCTCCAGTATGATTATTGCCCCCCTACTTCCCAATACATCTCTTCTTCAGCAATCCTTCATAGTCAAGAATGATTGTCTTCCATGAACATCTTACCTATGTGTCTGAAGATGGCTGAGGAGGTCTATTTGGAATTGACAGACTCTACTGTAGCTCAGACATGTGTTTCCACATGAGGTGGAAGAAGCTGGATTCTTGATGTGGTCCATGACATGCTGTTTCTGCTGCTTCTGCTTTTCTATCTTCTGTTGCTGTTGTGAGGTTTTAAAGTACTGAGAACCCTGTAGCAGACTTCCTCCATTTGGGGTGGTTTTGGATGATAGTCTCCCATGAGTTGACATCAGTGTTTCCTTTTTTATAAGTTGGCCTTGAGGACATTCCTAAAGCACTTCTGTCCTCCTCTTGGGTATATGCCTTGGCTGACCTGGGAGAATAAAACTTGCTTTGGGAGTCAGACATCTGAATGATGCAGACAGCCCAATGCAGTTGATGTTGGATTAGCTGTTTTGATAGAAGACACCTGTGTGTGACTTCTTTTATCATGAAGAAGCTGCTGCACATCAGTTTCCAAATGGCTTGTGACAGAATGGGACATTAATTCAATGGCAAATAAACCAAGAAAACTGGGGATCTTGTTCTGCTGCAGCCTTCATCTGCCTTTGCAGCTGTTCTACCAACTCTAGCCAATTCTAACAACTTCTGCCTTCTCTGCACTAGAGGACTTGTAGACCCATGGCGGGGGCTGGACAGGCTTATTATAGTAATGACCTGTACTCACCATGTCACAACACCGTCAAAGGATATATGCTTTTCAGGAGGGAAACCATTTCCATTTATTGCCCTTGCCACATCCTGGTGGAGCTGCCACTACTTCGTCCATGGCTGCTTATTCATCAGAGTTACCCCTGCTTATTTCACAACTGAGCTTCCCTGAAGGGAACCTGTGGATGCACTGGCTAGCAGTACAGCTCTGCCCCATAGTCCCAAGACATACACACAGAAAAAATACCTGAATGCTTCTGTATATGCAGTCATAATGTCAGGCAACACATTTTTCAAATATTCTATTTAGAACAATTAAAGGGACACTGATGCAATGTTAGCAACTTAGGCCAAAGTATAAGAACAAAATGGAGCCCTAAAACAAGATATGGTCTGATTCTGATCTCACTAAATCTGAAGCAGCCAATCAAAGGCATATAAAACTGGGATAAAAAGTGAATCAAACTTCTTTTCTTCCCTACTGTCTTTAAAGATTTAATGGATTTATTTCAGACATTTGCTGCTGGTGGCCACCATTCCAAATCCAACACCGTAGATATAAGATCCTACTCTTAGCGCCATTAGTGTACAGGAAAAGAACAGGTAACATAGCCTCCTGGATTTCCCACAGAAGACTAACTTTTGCTGGGTTCTGCTATGTTGTGTGAGGAGATTCAGGGCATGTAGGCTGATTGTCCCCTGTGTATCTTCTTCTGAGTGGGAAAGTCTGCTATCACTCAGTGGTACCATAAAAGAAAAGATCTTTCTACTACTGTGTCACCCTTATCCCAGAAGTGTCATAATTAAAGGGCGTTTGGATAGCACCCAGTCCCTTCAACAACAAGCTTAAATTCTTTGTATATGACAAGAGACATCAAAGGAAAAGAAGAAGCAAGTGATGGGGAAAGAAGGTAGGTAAGGTAACACTGAATCAATCAAGTTTGACATAACAAGCAGCAATCACAGTACACGCACTGCAGAACCACTGTAGGCAGACTGATATTTTCAAGATTTAATAAGGGATTTCAACAGTTTTACTGATTGTATGGGAACTCCTTCCATATGAAAAAATACAGGGGTAGTGGAATCAAAACTGGACTCATAGATAATGAAGGCTGGCATAATGTCAGAGTGGAGGTGCAGGCTGAAATGTCAGTTATGTGGTAGGTTTCCCTCTTGACAATGGGGAAGGATTCCAGACTCCATTTTTCAAGGAGACTCAGAAACAGGCTCACATGTTTTTTTCCCCATTTTCTCTTGAGCAGCAATTTGGAAACAAAGATTGCAAAACTGTTCTGGCAGTTGTGATGCTGCTATTTCACAGAGATGCTTTGGGCTGGTTGGACACTGTGTGCTCTGTGCTGAAGCTGTGTAGATGAAGCTTTGTTCAGAACATAAAGGGGAATAATATCAATGCTTGGCCAAATAGAAAAAAGAAAAACAATTTGTTGCCAAAGTAATTGTGTTTTCAAGGTTCTGTGTGCCTAATTCAAATCCCATTAAAGTCAGGAGAAAGACTCCTATGGGTTTTGGATCAGACCCTAATTCGCACAGTGAGAAGTATTAATTATTACAAAACCAAAAACCAAACTGAATCATGCACAGCTTGCCTGAGATACAAATCTCAGGAGCTGGGAACTCATTTTTTAAATTTCAGAATCAAGCAGAGGTTCACAAGAGCCCTGAAGTGTGACTGGATACCACAGAGTAAATTTCTACCAATAACTGATGTTTGAACTAAAGGCATCACTTCTTTTGAATGATGTTTGAAACAGCTATAATATCCAATATTTAGACATCAAAGGAGTTAAAGATATCCCAGTAAAACTATTCAGCTTTAAAGTCAAAAGAAAGCTAATATTTTTAATCCCTTGAGAGATTTAAAATTTCTCCATATTATCTTACTATTGTTCAGTAATCTGTGTCCATTCAGTACTAGAAGCAAATGCTTAAAAAGTTGGAAAATAAATATATTCCAGCAGTGGCATTAGTACTGATGCAATTGACTATTCTTTGACTTTGATTCCTTTGAAGAGAAGAGGCTGAAAAATGAGTCTATATTTATGATAAAAGTAGCACCAAACTACCTGGGAAAAGGCAGAAAGACGGACTCAAAAGTCCTTTGTAAAGTGGCATTTTAACTCAAACAAGATGACTCAATCACTTATATCAACCATTATATATAATGCTATGTCTCTGCTTAATAGTCACTTTTGGCAAACATATAAAGGGACAAAAATAACTACAGTAGATTGTTTAAAATTTGCATTATTTTGCTATTTTTTCACGTCATAAAGTAGCTGTCAAAAATAATATTCATTTTTGCAATTCCCTTTTCTTTCTTCAGTTTTCCAAACTTCCTTTCATGATATGCAAAAAAAAGGAAGAGATGAGAAGCACCTGCAGGACTTCACACACAAAAATGACACAATATATGTCCACATGGCGTAAGATCACAGCTGCTCTCCTAATGGTTGTATGCATTACAGGTGCATTCTTAGTCAAAGAGGGACTCCCTAGTGTTGAGTTATCATACTCAGCTCTGTCAACACCTCCTAGTCTTCCCATCTCCATCATGGTATTGATGTGAACCTGCGGCTTCGGAAATTGTGTCTTGAGGTGGGCTTTGGCTTTTTGGACCACGACTCATACTTCAGGACAAGAGACATGCTTGGGTGGGATGGGCTCCGCCTCTCCCCCAAAGGTAAGCGTGTGTTCTCTTTCAAGTTGGCCGATCTCCTCCGGCAGGCTTTAAACTAGGCTCATCAGGGGAAGGGGAAGTTGAGGATGGAGGGAGCCATGGAACACTGAACAAAGAGCCACCCACAAGAACAGCCCAGCCAAGACGGGCAACAAGCACAAGAAATACCCAGGTAAGCAACAGGGGCTCAGAGAGTCCTGGGATTAGGGGGGCACTGCATGCAACTTCAGGAGGCATTAAATATCTCTACACTAATTTTCGTAATATGGGGAAGAAGCACGAGGGACTTGCCCTCGTCCTAGCTAACACTAACCCGGACATAGTGGGGCTCACTGAAACTTGGTGGGATCCAACACATGACTGGGCAGTAAATATCAGGGGCTACAGACTGTACAGGAGGGATAGAAGAGGGAGAAAAGGTGGGGATGTGGTACGCTACGTCAAAGAGCAATACACATCCTCAACAAATAGTATTGGGTCAGAAGAGGGGCAGACTGAAGTGCTCTCGGTCCATATACAAGGGGGTCTGGGAGAAAGGGACTTAATGGTAGGGGTTTATTACAGGCCACCCAACCAGGGGGAAGAGTTGGACTGGGAATTCTCAGGTCAGCTTGTAGAGGCAGTTAAGTCAAGAGACGTGGTCATCATGGGTGACCTAAACCATCTGGGAAGAGCAGTCAGTCAGGTCTGACCACTCGTGTAGGTTCCTAGCTGAATTACAGGACCTCCATCTAACCCAAGAGGTGCACAGTCCCACCAGAGGAAATGCCTTGTTGGACCTGGTCCTGGCCACAGGCATTGACCTGGTGAGTGGACTGTGGGTTCTTGACTACCTGGGCAATAGCGATCATCACCTACTGGAATTCACCATCCAGCACAGGGTGTCAAAGGCCTGAAACAAGGCAACAGCCCTAGACTTCAGGAGGATGAATTTCAATGAGGTAAGGAGACTAGTCAGGGAGGTACTGAGGTCCCGGGTGGGGGGGGAGTTGGGAGTTCAGGAAGAGTGGTCGTTCCTTAAGAAGACGATCTTCCAAGCCGAAAGGGTGACAATCCCCACATGGATCAAAGGGGGCAGGAGTGCTAAAAAGCCCCCGTGGCTCACCAAAAGCATCCAAGAACGTCTCCAAGCTAAAAAGGAGGCATACACCCACTGGAAGGGACGGCCCATCCCCAAGGAGGATTAGACCTCCATTGCCCGAGATTGTAGAGGGGTTGTTAGGAAGGCTAAGGTGGAACTGGGACTAGCGACTCAGATAAAGGATAAAAAGAAGTCCTTTTTTAAATGCACAGCAGGTAAAAAGAGGTACCAGGTAACATAGGGCCTCTGCAGGATATGCTAGGAAACCTGTTGGTGACACCAGACGACAAAGCTAACCACTTTAACAATCTCTTTACCTCCATCTTTTTGAAAACGGACCAGTGCATCCACCCCACTGGGATCCCTGACGGACCCAGGGGAGGCTCTGCCAGGCACAGGGTCAGTGAGGACCTAGTCCGGGAATTTCTGGTGGGTCTAGACGTATTCAAATCAGCAGGTCCTGACAATCTAAAACCCAGAGTGCTGAGGAAATTAGCAGAAGTTATTGCGGGACGCCTGGCATGGCTTTATGAGCATTCATGGTGCTCTGGTGAGGTGCTGGAAGACTGGAAAAGGGCCAATGTGGTCCCCAATTTCAAAAAAGGGAGGAAGGAGGACCCAGGAAACTATAGGCCAGTCCGTCTTGCCTCCGTCCTGGGGAAGCTCTTTGAGAAAATACTCCAGAAGCACATTTGTGAGGGACCAGCATGGGAGGTTATGTTAAGGGACAACCAACATGGGTTCATTCGAGGCAGGTTCTGTCAGACCAACCTGGTGGTCTTCTACAACCAGGTCACAAAATCCTTGGGCTCAGGTATCACGGTGGACGTAGTCTTTTTGGACTTTAAGACGGCCTTCAACACTGGCTCTCACCCCATTCTCGTTAAAAAATTAGGCAATTGTGGCATCAATGTCTACACAATCAGATGGGTCACAAATTGGCTGTGTGGCCCCACCCAGAGAGTTGTGACGGATGGGTCTTTTTCAACCTGGAGGGATGTGGGCAGTGGGGTCCACCAGGGCTTAATCTTCGGGCCCACACTGTTCAACATCTCCATCAGCGACTTGGATGAGGGGGTGAAAAGCACCTTGTTCAAATTTTCAGATGACACTAAGATGTGGGGAGAAGTGGGCACGCTGGAGGAGAAGGACAGGCTGCAACTAGATCTAGACACGTTACAGGGGTTGGCAGATGAGAACAGGATGGGATTCAATACTGACAAGTGCAAGGTACTCTACCTGGGAAGAACCAGCAGCATACCTAAGGCTGGGGAACTCCCTTCTAGTCAGCACAGAGGCAGAAAAAGATCTTGGTGTCATTACTGATTCTAAAATGAACATAGGCCGCCAATGTGGGGACACAGTCAGGAAGGCTAACCACACCTTGTCATGCATCCACAGATGCATCACAAGCAGGTCTAAGGAGGTCATCCTCCCACTCTATGCGACACTGGTCAGGCCACAGTTGGAGTACTGCATCCAGTTCTGGGTGCCACACTTCAGGAGGGATGTGGACAACATGGAGAGGATCCAGAGGAGGGCCACTCACATAAGCAGGGGGCAGCAAGGCAGGCCCTACAAGTGGAGGCTATGGGACCTAAACCTGTTCAGCCTCCACAAGAGAAGGCTGAGAGGGGATCTGGTGGCTGTCTACAAACTGGCCAAGGGGGATCAGCAAGGTATGGGAGCGTCCCTGTTCCCCTGAGCACTACCAGGAGTAACGAGGAATAACGGCCGTAAGTTGACCAAGAGTAGATTCAGGCTACATATCAGGAAACAGTACTTCACAGTCAGGGTGGCTAGAATCTGGAACCAACTTCCAAGGGAAGTCACTCATACCCTGGGGGTCTTCAAAAGGAGGCTAGATAATTGCCTAGTCGGGGTTGTTTGACCCTAGCATTCTTTCCTGCCCATGGCAGGGGATCGGACTTGATGATCTGCTCAGGTCCCTTCTTACCCTACCTACTATGAAACTATGATGGTGTTTTTGTGGCAGACTGGAAGTGGGGTCAATATAGCCAGAGAACATTCCAGAAACATGGATTGACAGAATGGTCTTGGAGTTGCTCTAACTTGTACTGGGGCCCATCTCTGCTTCCAGCTGTTCTTGCAACTGGAAGGGAAGTAAGCTGACAGAAAGCCACTTGTGTTCCTTTCACTTCAGATGCACTAAGCACTGGCATTTTAGGCACCCATGTTTGAAAATGTTGTTACGAATGAATAAAATCAATTCAGTCACATTTACATTTAAAATACGACCTTCAAGTCCATACATTTACCATTGAAATTTGATTGCTGATGCCCTACAATCACACTCTTGGCTCCCCCAAACTCTAACCTGCCAGATTCAGTGAACCTTTTCATTACAGACTTCATTTAAGGCAATGGTTTATTTGAAATGTACTGTTCTATTGAGGGTTTGCATTCAACACCCATTTCATTTTATACTGCACCAAAACAGAGATACTCCATGCTACTGTAGTAAGATTTGCCTGGATGCTACAAATTACATACTCTACTGTAATTATGTTAGAGTAATTGCCTTGACTGGCTTACAAGTAGTACCTAGAGACCCTGCAGTTAAAATAAATACAGAAGGATCCCACCTGATTTCCTTTAAAAAAAACCACTCTATACAACCTAATTCTCAGCAAAAGAAAGTAACAACTTTAGTACTTCATTTATGTAACAATCAATTTGGCTAAGTTTACATTGTTAATGCAGGTAGTTGCCCACAGATAATGGCTTTTTTTGTTTATAAGAACACATAGTTCAATGAGTACGCCAATTACAAACAAAACATAAAGATTGTATTAAATCATTTACTGGCATTCTACGTGCAAGCTGCAAAGCTCTACAGAGTGGAGGTTCCATAAAAGGAAATTTGGGAAGGAAAGGAAGGAATATAACCTCCTGTTCACATAAGTTAATTTTTCTTAAAGGTGTCAATGTTAGCTCCAACAACAGCCAGAGATTCCCTGAGGACAGCACTGAGAGACTCAGAAAGAATAAAACTGATGAAAAGTGAGCAAAAATATAAGGCTTGAGGATTTTCTTCCCCAAAGCCTTGGCAAGGACTTTAAGAGTAGTCTTGCTATAACTAACAACATTTAACTGCCTACATTCTTATTTTCCTGAAAGGAGTTGGACTCACTAATGGTACAAGTCCAAGTACCAAGTTTTCAGCTTTATCCAATCTAAATATCTCTTAATTTAACTAGCTACCATTAGAAAATATCTCAAAATCAACCAAGGACAATTTGATGCTTCCTGATCATTTAATTATCGATTTGATAGCAGCACTGTAGCAACTTGCCAGGGTTCAGTGGTGAAGGCTAAATACAGACAGACAAAAAGCCCCAGGGTGAATCAATTCATTCTTTGCAGGTTAGTGTAACATGCAGAAATTAAACTGAGAAACAAATGGACGCACATTTACTTTTGATTCAAGGAATGCAACCACATGTCTGCAGTGGCTCAGGCCAGAAGCCAGGGGGCACTAGAACACGGACTCTCTGGCACATAGCCAGCATGGGCTGTGTGTTCACTTCCTCTTCCTGCTGCCCCTTAGGCCTCTGGAATTAAGAGTCTTCAATCACAGCAGGAGGACTCAGGGGGGTTGCTCATCACTTCCTCTTCCTGCTTCTGGGTGCCTCTGGGATTTGTAGTTCGCAGTTGCGGCCAGCAGTAAGTTTCAGTAAGTTTAGCTGCAGGGCACCTCTGTACTCAGGGAAAGGTGGGTTTAACCCCGTGGCCCTGGCCCCAGATCCCAGCCGGGGTTTGCCTGGGGGTGCTGTACTCCCTGCCTCCCCACAACTAACCGTTCTCTGCTGGAGCAGACAGTACAGCCCAGCCCAGGACTGGAAAGCATGCTGGACTCTGAACCATGAAGGGGTCTGGGACAGAAGTTTCATAAACTGATTTGATCCAAAGCAGTTAAGTCTGATATTACTGTGAAGGGGTGAGACAGGACTTACAGCCTAGAGGGCTGGCAGGGCTGCAGCTGCAGCCTGGAAGTGAAGGAAAATACCCACCCAATTTCTGGAGCAGCATCTTGCTCAGGACTGGCAGAAGGAGGCCACTAAAAGGTATTTCTGGCCCCGGAGAGGGGCAGAGGGGGGTCACTTCCCTGCAGGCCGCAGGGAGAGAGGAGTGGCTGAGCATCTCAGCAGGCAGAAACTGCAGAAAGGGCCTGAGGCATGCTGTAGGAGTGACCCTGAGGCAGGCGGAGCTGGTGGGAATCTCTGGAGTGGACCTACAGCCGAGGATCCGGAGCAAGGGAGCCCACAAGGCCAGAGAGAATCTCTGCACTGGGGTTTTTCCAACAGAGGATCTGGGGCAGTACCGGAAGATCTACAGTTACAGGTAGAGCCTTCCTGCACAAGGGAGAGACCCCAAAAAGACTGTGTACATTCATGGGGGTGCAGGGCAGGCTAGTCCAGTCTCTGCTGTGTGCTAAGGGATTGTTTTTTTGTGGGGGGAGACATTGGACCCTGACAAGAAGGCTGAGAAGCAACCGGGTTTTCCTTTTTTTTGTGTGTGATTTCTTTTGCTGTCTTTTTTTATTATTATTATTTTGTTTGAGCACAGACCAAGACTGGCCCCTGGAAGGATGTACCCAAAAGAGGTACTAGGACACTCTGGGGTTCAGAGAAGGTTACAAGGGGAAGCACTGCAACCTGGCTGTGGAAGAACATCATAAAACACCATCTAGAGAGGCTAGGCTGGGGTAAAGGGGAGGTCTGGAGCCCCACTGAAGACATAGGGATCAAGACCAGGCAGGATCACCATGGTCATTGCCTCCCAGGAAAAAATAGGTCATCAAAGTTGTGGCAGGAGAGAAAAATGTAAGATCCACTTCCTGGCAGACCTGGTGATTCAGGGCCAAGGTCTAGCCTGTCACCACCTGTAGGCAGACGAGCACAGGGCAGCATGAGCAAGCCCTATAATATCTACAGACATCACAATTATATTCAGCCAGGTTTATCTTAAACCAGTTTCAGCCATTTTGAAACTGGTTTATGTGCACTGAACTTCTGTTTTGTTACAGGGTTAAATCCGTTTCTGACAACTTAAACTGGTTTATGTGTAACTTCAGTTTCTAGCCAAAAGGGTTAATGTGTCTTGCTGCAGCTCCAGGATTCAAGACTTTAATTAAAACCCTGCTTTGAAATCACGCTGAGAACTTCTTTCACTTGTAAATGGACATATATATGGTCATTCAGTAGAGGGAATCAAATGGCAGGCAGATATGATGCACATCAATCCCTTATAGGACTTTAGCTACAGAAACCATCATGGCCTAATGATGTTAATTTGATGGGCTGTCCTGATGTGGATTTCTGACTTGTATAGAGAAGTCTGTGTTATTTGGAAAGTTTCTTAAGACAGCAGCATTAACACCAAACGTATGATATATACATTCCCCTTTTTATCAGTGCTGCATGTTCCATATGTGATATACAATAAAAGGTCATTTTTAAACAGTACTTAATGTTACCATGAAAAAAACTTAAAAGTAGTTTGATTATTAATTTTTACAGATCACACAGATTCTTCTCTCCCATAAAAACTATATGCTGCAGACTTTTTAGAACTTCCCACTCTCATCAGTATTCTGGGTTTTCCTTAAATATGGTTTTTAAATAACTCGTATTTAAGATCTAGAGGATATAGGTTGTTTTTTCCTTTGAAGTGCCAAAGAAATTCAAATTAGTCATAATTAGGAACAGAATATAGAGCCAATTTAATGGGCTGTTTTCTTAAGTTCTTCTTCAACATTCAATTATTCTGGCATTGCAAGACATTTATGCACAGAGGATATTTATCTGTCCATTTAGAAGGTATTCTCTACCCCACACATGTGAAATTAAAGACAACAAGGACTTTGACATCCGTGAGCCATTTTCAAAAGTAAGTTGTTTGAAAAATGTACCGTGCAGAACCTTTGAAGTTCAGCATGTGCTTAAAAGTGTTGATAAACTGGAACCTAAGCATACTTTTCCACAGTTTATGGAAAACATGAAAATCATATACACCCCCCTCCCTTAGTATTATACCCATTGATCATCTTCTAACATGTGTATTTATTCAAGCATTTTTATGGTTCCAAAATAATAATACACTGATAGATTCTAATGTTACGATATATGCAGTAAAAGTACTGTGTGTAGCTAGACTAAAATAGCACAAGGTCAAGAAATTAATGAGTCTCAAAGAGCCATAATTCACTTTCTGGTTTCTTTTTGGTTAGGAGATCAAGAGCCTGGGTCAAAAATGTAATCCAATAGAGCTGTTTAGATGGAACTAGCCAAGCAACACAAACAAGAACATAATTTAAGAATTGTGGTAGACTTAAAACTTTGGCTTTCAAGCCAGCAGTGTTAACATTTTAACTACAATTTAAAAAGAAGAGCATTTTTCATAGCCACTTAGTGTTAATCAATTTCACCTCTTAGGGCAAGAAATCTCCCAAATGATAGAGGCAGAGTTTTCAGACTCCAGTTCTGTACAGTAATTATGGGTGCCCTGCTTTACTGCTAAGGCAGAGATGCATAAAAAAAACTTCATGTTTTATCTGTCACCTAATTATTTTAAACATCCCCTAAAATCAAACATGCAATTTAAAAAAAAAAATTTTTAGTGACCATTCTCATGATGTTCAAGGATGTGGACTGGATATTCCCTGTGGCCATTTTACCTTTTTCTAAATCATGAAAATACCATGAGCACTAAGTCTTCTACCTAGTCCTAGGAACAGATCATGGATGCCCACAGTTTGGCCCTGCTTTCACTTTGCCCTGGGGTCAAGAATTTAGACTGTGCTGGGCTTTATACTTGGTTCAGATTACTTCCCCTCCAAACCTGGCTCAACTGTATGTATTGCCATATGGGGGATGGAGTTCCAGCAGTACCACCCACTGCCACAGAAGAAACAGTGCCATGCCTGGTATTCATCTAAGGGCACAAATCAATGATGCTGACAGCTTGTTCAGTACAGTAGAGGGACCTTGCTACCTTGAAGAGCAGTTAAAGTACTTACAGCTATGTGTGTGAGCCTACACCTGTGTGCATACGCATCTGTCATAACAGGAAAACACATTAACTTTAGCTCGACAACTAGGGCACTCCGCCAAACCAAGCATGTATGTATCCATACAAAACAAAAACTTAATTGTAATACAGCAAGGGAGATCTGCCTTACCATCCATTACTAGGCATTAAGCAAAACCACAAATGACAGGACTCCATTCAATGCTTTGGGATTTAAAAAAACCAAAATATTACCTTAGTTCTGACAGTTAAAGCATCCTCTTTCAAGGTAGATAGTTAGCTCATAGGGTGAGCAGTCTAATGGCTCCAAACACATGGTGCTGGTTATAAATATTCAATTAGGCATAAACAAAACAACCCAGGTGATCAGTGTTAAGTGGTTGTCAAATCAGTTAGATTGTGCAGACTAACCGAAGAAAGGTGGCTGGCTACAGTTTGCAGAGCTGCTCATCTTTGTATCATTTAAAAAGCCATTCAAAGTAAAACACGTCACAGGTATTACAGACACTTAAAAATAAGATATTATCAGTTATTTCACAAGAAAATGTAGCAGTTTTTGAGAACTTAGAAAATGTATGCTCTACCACATAAAACAGAAATCTAAGGGAAATCATAACATCACACTCTATCACAGTGGTAATCTCATTTAATCTGTATCCCTCAGTCTGTTTCAGTGGTAACCTTTAAGAGCTCAGCATTTGCCGTTATCAGACTGTGACACATCAGTTTTCCTGTATATTTTGACCAGAAGTTAATTCTGGTATTGGTTGACAAAACCTGTCTTTTTTCCTCCCCCTAGCTATTCTCATCCCTCCCCTCACTTATGGGATGTAACCCAGGCATGCAGCTGTTGCATCATGATTAGGAACATACCTAAATTGCAGCAAGACAAAGGGTTTTTCACTGCCTGCTCAAGGAGCATAGAGCCAATTTCATGTGTATTTCACAGCAGCTCCACCCCTCAGCACCGACTGGTAGAGAGGCAGGGAAAGGCGAAAGAGGGTGAGAGGGCAACCACCACCTTGTCAGTTGCCCTTTGTGCCACCCCACAAGGACTACTAGCTTCCACTAGGAAACCAGCATTTTATCTTTATTAATTTTTTTGTTCATTTCATGGATTTTACAACCCCAAATTTCACAGTTTCTCTGAAATCTGCAAAACCATAAATTACATAGGTCCCTATTCATGATCCTTGAGTAATACAAGTTAGTTAAATCACCCTATCTTTGACTCTAAATTAAGAAGGATAAAGTTGCAGTGGTTTTGCTACACTTACATCATTATAGAAATACGCAGATGTAACAGTTCAGCATAACATCTTGTACAGGAATGCTTCAACATTGCTACTGTATATACCTTCTGATTGTTCACCAATGCCAGCCATCAACACCTAGATGTCATTTTCAAACAAATGCCTTTGGCTTTTCCCATGCTGCCTCAAGCTTCAGAAAACTTCAAACCATTTGCAAAGCTGTTTCTTGATCCTTTTATCAATCCCTCCATACATTCTCCCTAGCTGCCTATGAAAACTAAACAACAGTCACTTGTGCACTGAGAGAACTGCCTGTTCTGATGACTAATTTTATCCCATTTATTTCACAGTGTTCACTTGTTTGCATTCATCTGTTATCTCTCATCTTATTCTTATATTGATGGTCTTTGGGCCAGGTGCTTGTCTTATTCTGTGTCTTACGGTGCAACACTGATAATGTGAAACAAGATGGATAATTTTTATGCAAGCAGGATACATAGGAATTCTGGGTGATGTCTACACCATGGTGGCAGCGTGTCTTAGTTGGAAAGTGCCTGAGAACATCCTGCCTATCTGTCCTCTCTTATATCCTTCAAACATGGAAGGCACCCCAGTGCACCAGCAAGACACTGAAGGGGCATCCCATGTAGGGTTGGACACAGGCATGGGCGAACCAGATGGCTGCCCAGGGCTCGGATAGAAAGGGGGCCCCAAAATGGTGAAAATAATGATTATTATTATCATTATCTCTGGTGAAGGGGGGCCTAATACTGAAAGTTTACCCAGGGGCCACCAGGAGGCTAGGTATGGTGCTGATCCCAAGTGCTCTCTCAAGCACACTGGAGACCAATGTCTCAAGGTTGGATCTAAATTGACACCCTGGAAAGGCTTTGCTTGAGAAGAAGCAGAAGACCAGGGCATACTTGAGAACATCCTGTCCTGCTGCCATGGTATAGGCACGCTCTGTGACAATGAAGTGGAAGATACAGGCATCTGGATGTAGAAGCTCTTTTGCTCTAAGAAAAATTTATCATTTTCTTGAAGGTCAGTCCTTACCTGTGCAAGAATCAAAGGGCTAATTCCAACATCTTCATTCTAGTTAAATTAAGATCTGAAAAATTCAATAATTCTTGTGGGGACTTGACTTAAGACATTTAGGACCTAATTTTGCAAAGTCATTAGCTTTCTATAGTCCTTTATATGTTTGAAGTCCACCTCAAAGCTGCAGCCTAATTCAACAGAAGTATGAAGCAACTCTGCAAATGAGAACAGTGTCTCAAACTGAGTACCTAATAAATAAGGAACAGACAATTAGTGACCCTATTGAAAATCTTGGGTTAAGTGACAACCTCCCAGAGAAACTCTCTCAGAAGAGAGAGAATTCAGTTCCGCAAGATGGCACTCAACCACCTTAGCCATGAAATATTCCTTCTGTCTCTGCAACTAGTGAAGCAGCAGCTGTCTCTTTTGCTACACACCTCTGATATGCCCAGCACAGATCAATCCCATGTACCTGTGAGGCACAGATACCGTGGGGAAAAAAAGGCACATGATTGTATAATTAAAGATTATATTGCCCACACAAGAGCAGTTGAAATTAGGTCGAACCAGCAATCTTGGTATTTCCTAACTGCTGAGCATTTGACTTTGCAACCAAAATAATATTCTCTGAATACAGTTGGAACATGTGTATCCCAGGTGGCATCAGGTTGACATCCACACGGTCCATTAGCAAGGTTAGACTCTTTTTAGTCTACTGCACAAATCTCTGCTACTTGAGAGAGCAGAACAACTAGTAACAGTAGAAAGTCTTTCATCCACTGAATGGCCCGGCAGCAGCCAGAGGTGGGAGATGTGTTCACTGGGTTTCACAGATATTTGCTGACGACAGAGGAATGATAACACTCAGAACTGGTGGGTTCCGTTCCAAGCTCTGTGGCAAGCACGTTCATTAGCTACTATTTTTTTCCACACATTTGACCCCACTGGGCTTTCAGTCCTTTTCCCTTGTCCAGTTAAGTCAGTTTTTCTCCACTCAGCAGTTGTCTCCTACATGCTGCCTGACTGTTAGCAGGCAAGTTACTAAGTACACAAGAGACAGATTCCCTTCTTGCAGTGCCATTGCCTCAGCCTGGCCTATGGTGCACAGCAGGTCCTGCTTAGCTTTGGCTTGAGTTTGCTCAGTGGGGTAGACACTTCAGAGTTGTTAGGTGTTAATAGCAAGTCTCTGGTGAGCATGTTTAAACTCCAAACTTTAAGGGTATGTTTTTGTTTCGGAAACCACCACCCTGCTAAATTCAAAATAGCTATTGCCAGAGCACAGCAATGCTAGAGCTTCTCAAAAAAAAAAATGCTGAACAGAATTTAATATGGACAACCTATTATTTTTGCCTATACTTGTCCTCAGAAACAGCTGTACCATTTTGGCAGAAATTACAGTCCTGTTGTGCTCCCCCCCCACCTTCTCCCCTCCCCCGCAAAGAAAAAAAATCAGCCTGAGAAAAAAATCACCAGTTTAGAAAATGTCAACCCAACTAAAGCTTCAGCAAAACTATAACTAACTGGAATCAGGGTTTAGAATGGCAGTTATGAAGCATGCATATGAATGGGATACTCTGGGGTGCTGGGTCTAGAGCGGATATGCTCAGGACTGACAGAGCACCATGAAAGACATTTTCAGAGCTGAACAGCCATTGGCTCCTCTTTCACGGATGAGTTCGAAGGTCAGTGCCGTAGATCATTTCATTCTAGGAGGGACTTAAAGAAAAGCCAATGTAATGAACAGCCTGGCTTTATACACAGAGGGATCTGTCAATAAGATAGTATATGGTTTCTTTAAAAAATTACATTTTTTTCTTAAATAATTCTTTTCTAAACCAAGCCTATCATAGACAGTATATATCACATTGGTTATACATTTTGATTGGCACACCCATGGGAAGAATCTATAAGAGTCTTATCACAGGTGATTCATATAACTGTTCTGCAAACTCTAGCTCAGTGATTTTCAACTAGGGGTCCACATCACCCTGGGATGCCTTGAAATCCTTTCAAGGGTGTCAGAGTACCGAGGAATGTTAGCATGGTTAGGTATGAAAACATGATGTACAAGACAAACACAGAGGGTATGTCCAGATTTGCGTGCACATGTTCCCCCATGGACAAACAGCAGCAGCACATAGTTGTGCCACTGCTACTTCTCTGAACACCCCAGGGAACACCCCTGCATGTGCACTCTGGCATCTGGCAGTTTGCACCAGGTGGGGTAGGAGAGGCTAGAGAAAGTACATGGGCTGACCCCAGCAGCCTTACCTGGGGTACTCTGGGCATCCCAGGGCTGCTGCAGCAGCAGCAATCTGGGCACATGGAGCCAGGCCAGCAGCCAAAGCATAGCTCTGGCCGGCCACACTCCGATTTCAGATGGCACATGCTGAAGCCATGTGCACCACCCCACTTTTTTTTTAGATACTGGGATTGGCTCTATGCTGCAAATATGCAGTGTGGAGAATCTTTTCGTGTGCTCTGTGTGCATTTTGCAGTGCTTCAAAGGCTTTTGAGGCCCCACAAAGCACACGTGCCCACTCATATGGTCACACCCAGATTGTTCATAGGGTTAAAAACATGCTGATCAGTTGTGGTCTGAGTTCTTTGCAATGGAAGAATTGCTCTATTATTTTTCCGTAGTCAAAAAACGAGTGAAAACTAAGAGCTGGCGTTTTCTGAGAGTTGCCTTGATTCTAAAAGGTTAAGAAACACTGTTCTTGCTAATAAACCTTTATCCTACACCACACCTTCACGTACTTCTCAGACACACTTTACGACTTTATGATAAGACTTGACTTTTTTCAGGAATAAAGACCTACATTAAATGTATACCAAACTGAAAGTCTGAAAGTTTCCAATTTCCCATTTTCACTGAAACACACACACAATAAAAGGATTATCCTAGATAATTTCAAATTAGATTTAATTGACAACTCCATATAAAATATTTTGCTTCTTGCAAAGCAATTAAACTACTTTTCTAAATGTTAGACAGAGAAAATTCTACATTACCAAATAAACTAACACATGACTCAAACTGTTATATATATTTGAAGCTCTTCAGTAGCAGACACATCTGCCCTAGGTCAATCATTTAAGAAGACAACATTTTGCCTTTGTAGTGTACCATATGTCAGTAGAAGTGCTGAAGAAACAACCTCAGCAAAGGCCCTTGATGAAGCAGCATTCAGTTCAAAAACTAAAATCAATAAAGTCTTTGAAGTGGTGTTCTGAGATACAATTGGTCTCATTATGTGATGCGCTAGCATAAAATAGATTTCTAAATGATTTATCAAAGGAAATAGGTAGAAATTGCTATATTAAAAATACAGGGCATGAGATAATCGATATAAACCTTATGGCCTCTTAACTCTAATGAATGCTTTTGAAAAGCACCCCTAAAATAAAAAACAACATCCCCCACCCTTGAATTGAGTGGGGTCATCGGGGTTACAACTGTCTGTGTCAGATGATCCTTATACAAGATCAGGGAGTTAGTTTTTGATTTGAGTGGCAAGAATAGATATTAAGTCACCTATGGTGTTGCATATGTTCAGAGAGGCTGCTCCAATACATTGCAATTACTGCACATCAGAGCAGACTCAATTAATCAAGTCCGCTGGAGTGCGGTAATTAACACATTCTAGTTAGCCTCTGGCTCTTTTGTACCAGCATCCTCGCACTTCAAAATGGCAGTGGGGCACTTTAACTAAAGCTCGTTCAACTTTATGGCCCCTGACAAAATGGCTCCCACCACCATTTTGAAGCATGGGGACAACTACCTCCCAGTGCACCTAGCTCCCAGTGCAACAGGGCCCCTTCCCCATTGTTAGAGGGGAGACAGGGGATTAGGACCTGAGCTTCCCCCCACCCCCTTGCTTCCACACTCCTTCATGGTATGCCAGTTCATCCCTTTCCTTGGTGGCATTCCTTTGCCTATTTCTTTTGTTGTACACACCCTTCGCCTCTACCTTCCCCATATTATTTGTTTTCCTGTTATGTACACTTTCTTGTGCTGGCTGCTGCAGTTAACTAACAGGCGGAGGAACCTGAAACAAGATCGCTTCTAGCTGGGTCAAGGTGCAGGCACTCTCTGATGGCCCAAGGCTGGAAGCAGAAGAGTCAGGTGACCTGGAGCACCCTTTATAAGCCCAAGCTTCAGGCCTGAGAGGGAATCTGGCAATAGGAGCAACTAGAGGAAGGATCTCCTTATGCAAAAGCAAAGGGACTGAATTCTGGGTAGAATGGGCTCAAAATGACAGCTGGGATGATGCAGACTGGAGATTCTGTATCAGGAACCAGATAAGTTCCAGAACCTTTTCTATCTTTGTTTGTGGCCTAGAGTTCACTGTCCCAGGGTAAGGCAAACCCTGGGCAGGCCATTTTTGTTTTGAGAAAAGCCTCTGGTTTTGTGGCTAGCCTCTGGTTTTGGTAATTTTTTTTTTTTTTTTTTTGTCCCTGGTGGTCTGGATTGCAGCTATAGGGGAGGTGGAGCCCACTGGGAGGGGTGCTTGCAAGATGCCCCAAATTTCAAACACAATTGAGGAGACAGAAGATAGAGACTGGGGGATAAGTGCTGAGCCAGAAAGGCAAAGCCTGTCAGGGCACAGCTAAAGTAAAAGTAGGACAAAGCCAGAAGGGCCCTGGCTGAGACAAGAGTCCAACTCCCAAAGGTCTCTTTACCCACAGCCTTCCCTTTTGGTTTCTTCCATCAAAACATGGTAGGTGAGAGTACCAGCAGAGAGAGCTGGAGGAAAACAGGGGAGCTAGCAGGAAGAGACCCCTGAAGTCAGGTATGCCATGCCAAGTCCTGTGGATGGCATACACCAGACTGTCCCCACTATAGGAAAGTTCACTGAAGATGGAGTAGTTGAAGGGAAAGAACATTTCACTAGAATCACCTTGCAAAATTTTCACTCAATCATTCCTTGCAGGCATGGGTATTTTGGGCTACAGTTTATCAGGAGTTGTTACCAACTAGAGTGGGGAATGTTGTGGGCCTCCCAATCCAACTTAATCCCCTGACTCCCTGAGCAATAAAGTCAGGGAAACAGACAGGTCTGCAGGATTTCCTAGTACCCTTCCAGGGTCCTACAAATGTTTAGCATTACTCCAGAAAGCCATGCAAATCCCCGGGCAGAAGAGGGATTTGTGTATTTACCAACACACCCCCAAAGAAGACACACACTTGTTTCTGAAGGGCAGAATAAAGAAGAAAAGATCTTTCCTGAAAAATGACTACAGAAGGAGTCTTTTATGAGGTAGGAGAGGGAAGAGAGAGGGTCTAGAACCAGAAGCTAGAAATTCTCATTATCAGCCCTGCAGATATACTTTACTTTCCCCACCAGAGGCAGAAACTGCTATTACTGTATTTCCTCACTTATAATGTGCATGGCAATTTCCAGCAGCAGAATCTGAAAAAGATAGTGCAACAAAACATGGTATTTAGTTTCACATTTTAAGACTGAATAATTTAAAGGTGAATGAGTACAATGTATTAGGGTCAGGTCTGCACAAAGTGATTAGCACTAGTACCCTTGGCTCCTGTTACTGTGATTAGGTATTTGACAGGACCATCATCACATCACTTTTCAGCATTTTCCCTTTTCGCACATACTGAAACTCTGTTGGCAGATACCTGAAATGCCTTGGTACTTATTTGCTTTTAAAAGAATTATTAGCTAAGAGTTAAGGAGCATGAAGTTCATTCTGAGCATTATCTAAATACAAAAATTCGATCATAATATAGCTAGAAAAAGGTTTAGATGCTTCCATCCCAAATCATAGTTATTAAGATATAATATACAACATAAGATAGAAATTTGCCATTTTCCTTGAGATTCCAGGGATTTTTCCCATTTTATTTGGGGTAAAATTGTATGTATGAGAAGTTCATGAATGTTAAAGCAACATTTTGGATCCAAGAAAAATAACCATATCGTAATGCTGAACTTTTCCATGACTCTTTGCGGTTCCATATCATATTAATTTTTGAAACGTAAGTCAAAGACACTCTCATAGTGCAAAGATCTACATAGTCTTAGAGACAAACATATAACCCACATTTGTCCTGTGATCAACATTAAAATGTATGTGTCAACAACAAAATATAACCCATTCACACAAACTTTTCAGACTTGCTCTAGGTTTTTGAGCTCCAAATGTACTTCATATTGCCGGAAATGAGTAAATTAGCTATTGTATCAACTTAACTATTGCATGTATTTCTTTGTAAATATCCTCATTTGTAATCCTGTCTGACTAAATGTGTGTGTGTGTTTTTTTTTAAATAATGGCCTGGAATCCTCATTTGACATTGAACAATACTAGGGTGGGAAGCAGGGGGGAGGTGGGGGGGAGAGGATATGTTACCTGTCTTTGATTTTGGACAGAAATAACCGCTAGCAGGAAGGAAACAGATGAATAGATCGTGGGGATATAAAGGCATATACTTCTTCTGTTTAAACTTCTTGCCAAAATATTATCACAGGGTTAGCTTTTTTCAAAAAATGTACTGGTATTCCACAAACTACAGAACATTATGTAGTCATATGACAAGATGCAATTGTTCTAATACTAACATGTACTACTGTTATGAGGGAGGATCAGTTAGATTTCCAATAACACTTAAGCTGCTTGATTCAGGTTTTACTGGTTAGAATGCATATAAGTACTTTTGAAAACCCCACCTACCTATTTTTGTAGATGCCTGAATGTCTTTGAAAACCAAACTCGGAAACGCTTGGTAGTTCTGGCATAGTTAAAATGTGAGTGCTGAATCAAAGCAATGTAAGAGAATTCTCAATGTCTCTTATTACAATTCATTCATAAAAATAGGTATTACATTTCTTAGCCTGGAAGCAGTTTTTTAAAATAGTCTGTATGTCTATTCACTAGTTACACATATTCCTAATATATGGAAATTCGTATTTCCTCCTTTTTTACAGTACTGTAAAAGCAACTTAATTTCTTAATGAGGGCCACTAGTACACAGTATAAAATATAAAAGGGCATTGGGACAACAACTAATGAACTTAGTGAGCCACTTGCAATTAATTTTGAAAAAGCCATGAAGTACTAGGAAGCTTTTAAAGAAGCATAAAAAGGGAAAGTATGGTCCATTAAAGAGTCTGGAGGCATGGACCTTAAAGAGTACGGATCTTAAAGAGTCTGTCAATTCTCATAAAAGCTAAGTGGCAGACTTTCATGCACAGTGAGGTACAAATCTATGGACAGTATACCACCTCTTGCAATTATAGGGTACTCAATGAGATAACTATGCTTTCTCATTACTAACATTTATGATTCTGTCACTGTAGTGAACAAGGGATAACTGTGATCTCAAGCACCTTGTTTCTAAGAACTGCAGGAGATTCCAAAGATAAAATATTCTATGCTGTTTATGTATAAGTGACCAAAAACCAGTCTAAACCCATAACAGTACAGAAGTTCAGTGCTCTTCTGCAGGTCCCAGCTAACTCCCTCTTGTGAGGCGGTGTGCTACCAGCCCATGCTTGTCTGCTCTGGCCTAGTGGTCTCTCACAGAGCCAGCTGCAGGCAGGAGCATGGCTAAGGGCTGCACTGTTTACCAGTGACAGCTGGGTGGTAGGGAGGGGTAGTCCCAGCTGGCCCCAACCCTGGTACTGGCCTAAGCCAGTAGACTGGAGGGGACCAGGGCTGGGGGTCTCCATTCCCCCCACCACTAGCACTGACAATTGGCCGCCCATGGGAGGGCAGGTCTGGGTAGAGGAGCTACACTGGCCAGCCTGGCTATCCAGTGGGGTGGAGGGGGTAAGAGGAGGAGGGAGGAAGCCCCCGCCACACAGGGCCACCCAGCTGTGCTGGCTCAGGTCTGGGTGGGGACCATGGTCAGGGCTGGAGCCTATGCTTCTCCCTTCTCCCCTGCCACTGTTGATAGCTGGCTAGCCACTGGTCAGGGGTGAGGCTGGGGAGAGGGGCCATGCTGGCCAATGAGGGGTGGCTGGCTCCTCAGCTTTCTCTGGCAGCCTGCTGGGAAGTGTGTGGGAACACCCACATTCTTCTGTCTTTGGCCAGTGCAGTCAGCCTGTGTGTCTCACTCACTGAAGGGTGAATAACTGTTTGTTTCACTTTTGACCTAATCCAGGGCACTTAAGGTGCAAACCTTTGATTGCTCCTGCCTTGGGTGTTTTGAAAGTCTGTAATTAGCCTGATGGTCAACTAATACTTTTATGATTAACTGAATCCACAATCATGCAGTTATATTGTACAAACTTTTCCTGAAGTTTCTGTGGTATAGTGAACTAACTCAATTTCATTATTATACAAACAAGGTTTACAGATGTGCTCTGGGAGTGGTGCTTGAATTAAAGCAGCTCTAAGAGCCTCTCTAATTAAAGTGCCTGAAGCATCATGTGTATCAGCATCCCTGCACTAAAAAATGGTGGTGAGGGTGCTTTAACTAAAGCTTGTTGAACGCACTTTAGTTAAAGTGCCCCCACCACCATTTTTCAGTGCAGGGGACGCTAATACAAGTAACACTGGAGTCTGCTGAAGCATGGTAATTACCATGCCCAAGCAGACTCAGTTAATTGAGTCTGTTCCAACACACAGTAATTACACCATGTCAGAGCAGCCTTACTGCATGTGTATAGGCACTGAAAGACTGAGGTTTTTAAAAGTATAGGCAACCCTTGCTATTTGTGGGGTATACGTTCTCAAATCCCCCATGAATGGTGAAATCCACAAATAAGGCATTGCATTCATGAAGGCAATGCCCCCGGTGGCTGGTGTGGGAGGCGGGGCACAGCTCTAGTGGCAGCGGTGGGAGTGCAGTGGTGGAAGCCTGGCAGCAGCAAGCACAGAGTTCCTGAGGAGCTCCTGTAAGTGTATAAAGTGTGTTTAAAATGCAGGATTGGCATTCGCAAATATTTGAAACCAATTTCAGACAGAATCATTTTTGGAAAAAATATTAAAGACATTAAATGACTATTTACAATGTATAAAATTATTATAGAATCATAGAAAAGTAGGTTTGGAAGGGACTTCAGGAAGTCATCTAATCTAACCCCTTGCTCAAAGCAGAATCATCCCCAATTATATCATCCCAGACAAGGATTTGTCTGCCTAGGTCTTCAAAAACTCCAAGGATGGAAATTCCACAACCTCTCTTTCTGGGTAGCCTGTTCTAGTGCTTTACTACCCTCCTAGAGAGAGAATTGTTTCTCATACCTAACTTAAACTTTTCTTGCTGCAACCTGAAACCATAGCTTCCAGTTTTGTCATCTCCCACCACTGAGATCAGTCTAACTTCATCCACTTTGGAACCTGATCAGAAGTCAGGAAAACAAACCTTCTGATGAAAAGCCGAGAGCCATGGGACTCTTTAGCCTGGAAAAGTGCAGGCTCAGGGGTGATATGGTGGCCATCTATAAGTTTATCAGGGGTGCTCACCAGGATCTGGGGGAATGTCTGTCCACCAGAGTGCCCCAAGGGATGACAAGGTCAAACGATCACAAACTCCTCCATGACCATTTCAGGCTGGACATAAGGAAGAACTTCTTTACTGTCTGAGCCCCCAAGGTTTGGGATAGACTGCCACTGGAGGTGGTTCAAGCACCTTCTTTGAACACCTTCAAGAGGCATTTGGACGTTTATCTTTCTGGGGTCCTGTGATCCCTGATCACTTCCTGTCCCTGGGGCAGGGGGCTGGACTTGATGATCTTCCAAGGTCCCTTCCAGCTCTAATGTCTATAATTCAGCCTTCAGGCAGTTGAAGGCTGCTATTAAATCTCCCCTCAGTCTTCTCTTCTCCAGAAAAAATAAGCCCAGTTCCTTCAGCCTGTTCTCAGAAGTCATGTTCTCCAGCCCTCTGATCATTTTTGGTGACCTCTGCTGGACTCTCTCTAATTTGTCTACATCTGATCTGTAGTGGGGGGCCCAAAACTGGACACAGTACTCCAAATGTGGCCTCAACAGTGCTGAATAGAGAGGAAGAATCACTTCCCTTGATTTCCTCACAATGCTCCTACTATTGCAGCACTCATACTTATGCAGCCTAGTATGCTGCTAGCTGTCTTTGCAACACAGGAACAGTGTTGGCCCAGATTCAGCTTACTGTCCACTGTATTCCCTACGTCCTTTTCTGAAGAGCTGCTGCTTAGCTAGTTGGTCCCTAACCTGTACCAGTGCATGGGATTGTTCCATCCTGAGTCCAGTACTTCGCTTTTGACTTTCTTGAACCTCATGAGATTCTCTTCCAATTTGTTGAGGTCTCTGGATCCTAGCCCTACCCTCCAGTGTATCCATGACTCCCTGAGTTTGGTGTCATCCGCAAAGTTGCTGAGGGTGCACTCCATCCTATCTTCCAGGTGTAATTACAGTGCATTGGAGCAGACTCAATTAATCCGGGTTTGGCAGAGCATCTATTCAGCAAGGCTTCCCAGGGGAGGACAAGAAATAATGGCACAAGCTGACTGAAAATCACTTCAGGCTAGACATAAGGAAAAACTTCTTTACAACCTGAGTACAGAGGCCTTGGAACAGGCTCCCCCCAGAAGTGGTACAGTCATCTACCCTGGCAATCTTCAGAAAACATCTTGACACCTCCTTGCTGGGATCATTAGATCCCAGCAGTCTTTCCTGCCCATGTGCAGGGGGGCTGGACCCAATGATCTGTAAGGTCCCTACCAGCCCCTAACAACTATGAAACTATGAGTCTGCTGAAGCATGGTAATTACCTCACTCCAGACTCCAGCATCATGTGTATTAACATACCCACACTAAAAAACAGCAGTGGAGATGATTTAACTAAAGCTTGTTTGATGAGCTTTAGTTAAAGTGCCCCACTGCTGTTTTTCAGTGTGGGGATGCCGATACACATGACGCTCTGAGCCGCTCTAATTAAAGTGAACCCTACCACTCCTGGAGCATGTGTATAAACATCCTTTATGTCAGCTGTTCATGAAGCATGGTATGCCTATCATGTTGAACCATGTGCTCTACATATATATGAGGCAATTCCTTTGCCTATAAATTTGATTAGGGCTTTTATGAGCATTTGCTTAAGTCACAGTGATGAGGGTTGGTATTTTATAATTGAATCATGCAGCTTTATTGCTCGCCAGTTCCCTGCAAACTGTTCTAACATAAACCCACAGAAAACAGAACAACAGAAGTTATGGAGAGGAAGATAACTATGGAAACAGAGAAACTGCACTGCAAAAAGCAGCTCTGAAGTGACTCTAATTGAAAGCTATGTTCATGATTTCTGAAAAAAATAGATGTTTATAGTGTTGCACAATACATGGTAAAAATGGTGAAACATACTTATCTTCTTTTTTCTATATTGGGTTAGGTTAGGGTGAAATCTTACAAAGATTGTGCTGACCATGTTCATGCATGTATTCCTTATGAAATATCATTTTGTTCCTCAAAATTTTCTAGGTGGACCTAAGATAGCTGAAGTTCAAAACTGAGCTTCTGGTAGTAGCACTTGGTTGCAACATGAGCATAATACATAGTGCACATTCACACCAGAAAAGAGCTTAACATAAGGTACACCCATGAGTCCTAAACGAAATAGAAGAACAAATTAATTAATCTCTAAACAGTCTATGTTTTTTGCTAAAAGAAAGAAAAATTGTGTAGCAATTCCTGAGCCAGAAGCCGAACAGTGGCAGAGAAGACAGATTTCATAAACAGTAATAGGAAGGTTGATTCAGATGTATTCTTAAGTTACATGAAAACACCCAAAGTATTTGAAGGAATAGATATATTCCTAGATATTGCACATGAACTTGAGCTGAAGAAAATATTTCTCTTTTAAAGGCAGTTTTCTGTCATTGATTTCACAGACATTAGGGCTGGAAGAGACCTCCGAAGATCATCGAGTCCAGCCCCCCACCCGAAGGGCAGAAAGTCAGCTGGGGTCATAGGATCCCAGCATGATAAGCAATTTACTCTTGAAGGTATTCAGTGTACGTGCTGGTACCACCTCCGATGGCAGGCTGTTGCAGACCTTGGGGGCTCAAACAATAAAGAAATTCTTCCTTATCTCCAGCCTGAAATGGTCTTGCAGTAGTTTATAACTGTTCAACCTCATCATCCCTTGGGGCGCTCTGGTGAACAAATGTTCCCCCAGATA
This sequence comes from Crocodylus porosus, assembly GCF_001723895.1. Lineage (NCBI taxonomy): Eukaryota > Metazoa > Chordata > Crocodylia > Crocodylidae > Crocodylus > Crocodylus porosus. Next base: position 177,778,549 of record NW_017728906.1, on the reverse strand, counting down.
CTGGTGGTCACCCCTGATAAACTTATAGGTGGCCATCAGATCACCCCTGACCCTGCACTTTTCCAGGCTAAAGAGCCCCATAGCTCTCAGCCTGTCGTCGTAAGGTCTGTTTTCCTGACCTCTGTTCATGCGCGT